>NC_137772.1:199082224-200282224 GCF_963455305.1 Plecotus auritus
AGTATAGGGCCATAAGGTGCATGCGCCTGTAATGATTTTTGACTACTTAAATGGCTTGTTCATAAATGGCCCTTTAATAATAATGGCAAACCATTTAGTAACTGGGTGACAAAAATAGGGAGTCATTCAAATGGGTCTTTTTTCCAAGTAAGATGTTTAATGTGTGGCATTCAGATGAAAGTTACATTGCTTTTATATTTACTCCATATTCTAACAAGTAGACTTTAGCGATGAAGTCACCCCTGTTGACCCTGTGTGTATAAGCTTCCCCATGTATTTGTCTTTTCCTTGGCTTCTCAAACAAGATGTGATTTTCATCAGGAAAGGTCAACTGGGGTATGTATCACCAAAGAATATTTAAGTATACACCTAGGATAAAACTCACTTGAGTACATCATACGGCATTGTGTATCAACAGCTTTGCAAAGTGTATTAGCGTCTTCTCTAGTCACCATCTCCGAGTTTCCTGTAAGAGTTTGAAAAAAAAAATGTTTATTGTTCTAGGCTCTTCGGCGTGACGGGAAACTGCGCTGCCTGCAGTAAGCTCATCCCTGCCTTTGAGATGGTGATGCGTGCCAAGGACAATGTTTACCACCTGGACTGCTTTGCATGTCAGCTTTGTAATCAGAGGTACTCAGATTTCATTTTGTCTCCTAAAAAATGGTAAAAGTCTCTTTTCTGGCTATTTATTTAACAGATGGGAATGATATCAGTACACTTTATTTAAAGCAATTACTCTCTGCATTTTTATTTTCTGCAAATGTTCATTCAGTGCCAGAAACGAACCACTGAGGAGAAAGGTCTCAAAACTGCACTTCTACGTAAAAGAAACCCATCACATAACAGGACATAATAGGAAATGAAATCAATTCTGTAAACTTTTAGTCTTCTTATTATTCATTCTCTTCCTTGTTGTTTTTCTTTAAACCCTACCCGGTTTGGCTCTGTGGATAGAGCGTTGGCCTGTGGACTGAAGGGCCCCAGGTTCGATTCCGGTCAAGGGCACATGCCCGGGTTGCGGGCTCAATCCCCAGTAGGGGACATGCAGGAGGCAGCCGACCAATGATTCTATCATTGATTGTCTCTTATCATTGATGTTTCTATCTCTCTCTCCCTCTACCTTCCTCTCTGAAATCAATAAAAAATAAAAAGTACGTTTAAAATATCTTTACTTTTTCATACTACTTCTGTGAGCAAATACATTTGCACCGAGGCAAATAGGGATTTGTGGCAGGTAGTATTTATCTTGTTGTTCATATTTATAGTTGCCTTACCTCTTGATTTCTGTTTTTTATTATTTTTGTTGATTTCAGAGAGGAAAGGGGAATGAGAGAGAGAGAGAGAAACATCAATGATGAGAGAGAATCATTGATCGGCTATCTCCTGCAGACCCCACACTGGGGATCTAGCCCACAACCTGGGTATGTGCCCTGACTGGGAATCGAACCTTGACCTCCTGGTTCATAGGTCGATGCTCAACCACTGAGACACACCAGCTGGGCTTGATTTCTTATCTTGAATTTTAACCTTGTTTTATATGTACTTTCTAAGTTGCTTCAAGTCTCTTTGCGAACAAGGCCAGAGATAGCTAATAATTAAACAATTATCAGCATTGGAGACGCAGCATTGAAGAACAGAGTGTTGCACAGTATATCTAAAAACCTAAATTCTTGTCTGAACTTTGCCCCTAATAATATGTTTGACCATAAACCAATATTAGCTCTCAGGACCTCAGTTTTCTCATTAATAACACAAGGGAGCTGGATTAGTCAATTGCAGAGAATTCTTTCATCTGAAAGGCTTATGACTTCATCCCGTTTTTCTTTATTGAAAGTTATAACTTTTATTTCCACTGGGAACTATATACTATCGGTACCTATTTTATGTGACAAATGCAGAGGATATTAGAATATTAAAATGCACACATCATTAACAATGTATTTCAAAAATTAGTACACTTGATGGTTTTAATGGAAATAAATCCCGTGCGAGTGTGAAAACACCTGGACAAAGTATGTAATCAGAAAATATTAGTTGTGCCCAGTTTTCAGTTATTGCAATTTGCTGTTTTACTGTTCAATGCAGCACCTTCTTATGAGGCCCTATAGAGCAGTAGAAAGAATATGATGTTACAGTGAGAACTGGATTCAAATTCCAGCCCCACCATGAACCAGCTTGTGACCTTGGGAATGTTAACCTCTCTGGATTTTGTTTTCACATCCTCAAAATAAAGACAGTAATGCTTGTCTTACAGATTTTGAAAATCAAATAAAATAATTTATATAAATACTGGGAATAGGTTCTTAGAAATTAGAATTAGAAATTAGAAATTAGGAAATAAAACAATAGGTTCTCAAAAACTAGTTCTTTTACCTTGATATTTATAACTTACTTTTACCAAATAATATTTCACTAACTTGGTTTTTATACAAGATATATAGCTCAAGCTTGGCCGGCATGGCTTAGTGGTTGAGTGTCGACCTATGAACTAGGAGGTCACGATCTGATTCTTGCTCAGGGCACATGCCCGGGTTGTGGGCTCCATCGCTAATGTGGGGCATTCAGGAGGCAGCCAGCCAATTGATACTTTCTCATCATTGATGTTTCTCTCCCTCCCTCTCCCTTCCTCTCTGAAATCAATAAAACATATTTTGAAAAGATATATAGGTCAATAATATCATCTCTTGCTAAATAGATGTTCAGAATGGGACTCAGTATACGTACCTTGCTGTATATAATTTGCCCAGGAAATAATTGAAGAAGTCACTTTACAACATCCTGAGTCTTCGCAACAAATGCCTGGAACCAACATAGTTTAATTCAGTCTACAGTGACATTTAACCAAAGATAAATTGTCAAATGCACATGTTGTTGTTTATTGTATGTAAGGATATGAATAAAGAAATACAAATATCCACACATCAATACAGACACAGTAAAAAAGTAGACACATTTATATGCATGTGTACATGTGTGCATACATGTACACACACGTGTATTAGCAGTAAATTTAAAATACTTCTGTTTACTTGTTACATTGATCCACTAATACCACCCACTAATAATACAGTTATCATCATGCAATAATAACATTTACTGCTTTTCTACTTATAAATGGTTACATATTCATAGTAGAAAACTTAGAGAATACAAAGGGATAATGAATATCATCTCATAGCTCACTATTCTCTCACTATTTTTAGAGAAAATATTTTAATATTTTGGTGTGTAGCCAGCTGTACAATTTTTATACATATATGACAAGTGATATATAGCATATACTTTATATTATAGGCACATTTGAGCGGATTAAAGGAAAGTAACAGCAAATAACCCTAATATTTAATATTTGGCTTTTTAATGTAATATAGTGTGCCTTTGTACCTGTCTTTAAAAATTCTTTTAAGCCCTGGCCGGTGTGGCTCACTTGGTTGAGTGAAATCCCATGCACCAAACGGTCACAGGTTTGATTTCTGGTCAGGGTACATGCCAGGGTTGTGGGCTCCATCGCCAGTAGGGGCCATTCTCTCTTCCTCTCTCTCTAAAAACCAATAAAAACGTATTTCAAAAAATTTTAAAGTTCCCTTTAAGGTGTTTTAAATTTTCTTGTGTTCAGTTTTATGGATATAGCTTCATATAATAAATCATCAGATGTATAGAAAGATGGCATCTCATTATAATTTTAATTAGCATTCATTTGCTTACTAGTGCCGCTTTGCTATTTCTTCTTTTAGGGAACTGCCTCTCTATGCCCTTTGTCCATTTTTCTATTAGGGCAGGCTTACCGGTTTTATTCATGTTCTACACCGAAAATTAAAACATCATTCAAGCGCTAAACCTAGGCTAAATTCTATTATGATGCAAAGTAATTGTAGGTTGTTAATGCTATTTACAAATCGTATTTTACTTTATTTCACCATTGAAATACACAGTTGCACTCACAATTAAGTCTGTCTCCTCAGTAGAACTCAGTCAAGTAAGACAAACACTCCTAAATTTTGACTCTAAAACTGTTCACATTCTTATTGCTGCAAAATACTACTCTAATATCATTATTAAAGCACCTCATATATTTCTGTGTTCGCTTCATTTATTACCTGCCACAATGGGACTGCATAGTTCTGGTTCTGCACAATTAGCACTTACTTACTGTCTTGTCACTTCAGCCCCAACAAGACAAACTTCTTTAATGCAGAAAATCAGCTCATCTTCATCAGCCAAGCAAAGCAGACAAATTTTGTCACTGTCAATCCAGAAGGCTTGCAACATAGGAGATTCTGCTTTTACTTTGACATTTCCTTAGGAAATCCCCTTTAATAAAGCCATATGCCACATGAGCCTCTACTTTCAGGAGCCGAATCTTTGTCATAGTATTGTTCCTTTTCAAGTGAAACCTAAGGCATAAAGGTAATTTATAGGCACTTTCCCTTAAGCAAACTTTATTGACAACTGACATCGGATCAGACACATTTATGAATTTTATTTAGCAGTCATTCCATCTTAACTTTTCAATCAAAATATTATGAATAACATAATATTTCTGAATGTTTAAAAACTATTGGCAATAATAAACTTTCAGGGTGGGTTTTCCTTGTACAGTATATACCTTCTCTGCCCTTTTTAGAAGGCTCTGGCTAAAAACATAGAGGTCTGAATTAAAAATCTAAAAGCTTCTCTATTTTGAAAGGAAATCAGAGGAAGGTTATTTCGGGTATCTTGTATAATAACTCGAGTCTCGTTTAGAACTGGAAAATTCTGTGTAATAGTTAATCTCTTAAAGGTGAATAATCCCCCTCCCCTTAGAAAATTCTGTAAACTAAGTGATGGTTTTATAAGAAAAGGAAACGACAAGCTTGTTTGTAATGGAATGGAGTCAAATATGTAGACTTGTATAACCTTTCATTTTCTTCTATTAAAGGATAAAAGCTTTGTGCTTGGCTCTGTAAGAACAGAGGGGAGTACAATTTAGTTTCTCTCTCAATGGTATTCAGAGCTAGGGGCGAGAGGGGACAGCAGGGGCCCACGGGAGAGTGTAATTGATGGGACACAGATCCATCCAATGGACGAGAGGTCCACGCTGGGAGTCTTAGGGCAGCATCACAGGATGATGTGCCGGGTTTCATGAAAAACCTCCCTAAGACTAGTTGGGACATAGGAAGTGTGTCTGGTCGGGGGTGGGGGAGATGAGGAAGCCAGGAAGCAGTGAGGAAATGGATTCCCAGACAGATGGAGCAGCATGAAAGGCGTGGCGCTGTGAGAGCCTCTAATATGTTTGGAAAATGAAAAGTAGCTCCGTGTGCTCAGAGATGAGATCAGGAATTTGGCAGGGATGGTAGTGAGGAATGGAGCGAGGAGCAGGAGATGAAATTGTAAAGGTAGAAAGTCAGTGACAGAACATCGAAATGAATACAAATTTAAATCACTGCATCTAAAAGACCTTTGTGATTGAAAGCTATTTGATCCTGGAACAAATCCATCTTAACCGATATTTATTGACCACCCACCCCAAGCGATAGTACAATTTATGGTGGTATTTCACAGGGATCAACAGAAATAAAACTCATGTCATTTTACCTCAGCACTACTGTCCAGGTTGGGGAACCTATTACACACTTACGAGAAAATTTGAAATGCCAAAGCAAATGAACGATACACTAATAAGTAAGTGCTCTGGGAAAGCGCAGTGCTCCCTGATCAGGGAACATTGATGGAAGGAGTGGAAACTGAAGAACGTTTAGCATTTAAGTTCCATGGTAAAAAGGAAGAACTGTCCCTGGCTAAGCAACATTCTAAGCAAAGATGAAAAGATGATCATTGGCAAATAATAATGAAAGCACTTTTTTTTTCTACTTTATAGATGTGGGAACTTATTTTCAGAGGTGTTAAGTAACTACCAGAAGTGTGAATGTATTCTGTCTTTACATGGTTTAAAATTAGTGCAACTAAGATGTAAATGCCTATCCCTGTGATTACACAGGCTGAGCCTGTTTTTTTATCGTTATACTAGAGGCCCGGTGCATGAGATTTGTGCACTCAGGAGGATCCCTCAGGCCGGCGAGCGCCATCTCACAGTCCGGGACTGCTCAGGGGATGTCCGACTGACATCCTTAGTGCTGATGTGCTCGCCAGCTGTGAACCTGGCTTCTGGGCTTCTGGCTGAGCAGCACTCGCCCTGTGGGAGCGCACTGACCACCAGGGGCAGCTCCTGCATTGAGTGTCTGCCCCCTAGTGGTCAATGTGCATCATAGCAACCGGTTGTTCCACCGTTCAATTGATTTGCATATTAGCCTTTTATTATATACGATTGCATTATTCAGACATTTTATTATTGCCTTTGCTATTAATAGATAATTTTTGAATGGGACTGATTCAATGTATCAAGCATTATAATAAGATGCTTTATTATATTCTTTTTATTAAATTTATTGGGGTGACACTGGTTAACAAAATTATACAGGTTTCAGGTGCACAATTCCACAACACAGTCATCTGTGTACTATATTGTGTGTTCACAACCCCAAGTCAAGTCGCCTTTCATCTACATTTATCCTCCCTATACCTTTCTCTACCTCCTCCCTCTCCCCATCCCCCTGGCAATCACCACACTGTTGTGCAGTGTCTATGAGTTTTTTCTCTTTTTTCTTTTTTGCTCAACCCCTCCACGTACCCCTACCCTGCCCCACCCCTCCCGATTGCTGTCAACCTGCCCTCCATCCATGGAGTCTGTTTTACATGTTCTAACTCATTTAAAACTCAAAATAACCCCTAAGTAGGTGTCATTATTGATCTCATTTTACAGACGAGGAAACTGAAGTACAAACAACTTAAGTAACTACTTCAAGGTTACACAACTAGGAAATGGTAGACTCAAGATCTGAACAGTGGCAGCCTGGTTTTAGTCTGTGGACTCGGAGCCCGTATGAGGGCTGTTTCAAAAAGGGTGTTTTATTGTCTGGCTACGTGGGTATAAATGTGATTAGATACAGTTGTGTTATAGTAAGGTAGACTTTGGCCAATTTCTAGCAGAACTCAGGATGCATGTAGTGTAACTTGGTGCAGAAAAGATTGTTACGAATGAAGTGTGTAATGACAACTGGGCTGTCATTGGGAAAAGACAGTAAATTTGTGCACAATTAATAGTGATGGGACAGTGAGTATATACCTGCACCTCTTACTGCAAACAAGGTAAATGTCTAATACCTGAGGATGCTCCATGGGAAAGTAAAGACATTGGATATATGTGTTGAATCCGCCTCTTTTTAAAGTGTTGTGAAATGGAAATTAGTTATAATTGACCATCACTAATCTCAGGGAAATAAGGTGGCTAAGTTAACATTTTCATTTCTTAGGAAGTATGTTACATATGGAGGCTTCTTAGCAGAGGCTTTTGATAACCTGCTGCAAACTACACTAAGCCCATATTTTATACAGATGATTTATTAACCACACTTATTTCCTGTACTTTTCAACTGTATAAGGCTACATGATTTCAACTAGAATCACTTCAGAAAATCTGGAAATTAAATGTTATTAATTCCAAAACTTCACGATTAGATGGTTTAAAAAATCTTTTTAGGCATCTTGACATATTTTTCTAAATAAAGGAAAAATTAATTGAACTGCCTATATCACAAGTAATGATGATTACTTTCAGTTTGCTTTCAGGAATTTTAGCCCTACCTATTAATATACTAACAGTGTTCTCTGGCCATCGCTGCTTTTAAAATATTTTTTTCTTTAAGTGCTACATCTCTTAAGGAGCTGGTTATATAGCATTGGAAATTAGCCTGCCATACAAAAATCACAGTTATAGATCATTTTGTTAAGTGTTTAATATATGCATTGCTGTTTCTTTAATTTCTTCATGCTTATACTTGAAACATTTTAAAGGAGGATACCAATTTTAATTGCATCCCAACCATAACTTGCCTTTAGCCATAGCTTCCCAGGCTGTTTTTTGTTTGAGTTATGTGTATAATTGTGACATCGCTCACCCATGCTTCGTTTCATCCTGACCTTTAAGTATAAATTGAAATGCACATAAAATGTACTTTATCCAGTTGACAATACATTAGTAACCAAATATTCAGGTAGGAATACTTCAGATGAATTCCATGTATATTACCATCTCATCGAATGGTAGGCAGGCCTTTTTTAAAAAATTATGAAAAGGAATAATTATAACACACACACAAAAAAAATCTACATAGCTTTGTAGCCTCATGCTTGACTGCCTCTAGGTAAAAGCATGGGTCTTGAATCCAAAGAACCCTGGTTCCTTTCCTTCATGTATCACATGCATCCTACCTATGAAACCTTGGGCAGGTATTTAAATTCTGGGAGAAGCCTCCAGTTTTTCATCTTTAAAAGGTCAGTGGTAATATCTGTAATCTAGGTTGGATGAAAGGAATAATGTGATCACATGTGTACATGCTTTGGGTTAGCACCTGGTAAGTACTTTATGAAAGGTGGCTATTATAATTACCGACATTCAACCATTGAGGTAAAGCTTTACATATTCCATTTCTACTCTTTATCATAAACTTGCAAAAGTGACTGATATTAGAGATAAGAAAAACTGAAGTTTCATCCTAATATCTTAAGTGGAAAGTTGAGATTTGAGCCCTATTCCTTACAATATGCTTCTCTACCTTTCATATATCTCTTATTATAACATCCCTACAATCCAGTGACGTAGCTGTTTTATCTTACCCTCAGAGAACTAACTCAGGAAAAGTATGAAATGTACTTTATATCTTTTTTTCTCACTCTGATTAACCTGAGTTTATGAACCTACAAATAAAAATTATCTAAATTTCCAGGCCTCTGAAGGTAAAAATGACATGATAGTACATGACACACACACACACACAAAAAAAAACCACGTTTTTATTTAATAGTGAATTCAATTAAGGTGATTGCTAAAAATTATGTTTAAAAATTAAAACAAAATTGTAGACAATATGGAGTTGAAAGAGTATTTCCAATTTAGTAGTTTTTTAGGGGAAAAAAACCTCAGTAATATCAGCTGGAGCATGAGTGTTTTACTGAATTTATTCTGATATTTTATTATAGGCTTCTTAGTTCAAATTAATTGCAATATTAACATAAATTAAAATTTTTGAACAGTAATCACATATATTATTCATGCTATTTTATATAATCTCAAAAAAGTTAAGTATTTTTTAAAATATATTTTTATTGATTTCAGGGAGGCAAAGAGAGGGAGAGAGAAAGATAGAGACATCAATGATGAGAGAATCATTGATTGGCTGTATCCTGTACGTTCCACACTGGGGATCCAGCCCGAAACCCAGGCATGTGCCCTCGCCAGGAACTGAACCGTGACCTCCTGGTTCATAGGTTGATGCTCAAGCACCGAGCCACAATGGCCAAGCAAAAGTTAAATATTTAAATTGGCTGTTAGGCCTGTCCTTTTCTTCAACATGTCTTAGTACTCAAGATAATCTGCAAAAACTGGTCTATTCCAACACCACTTTTTAAACACAATATTTAAAGTTTACAGTGTGCAACCAATAAAAAGAAGATGTACTTAAAATCCAAACTTGACTTTTCATTGCATCCAATAGTCTTGACCACACACAATTCCAGGATTTCAAGATCAGCACATGCTCTGTATTTTCAATCAATATCATCAGCAGGCAGTAATCCCTGGGAAAAAAAAAGTAAATTCCACAAATAAACAGACCAATCTTCTTTAAGAGGAAAGCTAATTCTTTTCAATCTACTTTTTTTATTACACCATTTTCCCCTCTATCTACTTAAGCTAGAATAAGGATAAATTTCCAAAGCTACCCAGTTGGAAAATAAATAGGTTCACTGTTTGTCTAGCATTTCAATCTTTGTAAATGTAAATCAGTCCAACTGCTCCTCATTTAAACTCTCAACTTCACAAAACATTAAAGGGTGGCTTTCAGTACACAGTTTAATCTATCCACTAAGATTTCTGCTTGAACATCCTTCGAAATAGACTATCTGATAAAGAGAGACCACTATCAAAGGTCAGTGAGGTCAACTTGTATAATTACAAGTAGTTTTACTGGGTCAACTCTACCAGACACTGCTGTTTGAAGGTTAAATTGTTACAATTAAAAATATATACAGATCTCCCCAGAGTTACTTTATTGTTAAATGTACCAGAAACTGCACAAGCATTTATTTCTGACCTTAATTGTATACAAAGTGTCACCGTGGGGAAATTACACAAAAAGAGCACTTATTTTGTTTTATTGCATAAAATAGTAATTAGCTCCTGGGCACTAGTTTATGTATCACATCAATATTAAGAAGTTTGTTCAGGTTATGCCCTTTGGTTTAATTGAAAGTGCTCCAAGAAATGACATTTACTATTTTATAGTTGATAAACTTGCTATAAATAAAGGAATATGGCCCAACATCAGAGTCTGGTGCTAAAACAACTTTCACTTCAGAATGACCACTTCCTAATTACTAGAATTTAATCACATTTTTATAACAAAGAGTAAAAGGAGGTTTTAAATGGAAAGTTTTAAAACGGGCTATTTTCTAATTGTTTGATTCATTTTAATACCTTTACTTATTTTTTTTTTGTAAAGTGGATAAGTGGCCAATCATGAAATCTTTCATAATCACTACAGTGAAATATTATCATTCCTTCTTGTTTTAATGATCAGTTCCATGTTATAGATCAGTTCCATTTTCTTTCTAATGTGGTAAAATAAAATTAAAAAATCACCTTTGCTGTCCTATATATTTTCCTCAATGTTCCTATGATTTTTATATATAAAGGTAGGATTTCAAAGTTCATGTACAATGCTTCAGTTGTTGACAATAAAGGGAACTTTCGAAGCCAAGTTTTCTATTTCAGGGAATTACCATGTGAAATTATTACTAGGAAAAGAAATCTTCAAATCTATAGATCTGAGTGAAATGGTCTTAACACATTTTCTTTTCCTTTAATATTTTCAGATTTTGTGTCGGAGACAAATTTTTCCTCAAGAATAACATGATCCTTTGCCAGACGGACTACGAGGAAGGTTTAATGAAAGAAGGTTATGCACCCCAGGTTCGCTGATCTATCAACATCACCCTATTAAGAACACAAAGCACTACATTCTTTTATCTTTTTTGCTCCACATGTATATAAGAATTGACACGGGAACCTACTGAATAGCGTAGATATAGGAAAGCAGGATGGATATATGAAATGAAAGGGGGACTGCATCTGTATGTAGTGATATTGCCCCAGTTCAGAGTTGAATGTTTATTAAAGAAAAAAACATAATGTACATATTGCTGGGTTTTTTGCTTGCTATTCCTTTTTGTGTCACTTGGCATGAGATGTTTATTTTGGACTATTGTATATAATGTATTGTAATTTTTGAAGCACAAATGTAATACAGTTTTATTGTGTTACCATTTGTGTTCTGTTTGCTTCTTTGAATTGTTGCATTTAGTACAATCAGTGTTTAAACTTACTGTATATTTATGCTTTCTGTATCTACCAGCTATTTTAAATGAGCTGTAACTTTCTAGTAAAAAATTGAAGAGCAAATCTCACTAATGATACACATATAGATAAAGCAAGTCTAGCAACATTAAAAAAACTAAAAAATAAAGACACACACAAAGCATTTTAAGCAACATTCACTATGATTGCCACCATGATTTAGTCTATCAGTGTTCTCTTTATAACCCCCTATTTTCAGGGGGTTAAGATCAGCTTTAAAAAATGCATAAAAATTTCATCTTAAAGCACTTTCATTTTATACCAACATGAAAAGTGCCACTTTTAGAATGACTTTAAAGCTTAACAGTTATCCTTTTAATATCTTCTGTGCGTGCGTGTGTGTGTGTGTGTGTGTGTGTGTGTATGCGTGCGTGCACATGCGCGCTCTTTACCTATATTACGGTTTTGCTGTTTGTTTTTTTCAGCCATTCACCCCTTATGTGAACTAGTGCCTTTGGGTATCATGTAAATTTTTTCCAAAGGGTTACTTTTAAAAAGTATTAACACAATTATAAGATAACTTAAAAATGATTAAATTTCTTGTACAAATTTTGCCCAGATCGCTCCATAAAAACTGAGTGTTTAATAACTTATGGCCTGATAAATTTCTGGCACTAAAAGGATTTGAGTGTGAATCTACTGAGATCATGATAATGCACATTGACACTATGATGATATTTGAGTAGTGAGGTTACTTTTGATCAGGCAACATAGTGCTCATAGAATCTTCTAGAAGAAGAGAAACAAAGGAATTGATAAAAAGCTGAGAACTGGTGATTATATATTTTTCTGTATTACATGCCACTTATTTTAATGTTTAAAAGTGAACACTATTTAAAGTTTGATGTGTCTTACTCTTGCTTTCTGTAATTACCCACTCAGTATACATCACACTTAAACTGAAATCTGTCATTCCATTTTTTAAAGGTGAAATATTATTCCCTTACCTACATGATAGCTGATAAAGAAGAAAATGTTCTAGAAGCAGAAATTATGGAGACTGATTATTTAGATTATAATTTAAGAAATTAAAATGAGTCTATAACACCCTCTTCCGGATTGCTCACATTTTGCTTCTTTGCTTCTGTTCCCTAGTAATAAAACTACATGTTAACAAGTTAACCCCATGAGGGCACAATGATGCCCATTTTTACCAGAGCAAATTTGTGCTGTGGTTTTTATTTTTTTTCTTTACTTTTTTCTTGATCACTTGTATAGGAAACAATATTTCCCAGTGTTATTTACATACATATTTTGTCCTGCCAATATATGTATTGCAGATGAAATTTAAGTGTGATACCTGAGTTCTTGGTTTTGGGCCAAAATATTAAGCTGCAAATAATGCTGGTGTGGATTTGAGTTGTTTTAAAAACAAAGCTTTATTATAGACATGCATGTAAATCTGGATATTGCCTCTCATTTTTAAGGAAATGATTCTGTGAAAAGTGAATGATATGTATTTTTACAAATGCTTCATGGTTAAGAGTGTTCAAGTCACATGTCCCCCAAATTTAAGATACACGCAGAAAATAAGATTTTAAAAATAGCTATTTGAGGCCCATAACATAACTATTATTTTAGCCTTTGAGCCTTACATTTGTTTCATGAAAAGACTTGCATAGCCAAAACTAAAAACACCGAAACAAAACAGAACAACAAATGGGTGCAGGGGAAATAGTGAGAAATGGTTTTCATAACACTGCGGCCCAGATAGCCCCCTTTAAGAGTTGCTTGACATTCATGTGAATGTACAATTTTAATTGTCAGTATCTTTTTCAAATGATTTTCTAAATATTTAACTGGTTTTGCATATGTTAAAATCAACATGTCAAAATACCTGTAAACTGGGAACAAACTGTTCAACTGTCCTTGGGACCCAAAGAACAAACCACGTTTTTTATTACCTTTTATTTTGCATAATCCTTTGGGAATTAATTCTTATGCTTTTCCTACCCAGGAAATTACTCACCTGGATTAAAGATTAAGGCCTTAATCTCCTTAGATTATCGTTAATCCCTATGAATTTGTGAAACAAGACAGAAATAGGCCCTTTTGTAACTAATTGCCCATAAAGAGTAGCATTTTTGACCTGAAGTATTAAGCTAATTGTCTTGACTATTCCAAGTCCCTGAATTGTTGTCAACTTTCCTCTTTGTGTTGTGTAGCCCTGATGTCACGTAGCTTGTTACCCGATGCCTCCAGTAGGACACCTCCAATGGAGCTTTGATTTCTCAAGCAGGGAGAGCTCCCTTCCTAATGTGCATCACACATAGGCTGCCTCTGATGAAGGACCAGGAACCTCCAGTTCACCAGAATGCTGGCTGAGTTTAAAAGCTGACCTGTGTTTGTAATGTCACTTTCATCTTGCTTAATAAATATCTGCTGGATTCTTTCATTCATTTTTTATATTTGGATTTATGTTTTTAATAAAAGGGGTATGACACTATTTGATTGCTCTTAATTGGCAAAATCTAGATGACATCTAGAAAGCATGCATTAAGTACATGAAGAAAAAAAAGTATGTAAGGACGTTGGCTTTTAAAGGGTAAATCATAAGTATAAACAAAGTAGCTCAAATGCTTTCTCCAAATTGTATATTTAAGATCTCTGAGCTAGGTAGTTTACTGCTATTTACTTTTGTGGGGAAAATAAAGCTGTCAAAATGAAGGTAGCAATTACTGGGTATAATTTTGAACATACATACAAATTTTAAGTGATCTTTCTGAAAGCAACTGTTGGCAGAATAAATTTTAAAATCTCTCTTCTCTGTACGATGAATTAAAGCAAAAAACTAAACTCAATCCTACATTTTCACACATGAGACGGTGTGCCTTACCTGAAACTGGGTGCTGAAGGTTTTATCTGTAGTCAAACCTACCATATACAATGGCTTCCTTTTAACTATCCCTTTAGGCAAACACCCTCAGAATAGTCACTTAAATAATTTCATACAAATTATACAGTTTCAACATGCTCAGTGTTCACTTCAGTAAGTTGCAGAAACAATCTGCATGTTTATTCTAATAGGCCATTGGCACAGAATAAATACAGTTTTAGCAAAAGCCTTTTGATGATTACGTTTTCTTAAAAACACCATGCTATCTAATAAAGAGGGAATATGCAAATTGACCATCTCATCCTGACAAAGATGGAGGTGCCCAGTCCCCTCAGCCCCACCAGAGTCCCCTAGTCCTTTCAGCTCTGCCAGGGGGGTGGCAGGCATGCAGTGCAGCTGGACCCGCCCTCAGCACCCCAGCTGCCCAGGGCTGGCCCAAGGCACAGGCAAGCCTCAGATATCAGCTGCCCAGCTGCCTAGGGCCGGCCCAAGGTGCAGGCAAGCCTCGGATGGTGGCTGCCCAGCCGCCCAGGGCTACCTGAGGCTCAGGTAACCAGGGCCAGCCTAGGCTTGCACTGCCGGCAGTGGCAGCAGCAGAGCTGTGATGGGGGTGTCGCCTTCCCCTGATTGTCGGGTCACCTCCCACCCCTGAGGGCTCCTGGACTGTGAGAGGGGGCAGGCCAGGCTGAGGGACGCCCCCTCCAGTGCATGAATTTTCATGCACCGGGCCTCTAGTTCTATATAATTAAAGCTTAATATGCTAAGTGTCCAGTGGTCAGGTTGGCTATTCAACCAATCAAAGCATAATATGCTAGCTAATAAGATGCTTAGGCTGCCCAACAGCTCACTATGATGTGCACTGACCACCAGGGGTAGGCAGTTGATGGTCAACCAGTCTCTGTGACATGCACTGACCATCAGGGGGCAGATGCTCTGACTGTAGGTTAGCTTGCTTCTGGGGTCTGGACAATCGGGACTGAATGAGATGGACCAGACATGCCCTGGAACCCTCCTATGGTCCCTCCCCAGCTGGCCAACCTCCCGTGTCCCTCCCCAACCCTGATTGTGCACCAGTGGGGTCCTTTGGCCTGGCCTGTGCCCTCTCAAAATCTAGGACCCCTCGGGGGATATCAGAGAGCCAGTTTCTGCCCGATCCCACAGGCCAGGCCAAGGGACCCCACTGGTGTACGAATTCGTGCAACAGGCCTCTAGTTATAGATATTTCTTAAATGTGATTTTAATGCAATTGAAGGTAATAGAAAGCCAACCTTTAATAGAGCCATGAATTCAAGCAGCATTTATTGAGAACCTACTATGTGACAGGCCTAACCCAGAGCACTCAATCTCCTGTTGGGCAGACTTAGGATACTTGGAACCTCAGATGACTTTAAGGTGTCTTTGTACTGATTTGTACTCATCTCAAACCTACTAATAATGAGCACACAAAAGCAAATACGATCTTCTACCTATTCAGCTTGTCATTGCTCTGAAAGGCCCAGAAAATATCTCAGGTAATCAATGTGTTCAGAGAATTATCTCACACAAATTACTCATTAACTCAATAGCACATAATAAAAAAGAACATCAATTAATTAATGAGTCACCCTCAGATCACTCTGATTACAAAAGAGCTCTGTTGAAACAGCGGTTATAAATGGAGCTGCCTCTCTTTCTTCATTGTTTGCAATTGGCCCATTATTTGGCTGAAACCAGTGTCATATTTAACACATGCCTGTAGGTAATTGTGTGATTAGTTTCATAAATGAAGAATTCTGAAAGTTGACTGCTTGTAAGACCTTAGAAATGGTCAGGAAATTAAAGAAAACTCTCATTTTTACAATAGCTTCACTTGAAACTAAGTTATTAAAAGGGTATTATCTATCCAAATGGTATACTTCTGCTACCAGCCAGACTATGAGACTTCAGCTCTTGCCTTCTTGAAGGAAAGGTTTCAATTAAGAGACAAAGTGCAGCAAAGCAGGCAAGAATTTATTGACCACAGCAAATGCACACCCAGGACAGTGAGACAAGGAAGGGCTTAGGTCAGGACCATGGTCGGCAAACTGCGGCTCGCGAGCCACATGCAGCTCTTTGGCCCCTTGAGTGTGGCTCTTCCACAAAATACCACGTCCTGGGCGAGTCTATTTTGAAGAAGTGGTGTTAGAAGAAGTTTAAGTTTAAAAAATTTGGCTCTCAAAAGAAATTTCAATCGTTGTACTGTTGATATTTGGCTCTGCTGACTAATGAGTTTGCCGACCACTGGGTTAGGAGAAGCCACAGGAGAGCCTAGGTGGGCTGCTTTGGCTAGCTGGGAAGTCAGAGAAAGGGGGGCCTTAGAGAGAGGTTCAGAAGGTTAACCCTGGACGAGCTGATGCTGCCCATTACTCCCCTGGTTGCAAGTCTCCTGGGATCCCTTAAAGGGAAGAAAGGGTAAAGGAAGGGCACACGCATGCTCCCTGGGGGAGAGCTTGCACAGGGACTTTGTGTTGAGGATATTTATCTCCCTTGCAGGTGGGAATCTTAAGGGAGGTCTCAGGGGAGGCTATCAATAAAATATTCATCAGCTTCCCAGGTGTGCTTTTTCAGGGTCATGGTCTCCACTGATTGGTCGGAAACAGGGCAGGAGGTCCAGGGGGTCGTTAGTCCTTGCAGCTGGTTCTGAGGCAGCCACAGTGTCATTTGTCTGGTTTTGCTGCCTTTTTTTTTTTTTTTAACTGAAATACAGCGGAGGCCTAGATGTTATCTTCAGGGAGGAAAAGTCAGGGAGCTACCCCGTATGACCAGCAATATGAAAGATCAGGGGTCCAATCCGCAAGGAAGGTTTGAAGGGTATGTGGGCGCCAGGTCCTTGTTGTCCCAGTTTTGCCCTTTGCTAGGCACCAGAGGCTTTCAGCCTGGTGACCTTATGTATCCAACCCATTGCCCTTGCCCTGCTCCTGTCTGTCTAACTGCCTATTACACTTCTACATTTATAATCACCATGTGAGACTTCCATATTGAACGTTATAATGATTAGCTGCTAAAACACTTAATAAAATGTATACTGCTTCAGAATACACATAATTTAATTTCAGTAACTTTCCACAAACACTGAAATGGGCATGACCATTTTTGTAACTACTTGGTGGGCCTGTTTGGGGAGGGTACTAGGGATTAACAGCAATTGGGAAAAAGATGAAAAGAAATACCAAATACTGCATACAAAGTCAGCTGCGAAAGTTTCCTATCTCGGTAAATACCATGCCAATAAGCTTATAGAATAATTATATCAGTTCCCTTAGGTAAGTCAGAAACATCTGCTGGTAACACATAGCAGGTGTTAACAATTACACATACTGAAATTTTTAAAAGTGTTTTTAATTAAAAGAATTTTTGTTTTCTGAAAAGGAAAATATGTTAAATTCAAAGATACTCCTGTTATGAGTGTGCAGAGCACGTAATGCACAAAATCGCAAAGCCCAAATCATCTTGGATCAACGAGGTTTCGTGTTTGGTTCAGATCATGGCAATCAAAAGTGAGTTAGAATTCATTGCACTGTTTACACAATCGGTATTCTGAGCTGAAAAGCTGAATACTCATGAAATTTGGATAGCAGAGCTGATTACAGAATATTTTGGCTTTATTACCAAGGTGTTTGCAGTTAACTGGACCAAATTTAATGGGCACAGTACAAAGAAAAATGGGAGCAAGAGACATTCAGACAACAGAGGATCCAAATCTTCCTTAACCCCGCAGAAGACTTTAAATCACCGAAAATAAAAGTCCATTTGTAGCATGTAACATTATCATATGTCCCATCTTCAACAGCTATTAATAATAGTTAACATTTACTGGACACTTAACATATATCAGGCAGTTTCCCATGCCCATGTAATTTCCACAACACCATTGTAACATAGGTATTATTACTCTATTTTACAAATTTTAAATAAAAGCACAGAGAGATTAACTGGCCCTAGGTCATACAGCTAGCAAATAGTAGACCTGAGATTTAAACACAGGCTTTCTGGCTCTAGGGTGTGGTCACTGTTAGAGGATTGTCATTATTATTATTATTATTTTATTATTATTATTATTATTGTTATTATTATTATTACAGTCATTATTTTCTGGCCAAGAACTAGAAGTTACCTGTGCATGAGAAAAACCCCAAATATTTTAGAATTAATGTCATCTTTAACTATGAAAATTGTGAATGAGAGTGATTATAATTTCCTAGATACAATCTACTTAGAATTTCTTTTTTTTCTACCACACCATAACGGGATTTATTTGAGCCTGCAAATAAAGGATATCAAGATTAGAGGATCCCTAGTATGAAGAGCAGTGTCAAGAACAAGAGGTAGTCAGAACAGATGAGAGGAACTCAGAGCAGAAAGCTGCAGTTTTCTGTATTCGAAAAAGCATGCTGTGGTGAAGTAAGGCTAGACTAGTCTCAGAAGTCAAGATAAGAAAATTAGTATGTCACCCGTCTTTGATATTTTATAACTTACTTCCATAAGATGATATGAAAACAAACTTAATGGGAGAAGAGCAATCTGTGTCAAGCTTTGTGTTCACTGGTCTAAAATACACGAGCTACATTCAGATGCTGAGTCCTGGTCAGCTGCCAAATAGCTAAGGAACATTTTAGTCTCAGAATTACCATGGTAAACCAGGCTAAAACAATAGTGGGCAAAGCAGTTATCCTCAAGGTAGTCCAGAGCAAAATTTGATCCAATACATTCTGATATTACCACACAAAAAAATCTTCCCGACATTCTTCCTTCCCCTGCTTTGTCTGATTGCTGCCATCACCATAGCTACTTCCATACACTGTGGGCCTTTTAAACCTAAATCATTCCAGATTAAGTGGGAGGGGGAACTTCCACCACACAAGAGACTTCTGGGAATTTGAGCTTAGAACTGTGATGATCACTGAAGAAGGTGGCCAAATGGGTTGCCTAAACAATGTGTTGGTCCTGAACCTAGGAGGCATAGTGCAACACGCTCCCCCAATTTTAGTTGTATAATTGCTTAGGTTAATTACAGCATGACTTGCTGAAATATCCCTAACACCCCATTTTTCACAGCCCAAGTTTGGTGGAGCTGCTAGGTTATCTTTGACCAATTATCCCTGTACTCTTCTTAGAATATCCTCAATTTAGTATGAGTAGTAGCAAGAGCTAGGAGAAGACACAGAGACCATATCTGAGACAGTTATTGGTACAGGAGGAAAACAAGGGGAGAAAAATAAAATATGGGAGAAAATAGGGAATAAAGGAGAGCCAGGTAACTTTACGGTAAAAAAAAAAAAAAAATCATGTGTGTAGCCAATAGTAGGCACTAAATTTGTTTTATTTCATTTTATTTTTTTGCCTGAGAGACTTTGGTGCTTGAAATATAAGGTGCACTGCTATTTATTCTTTGTTTAATGCTCAATTTATTAAATATGTAACTCTAATAAATGACGTTTCTCTAAACATCTGTACACCATTTAAACAGCTAATAAACCAAAACTTATAAGTTTAATAAATCAGATCCAACCATTTAAATATTGATTAGGATCTCAGTCAAATTTTTCTAAACATTTCAATAGAATCCCATCTAATATGCTTCAGGTACTTTAAAATCAGACAGAAATTTTTACAAAGTCCAAACTTATTTAGGAAAAAAATCTGTAACAAAAATTATTAATTAAAATTAATATTTGCTTCATATTTTTCAAAGTTTATGTTAATAGTAATTCCATATTGAAAATAGAAAATAACCCTGGCCAGTGTGGCTCAGTTGGTTGGGCATTATCCTGTGCATCAAGATGTTGCTGGTTCAATTCCTGATCCGGGCACATGCCCTGATTGCAGGCTTGATCCCCAGTAAGGGGCATGCAATATGCAAACAATTGATGCTACACTCTCACATTGATGTTTCTCTCCCTTCCTCTCTCTCTAAAAATCAATAAACTATTCTTTTAAAAAATTACAAAATATTGCAGAAACCGGTTTGGCTCAGTGGATAGAGCGTCGGCCTGTGGACTGAAGGGTCCCGGGTTCGATTCTGGTCAAGGACATGTGCCTTGGTTGCGGGCACATCTCCAGTGGGAGGTGTGCAGGAGGCAGCTGATCGATGTTTCTCTCTCATTGATATTTCTGGCTCTCTATCCCTCTTCCTTCCTCTCTGTAAAAAAATCAATAAAATGTGTTGAAAAAAAAATTACAAAATATTATCTCAACTAGCAGGGGTTGCAGGATTTGTGTTGTTGATTATATGAACCTTAGTTGGGGCAGGAGAATAAGCTACTCTGTCCAAACTTTGAGTCAGCACACATGAATTTAGCCAATAATCTAATAACCATTCTTTCTTGTTACATCAAAAGAATAATTTTAAGTGTAAGTCTTTCACATAGTTCATAATTTCCCATAACTCGATGCTTTTTCCCAAATTGATGTGTTAGGATTATTATAAGCTTATATATGTCATTAAATATCTTATTATAAGCTACAGGCTCATTTAGAGATTTTTAATCTCCCAAGAAATAAGGAATCATAATCTATAGTTAAATTTCCTATTAGGACATTCAACTAATCCTCTTTCTTGTGCATACTATTGGACTCTCTTTTGAACTGATTATAATGCAATACCACCTGTGTTGATTAGCACTTTGTGTTCTTGGTGTAATTTGACTTACAATTATCCACATTTAATCTTCTCTATTTAGAAAAAGAGACAAATACAAATTGACACTGAATAAATAAGTATACATTCAGTAGAAGAAACAGAATACATATACCATTATATTTGTGTGTTTTTGTTTTAGTTTGTTTTTATCTTTTAAACCCCTTCATATATTTCTCCCACCCAACTCACTGCCTCTGGCAACCACCAATCTGTTCTCTCTATCTATTAGCTATTTGTATTTGTTTAATTCCACATGTTAGAGAGATCATAAGGTATTCATCTTTCTCTGTCTGACTTATTTCACTTAGAATATTGCCCTAAAGTGTGTCCAGGTTGCTGCAAATGGCAATATTTTATTCCTTTTTTATAGAGAGATAATATTTCATTATCTGTACATACCCATTCATCCATTGATGGGTACTTAGGTTGTTTTCATAACTTGGCTATAATAAATAACTAGAGGCCCGGTGCATGAAAATTCATGCACTGGATAGGGCGGTCCCTCAGCCCGGCCTTCCCCCTCTCACAGTCTGGGAGCCCTCAGGGGCAGGAGGCAACCCGGTGATCCGGGGAAGGTGACACCCCATCACACATCTGCTGCTGTACTGCCAGCAGCACAAGCCTCGGCCGGCCCTGGTTACCTGAGCCTTGGGCAGCCCTGGGCGGCTGGGCAGCTGCCATCCAAGGCTTGCCTGCACCTCAGGCCAGCCTTGGGCAGCTGGGGGGCTGAGGGGAGTGGGGGACTCCGGAGGCAGGCAGGGCTGAGGGGACTGGGCGCCGCCCTCTTGTGGCTGTGGGAGCCGCCATATTTGAGGGTGGGGCAGTCAATTAGCATATTCCCTCCTTATTGGCTGTGGGTGCCGCCATCTTTTGCGATGGCGTGAGGGTCAATTAGCATATTTCCTTTTTTTTTTTAGATAGAATGCTGCAATGAACATGGAGTGCATATACCTTTTCAAGTTAGTGTTTTTATTTTCTTCAGATATATACCCAGAAGTGGAATTGCTGAACCATAAGATAATTCTATTTTTATTTTTTTGAGGAACCTCCATGCTGCTTTCCATAGTGGCTGCACCTATTTGCATTCCCACCAACATGATACAATGGTTCCCTTTTCTCCACATCTTTGCCAACATGTATTTGTTGTCTTGATAACAGCCATTCTAACAGGCGTGAGGTGACATCTCATTGTGGTTTTTATTTGCAAAATCTCTGATTATTAATGATGTTGAGAATCTTTTCATGTACCTGTTGGCCATCAGTATGTCTTCTTTGGGAAAAGAGTCTAAAATCTCTGATTATTAATGACGTTGAGAGTCGTTTCATGTACCTGTTGGTCATCAGTATGTCTTCTTTGGGAAAAGTGTCTATTCAGATCTTCTGCATACTTTAAAATCAGATTGATGTTGTTTTTTTGCTATTGAGTGATATTAGTTTTTTACATATTTTGCCTATTGGCACCTTATTTAGCTTTTATGTATTATAACTATTCTGTATACTTTCCATTAACTTTTTCCCTTTTAAGTACAATCATAAACCCATGGCTTTTATAAACTCAAATGCATGGATTTAGTAGTAGGTTATGTTTCAAGTATTGTATGTGTGAGTATAATTCTTACTGTAAGTGTCAATCAAAAAGTTTGTTTTGTAAGACACTATCTTAGAACCTAGACAGCCCATAATAAAGGGCTAGAGAAATAAAGCAGGTGCAGCACAATAAGGTGAGCAAAAGGTGAACTGATCCAGGAAAAGGTATTCAACCTGAAAACTGCCAAGTCCAAACAACACAGTGGAAAAGCAACAGTAACAGAAATCATTGAGAAGGAGGGTGTCAGTATTGGACAACATTAGTTGGACACTAAAAAGAAGAGAATGAAGAAACTGAAGAATAACTGAAGAGCTGAGACCCTGACCTAACTACCCATATCTACAAGAGTATACCACTCCCTTCACCAAGGAAATTTGACAAGAATGTATTTCTGCTACACTGTTATCATCAGGTTTATGCACACCTTGATTACTTTTTTAGGTAAACATGGTTATTATTTATTTCAAAACACAATTTTCTTGATCCCAATTAACCCCTTTCCACACTTAAACCATGAAGGTAGTGGTTACAGCATCAGCTTTGCCATCAGAAATACAGTGATCCAAAGAAAATTACTTAGCTCCATTGATACCAGTTTTCTCACCTGTAAAATGGAGGTGATAATACTTACTCCATAGGATTTTAATGAAGACTAGAGGCCTGGTGCACAGATTTGTGCACCAGTGGGGTCCCTCGGCCTGGCCTGTGCCCTCTCGCAATCCGGGACCCCTTCAGGGGATGTCGGAGGCCTGGTGCATGGATTCGACCTGATCCCTGCAGGCCAGGCTGAGGGACCCCACTGGTGCATGAATCCATGCACTCGGCCTCTAGTATGCATATAAGATCTTTGGTTAATTTCTTCCCACTCTCCCCCTTCCCTCTGAGATTTATCAGTCTGTTCCATGTTTCCATGCCTGTGTGTTGAGTGTCTGCCCCCTGGTGGTCAGTGTGCGTCATAGCTACCGGTCGACCGGTTGCTTAAGCTTTTATAGATATACTAGAGGCCCAGCATGTGATTGAAATCCAGTGAGGAGGCACTCCGCCGGGGGCTGGGACCTGCACCAGACTTGCACAGCACAGGCCGCCGCGGGAGTCAGGCCGGACCAGCGCCTGACTCACAGTGTCCCCCAGTCCCCCTGCCTGTGTCCACTTTGGGGCCACCTGAGCTGCCATGCCAGCTCAGGCAGGCCCCCCTGCCTCTGTCTCCATCTCTGCTCCAGGCCTCACCTGCGCACGCAACCTCCTCCTGTCTGGTCGTGACCCATTATGGAGTCCTGGCCTAATTTGCATATTACCTCTTTATATAGATAGATAGATAGATAGATTCAATGAAGCAATCTATGTCAAGTACTTAGCACAATGCCTAATATATGGTGTTCACAATATTATTACTTTTGTTATTTGTATTAACACCAAATCCTCTAAGAACCTCTTAAGTGCTGTTTGCCATGATAGTGGTTAATCAACCTCCATGAGCATCAGGCATGATTTATGTCCCATTAGGCAGACATGGGCAAAGGATAATAATTACAGATGAGCATTTAACAAGCAAATTAGAAAATTTCTTCTAAGCAAAATGTTGAAATTCAGAGAGGAAATGAAGTTGGGGATCTAGGCCGTGTGTGTGTGTGTGTTACCATATGTGTGCCTATCACTTATACTGGAGCAGCCTGCATTTCTGATATTTAGCCAGAGGAACTCAATAATTACTATATCCATATGGTCAGTCATATAGACATTTATTGGGGACCTACTGCATGTCAGGTTCTCTGCCATGTCCCCTGGGGAATATAATGAATAGTCCTTGAACTTGCAAATAACTCTTAACCTTATTGAGGAAGAAGTGATTTATTCTGTCTGGACACCTGAATAGGCTTTCCAATAGACAATTACATTCAGTCTTGAAGAACCATTGGGAAATGTTGAAGGGTAGTGTTTTTAAAGGAACCACCCTTAATTTGAGTTCAATAAGCAGTTAGTTTTATGGTGACTCACCCAGCTGACAGGCCATAGAAAATAACCAAAGTTTTTGAAAAGATATATAGCATAAAAATGGCAACATTCAAGAAGATTGACTCAAAGTAAAATGTACAGGGTGGACCAGGGAGGGGTCAGAGGGGATGTTGAGCGTTCAGTCAAGAAGTCTTTAGAAAAAAAAACAAAAGAAAAAGATAAGCACCTTCATAGCATTGAGGAATAAAAAGAGGGAGGGGAAAACAATAGAAAAGTGGTGATTTTTACCAAATATGACATTTGACTAAATGTGAGGGGCGCAATGGAGAAGGGTCACATATGACTCTGAAATTTGAGGATTTTTAGCCTAAATTATTATAGTTTATTTGAGTTAATGTGGCAACCAAACCTAGAAAAAAGAGGGAATAAGAAGTAATGTATCATCTCTGATGACTCTCTGGATGTAAGGAACACCATGTTTCACATGAAGGTGCAGAGTTATATTCCTGCTTCAGAAATTCTTTGGGCTTTTAAGGAAAAATGAAACATAATAAACACCTTAGGTTGGAGTGGCAGACCTTGCTAGTTTCCACTCAATATCCCTTTTTCCTTTCATTCTAACTAACAGCCTATGGGGCAGAGATGTGCCAAAGCAAAACTGTTCATTTCACCGTTTCTTTTGCATATGGGGGTGGCCATTGGACACAGTTCTGGGTGATGGGATATAAGAAAGAGTCAATGGAAGACTTCTGGGCAGCTTTGGGCTTTCCTGATATAGGCACCACTTCTTTTTTGTTGTTTCCTTCTTCCTGCTTGGAATGCAACTGGGAGCCTGTGCTGGACCAGCTATCAAGAGCAGATGATCAGGAGGGTGAAAAGGCAAGCCTAAAGGAGCCTGGGCACTGATGAAATTGTGGAGCCGCTGCAGCAGAGCAGATTTGAGCAGACTTGAACTTGAACTATGCAGCCTACCTCTGAACATCTCAGGTGGTTTGATTACCTCTTGTCACTGTGTTTAGGTTTCTATTGCATGTAGTCCAAAAGCAACTCCTAACTGGTACACCTGCTTGCAGAAACTTGAAAAATGTTATTGGTACATCATATGATTTCAGCCTTAACCTGGTTCAGAAAATTCTGAATTTTTCACTGATTTTATGAGAACCAACATTATGGTTTTATCTCTTGTCCTCCCAACTCAGCTCCTTCCTATCATAGGAGAAGCCATAATCCTCTAACAAGGGAAGCAAGAAGGTAGAGATTCTAGAGTCTGTGTCTTATTTTCTCTCTGATCTTACACAACCCCAAAACTCTACCCTGGCTTTACGACATAAAGTTAGCATTTCCATTAAAATATTACAATTTATCTAATTTTACATATGGTCAATAGGGAAGGCTGAGTTCTTATTAGACTGTCATAAAATAATATAGGCAGAAGGATGCAGGGAAATAGCAAAGGTATTTTCAAGTAATTAGAACTACAGACAGATCAAAAAGAAAGCCATTGTGCAAATGTCAGTCCATTCAAGGTTATTTCACTTAGAGAAGATAATGTCAGATCTCTGCTTTGGATGTAAAGGAAGTTTTTAAAGTCTTTCTGCCTATCCCAAAATCCTGTCTGAATATCATTTCTGATCTATGAACTTTTTGTCCTGTCTGAAGATAAAAAGAAAAAACAAAGACAATATTTACATATATTTTGCATAACCATATTTACTCAAAATACTTCTTTAATCTGATATTTACCTTTCCTACATTTGGGGGGGGGATATACAAATAGCTGTTTCTTTATGAAAATATGGTGATAGTACATAATGGTTTTTTTCCATTATATTAATTGGAGAAATAAACAGCCACCCACTTTATTTTGTTTTCCCTATTTAAAAATATATATTTAAATATGTATATACAAATGAGTGAAATCTTTTAATTTTATTTTATTTGGTTGTGGGTCTAAAAATCTGGTTCAACCATGAGTCCCTCAAATAAAAAGTTTGCATTTAATAGCTACCTTTTAACCTAATCTTATGCATCACTCTGTCTAGAGTCCAGTGCTATATAGAAAAGTTAACTTAATAGTTCACTATTTTCTAAGGCATCATCTCAAGAGTATTTCCTTCCACTTTTTTTCTTCTTCCCCTTGCTTCCAGGAATACAGGGAGCATTTATTCAGTACTTTCTAATCAGCAATCACTGTGTGATAAACATTCAGAAGCATGGAGAGGAGGGAAGAGGTGCAAAGGCTTCGAGATATACAAGACATACTCTTTATCCTCAAGTAGCTCACAGTCTATTGGGGGAGCAAGAGAAAAACAGCTTCATAGTAATGTCAAGCCATTGGAGTATGGACAGGACACTCTAGGAGCAGAGAGGAAGGAGTGTCTAATTTGGAGCCTATGAGCCATACATTCTGAGTCGTGAAAGGTAAGTAGAAGTGCTTCCAGGGGATTAGGGAGAGGAAGGAAAATTAATCCAGGCATGTGCAAAGACTTCAATGCACGAGAGATTCTAGTGGGTTAAAGGAACTGCAATTGGCCTGTAGAGGAGTTATAATTTAAAATCTAGTGAAGAGCCCTGCAGGATAGTAGTCTCCAAATCTATGGAGCTTTAAAAATATAGTAGTCCCATCTTATCTTGAGGGGGGGGATACTTTCCAAGTTCCCCAATGGATGCCTGAAACTACAGATAGAACTCTATATATAGGGGTGGACAAAGTAGTATTATAATTGTTCATACGGAAAAAGACATGCTCCTTTGTAATTCGAGTACTCACAACTGTAAACCTACTTTTGCAAACCCCTATGTACTATGTTTTTTCCTATACATACATACCTATGGTGAAGTTTAATTTACAAATTAGGTAGGGTAAGAAATTAACAACAATAAATAATAATAAAATAGAACAATAATACTGTAATAAGCGTTATGTAAATATGGTCTCAAAAGATCTTTTGTACTAAGCTCTTTACTCAAAAGAAGCACCTTATAGATTCTCTTTGGCATATCCAAATTAACAGAATCACTACTCTGGTGCCTTGGGGCCATTATTAAGTAAACGAAGAATTACTTGAACATAGCCCTGTAAGGCCTTGGTAGTAGATCTGGTAAATGAGTCAGTTACTAAGTGACTAATGGGTGTGTAGTGGATACACTGGACAAAGGGATGAGTCACATCCCTGGTGGGACAGAGTGGAATATCACAAGATTTTTATCACACTACTCAGAATGGTGTGGCGATTTTAAACTTACGAATTGCTTATTTCTGGAATTTTCCTTGTAATATTTGCAGACTGTGATTGACCATGGGTGACTGAAACTATGGCAAGTGAAACTGGAGATACAGTCTCCAACTGTATAGATGTAAGTGTGTGTGTGTGTGTGTGTGTGTGTGTGTGTGTGAGTGTGTGTGTGTTTATACAAATAAATGAATACTTGTATGTATATCTGTGTGTGTGACAGATATTTCAGCATAGTAGGTAGGTTGTCATGCTCTAAGATTATTCATTTGAAAAACTCTATAGCAATTCTGATGACTTATCAGGTGTGAAGATCACTGTTATCAGTAATGAGGAGCCCCTGAAGAATTGCAAGGCAGGGAAGGCATAATCAGATTTACATTTTAGGAAATTCGGTCTGGTAACCTTATGAAAGCTAAAATGGAGGATATAGGCTATGAGACCGGCTGATGTGGTTGAAAAGAATGAGGATTTAAAAGCAACAGAGTGGAGTCAGAGAGAAGGTATACTTCAGATACACTCAGGAAATAGCCACTACAGGGAGGGATAGTAGTTTGTTGGGGAAGAAGATGAATTTTAGACTCTTCGTTTTAAATTGGTTTGGAATAGAACTTGGAAATACAAGTATTTACAGTTTTTAAAAATTCCTGATGAGGAACCTGAAGAAATTGGGTTTTGTGCACCTGGGTAGTAAAGGTAATATCCTGTATTCTTAAAATCATATTACTTTGACAACTTAGTAAAATCATGAGACAGATCTTACCTACTCAAGTGTAAAAGCCTCATTTAAAATGTTAAATTTAATCTGAAGTTGATGGGATATGCAAGGGTTTATAAATTAATTAGAGTGACAGATTGTGTTACCCTGACCTACCATATTAATTTGAATTAAGATATCATTTCAGGGTTACCTTTTCACTTAGTACCAAAACAGAATTCTAACCAGAATTACCAGTTCCTATTAGTCTTACATGATCCCAAGAACTGTTCATTAATGTCTTTACTTCTATCAAAATCATTTCTTCTGTTTGTCCTTCAAAAAAACTATTGGGGCTACAGCTAGATGGAATTGATGATTCTGATACTTTGGATTTCATTTTTACACTTAGTTCTTTCACACACAGTGAACCTCATGAAGTACAATGACATGTGGTAATGTATCAGTGTTATAGATTACTTATAGTCTTGCTTCAAAGTCAGTATAAGACCAAATGGATAAAATAGTTGTTTAACTTTCGATGAAAGTGTCCCTAAACAAGGAAATAGCTCATACATAAACTTTATCTTCACAAGAGGAACAGCTAGTAGCTTTTAGAAAAGAGCCCACATACATGCCAAGTTAGCAAGTTTCTACCCAGGCTTTAGAAGGAGACCAAATGGCCCTTTCCAAAGGTTGACAGCCCTGTTTAACCAACTTTTCTCCTTTCAAATCTAAATCTTTTGTTTCCCTTTCAGCCTTTCCTCCTCTCGCCTGTCTTTAGTGGGTGATAGATAAAAATGCTTATCAATCGGTCTCTGAATAAAACACTGAAAATACCCACAGATCATCTTGAAATTGTTCCTCATCCAGAAAAAGCCCCAATCTTTTGACCTTTCCTCAAAGGTCTTATTTTCCAAAACTTGGATAATCTTGGTGGCTTTCCTCTGAACATTTTTTGATGCTTTCAGATGTATTTTTGGTTCACATGTATTTCTGGTGGAGCTCAGGAGTGGGCACAGCAGTCTGCCTGGTGTGAAATGCACTAAAAGACATAGGTAATGAGCATCACATCTTACATGGCTGTTGTAGGTATGATATCGATAACATGCTGCTTTTTTTCCTAATAAGAAATTGAAATTTTGCTAATTCATTGTGAATTTGCATGGTTCCACTATGGACCAGAGCCGTGATTGGCAAACTGTGGCTCGCGAGCCACATGCGGCTCTTTGGCCCCTTGAGTGTGGCTCTTCCACAAAATACCATGGCCTGGGTGAGTCTATTTTGAAGAAGTAGCGTTAGAAGAAGTTTAAGTTTAAAAAATTTGGCTCTCAAAAGAAATTTCAATCGTTGTACTGTTGATATTTGGCTCTGTTGACTAATGAGTTTGCCGACCACTGGGCTAAGGGATATGACAGCCTGGCTTAAAAGGGCTGGGAGCATGGACCAAAGCTAGATGGTACAGATGAATTTCCCAACTGATCATCTAGTGTGCTATTACAGGATCAGATGAAAATGAAAGATCAAGTTGAGAATGGCTATCATTTTCCCTGATTCTACCAAGTGTGGCACTGTCTCTCAAACCAATAAAAAAAAGTTCATTGTTTAGAAAAACAAAAGTACAAAAGTGCAAAACTTCTAATTACCCTGTAATTCTGTTTATTGGATTAAAAATTATAGCTTAGGTTTTCTTTGATATATGGAGGTTATTTGCTGGCTCTTTAAAAAGCCATCCCTATTCCTGCTACACACAATACATAAGGGAACATTTAGCCTCATGTTTCATGTGCCAGCCCTCACTATATGCAGCCCCTAGAATACATAATAAAAAGACAAATGAAAAGCACATTAGAAATGCACCTAGTGGTAGGAATCCAGCCAGTGTTGATTGCAGATGTTTTGTTTGAATCAGTGGCTGTATTGAAGGGGAGAAACGCCCTTTATATAAAAGATAGCATTGCCTGAGAATCCTGGGAGGAAATGGCATACTCTAACAAATACCATATTTATCTCTAGTATACATATCAAATGTATGAATGTCATAATGTTTTCTTCCAGATTACCTTGTTTATTCCATATAGACTGCAGTTGTTTATCATTGATAGTTATTCTTTTGGCTTATTGTATCAATATTTCTTATTCACCACATGGAGTAACAAGCTAAATATTGGTTCAATTTGAGTGGACACTCCAGGGCCTTGAGGAAAAAGTAGAAATTCCTTAGTTTCCTAAACCCTGAAATAACCACCATGAGTTCATCTTCCAGGCTCATCTTGTAGGTTATCATACGCCCTAGGCCCCAGTCTCACTAAACTTTTCACTCTTCCCGAAATGGGCATGTTCTATGATGCCTCCTGCTTCTGTCTATGATTCTTCTTCTGTCTAGAATGTCACAACTTTTCTTCTCTGCCTGGCAAACGCCTACTCACCTGCCGAATGCCTGCTATAAAAAAATAAAATAAAATCACTTGTGGGAAAGCTTCTCTAATCTTGAAGACTGAGTAAGGCACACCCTTTTCTTTTCTTTTTTAAAGTATATTTTTTATTGATTTCAGAGAGGAAGGGAGAGGGAGAGGGAAATACAAACATCAATGATGAGAGAGAATCATTGATTGGCTGCCTCCTGCATGCCCCACACTGGGGATCAAGCCTGCAACCGGGGTATATGCCCTGACCAGGAATTGAATTGTGACCTCCTAGTTCATAAGTCGAAGCTCAACCACTGAGCCATGCAGGCCGGGTGACACACCCTTTTCATTATTCCTTAACTATATCATTCACATTATTGTGTTATAATTGGTTGCAAATGGGTTTTATTAGACTCTTTAAGAATTCTTTAGGATCTATAACAATACCTGGTGCAGAATAGGTGCTTGATAAAGGTTTGATGGATTAATCAATCAATTGGACAATGAGATTTACCATTCTGAAATGTTTATGCAATACTGGAATCGCCAGATCAATAATTCATGGCTAAAATATTCAATAATGTGCCAAAAAGGCTGATGAGCTGGGAGAAGAAGTTTTAGGGGGAACATTTAACCTAGAATAAAGCCAGGCTCCATTTACAGCATGGCTCATGGAAAAGCAGATGTCCCTGTTTCCAAGGGAGACCTCAGAGACAAATGGGTGGCTGAGCCTCCCAGCTGCTCCTTCTAAATGATGTGGCGACAGGCACCGCTGATTCCACAAATCAAGGGTGTGCAGCCTCACTCACTTGCACACCCAGAGATTACTAAGAACTGTACACACCCTTCCTTCTAACATTTTCCCCTGAGAGGTGAAGATTACACTAGAGTATCAGATTACCCATGATTCTGTAAAATGGGCAAAAATTACAGTTCTGTCTTGGACATGCCAACTCTTACTTCATTCAAACAAAACAAAAAGCAAAACCAGAAAGCCAGACTTATTTCTTTAAATACAAGTTGATAAAATACAATCAGCACAACTCACCAGCTTTGTTTTAAAGTCACAGGAAGGAGAGATTCTATGAAGGCTAAATGTCCCAAGCTATGGTAACACATTTTCTTTAGTTTCACCTGAGATTCAACAAGAACACACGTTGTTAATAATCTCTCATGGGATTTGTGACAGGTCCTAGGTGAACCACACAGCATTTTATGGGTTTGGTACAAAAGTGACTTTGAATATTAAGACAAACCAGTTATGGTTTAGTTCTTTTAACATTGTTTTGTATACAGAATGCAGAATAGAATGAAGGATGCATTATGTGCAACAGTCTTGTCAAAATGCTGTGGAGAGGTGCAAAAAACCATTTGTCTAATCCAACCTGTGGAAATGGCAGAAATCCAAGTTGTTTCGAATGAGAACCTGTGATGGAGATGTATCTTGTGGTCCCTGAACAGTCCAACACAGAGTAGTTAACATGGCTATGGTCCCCGATGATAAAATCAACTGCTTACGCTTCTGTGTTCTAGCTCACAGTTCCCTTTCTTCCTCTGTTGAAAAACCTCACACGTTAATAAACATAAATAAAAAATATTTCTGGTCTCAAATTAAACCCTAAAGCTTTGATGGATCATTAAATGCCACTCACAGATTCTTTCCTTGGTCCAAGCTACAATTTCTGTGGTGAGAATGTTAATTTTTTAACTCCCAGCAACCATTTTAGCTCAATTTCTTTGACAGAGACTTCCAGGGTCGCAGAGGAAATGAAACACTTAGCAGGCCTGGCCTTGGTGCTTTTTCTGCCCCAAGCAAGCAAACAAGAACAAGGTTACAGTAGCCCTGAATGGAATCAAAAATGGGAGAGAGGTTTTCTCCCCCCACTCCTAGTAGAAGCTTCTTGAACTAAAACCACTTTAAGATGCAATCTGCACTGGGGAAACCGCTGGACACCTGCTGCAGGAAGTGCCTGCGATTTTGCAATCCACCCTGAGCACCAGCACCTGAAGACAGAGCCCCCGAACTTCTGTCTCCTCCTGGACACGAGTAACTGCCTGGTTTTGAATTCAGGCGGCTGGAGGCAGCCTAGGCTCCTGGACAGACTCATAGGAGATGCCAAGGGCTGCTTTCAATTTGAGCCCGAAACTTTACGTTTTAAGAAGACAAATGAACAGCTGTACCTGTTTCCTTCAATCTCGGCAAAGGAAGTGCTGTGGCCCTTTGCACCTGTAATACTTGCCCCGGTACTGACGTGACCCACCCAGCTGCTCACTTCAGTTAGCCCAGGGCCAGTCTTGGCATTTGCTCACAGAAACAATACCACACAAGGAAGGGCCCCGGTGTGTTGGAGCTGGCATGGTTCCAAGGCACACTCAGCTGCTGCACCTTTGACCAACCTGTCTCCCTGAGTGCAAGGTCTTGTTGGACGTTTGAGTCCCTGAAACCTAAAGGAGTCCTTCTGTTTCATTTAATGGTTCTTTTTTAAAAATCCTTATCCTTGAGAGTATTATAGATGTCCTCCCTTATTTTCTCCCCATTTCCCCCCTCCACCTGGATCCCGCCCTCCCCAAGCCTTCACCTCACTATTGTCTGTGTCCATGAGCTATGCATATACTGTATATGCATGTAAGTTCTTTGGTTAATGGTTCTTTTTTAACTTTTTCTTCTGAAACACCATTTCTTTTTTTGCACCTCTGCTTAATCTTTTCCTCAGCCTTCATTCTTTTCCTTTCCAACTCTATACAGAAAGACACTCAGAATGGCACTTGTTTCAGTTCTCAGTTTTTAGCAACAACAACAAAGCAGATGAAAGAGCCCAGCTGGTGTGGCTCAATGATTGAACATCAACTTATGAACCAAGGGTTGGCGGTTCGATTCCCGGTCAGGGCACATGCCCAGGTTGCAGGCTCAATCCCTGGTGTGGGGTATGCAGGAGGCAGCCAATCAGTGATTCTCTCTCATCATTGATATTTCTATCTCTCCCTCTCCATCCCTCTCTGAAATCAATAAAAATGTATTTAAAACAAAAACAAACAAACACAAAACAGATGAAAGGAAATAAAAACATCCATGACAATACTTGTCCTTATTTGTCAAATTTTTAAAAACCAGAAGGAGCGGTCCCCCACCCTGTGTCTCTTTTGCTTCAGTGCTAAGTTCCTTTTTAAGATTAGGTCCTCTGGTCAAAAAGAATGCGAGACTCTCCCACCTCTAACTCATTTCAATCCTGATTCTGGGGCAGGGCTGGTAGGATGGAGACAATCCTTTTGTCTGTATTCAGTGATGAAAACATCTATGACAGCTTCCTCCCTGAATTACTACTTAAAGCACTACCCTTCTCCCTCTCTTTCCCAAGCACCATCGGCATTCCTTTTTTATTTGAGTTATATTGAATGTGCCCTTTTATGACATGCCTAAGAGATGCTTAGAGACATTTCTTTATTCACTTCCCAAGTCTCCACTGTTGCTAGCACCGGAAATTTATCACCTCCTGGGCAAAGACCATGCTCTCACTTTTAGTGGAGCTCTAATCTTGCTGGGAGACATTTGATATATGCCCAGTGCTAAAAAAGTTCCTTCATTCGGATAATGAGGGGTGGGTTCCTTTAACACTACTTGTCTGTTCTATCACACACGGGCATGAAATATCCTGCCCTGGCCCACGGTGGAGTTACTTCCTTTTGCTTCATGATAGAAAAGCAGCCAGCTCACGGGGTCTGTCTTGTGTCTACGTGACCATCTGGAACAACACATCAAGGGGCAGGCAGACCTGCTTACCATGCGGCACCGCCTCCATAAACTGACCTCAGTGGGTAACTTCTTTCCCATTTGCCAGGAGATACATCTGCAGACAATCTCGTTTTCCAGTCGGAGTGTTTACACAGTTAGTAAGAGGACCGGTTTTATAAAAAAAACAACAACTCCTATATCTGTATATATTTGTTTTGCTGTCAAGTTCCCTGGAGTTTTTGTTTGTTCAGGAGCTGAGTTGGTAGCAGGTGTTTGGAACAATTAACAGAAGCAGGGATACCAGGAGTGGGCAAAGGGTGGAAGAATAGAAAACAAAAGCTTGATGTTTTTTTTAAAAAAGACCCTTAAAATTACATGTCAGAACTGCAGACGAATGAACAAATAATGTTATGTTTAAAGTTTAATCTACTATAATTAAACTGTGAATATGTGTCTCAGCCATAGAATATGAGGCTAAGTATAAAAAATATCACTTTGAGCCCAACCGGTATGGCTCAGTGGTTGAACATCAACCTGTGAACCAGGAGGTCATTGTTTGATTTCTGTCAGGGCACATGCCTGGATTGCAGGCTCGATCCCCAGTAAGGGACATGCACTCTCTCATCATTGATGTTTCTATCTCTCTCTCTCCCTCTTCCTTCCTCTCTAAAGTCAATAAAAATATACGGTATATTAAAAATATATCGCTTTGAGTGAATGTATTTTATGTGATTTCTTTTTAACACTATAACCATATTCTGTAGAACCTGTAAAGCTTGAAATGTGAGACATGTCATTTGTCTATGCAAATGACAGAAGCAGTCCATTCTATTTGCTCTAGGTAGCGAAAACGCACATACAGAGAGAACAACCAGGAATGCTTTGAGCCATTTAGCTATTTGCAGAAACTTCTAATCAGATGGAGGGAGTCTTTGCTTCTGTGTGGGTGACTAAGATAGTTCATTGGAGCTATGCCAAAGAGTCTTTTTCATCTCAAAGCAGTTTGGGGAAAATTATATTTATTTGGATGGTTTCACACTTTGAGTTTTGATTTCATTAAAACCAGCATGAATTTACAATTATAGATTTCTAACTTATTTCATGAGCATAAATGCCAACTCATTTATGTTCTAACAAATAACACAGGCCCAAACACTTTGCCTAGAGAGGAATAATGGCTCTCAATCCTCCGTTTTTCATTATTTTAACAAAAGAAGTTTAAACAGCTCTTTCTACTAATATTCACTGACCATTTCTTAAGGAGAGATACTGCTAGGTGCTGGGGTTATATCAGTGGGGGAGATTTGGTCCTGACCTGAAGAGGCTCCCATTTTATTTGTGAGAACAGGTATATTAGAATTTATAAAATGCAGTATAATAATTGATAGAATTGTGTACCAGTTACTTCCAGATGTAGGAGTAAGCACTTAATTCTGCTAAGAGGGTCATAGACAGCCTTGATGAAAATGTAACATTTTAACTAAGCCTTAACATATGGTTAGAGTGGAGTTGTAAGAGGTCATAGAGGGGATAAATGGTGATGGAAAAAATAAAATAAATTATTAAAAACACACACACAAAAACAAAACAAAATAAAACAAAACAAAAAACAAACAAAAACCTGATTCAGCTGGGATAAGAGAGAGAGAGAGAGAGAGAGAGAGAGAGAGAGAGAGAAAGGTATTATGTCAATAATTTTTCTATGGGTGCTTGAATTAGAAGAATATTGCTGGCTTGCTAAATAAATATACCAGGGATGATAAAGATAATGAGTAATCTCTGAAATGAAACAGAGCATTGTTGTCACAATGGTCCAGATACCTAATGCCAGGGGTCTTGATCCAGCATCTTGAAGAGTTCAGGAATCTGGAAAAGGGGATGCTGTAAATTATTAAAGAGTCCAGAGAAGAAACATAATTTTGGAAGGCATTTTGGGGAGCCAGAGAAGACTTAGCTAAAGAAACCAAGTCCTCCTGTCTCTCTGGACCCCTTGCTTTTTATTAACACAAATTGTCCTAAAGCAAGGTAGATATACATATCAAAGGCCAAGGTTTAGTATACAGAATCCATTGTCAGATTGGGGGAACTGCCTATGGCTGTTCAGGTGTTTGGCCAGTAGGAGGCAATAACATGTAGATTAAAATGCCCTCAGCTGTCTGGTAGCAAGCAATAATTTATGCATCCTTTTCAGGTTTGGGAAAATGCCCTCTGTCATTCCAGATGATTCAGCCCTGCTGACATGCTGGAATTAGCTTCAGCAGATACCCTAGGAAAGATGAAAGTCATTTCTCAATGATTGGTGAGCAGAAGATAGAGAATAGGACAATAAGAAAGAAATTTATGTCAAGTAATACTAAAGGGAAAAAGAGGCAAAGAAAGCCAAAAGTTGCCTGAAATTAGTGGCCATATATATGAAGGAGGAAGCTAAGTGGATTAATGAAAAATTTAGAATCATGTTCATTTAGGCCCCTATTTTCTCCCTGAATCATCAAGGCTAAAAGGGATCATTGACTTTCATCTTCTAATAAAGTCTAATTATCCATAAGGACCTACCCAAGTAGTTTAATATTTTTTCAAATTGGCCCATGTCAATACATGTGAAACCAATATGGTATTTGCCCTCCTACCCTGGCTAACCCCCTTCTCTAATTTACTTTAGTTCTTAGCCATTTTGCATTTCTATTCTTCATGCAAACTATCGTTTTCATTCAAGCACAGAAGTCTTCCTAAGTCAAAGGGAGCAGATTCAGATTCACATAAAACCCCTTACCAGGCATTGTTGACTAGAATATATTGTTAGCACTGAAATGTATAATCTCTACTATCCTTTTACCTCGTGCATCTTGCATTAGGCTTTGCCACTTATCAAAGACAAGATGATTTTAAAGTAAAATTCATCATCTATGGCTATTAATCCCCCATAAATTGATAGCATTCCCAAAGGGAGCAAATATATGGCTGGCTGCCTAGATATATGACATCAGGAGAAAGAAAACAATGTTTCACAAATATTAGATATTTTTCTTTCTTTTATGATAGCTCTCTTAGGAGGATAGGTTTTATCTTTAGCTTATTTGGACCAAAGTCTGTTTTCATTTTCATTCCTAATATCTTTGAGCTCTATAAAACAACTCTTTCTATATAAACTCCCCTCACAAAGTCCTCCCCACAGCAGTGTATCTTGAGTTATGCTTAGCACATGATGATATATAGGTGGTTGACCATGAATAGTAGGTATTTAACCAGGCAATACAGCCAGTAAAAATGCATGGGTTAACCCACAAAAGGAAAAAGGTGGACATTATTTTGCCTGGAGAAAACAAGCCAAGATTATCTGGAATTAATTATTCTGTTAATTCACATTTTGAATAGGTCTACAGAACCTACAACCATTCCTTACAGCCTCTGTAGTAGAGCACAGAAAGAAGTCTTAAAAGACCTGGGTTTGATTTTTTCTCATATTTCCTGCCTCTAAAAACTCGGATAAGTAACATCATCTCCTTAAGTCTTGCATTTTTGTCTATACATTGGGAATAATGGCACCTTCACTGTGTGCCTGGTGTTTCTTTGGAAAAATCAAATAAAGTGACGGGTATTGTGCTGGACCAGACTACAAAGGCTGGTTCCGCTTCCAGGATTAGCTAGAACGGCCACAACAAAGCCTCTGTGCAAGGTGTATAAGCGCGATGAAGGGCAGATGGAGATGGGATGAGCAGCATGATGACTTCTCATTCCCCTGAATGTACACCTCAAGTGTGGTCGTCTTAGCAATCCCATAGGGCAAAGTGTCCACCAATCAGGAGATTTCAGGACTCACTCCATCTTAAATCCTTTAAAGCTGATGGAGAAGTGATTGGAAAGGTTTACATATGGCCAAATTACCCAAATTTAACATCTTGTTTTATAATCTCTTGCTGTTTCTTTGTTATGTATAACCTACTACTTCCATGTCAGATTTCCAAGGCTTATTCAAAATTTTAATGCAACAGATCTGACCATGGCCTATTGCATTTCCAAAGATTTAAAAACTATGATGTTAATATAAGACAGGATGGCTGTTGGGCTCATATAGTTTGTACTGACAAAACACAATTGCTTCTAAGTTATTGAAAAGCTAACAATGAGTTTGTAGATTATCCAGGACTTTAGCATTTATTCTTTTTCCTCTTTTGGTGTATTTTTGAAAAGTCATTATTATTTAATATATACAAAAATTAGATAGATGATAGTGAACAAATTCTACAACTAGAATGGCAGAAAAAAATAACACCATCATGACAGCGAACCTAAAAATGTTCTGGGGGAGATATTTTTACTGGTGTGTGATGGACTCAAAATGAAGTACCACTCTTCTGTTGCTTATTTCTATTCTAGAGGTAGGCAGTCTCACAGCCCAGAAACTCTTCTCCTCTGGTTGGACTGGATGATGATAGATGCAACAGCAATCGTTTATCACAGATCACGATTCAGCGATTTTGAGCCCCGAGTTCCTGTTCATCACAGAGGGGGTAGTTTTGGAGCAACAGTAAGACATGACTTTAACACACCAACTTCTGTAGCCCTATGTCAGACCCAGGTTTACAGCCTTTGCGACTTCCTTTTAACGTTTCTGGCATTCAAAACAGAGTTTCTCGCTTTCCGGCCCCCTTTTCACAAGGCTATCTAAACCTTTGTTAAGATTTATGTCTCTCACTGACTTACATCCTAACCTGGTCATTATTATGACTATTTTAGCTAATTTGTTATGGTGGTAGAACAACTTCATATTTATAAGTCAAAACATTTTTGTGTTCTTGGTAGTGCAAATAAAATCATGTTTGTACCTTTTATACAAAAAATACTCACTATCAAACCTCAACATGTTTAGTATGAGTTTTCTTTTTCCCTGAAGGAAGATAATTTTAACAGTATTCTGTAGGAAACTTCTGATGCACAGTCCGATTTCTTTCAGTGAAACAATGAGATAATCACAAACAAAAGTTTAGGATGTCTCCTAAGCAACATATCCTAGTAGGAGTCTAAATAACAGAGTAGAAGGAATATTCTGATGGAATTAGGAGACCTTTGTATTAATCTGAGATTTGATCATGTAGCTTTGTGGGGTCTTATATTTCTTATTTATAAAATGGGTTCCATGGTTCTTAAAATCCCTTCTAATCAATTTCCTCACCTATAAGACAAAGGTAACAAAAATAGCTATCAAAAGGGTTGCAGTGAGGATTAAATGGTGTTCAGTACAGTTTAGTGCAGGAACATTAACAAAAACTCAATAAATTAAATATTTCTATAATAATTGTTTTATTATTTATATTATATAGCATGTTTGAACATGTTACATATGCATCTTTACTATACATAAGGGTGTCTCCAAAAAATCTATACACACTTCAACAGCTGATTCTATTACCTTTTGAAAATGAAATGTATCTTAATAAACACTGCCCTTATAATTATTCAAAGTACATACATATCCATTTTTTGGGATACCTGGTATATTGAATATAAATAGTTAAGCTACATATAAAATCATTGGATCTGTACAATATGTACAAAATATGTTGGAAACCAAAGGACTTGTATGCATGCATATTAGCATAACCAATGGACACGGACATTGGGGCGGTGGGGGCTTGTCCTAGGGGGTGGGAGTGGCCGAGGAGGGGTGGATGGGGGAAAAAGGAGACATGTAATACTTTAAATAATACAAAAAAAGTTATAGAACTATGGGGTTTAAGTGTAGAAAAGATGACATAGGAAATTATTGATAGAAAAATCAAAAAGGTTTGTTGGTTACTGAGGAAGTTTACTTATACTCTGCAATTTGTCTTTTTAGTTTCTTCCCTATATTTTTTAATGTAATTTTATCATTTCTGTAATTTTAATTAGCATTCTCGTACAAGTGATTATCAGTTTTAAATTCATAGCCCTATTCTATTCAGTGGAATAAATCAGCATTTCAAAAGGCAAAATATCCTATATAATAAAAGGCTAATATGCAAATAGACCGAACATCAGAACGAATGGTCACTATGATGCACACCGACCACCCGGGGGCAGACACTCAATGCAGGAGCCTGGCTCACAGCTGGCAAGTGCAGCAGTGGTGGCAGAAGCCTCTCCTGCCTCCATAGCAGCGCTAAGGATGTCAGACTTAGGCCCACAGGGAGCGGGCCTAAGCTGTCAGTCTGACATTCCCTGAGGGCTCCTGGACTGCGAGAGGGTGCAGGCTGGGCTGAGGAATGCCACCCCTCCCCCCCCCCCGCCCCCTGTGCATGAATCTCGTGCACCGGGCCTGTAGTATGTGTATATGTGTGTGTGTGTGTGTGTATATATATATATATACTGGAATGACTGAAGATGAAAACATTGGAGTTCAACTATCTCAGAAGTTTAGGTTTGATTTTGAACAAAATGACCATTGCTGTTCTATGAATATGCGAAAACAGCCACACAAATTTAACAGGTTTTGTGCTCCTTCCCTCTGATCTTATTTTTGTGTGTCTACATGTTTAGTATCTGATTGGCCGAGAATTGGATTTGAACTGAAATCCCAAGGAAAGGTACACTTTTGGGAAACAACATATTTTATTACTCCTTCACAAAATACTTAGGAACAAAGTATGGCAGTATAATTCATTAAGACCTAATACACATCAGCGATTTCGACCTTTTTCATCTCATGGCACAAATAAACTAATTACTAAAATTCTGCATCACACCAAAAATATATATTTTCTGCCAATCTGACAAAAAAATAGGTATAATTTTGATTCACACCAGCCAGCTATTGTTGTGTTGGCTGTTGTTATTTTTTATTTAACAATCTAAAAGAAAGGAGGTCAGTGCCTTTGACTAAATAGTCAGGTATTACATGATTTAAAAATTCTTGGGGCACACTGGTTGAAAAATCACTGACCTACCTTAATGTTTATAGACATAGATGTCAATTTGTAAATTCTTATTTACATGTACAATTCATATATTAGTAGTATTATCCCATGAAACAGAAAACTTATTTCTTCGTTTTTAAAAATGCTAACTCATCCTCACCTTTGGTATCAGAAATTAATAAAGCACAAATACGCTCTTACAATTTCAGTTGATTGAGTGTTTGATAGCAACTTAAAATCTGAACTTCAGGGAAACTTGAAATGTTTACAAGGCAAATGTTCAAATATTACCACTACTTTCTGGCTTGGAAAGAATCTGTAACTTAATAGAACAAGATATATGACATGTGTTAAAACGGATTAATAAAACAATTAGGTACTTATGCTATCATTATATTATTATATCAATATTACATTATCTATACTAATAATAGACTAGGGCCGTCATGACCAGATGGATGACTGGTCCAGGTGGGAGCTCTGTGCAAGTGCACTGGGCCCTCCGCTAGGTGTGGGAAAGCAGAGTCTGGGTGGGAGCAGCCCGAGTGCGTGTGGCCAGGCGGCCTCAGGGGCCGTGCAGATGGACAGACCGCGCTAGATGGTGCCGGCGGGCTGCATGGAGGGCCGCAGAGGTACGGAGCTGTTAGGGCAGTGGCCCGTGGGGTCAGCAAGGCTGAGGTGCCAGGTAGGCCCCAGGTCCTCGGGCGCTGCCGGAGGAGCGTGGCTGTCCAGAGTGGGAGAAAAAGCCCTTCTTTCTGGAAGAACGTGGATGGTTTAAACGTGCATAGAGAAACTGCAGCGGTACCGACATGACTATGTCAGTTCCCCGAGCCGCCTGTCGGTGTCCGACCACAGGCTTCACTGTGGGGCATAGGCCCAGAAGTGGGCCAGGATGTGACCTTGGCAGCTGGACTCACCCCTGGTGTCACCTCAGTGTCACGACTTCACCCGCAAGTGGCCATCACTGCTGGTCTGTGGGCCCCGGTGAGCCGGCACTGTGCGTGCTCAGGGCAGCGCTCCCTGTGTTTCTGTTGAAAGGACACTGTATGTGATGGGTACTGTTGATTCCTTAATGTTGAAATGGGGCAGCCTGAACTTGCTTACGACACAATCTTTTCTCCATATTTTACCGCACAGTCTTCTCCAGCTCAGGGAATCGGCAGCCACTGGAGCGCCGGCTTGGCCATCCCACACAGCCAGACGCCACCAGGAAGCACAGAAATGCCAAAGCCCCAACGGAACCTGCCTTGAAACAGACCCCAGTTCACATACTGAAGTGGAAACAAGAAAACAGTGGCACCTGTTGGACCTCAGCTGGGACTGTGCCCGCGGGTCTGTCTGCAGGGTTCCTGCACCCCGGCCATGGCCCAATGGCCAAGGAAGCTCTGCAAGCCTTGATTCTGGAGTTACGGATCTTAGCAAGTAGGCAGGAAGTCGAATATAGCAAGGTTAGACTATGTATGAGTGTATACATTTATACACATATATGCCCATTTCCCCCAGTCTTTTTCTGAGCTGTTTGAGAGCATGCTCTACACATGACAGGATGCACAGATACTCCCCTGTGTATTTCCCAAAAGCAGACACTCCTACATAACAATTCTCCACCCAACCATGTGAGGAAATCTCCATTCAAATGGTATTAAGGTTCAATCCACAGACTCCATTTGAATTCTGACAACTGTGTCAACAATGTTCCCCACTCCCCACCCCCAGGATCCCATCCACCTAGGATGGGTCCTCTATCATTCCTGTCCCTGACAGTTTTTCAGTTTTAATTAAAAATCATAGACTTTTGCCCTAAAAAAAATTTAAATATATAAAAATAAAGAAAGACCCGCTGGGGCTCCAAGTTAGGAGCCAGCAGTCCCAGATTGTGAGAGGGATGTCCAACTGCCGGTTTATGCCCAGCCGGGATCGGGCTTAAACGGGTAGTCAGACATCCCCTAAGGAGTCCTAGATTGGAGAGGTGCAGGCCATGCTGAGGGACCCCCCCCCCCCATGCACGAATTTCATGCACTGGGCCATTAGTCTACACTAATTAAAGAGTAAGATGCATACCTTCACGACACCCACCAGCCAATCAGGAGTGAGTATGCACATTAACCCAGCAAAGATGGTGGGTTAATTTGCATACACAGGCACCAAGTGGCCAGGCGGGCGTTCCGCACTGCCCCAGCCACCCGGCCCTCTGGGCAGCCTGGGAAGACGGAAAGGCAGCTCCGGGCCTGAGTGAAAAGGCGGCTCCAGCTGGAGCGAAGGTGGTGCCAGCAGCCAGGGGAAGGAAGGCCCATTCTTGCACAAATCTTTGTGCATCGGGCCTCTAGTTATTATATAACAAAATAAAAATTGTTTTTAAAAGTAGTTATCTCATCAGACTATATGCTTCTTCTAACAAATGTTGACATAAGTCAAAGCATTTTGAGAGCTCCTCACCTAGATTTGTGTTTATAGTCAGTTTCAACAAGAAATTTAATATAAAGGTTTATCTGAAAAATAACTTCCAGTCTTGAATACTCACTTTCATTATCAGAATGCCTACAAATAAATGTATGCTTTTTCCAAAAAATCATATGCATCCTCTAAGAATGGGTATTGTTCATCTTCTAGGAATATTGGAAAAACATGTGAAATGGAATCCTAGTTTTTATTGTAAGATACAGTTATGAAATATTTTTCAAGTAGCAGAAAACATTATCAGAATTAATATGAAAACATTGACAAACATTTAAATGACTCTGGCTACATTATAGTGAGTCCACTGTGGCATCATTATGCAAAAAAGTGTAGAAATTCTACAGAAGTAGAATTTGAGCTTGTCCTTGCATGCTAAGTATGTAACATTATAGAGTAATATGTCCCAGATTATGTATTTTAGATCTAGAAGAAATCTTCCTTTAAATTCTCTAATTTTACTGATGAGAAAACATAGCTAAAGAGATATGACTTTCTTAAGGAAATCCAACTAATTAGAGAATAGGAATTAGGTTTACTAGGGCTCTTTTTATGATAATAAAATACACACATCTCTCTCACCCAGCCAGTGTGACTCAGTGGTTGAGAGTTGACCTATGAACCAGAAGGTCACGGTTTGATTCCTGTTAAGGGCACCTGCCCGGGTTGGGGGCTTGATCCCCTATAGGAGGTGTGCAGGGGGCAGCTGATCAATGATTCTCTCGCATCATTGATGCCGTCTCTCCCTCTCCCTTCAAAAATATATATATATATATGTTTTTAAAAACAAACATCTCTCTGTTCAATCAAATAAACAAGTGATTTGGAGTATGGAATAGGATGGTTTTTATTTACTGAATTAATAAAACCAACATATTGTTTTAATGTTAAATATAAATCTAGAATTATACTGTTACCATTTTTATTTTGTTTTCAATGTTTTTAAAAATATGTTATATGCCTTTGAAACTAAAAAGAAAGATTCTTTTATATTTTATTAATTTCTAGATAATTATGACTACATGCATGAGCATTGATAAAATGCCTAACAATTAATATAACATTGTCACTGTGGGGAATGGTCAGTGCTTACAGACAAGGTGTGGTCTTGAGATACACCTTGACTACCTTAAAAAAAAAGGTTATATAAGGCCAAGTTTCTCTAGGTGGAAAGAAGTGTTTTTCTTATAGCCATCAGCACACTTACAAAATTCCCATCTTGCTGCAAAAATAGAGCTGAAACTGTTAAAGCTGCTGTGATTACTATAAAGAAGCCCAAATGTTGAACTGGATGGAGCATATCACAGGAAAAGTCATTTCTTCCGCCTGTGTTATGAAGGGGTTAATTATGAGACCTGAGATAAGGTGTTCGCACATCTAGGCACTTCATCAAGCCATGGAGTCAGGAAACAAGGGAGAACAGACGAAGGTGCTAGGGATAATAATGATGGCAAGTAATGATTTCCCTAGAGGTGAACTGATCTATGGCCACAAGCAAAGAAAAAAAGGCTGGAAAGTACCATAACATTACCTTGGAGTACTTAACAGACTCCAAAGCAGTAACCCCGTGTCAGAAAAGGCCCATCATCCTGCTCATTTTGGGTAAAAGAGTTATGCCAAAGTACAAGAGGGGAATGCAAAATTCACATATGAAATTAAACAGCTGAAAGGTATGATTTAACAATGCTCAAAACTCAATAAGCCAAAGATAAACAGCAAATTAGATGACTCAATGTCAGGAGGAAAAAACATCTTCCATCGATCCCATCGTCAAAAATTAATCTGCCTGAGAATGCCCTCTGCTCCAATCCCCGAGCTGATGAAGAGTGGAGAAATAGAGTAAAACCTGTGTACGAGCGCTTCACCTTCAGGCTAGACCCTGATTACAATCTCCTGTGAGACATTTCAGCGTGAAGCGCCTCTCATGTTGGGACTGCAAAATTAAATTGCGATCAATACTTTACAAAAATAATTGGGGAAAAATGTTCAGAAGTCGGAGCTGCACTGTGTGGCCACAAACATATGAAAGTTATTTTTTTCTACCTTTCTGGGGGTGATTCTTCAGGATAGATCAGTTCAAAGGTGTCTCTTGACAATAGTGTTCTTGGAATGGTTTCGCTCACCTTGTTAGGGAATTTTAAAGGCAGAGGAGCGTTTATAGCCTACCAAGAGTGGTATCTAACTGCTGTATTCTGGCTTCCTTTCTTTGGAGTGCTAAACTCAACCCATACATTCTTCTCATCACCTTCCTTTGAAGTTGATTTAAATTTCTTTGCAAATTAATTCTCATCATTAAATAGAAAGGACAAAAAAATGTTATATTCCCACAGCATGAACACACACACACACACACACACACACACACACACACAAAGATTTGAGAGATTTTTGAAAACTTTCTGTTTCATATTTGATTCAGAATCCATCAATACATTTAAATGCTGAACTGTGTAGTTAAATTTAGGGTACAAAATGTATTAAATCAAACTATTTGCTTTCTTAAGCAATGCTTAATGTTCAGCTTTTCCTTCTTGTCTCCCTCTGAATAAGTTCTTATTTTGGGGGAAGATTTACTTTTTAAACCCTGAAAAGAGGAGAAAGTGGGAAATGTAAATGCCTATGTGAAATTCTTGCCTTTTCAGTAAGTGGTCATTTTTGGTTTTGCTATGTAGAAATTTCAAAATATTGTATTTTATAATTGCATTTTTGGGATCTGTATTGACTTTTCTGGGTTTTTATTTGTGGTAGGACTCTTCTGACAAGACAGACTACTGATTTCCTCACATGAGTCGTTTGTTATAACCTGAGTCACACAAACAGAAGGGAAAAAAGCAGCTGCATTGAGAACACACTATAGGAACCACACTAAAGTGGGTGGTACATTAAGCAGCTAAAGGGGAGTACCAAAGAGGAGTAATCAATGGCTGCTGTCACCCTCGGGGAGGGCTATATTGAGTGGTATCCTATAGGGCATGGGGACTGGGGGAAGAAATTGAAAGTGTGCTTATTAACTGTGAAAATGCCAACACCTTGGACTGGATTGCAAACACATGAGTAGACTTGCATAACATTTCAAGTGACCTTCACCAAGGAAGTGACAGTAGCCTCAAGAAGGGGGGCAAGGGATAATTTTATAGGTACCCCAAATGAAACAGACAATCTATGCCTCCTGATTTAACTATAATAAATTCAAATCAGTTTCCTTCCACCTTTCTACATGCTCTTAAACAACCTTTTCACACTGTTATTCTGGTCAGAAAGATGGAATATAAAGTTATTTTAAGATTCACTTAAGGTGCATATAATACAGATGAAGGAGAAAAAAATGAAGGCAGCAGGAGGGGGAGGGAGAGAAAGAAAAGACATAAACACTTCTCATACATGACCAGTGGCCCAACCTACTATTCTCCACACATACCACCCTCACACAAAATACATTTCTGATCACTCAGAAATACACTTTCTGGAACATTCTTCACAATCATAACTGCCTGACTTACACTGACTCAATTCATCAAGTCTTAGTTCAGGAATCTGGTTTTCTAGAAAGTTTTCTCTGAATCTCCCCAACCCCATAATTAGGCATGCTGACCCTATGCATACATTATTATGGCATTTATGTATTAAAATTAGCTTTTTCTTTTGTACAAGATTGTAATATTTTTGATAGGATGGGTTGTCTTTTACTCATATTGCACACTCAGGATTCTTTTCTGACACAAATAACTCAATTTATTTGTAACATTCTCTAACTGATTTTGTTTTCCAGCTTTTAATTTTCCATGTGTCACAGGACTAAACTATATGAAGTTTTGATTTCTCATTTCTAAAGCAAAAGAATTGGATTAAATAAAGTGATTCTAGGGTCCCTTCTGGGTCTAAAATTTTAGACAATAAACATGATTGAATATTTTGCTAAAAAGCTAATCACAATGTCTGCTTCAGCCACAACCAGTACTATAAGGCCTGAAATAGACTCTTTTTTTAAAAAAAAATGATTGCTGCTGTTTGTTTGTATTCTGAGGACACCACCTCACCCTTGGCTCCAGCAATGATCTCTCACCAGAGGCATCACATATAAAGTTGTACCATGTGAAATTGCTGGTATTTGCTCAGTTTGACATATGCAAATGTTGACTTTAGGTGGATCAAACTAATATCTGACTCTTCAGAGAATGATGATATGGCTTGATAATAAAGCTTGAGTGAGATCAATCTGAGTTCTTTTGCAGAATTGAATAGTGAAACATATCAAGAACCTGGCAGTTAGTAGGATGTGAAAGCTGAACAATCCATGAGGCAGAGGTTGGTAATAAAGGGAAGTGGCAGCTATGGAGACATAGAGTCATGGTAACCTGAGACTGTGCAGAAACAGAGTCCATTTGTTAGCAGAAAGCACGAGCTAATAAAAAGATATTTACAATACAAAGACTAAGTAGCAAAAGGAAAATAGACCACTTGGAGAATAACTAGGCCATATTAATATTGGAGCTCTCTAATATATATACATGAATGCCATCTACCATAGTCACCACAGCCACCTTGGACCCCCTGTCAGTTCAAAGATACTCACTGTGATGTGGTCTTTGTACTTTTTTCTAACAAGACACCTGTCTTCCCATGACCCATAATAACTTAAAGTTCCTAGAAGTAGTCACTATAACTTGAAGCCAGGGAAATAAAACAAATATTAAAACACAATACCAAGCAAGGCTGTGAAGTCTTCATAATAGTGGTGACTACAAGTCAGTAAGTGCCTAGCATATGCCAGGAACTTTATGCATATTATATACCTCCCTAAAGGCAGCTCTTGGAGGTAAGCATTACCAGACCCACTTTACGGATGAGGATGATGGGACTCAGAAAGGACAGAAGAACTTGTCCAAGGCATATGTCTAGTAAGTAATGAGCTGAATTCAAACCCAGCTTTATTGGTTCAAAAGTGTGAGCTCTTTCCACTGTGACACACTCCCTCCCCAGTCCTAAAATGCATAGTGACATTAAAATTAGAAAAATTTACTTTGAATCTTTTTGTATAAGTCTTACACCAATTATCTACCCAACTAGAAACACACGAAAGACTTCCCAATTTAGCCTTGGTTCTGAATTTATCAGCTTGGCTATTCTAACTCATACTTCCCTAATGAATCAAACATTTGCATCAGCCTCAGGAAACACACCTTCTGTAGTGCTAAATGCCTGTTGGCTTTGGATTAATGCTCCAGAGAGAAGCACAACCTAAGCCACTTCATTTTGTCCTAAAAATCAAGTCCATTTGTGAGTTTCATGGGGGTGTCACCATCTGACTAAAACAAACCAGTGATTTATCTTTGATATGGGACACGTATGCTAATTAGATAATGACCAGAGCATACTTATAAAAATCTGTTATAGCCATTAAAATGAGTGCTCTGTATGTTTCAGGCACTGTCCTAGGTGCTGAGGAGAAAGTTGCAACTGTGACAGACAAGATCCTACTCCCATAGTGCATATATTTTAGAGAAGAAAATTGTTTTTAAAAAGGGAAGAAAAATAAATGCAATCATTTGGGTAGTATTTGCTATAATAAATAAATAAAACTTTTTCAAATAAATGACAAAGTGAAGTAAAGAGAGAGAGACTATATGTGCTTTGGGGGTATATTAAATAGAATTGCCACAGAAACCTTCTCACTCTAAGTTAAGGCCTGAATGATGATTAAGAACAGGTCACATACATTTTAGGGGGGAAATTAGGCAAAGGGAATAGTAAGTGCAAAGTCTTCCATGCAGAGGCAACCTTGACATGTTATTAGAACAGAAAGAAGAGCACTGTGGCTTGAAGAATGAGAGAAGATCAAGTACCAGGTAGAAAAGGTAGAAATTCATAGGCTATGTAAAAGCTTTGGATTTTACTCTAAGTGTAAATGTGGAAATGCTAAAAAAAACAACAACCAAAAAACCTAAGCATGAAAATGAATGGAGGAGAGCCCAGGGATGCTGGATGGTAACCATAGAAAACTGTCTGCATCTACTTTTATTCTTCTGTGCTGAAGGCCTCAGTGTGGCTTCCATCACTTTGGTCAGTATATCACTCACTGCCAAGTATTTGGTCCTCAGACTTATAGGACAAAACTTGATTTTGTCCATCACATCAAATGAAAATACATATCTCAAGGTAAAATACAGCCTAATCAATGATGTAAGAATCTATATACAAAACCAAAATGTCCATATACTTGTCTCTAATAAGAAATTATCAGAGTCCCAAATCTCAAAGTCCATTTGCCACAACCCCTGGCATTTATTTCCACTTTGCTAACGAGTCTGGAATAATGCAAGTTCACTGCTAAAACCCTCTCTCCCCTGGATAGTGCTTAGATGAGCATAAGCCATGCATGCCTGTCCCAGGCTCCCATGGCCGTGTTTCCATGATCAGTGTACCTGTCTCCTAAGGGAAATAGTCTTTCTTTAGATGCCATATATTCAATCAGATGATCATGAAGTTTGCTGGCCTGAGAGAGCCTTCTGCCTCCTTCGAATGACTTTGAGTATCTGTTCTCAGGTTACATACTGATACTTCAGTGTAATTTCGTTCTGTGTTTCCATCCCTAGGGATTCACTCTAGTGTAGCCACCAAAAACTGATGGCAACTGGAAGAAAGGGAGTGTAGAGGTAAATCAAATAATCTAGTAAATGACTGTAGACATCCCTGACTCTCAAAGAGTAGGCATGCTCACTAATGGGAAGTTAAGGCATCGTTTGAAAGTGGTTGACAGTTGACTATTTCCCCTCTTAGGAATTTATTTCTCTTGAACTTTGACTCTTTCAGCCCTGCCTCAACAGTTTTATAATGTTGATTACAGACAACAAGCTGGGCCCTGACCCATTCTAGACCCACAGCACATATATGAGCTCCAGGAAGACACTCCTGATATACATTCTTCCTTTAGAAAAACAGTGTTCACTGTGACCTGGTACCACTCAGAGCCCCCACCTAGGCCGATTGTCTTCATCATGTTCTAGATTTATTCTGACCTCAAGCCTCATGGTGTGGATCACAGAATTTTCAGACTGGGCACCACCCTGTGAATTGTGTTGACCATTCTCCAAATTTTCAGATGCAGAACTGAAGCTCTGAAAGGTTAACCAACTTGCCCAATTTTGAGACTCAGTTAATAGCAGAGACAGAACTAATATGCAGGGTTCCTGATAACTAGTTGAATACCCTTTCCATAAAATTTTACCAATATTATCTATTCTCTCAGGGCCTTGCCAATTTGTTTAACACAACTTATTTGAGTTGGGGCTTTATGTCTGACAATGACTGGCTATGTTACTTCCCTTAGATAACACGTTTGGTTAATGGAAAGACTAACTCAGGAGACATGGTGGGTTATAGGGACAGTAGTTTGGGACAGGATGTAGTAGACATGTCAGACTCTTCTGTGTGAAATGGTTGGACAACTGCCCATGCTAAAGAGGCAGCCCAATGCAGACCTCACAAGCCTGAACTGATTGAGTCAGCACTGGCCATGCACCCCAAATCTGGTTAGGGACTAATGACAAGCCCTGGCATTTAAAAAAAAATAAGCAATTAAATTTTTCCTTTTAAGGAATTTATAATGGGAAGTGTGGAGAGAACCAGAGTGAGCAGTGAGAGCTAAAACTAAAAATGTTATTAGAGAATTCCATAGAGTTCATGAAAAGCTGAAGTTATGAGGGAGCAGAGACTGTGCGTTAGAAGGGGCAGTAAACTATTAGTACTAATTAGTATATATATATATATATATATATATATATATATATATACTAATACATATATATATATACACATATATATATATATATATATACATACATATACACACACATCCTCTGCCTATTTGATAATGATATAGAGAGAAGCAAATATGCAGAATCTTATTGCTCACAGAGAGGAAGAGTGGATGAATCACAAACACTTGCTCTGAGGTCCCTGGAGATGGTTGAGGATACATCCATTTGCTAAATTCTATTTTACTCTGAATCCTGGCTGTCAGGCCATATGGCTGAATGGCTATCATTTATGAGATTCTCATGAGATTACTATTTCCTTACTATTTCCAAGTATATCATTTTAATATGGCATTTTATAAATAACTCCAGTGAATTTCTATTTATTTCTATATAAACAGCCTAACTAAAGCTTAGAAAGCATATCTCTCAGAGCTATATGCATTTTCCTTCAGTGGAAATGGTTATTTTATTTGGGTAATTTATTATGTAATTTCTTTTATTTAGGTGTTTCTTCATCGGAAATCAAGTGACATTGGATATGGCTTCTGTTTATCAGTGCATATCAAGAGACTAGACTTAAATGGACTTTAAAGTCATTCAAAGACTTCATTTTTAGCCATTAATGAAATTATCATATAAACAAGTATTTATTTCCAAAGATGAAAATGAGTCATTGTACCAGATTGAAAAATAATTTGAAATTGTCAACGTTTTACAATTTGAAGGTTGCTTTTGCATTGTTTTATTGCTAAAAGTTTGTTTCTCTTTTTACCACAGTGGATCAAAAGTTCAAGGGGAGAAATAGTATCTGTACCAAATGTTTTTCAACACAGCCACATGTCAGAACTGTGGTCATCTAAAAATTTAAAAATTCCTTCTATGGATATATTTATTTTTAAAAATATAGATCTACTAGGAGCCCAGCACGCAATTTGAAATTGCGTGGTGCCGTCCACCCTCAAGTCACTGGTCCGGCCCTGCCTCGCTCTCTGGCCCTTGAAGCAGCCCAGGCCACTGCTGATCAGGCCCTCCCCCAGCACAGGCATGTAGAGGCCACTGCTGCCCCACCCCTGATGCTGCCCATGCAACCTCCTCCTGTCCGATCGACCCGTTATGGCATCCCAGTTAATTAGCATATTTATCTATCATTAATATATACATATATATAATTCTCCAGGGATAAAATTATCCTAGGAAGACTCTGCTTATTGGAATTTCTTATTGCTACCAAGTACAAACCTATTACAAACCCTTCCCATCATCCATACCCACATCCTTTACCAGGTTTACTTGGTGTGCACACCCATGCACACCTTCCTGCATCAGAGGATAAACATAGTCAGAGGCAGAAAGGAGAATTAGCAACCTAAAATTACAGTCATTATTTTAGCTGCATACTGATAAAGTTGTTGGCTATTGTCTTTTTTTAAAAAATAAACTTGGACCTGAAACCAAGAAAATTCTTGAAATCCAAGTAGCTTTAATTGTTTCTAAATAAAAATTCAGAATGCCATAACTGCTGAATGGCTCCTGGGCAATGTATCATTACAGGTTAAATATGTTTTGCCCTGGAGGCTGCAGTTCATAGGGTATAGATAACAAGAAAAATGAAATGTGTGACCCCAGCTAGTCCAGAGTGGATATTAACATATATCACCTAACTGTCTCCAAATGTGACCCTATTTTTACTATCAGTTTCTCTGTCCTCAGGAAATTGTTGCTAGTTAGTGAAGGGGAGAACAAAGAAGAGACGTGAGGGCCCAGCAGTGGTGGGAAGGGCATATTAATAAGACTAAAAAAACTAGAACATTCTCCTGATCTATTCTTTGCATTTTCTCTTTTTTAAGAAGAAAGAAGAAGAAACAGCACCTCCTTTCTTAGCCTAAAGGGAGCATAAAGAGCAAGGTCCTCTAGGAATGCTAGGACATTTCCATTTTCTCTCTCTAGTATTTCTGATATTGTTACCAGAGAAGAAAAAAAAAACAAATGATTGCCTATATGATTTTTTATTAAAGTTTAAAAAAATTAGCATTTACCAGTTATTGCCAAATTTAGCTCCTTGAAGACTAAGAGAAAAGAAAAAAATCAGCATAGGTATTGAAGTAGAGACTAGGTAGAGAAAGCTCTAATCCTTTAGGAGCCAAACGAAATCTATGTTTCTGTACTATTAAATGTAGTATAAAAAGGCCAAAATCATGGGCATTAGCCCCATAGGGGCCAGTTAGCTAGACTCAAATTCAAGGCCACAGAATATATATCTAACTTTGCTGCTGGCAGTTAATTATATCAATGACCATCAAGAGGAATAGGAAAGTGTCTTCTCAGTGCCTATTTTAACACCACCTAACACTTTCAGCTTGGCTGTTATAATTATTAAAAAAAAAAAAATTGGAAGCGTTTAAAAAATCAGAACAATTTTAAATGTAGACTTATATCCATGAGATGCTATGCAAACATAACATTTTAAAAATACAACTAAGTATATATTTTGTCTATAGAATTTTCATATTTTATTTATCAAAAGCCAAGACTAAATAGTTTACTTTGTGCCTCATAGTTAATAGCGTGGTTTTTCTCATTGTAGCATTTTTCATTTAAAAAAAAAAAGCTTATAAATATCATATTACATCATCATGGGAATTAAAGTTTTGTTTCTCTTTTCTAAATTATATCATGTCTAAATTTAATTATTAACTTTCAAGACTGAAGACTTTATCTTTAGAACTAGGAAGAAATACTGAAGGCTTGGTTTATCTTTTGTATTGGTATAATTTGTACTGTTTTTGCATAGTAAGATATAAAATTATTTTACAATGTTATAGAAAAACTAGAGTTTCAGGATTAAGCAAAGTTGTCATTAAAATAGTATAACAGAAATGCAATAGAATTCACAAAGAAATGTTTAATATAAATTAAACAAAAATACATATTCAAAATGGAAAACCAAGCTTTGCAGATTGATAAGGTGATGGGTGGCAATATTAACTATTGAATCAGCTGAATGCAGATAACCTTGATATAACATTGCAATGTGTTAAAACAGCTTTTTGTATCACCTGTAACTATTTCTGTACAAATTTAAAAACAGTTTGCTAATTGCTATTTAGTGAAACTCTCTTTATAATGGACTTTACAACGTAAGAAAGAGGTTTTCTCCTTCCTCTTTCCCTCCCTCCATTTTCCTTCCTTATTCCCTCTCTTCCTCACTCTTTTCCCGCTCTTTTCTTTCTTTTCCTTTCTTTCTTCCCTCCTTCCTCCCCTCATTGTTTAAATTAGGTCAGATCCTATGTCATGCCTGCCAAATAAAGAAGAAAATTCTTGAAGACTGAGGGAAGCCCGCTGGAAATTGACAGAGCCTTGCTGACTGCTCTGAAAGTCAGCAAGAAACAGTCAGGAGTATCTGAGTTTCCCTAAGGTTTATGTGAGAAAATAATAACTAATATTTATTGAGGAACTACTCTGCGCCCGCATCCTTCTAAGCCCTTTATATAGAGAATTTCTATTTAACCCTCATAAAACTTCATTTTATATAATTGAAGAAATTGAGGCTCAAGTGAAGCATGTTAACCTGTCCAGAGTTTAGACAGATAATAGTTACTTTGAGTCAGGATTCGCTTCTTTATCTTGCCTCCTTTGTGAGCAGGTTTGGGCACAAAGCGCTGAATCCCTCCTCCCTAGGTGTACCCAAGTTGAGACTCTGGAGTGACAATATGCAACACAGAGAAGGGACTTCTATTCCTGTCCCCCCACAGATTATTTCAGACATGGGACACAAACATACCCAGCACAACTGACTGCAGAAGACTATGCGTTCTTGTAAACAGATCTGCAATGGGAGCACACTCAGACATCGATAAATGTATTTACACATCACTATGTAAGATCCATCTATCTGGTTTACCCACTCTAGATTTACAGATCTTGATAATGGTTGTCAACAAAGATCCTGCCAGTTTCTACATCTATCTCAAACACTACCTAAAGGGGCTCATTAGCCCACCCCCAGTTGTGAATGCCTAAAGCTACACTATGAAACAAACTATAAATTTGTTACCGAATTCTTCTTGTGGCTGAATGTCCAAGATAATTCCCTGGTTTACTTTTAATATTAAGAAGGGATGTGTAAAAGATTTTTTTAAAGGGAGAAGAAATATGGCAAGGTAAAAGTAATGTGGTAATCCATAGGAATGCCATTGCTTGTATATTCACAGCATTTCTCTCTTCCCCAGAGAAGTGGAAAGTAGGGTCAGAATAATCAAGTTATACTACATTACTAACACTCTCTTAAAAACTGGAAATATTATGCTTTTTTAATTTTAAACAATCATCCTAAAGGGTTAACCAGCATTTCCTGTGAAAGGGACAATGATGTTTAGCCAAAACGGTTTTTAAAAAGCAGACAACAAAAAATAGCTTCAATAATTCATATTCATTCCAGTCCTATGGTTAATGAGGCAAATGGAGTGCTCTCAGAGGGGATAAAAGCACATATAGCATCAGCATCAAAAATCTTCACACCACTGCTGGCAAAGGATACTGTACATCCGAAACACCCCTAACCACCTACCACTCATACTTTACACTTGGGGAAAACATAATGTCATTCTAATTTTGCAGATGGTAACTAAAACAGTGCCTATACGATCCTAACACAAATAAGCCATGCTTATATTCTTTGTTGTTATGGGTCTTAGCCTTCCTGATGCCATCCAATTTGCTTGAAATTTTCACTATATTAAGCAGATATTCATTTGATCAGGCACAGAAACAGTAAGACTGTGATCAGCTCTGTATAGTCCAACAATTAAACTGTTGTCAGGCTAAAGATATATCAAAGTTGAAAACCAAATCATAGGTTGAATTACCAAATAGAATGATGGATAGTCAGTCAGAATTGCTTAGAAAGATGATTGATTCATCAGAGATCTATCTGATAAAGTGTAAATGCATGCTCATGTTACTAACATTAATTAAGCAATGACTACGTCATAGGTGTTAGGTACTAGGCCAGACACTGGGGACAAGAAAAGGAATAAGACTTCCCCACTGAGGCCTAAAAGTCTCCTGGGCTGACAGAGACCAGGACTGCTCACTTTGCTTCAATGTAATAACACTGCCTGTTCTGGCAGCATGGTACTGTGTTGGAAGTAGCAGGAGCATTGGAAAGGGTAGAAACTTACTGGAGAGAGAACATGGATATGTTTGAAGAAAAGAAAAGTAAAACAGGAAACAGGTCCTCACCATAGGCAATTTATGATGAGGAATTGAAAGTTTGGAGGAAAAGAAAAAGAGGTTTCAAAGCAGCAAGTGGGAAAGTGGGAAAGCAAGGGGTGGTAAATGGACTTAAAGAAGTGGAACTGTGAATTTTAAACAAGATTTCCTTTTATGATTTCTGACAGCAGAAAGGAAGGATCTGGGTTTCTTTTTACTCACATTGTTTGCTAAACATGTTTCTTTGAGTTTGATATAATATTTAGACTAGCCCCCCCGGAGCTGCAGTATTTATTTGTGTTACACACACACACACACACACACACACACACACACACACACACACACGGAAGCTACTTGAAGGTACAGCTTTGAGTAGGACCAGAGAGTTCTCTGCCACAAGATACTTTGTATATTGTAGTCCCCAAATCTCAGGGAAGAATAGCAGCCCTGTTTTAGGCTGAAAAGAAAATGTTCATGTCCTTCATCCTCCACATCCTAAAAGCCAGGAGAATAGAAAAAAAAAAAAAAAGTATGGCAGAATGATTATCTTCTTTGGGTTTTGTTAGCTTTTATGGGTTACAACCTCCAGCCCCTCCTCCTAGGCTTGCAGAAAGACCAAAAAGATTGCAAATGTCTGGGGTTGAGGAACGGTGCAGGGAACATTCATGAGTGAAGCAAAGCTAAGAATGAGGAGAAAAGGAGAAAAAGTCCACTTGGCCAACTGTCCCCTCCTCTTTTCCCTCCCTTGATACCATCCACATTTATACTCTTGTCCAACCCAAACAATTTGAGGAAATAATAACAGAAGAAAATAAAAATAAAAAAGAAGGTAAATGGTATGCCCCCAAAACTCTCATCTTAACTTCTCTTTCCATATTCTTTATCCACTTCAACCTCACCCTGGATCCTCCATCTTCCGAGATTCTATTCCAGTTGGTTGTTCCAGTGACTGCTCCTCATGTCATACTGCTCACCTCAATATCTTAGAGCCAGCACCAGTGGCTGGGAGCTGGAGAAAGGCCAGCTTCCTCTGACCATCACGTCGGAAAAGTTCTGTAATCTACAACTAGGATTACAAAAGGCAAGACATGCTTCTGATACTCAGAATTGAAAGCACAGAATTCCTTTTCCCTCAGCCAAGTGGTTACTGCCCTAAATTCTTTCCAGGTTCCAAACAAGTAATTTATATATGTTCTGACAAAACCTCGTATAATCCGTGGGGGAGAGGGACAAGCAAGAAAGGATGGTGCTGCTTCTATTTCGAAAGCCTCTGTTTGTTTTCTATCCATTTTATGAAACACTCTCTTTATTCGACTTCATTGCTTTTTGAGACCTACTTACAATTCAGCATTAGCAAATTACCACTGTGAATCAATTTATTTTTCTCTTTGTAAATTATCAGCTATTGCTTTTAGTTGTATGAGACTTAGGGGCTATGATCTAATACCTATTTGTCATTATAATTTAATTTATATAAACACAGTACAAAACAGGAAGATATTATCTCAGTGGATGGAAACTATAAAAATATGTGTGTTAAAACTTCACCACGGACAAATATCTTTGAGCCAGCCATCGGGGCTCAGTGGTTGAGCTCCGACCTATGAACCAGGAGGTCACAGTTTGATGCCCGGGCACATACTGGGTTGTGCAGTCAATCAATGATTCTCTCCCATCATTGAGTTTTCTATCTCCATCTCCCTTCATCTCTGAAATCAATGAAAACATATATATTTTAAAAAGCTCTCTTTCTAAAAGAAAAATACCCTTGAGGTTAATTTAAATGGAGGGCATAATCCCACACAATTGTGCCTATTCACTAGGGATTTGGATCAATAATTTTAAAATTTCAAAATGAATGAAAAGTCATGGATTCGTAGCTTGGTCTGAAGTCAGCCTAAATATCAGAAAAACTCACTAGCTTAATGGAATCAGTCCATAAAAAAATAAAATGTTGAGCAGATTTTTTTAGCCCTGGCATAAAAATCTCTTCATAATCTACCAGGAAAGTTAAAAAGCCATATTTATCAAATATTTGCTATCATTTGCCTGTGTGTTTCTAATTATTTTTGTATCTTGAAACCAGTTTGTCTCCTGCAATCATTTAAAATAAACAGCAAAACGTGGTTTTTATTTGTTCAGATTTGAGCTGTAGACATTGCTTCTCAGTAATATTAAATAAGTTATTTAATTCACTTCTGTTTAAATATTGATAAAGTTTATTATTTGTACTCCAGATTCTTCCACAACCTAAAATAATTTAGATAATTAATAGAATTTTTGAAACATTTTAGAATAATTTAAATTAATATTTAATTCACACTTCTGTTTGATAACATACAAAGTAATGATAAATATGAGTATTTTGGCAACTAGTGATTCTTTAATAGCATTCTCTTGTGGAGATAAAAAAATGTTTAAATATTAATTAATTTAGTGCTATCAGAACTGCATAGTTATTAGACATTTCCAAATTTGGAAGAATTTTCATTACACAATAACTTGGTATGAAGAAAGGAAGCTAAAAGTGTTCCTCTAGTCCTTACAGGGGACAGAGCCAATGAAATGTCTTCATAATCTGGAGTCACTTCATAATTGAACACTTAGTAGTCATCCTTGAATTAGAAAATATAAGGCTTTGTTACTGACCAGGATTTTCAGACTACATCCACATCTGTCTATGACAAGTAGGTTTTCATTACTCAAATAGCAAATGCCAGTTAATGAACCGCAAAAGAAGCAGCAGCCTTATTTTTCTACATTAGTGCTGACATTATCTCTGCCACACTGTGTGTGTGGTTTCATGTAATGAGAACCCTTTCAGAGACAGCTTGGAGGTACCGGTGCTGTTCTGGCTTATCCCTTTTTGAAGGAGTCCATTTTCAAAGTAGCACAAGGTATGTGGATGAGGCCCAGTCTAATTATCATGCACTGCTTTTGGAATGTACTCCTAAAGGGCTGCTATTAACATAAACAAGTCGATTTACATGTCACTTTGAAGACAGGAGACTTCAAAGAAGGGTTAAAAGAAAATGTGTAATGGATTTCTGTATATTTGTGATTTACTGTAACTATGCTTTTACATAAAAAAAAAACAATGAAAAATAGATGCACTGATTTTTCTCCCTATAAACTTTGCTCTTATAATAGCAATATGAATAGGTAATAGTAGCTTTCCCCATCAGTCTCATATATTTATTGAGTACCTACTATGTGCAAACATTGTGTTGGGTAGAGGCTTTCAGAGCAGATAGATAGTCTCTGCTCTGGCAAAAACTACTTTGAATTAATTTTGTCCCAAATCTTTGCGGTAACAATCGTAGAGATCTAGATTGACAAACACTACCATCAAAAGTGAGGGGTGGCTGGCTCACAAAGCAGGTATCTGTCCCATTTTGAAATGACACCTTGTAAAAATGAAGAAAAAAAAACTTAAAGTGTAATAATATAAGTTAATTAACTAAAATAAATTCCAATTGAAAAGGTTGAAGCTGGTTGACATGTGTCTCTAAATTGATCAAATTGACAAGAAGATGGGCAAGAGTAGCGCTATAAAGTTGAAGAAGAAAAAAATATCAATATAAATAAGGAATCATTAACCCCAATTTCCTTCAACCTTTTAAATTAGGATATTTCACCAACCTCAGGGAAAAAAAGACCAGAAGAGAGTTATAAGCATATTTTAAAAGTGGTAAATAACCACACACACACACAAAAAAAAAACATTAAATAAAACTTGATGAGTAAATCAATTCGAGCATAAAAATTATACGGTTATTCAGCTGTAACAGTTTTTTTCCTGGCATTGCACCAGAGCAAAGGTTATATTGTCAGGGAGTGGAAGTTGTGTGGAAAGGGGACATGTGGCGCACAAAGAAGCATTGCCAAATAAGGCAAGAGCATGCTCTCCCCTGCTGGAGGTCTGGAGGGAGCTGCATTTTGTTTTTGGCTGAGTCTACAAAGCAGCCACATGAAAATGAAAAAATAAAACAGTCATTCAAGCAAAAATTAGAGGTTCCTTGTCTAATTCCAAATATCTGCAATGGTTCTTTTCTCTGGTTTTATCGTTATTTACATAGCATGTCTCTTGTTCTATCAAAAAGCGCAGGAATGGTTTTAGTTGTTGGCTATCAAAAATCAGAGAACATTTATTTATATGCAAAATTTTGAAGCTAGTTATGACATAAACTTGTAATTATCATGTCAGAAAAAAACACATAATAGGAGAGAATTTATATTCATTAATTAATTAATTCATTCATTCCTTCAACAAATACTTACTGTGCATTTACTATGGCCAGAGATACAGCCACAGGCAAACTCCTTTAAGGACTCTAAGTTACATTTTAGGATACTACAATGGAGAGCAAAAGAAAGATAGTATCTATGCCTTCAGAGAGTTCAGAGTCTGATCATTATAAGAAAAGCAAGAAGGAGGGGGAAGAGGGAGGCAAAGAATTAAAAAGGAACAGAAATTAATCTCTGTATAGTAAGGTTGAGAGGAGCTGTTGTTCTGAACCTCTCCCACTTTATTGCTGGCTCTCAGCCATCTCAACCAAACATTTTATATTTCCCAACTATAGTGGTCACACTTTGCTCAATTTCTGACACATTATTTTAATGGATTTTTTTTTAAATTTTTGTTTTTAAACAAAGGCACCGCTACGAAGTTCCCTGAAAGTGTCATTTAAGAAAGAAACTGAACTAGATTTGTAAAAAACTTCTCTGGCAACTGTATACTTTTTTAAAAAAAATTATTAATTGTTTAAGAATAAAGTTCAAATTCACACAAAATTGTTCCCTAGAAATTCTAGCCGCCTTAAAATTTTAAGGAAACCCTTTAAAATGATCAGAAATGACTACATCTATTTCCACATCGAGTCATAACTTTAACATTTATTTTTTTAAAAACACCCTTCTTAAACTTGACTAATTTATTTTAAAAATTTGGACAACTGCTAAACTAAGGACAAGGGCAGGGGGTGTTTCTCTGGCAGCCTTAACAAGAATGCAGTGCTATTGTGTTCATAGTTTAATCTGCCAGGATTCCAGAGCCAAGAAGAGATGGGTGTCAGATCTCCACACATAATCTCCAGAACATCCGGAACTGAGAAACGGAGGTTGAGCAAACGAAAACAAGATAAAACAGAAGTAAGCCTGCCTTTCACTTTATAAGAATGTGAATCAAATAGTGTAAGGGGAGGAAGAAAGCCCTCATCACTTTCAGGACTGGGCCCGAGACACTGACTCTACCTGAGCTGCTTGTCTCTCTGCTCTGTGCAGATATTGGTAACTCACTCACTGAAATAGGAAGAAGGAGTAGGAGGAAAAGACGGAAACTTTGCTTCCCCTAAATCAGATTGAAGGGCTCACAGGAGCCATAGTTCTATAAAAAAACAGGGAAGCAAATGAGGACAGAACACCTGCAAATGCAACTGAAGCGCCTCGCACAGTCCCTGTGAAACGTTCTGGATCTGATCCCTCTAAGTTACCTGAGAGCAAGAGCGGTGCTGCCCGGAAGATGAAATAAATGCACTGTTACAGGGAAAAGGCACGGAAACCAATACCTGTCACTTCATCCTACTTGATTAAGTTGAGACCGGCTACTCAAAGTAAATAATTTGTAGGTGTTTACACACGGAATTAAACAAGTCATTTTGTATTAGCATAATAAAAGCAAAGGTAAGTGCTGTTATTATTGTACCCAATTTGAAGAAAACACTTAAAACAGGAGAGATTATATGTCAGCAACTTGAGGCTACATCCCAGGAAGTAGCTCAATTACTTTTTAGGAAGTATCTGTCCTAGTAGGTTCTCCTTGAATACAAATTTTAAGGGGGTATTTAAAAATATGATTTTAATTGCATCTTTTTCCTGATGACTCTATAACTTAATACAAACCATGTCCTTCTCTCCTTATTTGAGTCTCCTTTAACAAAAATGTTTTTATGGATTTTAGAGACACAGGAAGGGAGAGGGAGAGAGAAACATCGATTGGCTGCCCCCTGCACACTCCCTGCTGGGGTCGAGCCTGCAACCTGGGCATGTGCCCTGACCAGGAATGGAATTGGGGACCTTTGGGTGCATGAGACGATGCTCAACCAACTGAGCCACATTGGCCAAGGCTGACTCTCCTTTTTAAGTCAAACACTGGTTCCAGATACTAAAGTTGCTTCTTTAACACTTATCTATATTTATAAAACCCTAATATGCAAATAGATTAAACAGTGGAACAACCAAACAACTGAACAACAAGTCACTATGACGTGCACTGACCACCAGGGGGTGCCTGGGGAACATGGCGGGCAGCAGAGTGCAGAACATGGCCAGTGTCGGCCGCGGCGGGATGGTGGAGCAGGTGAGCGGGGTGCCTCTGGTGGGTACTGAAAATTCTTTGCTCCCGCATGCCGTGTTCCCACCTGGCGCTTGCACCTGCTGCCGGCGCCTGGCACCGGCCCTGATCGCTCAGTGCCATCTGCAGGTGCAAGCAGCGGCTGCCAGCCCCAATTACCCCTGAGGGCTTCTCCACCTCCCCCTGCTCCTGAGGGGTGATCGGGGCAGCAGCCACTACTTGCACCCGCTGATGGTGCCAGCCCCATTCACACCCACTGCTGGAACCAACCCCAATCGCTCCGCGCCGTCAGAGGGTGTGAGCAGGGCCTGCGCCGTCAGCACGTGGGAGTAGCAGTGGTGGTGGGAGCAGGGCGGCTGGCAGAGAAGGGATGGGGGCTGCGGTGGGAGGAGCTGGGCAGGGGCATGGAGGATGGGATGAGACCTGCCCCTGTGCCCACCGCAGCCTTGTGGCCCACAGTTCCTTTCAAGGTGCACAAATTCATGCCCTGGGCCCCCGAGTTCTATATAATAAAAACCCAGCAACACTTACAGAAGAACAACCAAATGACTGGTCACTATGACGTGCACTGACTACCAGGGGGCAGACGCTCAACACAGAAGCTGCCCCCTGGTGGTCAGTGCGCCCCCACAGCGGGAGCGCCGCTCAGCCAGAAGCCAGGCTCATGGCTGGCAAGTGCAGCAGTGGTGGGGGCAGCCTCTCCCACCTCCACGGCAGCGCTAAGGATCAGTGAACCAAGTGATAAGGAATGAGCAGGCGGGCAGTTAGGAGTGAGGGGTCCTGGATTGCGAGAGGGATGTCCGACTGCCAATTTAGGCCCAACTGCCTAAACCTGCAGTTGGACATCCTCTGAGGCGTCCTGATTTGTGAGAGGGTGCCGGCCAGGCTGAGGGTCTCCCCTCCCCCACGCAAATTTTGTGCACTGGGCCCCTAGTATATAATATAACATAACACACTATTTGAAATAGAAATGCGAAGTTGTGTTTGTAGACTATTGAGCTTTTGGCTTGTTTCTTTTTCCTTTAGTTTGTGTATGAACTATGCTGGCTTAATCTACTTAATGATTTACATGCGTCTAGAATATTCTTACATGTCACTTGATCATAGAAAGCAGATGACTTGTTAGATTATAAAATAGTGTGCTTTTTCTTCAAGAGGCTCACATGATCTGCCTTTCCTTGGGGGTAACAATGCACTCTCATAAACCTTACTCAAGAGAAGATCTACCTCCTTACTTTTCCGGAGACGACTATTACTCTTTATCAGCCTTAGCTGAATAAAGCCACATAGGAACACAGCCCAGACTGGGTAGAAGAGAAGCCTGGGAAGAAGATGATGCCAGGAATGTCAATGATTTCAACTTTGTTTCATATTATCATAATGGTACTAATTTTTTTCAAAGTCCACGCTGCTATAAAATATATAGCTTCATGAGTGACTGAGTAAATTCATGTTCAATGGCAAATGAGGAGTCCCACAGAGAGGTATTAAAGAGTGCTTTCTATTTAGAGTTTTCAGCACAGACCACAACTTCTCTTTCAGCTCAGCTGGAGATCTTTGCTCATCCTATATAATTCTAGATCTAAAAAAATTCTTAAAGATTAATAAAGTAATGATAACTAAAAAGCACACTAGAAGTAGTGTTTACTTTTATTTGCAAGTACCTTGAAACCCTTCATGAAGATGTTTTATGGGAGGGAACCAAGAAAGTCACCCACTTCACAGGCTTACAGCCTAATGTTTCTAACCGGGGCCTATGAGATGGTTATGCTTTAAGGTGTGGCACAGCAATCGTTTATTAGCTCTGGATTTTATAAGACTAGTCCTTTGCAAATATTTTATAAAGTGTGATTTATAAACACTATCCCCGAGACTAGTGTTGGTAGAAATGCAGATTCCTGAGCTCCTCTCTGGAATTTCAGCGGGGGGGGAGGGGGGATGTCTAGAAAGCTAACAAGTTACTAACACAATTATTGCAAAAATACACAAATCAAAGATTGAGATCCACTGCCTTGGAGACTGATAAGTTAGATAAATAGTGGCTATACCCACAGCTACTAGCAGGTGGAAAATGGCTGAATTTTCCCCCAAAATACTTAGCTTACCTCCTACTTGACTACCTTTTCTATAAATTCAGAAAGCAGCTTGACTGAACAAAGAAATAAAATATGAAGTAAAATTTAAAAAAAATAGAAAATAGTAATACATATAACTGAAAAGATTCTATCATTACCAAACTTCACTTTTCTTTTTCACTTTGCCATGCACATGAAAATGCTGTGGCCTTGATTTCACTCTCTCTTTTAATTTTAGACCATGCCTTCAAAGATCCTTATTACTGCTTCTTGCTTCTTTTCTACTTGCTATTACTGCTTTCCTGGGTTTTTGGTTTTTGTTTCTGTTTTGTTTTTTGTTGGTTTTTTTGTTTTTCGTTTTTGTTTTTGTTTTTTATACTTGATTGACACTGTCTCACTGTAGTGATTTAAAAAAGAACTATTATTTGTTCCTGAGTTTTTTGTTTCTCTCAGTGATATCAGCTTCTGTTTCTTATTTTGGGGCAGAAAGGAAAAAACCTATGAATGGGGAGTTCTGATTTCAAGACTAGCCCTTTAGAGAAACTTCCTCAAGTGCCAAGCATTTTATTCAGAATCATCCAGAAATCTTGCAAAAAATGTAGATTCCATGGTTCTTACCTTTTTCCTCCTGGCATAAGATCATTTTTTTTTCTTTAAGAAGACAAAGACTACACTTACTAGCTCCTAAATTATTCCATTTCTATAATCTAGAATTTCTTCCTGTTTTAGCAGTATCTATTTTTTAAAAAAGAACTATTAAGACTGATCCTACTAGTCTTTCAGTTATTTCAATCTTCTGATAGTGGGCTTTTCTGTGACGGCAGCAGTGTTGTAGGTCCAGGCACCGCCCACTCCCATTTTCAAGCAAGAGCCACAGTGCCAGATAGCTAGAGCTCACCTCTTCATCTTGGCTTTGCTACAGAAGAAGCAGGTGTACTTGGCTTGTTAGCTGACTTCATGGCGTATTCTGCATTCACAAGCACGTAAAGAACAGGTGTGTTTTCTGATGGAGCTGCCATAACAGGGGTCCATGTTTACGGTGATTCTGACCTTGGCACATTTAGTCATATAGCTGCAATTAGGTCTGAGCCCGGAAGCTCTAAAGTTTTATCAATGGACTTTTTAATATTATTCTTTTACCAACACAAATTTCTTATAGGACCTGTTTGACTTTTGTTTGCATTTTTAACCTCCTATAGGTTTTATTTCTTCTGTTTAAAATTTCTTTCCCGGCATTCCTCATTCTCATTTTCTTCCTTCCACCAAAGCAACCATGCGAATGTGTTTAACAAACATCCTTTTGTTTTTACATGTACTTGAAAATGTCTTGCTCCTTTTCATGCCTGGATTTTGAAATGACATAAGTGATTTCAAATTGGGTTATGAATTATTTCTACTTTTTTCACTCAGCAATACATTTTAAGTTCCACACATGTTGCTGGGTGTCCACTCATCTGGTTCATGCTCTCTGGATGCTGCCTAGCATAACCTAGGTTATGCTACCACCATACGTCAATCCAATCCCTCGAGATGTTCACCCAGATTGCCTCTAACTCTGCCACCATAAATAACACTCATATTAGCATCATTTCACAATTCCCCTTACAGGCCTAAGGATTTCTCTAGCGTATATAACCAGGAGTGAAACTGCTGAGTTGTCAGTGGGTATAGCCTCAATTTGGCTAAGTATGCTAGGTCACTCAGTCTCCAGAATGGCCGCACCAATCCACATGTCTGCAGCTCATGGGCTTGTTATACTAGTACTAGAGGCCTGGTGCACGAAATTTGTGCATGGGGGGGGGGGTGTCCCTCAGCCCAGCCTGCACCCTCTCCAATCTGGGACCCCTCGGGGGATGTGCGACTGCCATTTTAGGCCTGATCCTAAACTGGCAGTTGGACATCCCTCTCACAACCCAGGACTGCTGGCTCCCAACCTGCCTACCTAATTGCCCCTAATGGCTTCTGCCTGCCAGCCTGATCACCCCCTAACCACTCCCCTGCCAGCCTGATTGACACCTAACTGCTCCCCTGCCAGCCCGATTGCCCCCAACTACCCTCCCCTGCTGGCCCGGTCACCCACAACTGCCCTCCCCTGCCAGGCCTGCAGGCCTGGTCCCCCCCAACTGCCCTCCCTTACCAGCCTGGTTGCCCCTAATTGCCCTCCCCTGCTGACCTGGTCCCCCCCAACTGCCTTCCCCTGCAGGCCTGGTTGCCCCCAACTGCCCTCCCCTGATGGCCTGGTTGCCCCTAACTGCCCTCCCCTGCAGGCCTGGTCACCCCCAACTGCCATCCCCTGCTGGCCTGGTCACCCCTAACTGCCCTCCCCTGCTGGCCTGATTGCCCACAACTTCTCTCTCCTGCTGGCCATCTTGTGGCAGCCATCTTGTGACCACATGGGGGTGGCCATCTTGTGCAAGGGCGTGACATTCACTTTGGATATTACCTCTTTATTATATAGGATATCCACATCCCTGCACCATCAGGTTTTATCCAGATCAAAGGCTCCCATAATGGCCATACAGGCCACATCTTCCACAAGGCCTTTGATCTGTGGAGATGATAGACTCATAACCTGCAAAAGATAATTTCATATAATATAGCCTCTAATTATGATTGAAAACTAATTAAATATTTTTGCCAATTTTATCAATTTATTTGCAAAAATTTTATAGGTTAACTTATTTGTGCCTGTTAGTCCAGGTCTTATAATTAGTAAATAATTGTTGCAAGTCACACTAATGGAAATCCAGTGCTTTACATGGCATATTCTGTCTTCATAAGCATGTAAAGAACAGGTATGTTTTTAAATTAGTGATACAATATTTCTAGAAGTATACATTTGTATATTCTTTATTGGTAATCAGAGAGCATATCACTAACTCACAAGAGCTTTCTGACTAGGTTTTTATATTAATTAAGCCAGTTGAAAAGAAAGGCACCTTCTCATACTAAAGTAATTTGGAGTAATTTGGATCAAAGGCAGAGGTATTTAGATTGGGGGATTGAATTCCCTTCTTGAGACAATGTGTAAAAGTTCTCTTCTAAATTTAGATACTGAAACTAATCAAGCAGCTATTTTTGTTTCAAAATTCTAATGATTTGAAGTCCCAGGTGGGACAGATTATTCAATATTTGCCTTCAAATGGCCTGTGACTCTACTTGAGACTAAATTATTACAGTACTAGCCTGAGACCAGAGACTCCATTTATCTCGTGCGAAAAACCCTAATCAAAAATGAGGTCCCTGGTACTGTCAAGCGAGAATACTTTTTAAATCCAAATTCTAATCTGCTATCAGTAATGTCATGCAATTTCTTGTTTGTCATTGCCATATCAGGACTTCACCAATTGAAGATGGCCAGAAACAATTCCAAATAACTTCACCTAGTTTCCTAACATTGAGTGCATCAGAATTACCTGGAGGGCCTGCTACACTTTGAACCCCATCCCTAGACATTCTAATTCAGAAGGAGGAGGGCTCAAGAATGAGCATTTATTTCTAACTTCTCCAGGGATCACACTTTGAGAACAGCTGAATTGAACAGTAAAATAAAGAACAAACCAAGAAAAAAAATGCTCATATAACTTTTAAGTCCAGGGGCACAGGAGTCCTGTTGCTGCTCTGGCCCAAAGGTCAGAATTTAAATATTGTGATGAGAGCTCCATCTCCCCATTACTAGGCAGATTCACTCCATGTAAGCATTAGATGGTCACTAGTTCACCCATAATCATGTTCTATAACATTAGCAAGTTCAGCTCAAAGAGATAATCTTGCCCAGTTCTCTGCAAGGCAAGTTCTGGGGAGGGCTGTCATTAGTCTGAGCCTATTCACATGATGTTTTCTGGAAGAAAAAGAATAAATTCCAGAGCCTAGCGTGATGGTGTATTAGGATGGTACAGGCCTCGGCCCTAAGTCCACGTGCCCTGGAGGAGTTCCTTTAATAAACTTGGTTAGTTCTGCCCTAGCCAGTTCCTCCCTGGCCCAGGCTCTGGGCAGGGGCGTGCAGGAGACAACCAATCACATCAATATTTCTCTCTGTCTTTCCCTCTTTCTTCCACTCTCTCTAAAAATCAATGGAAAAATATCCTCAGGTGAGTATTAAGAAAATAGACTTGATTATTTCAGTTATTTTTCCTTTAGAGTGACTTGTGTCCATGAAATTCCTAAATCCTTCAAATTATTACGTTTTTGCCATGGGAGCACTTTGGTCAAATTATGCCTGAAAATATCCACACCAAAATTGGGAAGATTGTTTAAACTCCAACCCTGAGATCTATGTTACATAAAAATACAGAGTTTAAATTACCTTAGTAATAAATTTTTATATATTTAGTAATAGTCTATTTATAACAGCAGCAAATGTTAAACAGATACAGTTTCTGACAGCATTATTACCAATCCAGAAGAGAAAGGATTAAAACAATATGAGACTTGGTGAGTGCAAATGAACACAGACTTCTAGTCCGGCAGTTGGACTAATTTCTTCCCTAAGCGTAAGGTAAACTCGTTCACATTCACAGGCCCTTTAGATGACATGATTTAATGTGACTAAAAGATGTACAGATGGCACTACACTGCCTCTACTGGGAGGAGAGGTCAGACGGCAATTGGCTCCAATACAAACCATGCTAATGTGTAGCTACAAGCTGCCACATCGGGTCCCTCTTCCCGGGAGCCTGTTAGGTGAAGTAATCGAGCGCTGTGACCGTGCTCCCAGATGCCAGAAACATCCAACCGAAGTGCCTTATCTGCCGTCAGTCAGACACTCACAACGTGACTACTACAAGAGCAAGAACTTAATGAATTATCACCTATTTGATTTGCTTAATAAGAAACCAAATATTATAAATATTAGATGAGAAATCGAATTTGAGTATACCATCCTACGTATCATTGAATTTTTTACATATATGACTATTAAAGGATAAGATTTAAAATCACAGCAGCATGTCCTTTTACTTTTAAATACCTTTATCCAATGGAATCTATATAAATGCATATCTATAAGAATGAGAGAATTGAACCAATTACACAACACAGAAGGCCATCAATGTAGAGAGTTGATACTGCCTTTATATTCTAAAGTAAATTTTTGCCTTATAGCCCTGCAGGCACAGCTCAGAGGTTGAGTGTTGACCTATGAACCAGGAGGTCACGGTTTGATTCCCTGTCAGGGCACATGCCTGGGTTGTGGGCTCGATCCCACGCAACCTGGAGGGCCTGTTACACTTTGAACCCCATCCCCAGACATTCTAGGGGCTTTCGGGAGGCAGCTGATCAGTGATTCTCTCTCATCAATGATGTTTCTCTCTCTCTCTCTCTCTCTCTCTCTCTCTCTCTCTCTCTCTCCCCCTTCCTCTCTGAAATCAATACAAATATATTTTAAAAAATAAAGTTTGCCTTATAAACAAATGTGCCTTATAGAATATGACTAACTGAAACACCATGGCATTCCAAATATTAAAGACCAGAGAAAAGTCATCATCAAGAAGAAAAGTTACTGATCATTTATTTTGTAAAATAATCTGTGCAAAATACAGGCATGCAAGGACAAAAGAGACATTCATTAGAAAAATATGGGTAAATATAATCTATAGTAAATTTTCATATCACCTTGAACTTGAGACATAGTATATGTTGGAAGTAGCCTAACTTATAGTTTTACTTGAATAGCGAATGTAAAGTACTTAAATTTGCCCAGTTTAGAAGCAATGCCTTGTCAAGCTATAAGGAGATAAGGGCCATGTTTTCCTAACTCCTCATTATTTAAGAGACCAAACTGGACAATGAAATGGCAAAACAAGGCTTAGATAGGATGAGTGATTTGCTGTGAATCACAAAACAAAGTGGCAGCAGAATTAGAACCAGCATACAGGTCTTGTCTACCAGACCAGTTCTGGTTCCACTATCCCCCTTCCTCCCCTATGTCTCAGGCATCAGGCTGTCAGCTAATGTAGAACAATTAATCATAGTACTTAGAGCTATACAATTCCTGCAGAGCTCCTTTATTTCCAGCTCCCAGTCAATAAGCTGTGAAATATTTTCAGCTCCATTTTGCACCTAAGGTAATTGGGATCAGGGTGATATGTCAGATATTAAACCTCCAGTAGGTTTTGAAAGAAAGGCCATAAGTCAGATCTCCTTAATCTTAGATGACTATTTTTTTCTGCTGCAGTATGCTGCCTTTCAAAATAAATATTCCAGCCCTGACTGGGCTTGAACCACTAATACAGTAATTAAAAGCAAAACATAAATAATTGTGTAGAGAGATTTTTTTTGTTAAATTTTATATTACAGAAGAGCTCCCAAATGCATAAATGAGAAAATAAGAACCCCTCTGTATGGCTTGGTACCTTGAGTCCAGAAATAGTAAATGGATACATTTTTCTACCATTTGAGGAATTTATATCTTGGAAGTACTTAAAATAAATCATGTCATGTTATAATGTTTCTGGTCTTTTTTAAAAATTGAAATTTGATCCACTAAAATACTGGGTTTCCTGTGTCCTGAGATGGATGGAGGGATTTTGACAGAGGAGTTAATTTCCAAGACTCAGGTATCATTTAGCCTAATTTTGAATCCTAAATCAATCCTATACTTTACATGACTTTTCTTAAGCTTTGGTTTCTTTATACATAAAATAGGATATTATTATCAGCTTCATATGTTTGTATAAAGATTAAGTAACGTATTTTATGAAAGGTGCTGAGTATAGTGCTTGGCATACACTAACTGCTCAATAAATATTAGCTAGTATATTAGTCAGTATTTGCTGAGATAAACTTCAGTAACAAGCAATCCATAAAATTCAGTGGCTTACAAATACAAATGTTTATTTCTTGCTTATATTGCACATCAGGTGTGGATCAGCTGCAACTTAGATCTAGGATCTAAGCTGAAGAAGTAGCCAATATATAAGTCATGCTATTTCATTGTAGAAGGAAAGAGAAATGACCATAAGAGCTATTACTTAGACACGGTATATGTATTCCCCTTCTCATTCTATTGGCCAAAGTTACTCAAATGGCCAAGTAGGAAACTATGTTCTTCTCAAAGGGGGTGGGTGGGTAGAAAGAGGGGTAATGGAATTATATGGCAATATATGACAGGGATGTATAATTCTTCTTCATGGAGTCAGAAAATAATTGGGGACAACAATTCTATCACAGTTAGTAACTCTTTCAACTAACACAAGGTGAAAGGGGGAGATAGAAAGAGCACTTTGCAAAGAGTCAGGATGTGAGGGTGATCTGGCTGTGGCATCTGTCACTCCATTGATCGCCAAGGTTGATTCGGCTGATCTGGCTGGCTAGGCGGGTGTTCCCCTCCTCCCTCACCAGTCAGTGTGCTGCGTCCCTCCCAAAGCTGCTTGCTTGGTAGAAGAGGACGACCTTCCCCCAGAGGAGAGGACCAGTGTTCGGTCAAGGGTATGGGAGTACCTGTACTCCCCTGATACAACCTCCCAACAAGCTCTCTAAGAGTCAGAAGAATTGACTCTACCTGATCTACCTCTGATGTATGCTGTTCAACAAGTCATCTAATCCCTCTAAATTTTAGGCTCTTCATTTATTATAGGACTGTTGTGAGAATTAAATGATATAAAGAAACTCAAGTAAAGCCCTGTAACAAATAAGAGAAATAATGAGAGAAAGTTCTGCCTCTGAGGAATTTACTGTTATGGAAATCCAAAACAAGGATGAGTACTTTGGGAGACTGACCACTTGCTGCCTGGATTGTAAATAAGGAAACACAGGCAATCCAGATATTTTATTATGATCTCTAGGTGCTTATCAATCATGAGGGCTCCTATTGGGAGGATATAGGCAATAGCAAAACTATTGAGTGCCAAAAGAATCTCCAAAATAAAGTAACTTGCTGAACCTCAGCAAAAACAGACATGAATTGGAGATTTTAAACTAGAAATCATGAATTCTACTACACTCTTAAAATGAAGGAGAATATGAATTGGAAATTTTCATTGATATAGAACCGCCTGACATTGTTTCCTTAGCTCATCATTTAATATTCCATCAATGACGTACTCAGACATTCAGTGATTATTTATTGTTCACCTGCTTTGTGTCTAGTTAAGGCAGTGGTTCTCAACCTTCCTAATGCCGCGACCCTTTAATACAGTTCCTCATGTTGTGGTGACCCCCAACCATAAAATTATTTTGGTTGCTACTTCATAACTGTAATTTTGCTATTGTTAATGAATCGTAATGTAAATATCTGTGTTTCCGATTCAGGGGTCCTCAAACTACAACCCGCGGGCCACATGTGGCCCGCTGAGGACATTTATCCGGCCCGCCGGGTGCCGCTGCCTGTCCTGCTTAGCAGCCGACTCATCCCGGGCCCACAGTGCGCATAGGAATTTGTTCATAGTTTTTTTTTTTAAACTATAGTCCGGCCCTCCAGCGGTCTGAGGAACAGTGAACTGGCCCCCTGTTTAAAAAGTTTGAGGACCCCTGGAACTTAGGCTCTGCAGCAGTGGTTCGTGATCCACAGGTTGAGAACCGCTAGCAGGGTCGCCTAAGACCATCGGAAAACACAAATATTTACATTACAATTCATTAACAGTAGCAAAATTACAGTTATGAAGTAGCAACGAAAATAATTTTATGGTTGGTGGTCACCACAACATGAGGAACTGTATTAAAGGGTCGTGGCATTAGGAAGGTTGAGAACCACTGAGTTAAGGAGTGGGGAAATGATGAGTAAAAAATAGCATTGTCAATCTACTAATGCTTTTCTAGGTAAAATGTATTTTCTCTCTAGCTCTTCTCAAACTCTGATTTGCTTTGTAGTTCCACAATTTAACCATCATGTGACTTTAAGTAATTTTTAAAAATTTTCCTACTAGTGATTCATTATAATTTTGAATGTGAAAATTGCTGACTTTCTTTAATTCTGAAAAATTATTTGCATGTATCATCTTTAATATTACCTCCCCATGCTTTCCTCTATCTTTTTCCTTCTGAAACTGATTGGATTATTTTAGCCCATCTCACACCAGCCATCATATCCTTTAACCATATTTTATATTCCTTAATATCTTTCTGCCTTGGTCTTGCATCTGTGTGTTCTTGAGATCGACCTTCTAGATGACTAATTATTTTGTCAATCATGTCCAATTTTGTGTTTACATTTTGCTGCTCTTAATCTGGGTTGAGAACCCATTCTCCAGAAATGACATCCCCAAGCATCTCTGGCTATTATTTACCCAGATCTACTTTAATTATATGTTTTGGCTTGGGATTCCTTGGACCATGCAGATACTGAAGATTTGATCCATAAACACATGTGAAGAAAGAGCTGTTAAGAATTCTCACTACTTTGTTTTATTTGTTTGTTTTTGTTTTTCTCTTCCACTTGGAGCCGAGGCTAAAGGTAAGCAAACTAAGATCCAGTGACTAAATCTGGCCTGCAACCCAGTTTTTTACAGCTTGTGAGGTATTGTTGTTGTTGTTTTAATTCTTTAAAGATTTTTGTCTTAACATTTTTAAAGGGTTACGTAAACAAACAAGAAATATATGACAGAGACCATATGAGGCCTGCAAAACCTAAAACATTTACTACTTGGTCCTTAAATGAAAAGTTGGACCACCTCTGTCACTTTTTGCCAGCAGATAGATCAAGGACCTTTTGTTTAAGTGTCTATTCATATCTTTTGCCCATTTCTTAAATTGACTTACTTGTCCTTTTATTACTGACTCATAAGAGTTCTATGTTATTTTGTGTATAAGGTTTTCATCAAATGTGTTTTATAAATATTTTTCTCAGTCTCTGGCTTATCTTTTGATTTTTTAAAATGTGTCTTTCAAAAAATATTTTTATTTTAATGAAATACGTTATCGATTTGTTTTCTTTCATAGTTTGTGTGTTTTCATGTCCTATCCAAGGGATATTTATTTACCTTAATGCTACAAAAATTTACTTCTAGGTTCTCTTCTACAAGTTTCAGAGTTATAAATCCTACATTTAGTTAATGATCCATTTTGTGGATCACTTATTTCTTTAAATATAATTGTGGGGGGCACAATGGTGCTTAAAAATGTTCTGAGACAGGGACATAGGGGAAATCTCTGTGGTTTCTGCTCAATTTTGCTGAGAACTTAAAACTGCTCTAAAATAATAAAGTCTAAAGGAAATCCAGCCATTTTCAACAACATGGATGAACTTGGAGGACATTCTGATAAGTGAAATAAGCCAGACATAGAAAGACAAATACTGCATGTTCAAATGTTATTGAGTAATAGAAAAATAAGATAGTAGGCTTGTGTAAAAATAAAATTACCCTAAAACATATATTTGAAATAAACGTGTCTCTATGTGTTAACCTCTTTTGAAAATGCTAAAATTCAAGGTAGGAAAAATTCAATTTGTATTACACAGAAATAATAAACAAACTCAGAACTCAAAACTGTTTCATGCATTTAACTTATCTTTAAACAAAATCTTATAAGTTTATATGTCATCTTTTAGGTTACCTAGGAATAAAACAGATGCTACTTTTAAGAAAAAAAAATGATTGATAATCTACTTAGCCAAAGACAATAAATTTTTTTCTTAATGCTCAGAAAAAAACAAAGACATTTTTTTACCAATTTTACCAAAACAGCAGGATGCATTTCAGGACAATCTTTCTCTTTTAGCAAAACCACATGTAAAAGTGAATGAGAGAGAACCAAGATGGCAGCATAGTAAACGCCTATACTCGCCACCTCCCACTACCTCATCAAAATTATAACTAAAATGCAAAACAACCATCATCCAGAACTACTGGAAAGCTGCTGCTGAATGGAAGTCCTACAACTAGAGAAGTAAAGAAGAAAGCACACTGAGACTGGTAGCAGGTATGGAGGCGTGGAATGGGCTGGTCTGGTGCGACGTTTTTAATCAGGTGGGAGATCATCTCTGCGGAGGCTGCCCAGAGGAGCTAGGGGTCCCTGCCCCACACCACCCCCAGCTCGAGGTCCCAGAGCTGGAAAAAGAAATCCCTTGTAACAATGGGCTGTAAAAATCAGCGCAGATTGGAGCTCAATGACACAGAGGCTGTTGGAGACCCAGCTGTTCCTCTTAAAAGGCCAGCACCACGAACTGAACTTACAAGATCCTGCTTCCTCAGAGCTCCAGCACCAGGGCGAGGCTCTGGGGGACACATTTGTCTGGCATTGGGGCAAGAACTTGGGTGCAGCTTTCTCCCAGATGGAGGTTCTCACAGGGGTCACTGTTCCTGTGCTAGGACCTCCCTGGTCACAGGGCTGACTGGCAGCCATTTCTGTTTGCTCAGCCCTGGTAATTTCCTAAGACCCCACCTCATCCAATTTACAACTCCACCCAAGCTGCCTGCAGTGGATTTTGCATATGAATGGCCTGTCCTTGAATATCTCTAACAAGCTGCAGCTGGGTCAGGTAGCCCCAAACCTATCAATAACAGGCCCAATATTCAGCCTTTCTTCATAGCTGGGCCTCTTATGGGCACTTCCAAACCTGATATAAAAAGGAGGAATCTGCAGATCTCTTTGTAGCTCCTGCTGGGTGGCCTCAGGCAGTGGCTGACTTTGCACCTCCCTGGAGACCTAAGAGCCAGTGTATCTAGTGGTCAGTGTCAGACCATACCAGATTACAACTCTACACATCCATAAGGGACACACTCAAAAGGCAGACTCAGTGAGCAGCAAAGCCCCACTGAAGCAAGTCCTACTCCACAGGGGTATCTCCTGCACAGCAGCTCTCCCACTGTAGTTGCAGCTTGTCCTCACAGCCAATTGGTCTAGAGGTCAATTCCTCCCAGTGACAACACAGCAATCAAGTCTCAATTACAATGAGACTGTGATCACAGCCCACAAAGGGGTGCACCTAGAGTTCCCAGCTCAGGTGACTGAGGAGGCTGAGCCACTGAGCCCTATAGGACCACTACTACACAAGGCCACTCTACTAACTCAAGGAGACATAGCAGCTCTATCCAGTATATAGAAACAAACACAGGGAAGCAGCCAAAATGCAGAGACAAAGAAACATGTCACAAATGAAAGAAATGGAAGAAAGCAAACTACTGGATATAGAGTTCAAAACCATAGTTATAAGATTACTCAAGAATCTTCTAGAACCCTCCAAGGGACTTAGTGAAACTTTCAAGGAATTTAGTGAGAATGCCTAACACATGGAAAAGGACCAGTCAGAAATTAAGCAGACAGTGACTGAAATAAAGAATAATATACAGGGATTCAACAGTAGCGTAGAGGATTCTGAGAATCAGAACTATGCAGGTCAGAAAGGAGTGGCAAGAAATATTCAAAGTGATGAATAGCAAGGACCTACAACCAAGATTACCAAGCAAAGCTATCTTAGAATTGAAGGTCAGATAAAGAGCTTCACAGATAAGAAAAAGCTAGAGTTCATCACCACAAAACCAGTATTTTATGAAACTAGAGGTCCGGTGCAGGAATTCATGCACCAGTGGGGTCCCTCAAGTCTGGCCTGCAGGATCAGGCTGAAACGGGCTTTCCAACATCCCCCAAGGGATCCCTGATTGTGAGAGGGTGCAGGCCAGGCTGAGGGACCCCACAGGTGCATGATTGGGGCTGGGGAGGGATGTGGGAGGTTGGCCAGCCTGGGAGGGACCACAGGAGGGCTCCAGGGTATGTCTGGCCCATCTCTGGACCCCAGCAGCAAGTTAATCTACTGGTCGAAGCATCTGCCCCCTGGTGGTCAGTGCACGTCCTAGCGACTGGTCAACCAGTCAATTGTCTGCCCCCTGTGGTCAGTGCACATCATAGTGAGCGGTTGAGCAGCCTTAGCATATCATTAGCATATTACATTTTGATAGGTTGAATGGACAACCAGAGGACCGGACACTTAGCATATTAGGCTTTTATTACATAGGACAGTGGTTGGCAAACTCATTAGTCAACAGAGCCAAATATCAACAGTACAATGACTGAAATTTCTTTTGAGAGCCAAATTTTTTAGACTTAAACTTCTTCTAATGCCACTTCTTCAAAATAGACTCGCCCAGGCCGTGGTATTTTGTGGAAGAGCCATACTCAAGGGGCCAAAGAGCCGCATGTGGCTCACGAGCCGCATTTTGCCGACCACTGGCATAGGTGTTGAAGGATATTCTTTAAGAAGAGGAAGAAGAAAAAGATCAAAAATATGAACAACAAATACATACCTATCAATAATTGAATCTAAAAATCAAAATAAACGAATAAGAAATCTATGAAGAGAATAAACTGGTAAATAAAATAGAATCAGAGTCATGGAAATGGAACAGATTGAGGCTTCTCCAGGGCGGGGGGAGGGGGGGAGGGTGCGGGAAGAGATTAAACCAAGATCTTATATGCACATATACATTACATATAGACACAGACAATAGGGTGGCAAAGGCCTAGGGTGGGGCAGGAACCAATGGAGAGAGGCAATGGGGGGAAAAAGAGGAACATCTGTAATAATCTCAACAATAAAGATTTTTAAAAAAGTGAATGAATATAAGATCTTAAAACAATTTCTTAAACTTTAATAGTTTCTTTCAAGAGCTCAAAGTAATTTGCTTTGTGTTCTTATTCTGTCTATAATGTGCGTTACATGATAGACAAATGTGTCTGTGAATAGAATTAAAACATAGACAGTTTAAGACTGATTGGCTCAAGATTACAAAATGAAACCCTGATCTCCTGACTTCCTAGCCAAATCTCTATCCAAAGACTTTACACTATAAGCAAAGCAGAAATCCCCCTTTCTTTCACTTGATTTCAGTAATTGACCTTGACTCCTTGTCAGGTCAGGCAGGTATTATTCTAGCTTCCAAAAGCTAGATTTCCCCCCTCATTTCCTCATTTCCATTTATCTGGGATGCTCTTTGTCTCTTTAATGTATTAAAATCCTTCCCTCAGGTCCCACCCCATATAAAAATTACCCACTGACTAAGGAGGGTCAACTTTTGTTGGTTTAACCAATATGTTTAACCAACCATGACAATGACTGGTGTAGTAACAATATTAGCACATTTCAAAAGAGAGTGCCCGGTTATTTTGTCCTCTTTGAGGGCAGGAACCACGTCTTAGTCATCTTTGTTTATTCAGTACTCACATGGAGCCAGGAATACAGTTAAGAGTGAGGCTAGATGATTGCTGAGAGAAGGTTGTTGTATATGACCATGCTGATGTATTGTCCTTTCTGAATATTCATGGGAATATTCAATATATACACCAAGAACTGATATTAATAGATTTAAATAACAGTACATATATCGATTTAGCTGTGATAAATGGAGGTGGCCACTACCTCCCAGCCACTGCTGGCTCCCTAACCATGCTTAACATCTTTGTTGTCTGTCAACTGGATGACAATGTTTATTGACATGAGGAGTCTTTTTATTCGTGCCTCATCACATCACCTTGTTCTCAGTCTCCAGTTGCATTCTTTATGGTTGTTTCCCCTTCCTCTTTTGGTTATTCTTCTCCAGTTGCTCCTATGTTACCAAGTCCTCACTGGATTTGGAGCAGGGATGTGAGAGTGGGGGCACGTGGTGGTAGAAAGTAAATGGCATCTGAGGAATCAACTTCCTTTTGCTAGCCATGGGTTTTTGTTTTATTTTGTCTTTTTGTTGGTCCCGCCCCCCCTCCTTTCCAACTCTTTCCTGAACTTTCAGACAGAAAGTGGTGTTTTCTGGATGATTATGGGTTTTCTGTTTTACTGTATCATTTTACTTGTGGCTCTCTAGGTACCCAACAATGAATCAGGCACATAGTAGATGCTCGGTAAATACTAATTAATTCATCAGCCACCTGGAAAGGGAGTGCAACGGAGGCACTTCTGAAATACCAGAAGTGAGAGCCAAGGTGACTGATGTCAATAAGAATTACTATTAGTCTCAAGCATCAGCAATAGAATTGCTACTTCCAATATTCCACTTAAAGAACATAAGCCCAATTCGGCAAGCCATATTTCTATTTAGTTCAATTGCTATCTACTCAACTCTTTTCTTAGGGGCATAAGAAATGCTTTTAGTTGCAATAGTAAAACCATAAACTTTCTACTCTTCCAGCTTCTTGGATAACTGGAATAAGAAAAACAGAAATGGCATTGCTTTTAACACCAGAGCTATGTAAAAGCTCTTGAGATTATCAAAAGCACTGGGATTCATTTATCCGTGAATAATTAAAAATCAAGTTTAAAAAGTATATTGTAAAAGATGGCAGATCCCCCAATAGCATAGAGACTCCAGCCCTTGCATTTTTAAAATCATGTGCATCAACTTTGATAGATAAGGCACAGCTTTCAAACTGAGAACTAATTGATTTTTTCACTTTTCCTTTTCACTGTTCATTTAGGGAAAGAAAATGGGTGTGGTACTCTCTCCCCCAGTTTTATTAACATTATTTAACATTCATTAAACAGCTGGATGTGCGAGGCTTGCTAAGGATATAGAATTAGCTTTGTGTTTTACATGGTCTTGCAAAGGCACCTTCTGAAACATGATTTGCTACTGTAATCCACAAATGGAACATGACCGTACCCTTTGTTTCACCTTAAGCCAAAAGCAGCTCAAGTTAAATGCCAAGCTTCCCTGAGTTACAAATTTAGAGTCTCTCTGAGGTGCCGGCTCACATGGTGCATTAGCCTACTGCACGGGCTGATTAGCAATGCTCTCCCCGTGTGGTATATTGACTCCCATGTGCGCATATCATTTATCATACTTATGTTCATTTTACTCTTATCCCAATAATGACAGCTTTCATGTAAAATGAGAGGAGAAAATAAGATTAATACCTTCTTAGTACACCTTTCACAACATGCACAAATACACAGGCTTCTGAATCAAACACATCTTCCCTGAATTTGGATATTATTATTATTACTATTATTACTCTGATTCAAAAATGACGTGAAGATAACAATTTATTTTTTCTTCAGGAGTGAACAAGCAATAACGGTGGCAGTAGGGTAAGGACAAAAAGAGAAAGGGGACAGAGGGAGCACATGTTCAATGAGAAAAGCAATGACAATGGAAAATCAGGCCAGTCATCTGGCCTAAGGTAATATTCATTATCAAGCTTAATTTGAGAAAATCTGGAGATATGTATTCAGCTTTGGGGGAAGAGTCATTTTGAAAGTCTGTTTTGGTGTTGATATCTAAGCGCCTTAGCAATTTTGAATGAAATCCAACAAGGGAAAACTTTTTAAATATGTGATTCTACTGGTTCAGAATTAACAGGGTAGATGACATCTGATAATACACCTTCCCCTCTCAGGAAATCTAAAATTGGAAATTTTCCCTCTAGTTCTTCATCTGGAGCTGCAAAGACACTTTTGCGTGTCCTGTCACCTTAATGACACTTTGTCTTGTTGTTGTTGGGCATGAAATGGTAAAATAGAAAGAAAATTTTGAGCAGCTGCAGCAAGCAGGGAGGGGAGGATGAGTGGATGTTTACTGGGGTTACACAAGGATATCATGGTGTTTACATTTACAATCAGTGGAGGATAGAATTATGGATGGAGTCTTGGCAACATTTATTTCTGACTAGTAATGCTCCTTGTAAAAGGAGGAGATTGATTTTAGCTGGAAGAAGTATTTGCTCTAAGAAAGTTCTTTTTGCCTCTGTGAGAAGACTAACCTACAAAATTCAAGGAGCTAAGAAACTAACTCAAGGATTTCCAGATGCCTTTGGAGCGTGGCTCAAAGTAAACATTCCATCACTTAGGAAGGAAAGAGTTTTATTTTGGTTTGTTTGTTTTGTTTTGTTGTTTTGCCTCTCCTTTTGCTGCCAGTTTAGTGTAAAGCCAACTGAAATAAACTATTTTCAAATGCTTACCTAGTTAAAGAGCACTTTTAAAATTCGTTCACTACCGAAGCATCTCCTTTTGGATGTCTTTAGTTATCCATGGCCATGCGTGATTTCATTAGTCCCCAATACGAATACTATCTCCAAAGACGCTAGCCATTTCAGGAAAAGAGTTTATTAAATCAGCAGCTGACACACCCACACTCTGGAGGCTGCAAATGCCATGTGACCCAGCCACTCTCCAGCTCAGCCCAGGTACCAGGTTGCAGGGGTTTACCTGAGTTATTTCAAACTCTTGATTTCTGAACATTGAGAAGATCTTGTTCTAAACAGGTGGTCACATTATTACTGGTACTTGTAGTTTTGGCAGTACTGATAATTAACCAAGATTCATGCTGACCCTCAATCTTCTTTGCGGTTGTGATGGAGATAAGAGAAAAGCTCTCTTAGAAGCAATTTTTATGGGCCAGGTGAGAAGTTGGCTGACAGAGTACACACATTATATGCACTCATAATTCCTTGAAGGATTATGAGTTTTACAGTTTGCATAATTTATGTAATCTCAGAGAAAAGTTCTTTATATTTATTCACTTCCAAGAGGTAAGGAAGGGATTAGCAGAGAACAAGGTGAAGGCAAATGATGGGCTTGAGGAACACCAGGAAGTTTGATAAGACTTGCACATTGAAGAAATGGTGTTGTGTGTGTGTGTGTGTGTGTGTGCGCCTGTGTTTAAACAAGTATTCTGTTCAATGCATCTACCTGTAACTTCAGAGACAAAATCAAGAATTGAATTTGTCTCTGTAATATTATTTTTTAACAACTTTGGTGACTTGTCAAGGAAGATAAAAATTTATAGGCTTACATTTCTGGTCAACCCATTAATCACTCAGAATAGGATTATTCTGCTACTATCAATAGTAAATTTAGTATAATATTAGATAGTCTTAGATTGTCTTCTAGACCTGTAAGCTGAACTTTTGTAGTGAATACATTTTTATCTGGATTTTGAACAATAAGCATTTTTTTCTTTTTGCTGTGCAGCCTAAATTTTCCTGCATTTTCTCATACATAAAAAATCACAGCATTAAACACCCGCATGTTATTCCCATGTGATTATTTCACATATAGAAATATCATAGATTTAAGTATAATTCAGTAAAATAATTTTAACAGAATTGGTTAGCTTATTGATTGACAAAAATATTAATAATATAAACAGGTGGGGGTGATTCAATTCTAATATCCCGTAATGTAAGATTACCAACTGAGAAAATAATTATTCTCCTAAAAAATGGTTTGTGCTCATGTTGCATATTTCTGCTATTCTCCAATGTCTTCAATATTGGCCACTGCCAGAGGCAAGTGTTAGACAAGACAGACAAATGGTCTGATCTAGAATGGCAAATTCTATGTTTCCTTAATACAGTCTCCTGGAATGACAGCAGTTATGTATTTTTAAGTCGGCTCTTCCATTATGGCGATAAATGGTTATTTAAATACAGTCAGGTTCAAATTACACTCTTGGAAAATGCAGCAGGGGAAAGTATCAAAGACAAAGAACTTTTAAATAAATCTCATCTCTCCTCCTGCCATATGAGGTAATTTCTATGCCAGATGGCAGATGTTTATGCTGGTACTTAAAAGAAGTAAAAATTAAATGGATCTCAAAAACTTAATTGTTTTTAGTTTAGAAATGCTCTCAAATAAAGGGAACTTGGAAGAGATTTTATTTTTAATGATCTAAAAAACTAAGCACCTTAATGTATAACTTTAATTCAGAAAAAATAGTTAACTCTTAAGTGGTTCATCCTTTTTTTATTCCATTATTGAAGTATGAAATTATTTTTCAGGTAATTAAAAAAATGTCACAAGTCACTTTTTCTAGGCTTGATTGTGAAAAATCTTCCAAGGACTATATTACAATGTGTTTATTTTATTTTATTTTATTTTATTTTATTTTATTTTATTTTATTTTATTTTATTTTATTTTATTTTATTTTTAGAAGGATAGGTGTTAGTTCTTCCTCCCCCCTTTTTATTCAAACTAAGCAATAGATGAGTGATTTATACTCTTAATCATTATATATATCAGTTTAAGTCAGAAAAGTTATCTACCCAAGACTGTTTTATTATGAGGATAACCACAATACAAATAGAGTGACTTCCTGAAACAAACAATTGTTATATGCACAACTTCTGTATACATAAGCAAAATTGATCAACTTTCCAATGGGAAAGCCCTCCTTCCTCCTTTTGAAAGCTTCCTATGAATGGTGGAGAATAATTTTATTATTGTGGCATCTAAATTTTTGCTTAAAAAAACAAATGTGACCTAGTTGCTAAGTGGAGACTTTTTCTTTCCATTAATACATTAACACTGATCAGAAATCAATCCTGCTTTCTTGATTCAGGATAGTTTTTAGCAGGTTTTTTTGGAAATATCAAGTGAAGGATAGCTATAAGCCCAAATAATTCTAACAATCACTTGACTTTTTGTATTAGAAAACTAACTCAAACTTACAATATAAAACAATGGCCACTTCTGGAAGAATAATATTTAGATTAGTAAGCTATAGTGAAACATTCTAATTATTAGTCAAAGGAACTAGAAAAAATCTGAATATTCTTGAATTTCTATGTTCTGAACAATCAATTAAACAAAATGTAATTGAGCCCCAAAGATGAGTTCAATATTTCACTATGTACAGAAATATGACTTCTGTATAAGCAGAAATATGAACAAAACCTCTTTCCTCAATTTGTTTACACTATTTTGTGACAACATAAAAGCTTTTAAAAAATAATTTAATTATCCAAGGCTAACCTTCAGCTTTATTTTTAGTTCTTTACAAAGCTTTAAAAAATTTCTATTGCCCAGCCAGTGTGCCTCAGTGGTTGAGTGTTGACTTATGAACCAGGAAGTCATAGTTCGATTCTGGTCAGGGCACATGCCCGGGTTGCAAGCTCCATCCCCAGTAGGGGGTGTACTGGAAGTAGCCGATCCATGGTTCTCTTTCATCTTTGATGTTTCTATCTCTCTATCCTTCTCCCTTCTTCTCTGAAATCAATAAAAACAGAGTTTAGGAAATTCCTGTAGGATGTATTTGGGGCAGAGTCATAGATTGCACAATCCACAAAGGGCAACTTACTCTGATAACCTGTGCAATTATGACTTCCCCTGAGTGCATGGTGCCTCTTACAAGAAATACTTTATTATTTTATGCATATTTTACTGGAGAACAGGTATACTCAATAAACTATTCTCTGCTCTTCAATAGACCACAAAATGCTCTCACAAGTCAGGCCTAGCCGCCTTTTCAGATTATTATAGTCCTACTAGAGGACAATGCATGGGTCCATGGAATTCTATAATGGTACTTATAGAAAAGAGCATTATGCATTTATGTAAGTTTGATTGCTAGTGAAGCTGCAGTAACAAAGATACCCCAAAATACAATTACTGAAATAAAAATGAACTCTATATTTCTTCCAACCTAACAAAACAGAGATAGGTGAGAGTTTCAGAACACATAAATAGCTTTGCTTTATCTAGATTCCTTCTGCCTTATCTTTCGGCCATCCCCTAACATTGCTCAGCTAACATGGGTGAAGAAGGGTCACCACACTCCCAAAAATGTGAAAGAAGTAGCTAACCAAGCAGTGTTATTGTTAAAGAAACGACCTAAACATTGAACATATTATCTAGCTGCTAGGAGGCTGAGAAATATAGTCCCTAGCTAGACAGCTGTGGGCCCTGCTAAACATGGAGGGTGGGGATCAGGATTTTGTTCCTGCAAGAAAGAAGGGGTGAATAGATAATGGGCAAGTAGCAGCCTGCACCTTAAGCATTTAATAAATGGTTTATAAAATAATGCTTTTGGTTAATCCATTTTTCAACAAATATTTCCTGAGTGTCTATTTTGTATACAGCTCTATATTGCACCCCACAAGAAAATTTAAATATATACAAATTTATATTATCAAGGAACTTTTGACATTTTTAAGAAATAAACTACATTTGACCCTTGAACAACACAGGTTTGAACCGCATGTGTCCAGCTATACATGGATTTTTTCAATAAATACTGTAAATATATTTTGTCTTCCTCATGAATTTCTTAATATGTTCTTTTCTCTAGATTACTTTACTGTAAGAATATAGTATATAATACACATAATATACAAAATATGACTATTTGTGTTATTGGTAAGGCTTCCGGTCAACAGTAGTTTTGGGGGAGTCAAAAATTAAATGAGGATTTTCAACTGCACTGGGAGTCAGTGGCACTAACCCATGCATTGTTCAAGGGTCAACAGTATATACACTGAATGTCACCAATAATAATATTAATGATAATGTTACTAATAATGTACTATATCATAGGTGTTAAGTGAGTGGTGCAGAAGAGGTGTGATACTAATATTCAATGTTGATTTTTCCGATAGGAAGAGTGGAGGACAGGCAACAGCAAGTTCATGGAAATAAGGGCCCAATGTAAATAAGGTCATTTCAGCCTTCAAACTATAAAAAATTAATTTCTATCTTTAAAAAAGTACATACATAAAATTATATATCTTCCTATGTATATTCATACATGTATGTACATTGAACAAGAAGATGCTTATTTTTATTAATTTTGACATAGATAGTATGCTTATCCTCACCTTTTAGTTAAACAGCATTTGTTCTTATTGTTAGTGAGTCTGAATCAATCAGCTGCATTCCTTAATGATGGAAGCAGATGGAAATAGAATGAGCTTCTGAATCTTCCTCAAGGGCATTGTTGAGGATGCTGCACCCTAACTGAAAATTGCTCAATTTTGCAATAGAGTTGGCCAATGTAGACATAGTCTTATATTTTCACTAATTTTGAATTAATACTCTAGAAACCAGCAGCTGACAATGAGCCTGAACAGTTGGTTTCACACCTGAGGCCTCTTTTAAAAGACCATTCTCATCACAGTCAAACAACAGGAGGATATATTAGAGGGGAAAATGAGTGCATTTTCTCTAAGACTACTTACGTAGGAGTTTCTCTTAAACTAATTAAGATTCAATTCTATTTCAGAAACTAATGTCTGAAGCAGACATTCTGCTTGAAAATTATTAATAAATGAAAGTAGAATATTCCAGAGCTCTCAAAATGGTAGTTTTCTGCCTGGTGAATGCTCAATAAAAGTGCTTGTTGAAAAAAATTAAGTAGAGAACAGTATTTGAAACATAATATCAAATGTTCGGGGTGAATGATTATGGCATATAAAATTATTAATAAGATCTAAGAACTTTTTAAAAGTGAAATAAGTGACACCCTTGACTATTAAAAACATCGCCAACCCTCTCAACATCAAGCTTGTAGGTTCTTAGAATTCTAAGATGTCTGGGGGAAACAAAAGATTGCAATTTAACTGTTTTTATTTTATTCAGAAGGTACTGGATATAACATGAATTATAGTTCCATTTCAAAGGGAAAATATTTAAGCATACATATTAAACTTACATATTGGATGTGATGGTTCATGTAACCCAATTCAAAAAGATCAGCTAGTCTAAGTCAGAAAATGCTAATGTAGCATGGAGAAAAATATTTTTGCGCAGCAACTTCAGTAAGTACTCAAAAGTTGTCTGAATTGTTCTCTGCATTTTTGTATAATAAATTGCTGCACATGTAAGTAGTAGGCCATGGAGCACTGTCTTGCCTTTCACACAATGCGTCTTTCACAGAGTCTTGAAAATGGATGTTACATTTCCCTTCTAGTGATAATCACACTACATGAGGTGGTGGGTGACTGCCAAAAGCCCTTAGATTTGTATTTCATATCATATGACAAACCCAATTTTTTTTTTCAAATAAAAGAACCCTCTATGTGGTGTTTTCTGTCATTTTATTTTAATAGCAGAAATAGGCATTTATCAAGGCCATCTGCCCACCCACATGATGTCTCAGGATCAGACTGCCTTTTACAAGTTGCATAGAACTGGGATTCTTCAGGGGGGGGCGGTGAGGGTGATAGTTATCAGTGCTTTAAAATTGTGGGAAATGTGAAATCTTTAGAAAAAAAGGAGGAAGTATCAAAATGTTCAATATTCAAGATTTCAGTGTGGGCATGCTTTTTAGTGCCTGACACATAAGAGAAGTTATGTTAAGAGAAAGAAAAAATAGAGAGTTAATTATTGAACTCCTCCTTTATATTTGCTACCAGTTTCCATCGAGAGAGAAAATAAATCTAATTGAGATTCTTGGAATTTTCTGTAGAAGCTCATTCTGGCCTAGGCTAATATAAACAATATCCTCTGCTTTAGCTGTCCTAGACCATTCATTCTTCTTTCGTTCAAGTGGTTCATATTTAATGACCTCAAAAGTGCAATCTTTTCTTATTCAGTGTGGTATCAAAGCCTTCATTAAATCAAGGTTTATGAATTTAAGACTAGATGACAAAAGTAGCTCTATTAGACTCTTTGTCATGGCCAAGTTTCAATAGTGGCACTCTATATAAAACTATTCTAAGTCCAATTACAAGTCAAATCATATGCTATACACCTTAAATTTATACAGTGTTTTGTGTCAATGATATCTCAATAAAACAGGAAAATTGCAAAAAGAAATTCAATTCCATACAGTAAATATTTCACTTTTCATCAGAATCATTATGTATAACTTAGCTATTTACTATACTTGATCTTAGCGAAAAGGCTGAAATGCGATTTATAACTTAGCTGTTTAAAAAATTCAGGGTTCTGTGTGAGGGATGTTGAAGCAAAGAGCCTAAACCATTCATAAATTCTTTTTCTTCCAGGCTATAAAATTACACTACACTGGCCAGCCTCCTTTGAGGTTCACTATGGCCACATGACTACTTGCCAATGAATGTGAGCAGAAATCAGAAATTCTGTGTGTCTTTTTAAAAAATGCAATCACTGAGCCCTAACCAGATTGGCTCAGTGGATAGAACATCAGCCTGTGGACTGAAGGGTCCCAGGTTCGATTCCGGTCAAGGGCATATACCTTGGTTGTGGGCACATCCCCAGTGGGGGGTGTGCCGGAAGCAGCTGATTGATGTTTCTCTCTCATCGATGTTTCTAACTCTCTATCCCTCCCCCTTCCTCTCTGTAAAAAAAAATCAATAAAATATATTTTTAAAAATGCAATCACTGAGTAATCAGTTTATTATACAGATAATTATTCTTGAATGTAAAAGTAACTGACTCTTTAAATACACACAAATATTTCCACTAAAATGAATTTTTACCCTTATATCCAGAGACCTAAATAGTTAAAAACAAGAAAAATAAGAGCTATTAGTTATGTATTAACTGAGAAACCACACAAAACCAAAGAATATGAAAGAGAGGCTGAAAGGATGAAGGCTGAAAGGTGGGGAGATATACAATTATTGGGAACAAAGTTCACTATATTTTATGTGATAATAGCTCCAATTCATTTAAATGTTAACCAGTAAAATAGCCCTGAAAATAAAAGATGTGGGTAAAGTTGAATCTAACTCATCATGCTTTTCTACAAGATAGAGCTGCTTTACAATAAATTGAATAAACAGTTTTATATTCTTCTCCTTGCTTTTAATAACTGTTTTGAGTTCAACAGGACTCCACTTAAAAACAATCTCCTACTGGCTGGTGGAGCTTTACTTCCCTGCCCAAGCACACATCATCCCACCACCCTTCACCTTGCAGGCATCCAATTTAAAGTCAATAAGGACAGCTTCCAGTCTCCCATCTAGCATATGGGAGAACAGGCTGGTCACACTCACACTTCTCTGCTGAGAGGCACTGTTGGTGCAGGAGTGCAGTATTTCTAGTTTGTTGTTCCACGTGTCTATAACACACAGCACTGCTGTACCGGGTAAACACGCACACGGGACAAAATGAGGCACGGGCTCAGAGAGAGCAGTCAGATGGAAATCGAAAGGACCTTCTCTTTGAGAACTTCTCTCTCTGTCTTTGGGAGGTTGTCTAATAACTTCCTGAGTTACATCACGCAGGGACGGTGAAGCTCTAAGGCATGGAGAGGACCTGAGTTGGAAGGATCCTCTGTGTCAGAGACATCACATAAAGCCTCCTAATCATTAGGAATATTGGGCTGATTGTCACTTGATCAGAAAACACATACCTGTCATGCTAAGGCTCTGACATGTTGAGGTTGTCATAGTAATACTAATGAGTACCTTTGTGTAGGAATCCAGGGAAAACTACATGGTTCTTTACTTTATTCTATGATGTAATTTCAACAACTGATAGCTTGTTGGTTGAGCATTATCCTTGCCCTTTAGCAAAATGCACACAGCCCTTGCTTAATTATTATTTTAGAGTGTTAAATTTTAATTTTTAAATATATTTTTATTGATTTCAGAGAAGGAGAAAGAGATAGGAACATCAATGATGAGAGAGAATCATTGATTGGCTGCCTCCTGCATATCCCACACTGGGGACTGAACCCGAAACCCAGGTATGTGTCCTGACTGGGAATTGAACTGTGACCTCCTGGTTCATGGGTCAAAGCTCAACCTCTGAGTCACACCGACCAGGCTAGATTTGAATTTTTAATCATATTATTACCTGGAACCATATCACCATGAGGATGAAAGAAATCACTCTTTCAGGAAAAACACACACACACACACACACACACACACACACACACACAAAACTATACACTTTTCTAAAGGAAGAAAAACAACAGAAAGCTTCTATCTCATGGCTACCAGCCAGGGAAAAGAAGGAAGATGAATCATGGAAGCTTTTCCTATTGATGGCATTAGATAGCTATAAGAGGGAAAAATAAAATCGTAATGGGAGAAATGTTATTTTGTGATTCTACTACATTAAGTATTTCATGATAATTACTATTAAACCCTCATTATATGCTTTTGCATAAATTCTTTTAAGTAATCTGCATGACCAATTAACGCTGTAGTATTTTTGCACCCATTTTACAGATGAAGCTTACAACAGTAAAGTAACTTGCTTACAGTCACATAGCCAGTGAGTGATGAAACTGACATTCAAACCCAGGCTGCTTCATTGAAATAGCCTGCTATCCTCTTAACTTCAGTTGTTCCCAAAGCAACCCCCATTGTTTTTTTGTTTTCTTGTACTATATCACTTCTATTTTGTTTTACTGTTAATTTTCCCAATGTCCACATTGTCCATTTACCCCACATCTTCCTCCAAATCTTCTCTTAAATCTTGTCCACTGTCAAGTGGGCCAAATAATTACCAATACCATATGACTTAAGAGACACCCAGAAAGCTTCTTGTTTCCTATCTCCTTTAATGGCTATTGAGCCTAAAAGCTACCTTTTTTAAAAATTTCTTTATTGATTAAGGTATCACATATTTGTGCCCATCCCCCCATTCTCTTCTCAAACCCTTCCCCATGCATGCCCCCACCCCCCTGTTGTCCGTGACCACTGGTTAGGCTTATATGCATGCATACAAGTCCTTTGGTTGATTTCTCCCCTTTACCCCCACCCTCCCCTACCTTCCCTGAGGTTTGACAGTCTGATCGATGCTTCCCTGTCTTCGGGTCTGTTTTTGTTCATCAGTTTATGTTGTTCATTATTTCCCCTAGATGTGTGGAAGTTGTTTATTAAGGGTAAAAGACTGCATCACCAAACATCTACTAAAACACAAATGCCCGATGAGTGTTCGTTTATTTCTTTAATCATCCACTCAAGAAACACTTACTTTTAAAAAAACAAAGCCGTTACAATTTCATCTGAATTTGGATATGAGATTATTTATCAATGATGGAGCACAGAGGATGGGTTAGAAACCATTAATCTAGAGGTTACTAATAATCAAAACCACAACACCCAGAACATGAAACATGTTCCAAATAAATCTGACCTGAATTAGAACCCATCAGGGGCAGCCATAAGCAGCCTCCAAAAGTGCAGAAATGTCACACTAAAGAAGAGAGGCCATAGGAAGCTGGGACAGAGATATTTATTTATTTATTTGTTTGTTTGTTTATTTATTTATTTATTTTAATCTTCACCCAGAGATATTTTTCCATTGATTTTTAGAGAGAGGAAGAGACAGAGAGAAATATCGATGTGAGAGAAACACATCGATTGGTTGCCTTCTGCACATGCCCCAACCAGGGCCCCAGGTTGGCGAAGAGCCTACAACTGAGGTATGTGCCCTTGACAGGCATTTAACCCAGGACCTAGACTGGCCGATGCTCTATCCACTGAGCCAAACCAGCTAGGGCAGGGACAGAAATCTTAAAAGGAAGTTAGGAGTATGTAAGAGACAATCTTTAGAAACTTCACCTCTGTCTACATTCTGGGTAGCCCATCTCAACTCACCTGGCCCTCCATCAACTCCAATCCTGCACCTAACCACATTGCTCCTAGAGTGCTCTCAATTTCAGATTTTGCCAGCAGAAAATTGACATGGTATATGCTTTGCACTCACCATTTCATTGAATGCTAATACTAGCAAAAGTGGACATTTGGTTTTTCACCCAAACCACTGTAAGTAGAAACTATAAGAAACCAGGCAACCTGGAGGTCATGCCCTCCTAGTAACTAATAGCAATGCCTTGCTTGTCATCAAGTTCTAACAGCCTCTTCTCATGTTAAGCATTTTATAATTTGATAATAATAGGTAGGCCAGAGTTGTCACCAAAGTTCAATAGTGCTCTGGGTATAAAATGCTGTCCCAGACTGTTTGAACCATTTGGATTTCTGTTAGAATTCCCAGCTTTCTCTCTCTGGCTCAGCAGGATAGCTCATATAGCTTCCCTAACAAGCCACTACTTGCCACTGAACATGGAGACTTCGAGATGTACTTAACCTTGATGGAGGGAAACCTTGTATCTAATAAAGAGAAATAAAAATTCCGAATTACTGCAAAGCACTGCAGCAGGCAAGCTGCAATTCCAGTCATACGAAGCCTCTGTTTACAGTAAAATGATGATATGAATCACAATGACTCTCATATAAGGACTCAACTGCCTACCTAGTCATATTCCATATATTTATAACATATAATTTCATTTTCATACAAGCTTATTACACATATTAAAGCAATACTTTTCCTTGTACAGCCAAGATTCATTGATAAAACAATGAAGTGAACTAACACCCTTCCTAAATAAAGTTTCACCAATAGCACCATATGTTAATGGACCTATTTCATTGTTAATGTGACTGACTGCTTATTGATTCTTGCAGGAATCCAGCAAGGGCTTCAGAGTACAATTTAGTTTGGAGAGCTCTGGGTCCAACATCTATGCTCAATTACAACTTTCAGAAGGGAAGATCAATAAAATTTAAATTGCTTATGGTAATCACAACTTCAAATCATTGCGATCAGCATAAGCAATCTGCTGACCCCAGCCAAGCTCCTAAATTGAAACTTGTAATGAGTGGTCATTTAGTTTGGGTCCATTCATATTATTTGGAAGGCAGGTGATGAACAATTAAAGACCAGCCAGCACCTTCTCTGCACAACATTCCCATCTTTATTCCCAAAGTATTAATATGCAGTAACCCTTGGGTTCATGGTTTTGCACTTCTTTAATGGGTATTCTGTATGAATAAGCAATTATATTTTCTATTAAACAATTTCAGTGTAATTGAATTAGCAGTTATAATATTGCTAGGGCAAGCAAAAGCTTTCCTAGGGAAAAATTAAGTGATATTGGGTAGTGCAAATTAATTTATAGAACTGAAAAATGTAACCAATTAAATAGAATTGCCTTTGCCTCCCCCCTCCTCCAAAATACAATTAAGCAGCACATTGTTTCAAAGAATATGTTTCAGAACAATTTGTTTTCAATCATAATAGCTGTTTTTCATTCATTATGAAAAGCTGTCTATTATAATGAAAATTTCATAGGCAGTTTTCCTTGACAAAGCAGGTTGCAAGTTTAAACAAAGATAGCCTGCAGATTACTTCCTAGATAAGGAGTCACCTTAGAATTACATTTTAATAAATCATTGAAAATAAATCTTCTGCATTACAGCATGAAGGTTTTAGAGAAAGAAAAAGCAAATAGAGAGAAACTAATCAATGAAAATCTCCTGCTGCCAATATAATAATAGATGGACCAATGCTAATATGTAAAGTGTATTACACTCACACACACAGCCAAAAAGAAAAATGTAAGATAAATATCACGGAAGTCAACTGTCACAAATGAGACTTGAGTAATAATCCCATCTTTACCATTCATCATTCCTACTGGGCCTCCTCCAAGCGCTTTGCTGAATTATAAACTAGGGTATTTAGGCCACATTTTTGCAACCTAATAACATGGCCATCTTTAGATTACTACTAAAGTTTAAAGTATCCTGCCAAGTTTTTTAAGACAAAGCAAAATGTAAATATATATATATATATATATATATATATATATATATATATATGTAATGTGTGTATATATATATATATCATATAATATATGCTATGTTTGCATATATTTTGAAAGAAATGTAAAACTATAGTTGGAACAATTGTAAATATTTAGTAAGTATACATTAATAAGAATTTGTAGCAAAAAATATTTAGTATTACCATGCCTTTTTTATTATTAATGCCGAGATCTGAAAAGACCAGTGCAGAAACCATGAGTCTTTCCACATGAATTCCATAAAAAAAAGATAGTTTAGGTCTTTAGAATTTTTTAGATTCTTTGGATGGACCTTAAAAGGTTTTTATGCAGGAAATGGCACGTCAGGTTTATCACTTAGATGCAGAGAGAACTGAAGGGAAGGGCAGAGTGGACCAGAGAGAGGAGAGCTCTTAGTGACCCAAGCATTCATTCAGGTTAGAATGTGAGCATTTGAATAAAGGAAGAAGTGGAGAAGGAAATGTATATCACCAGTTTTCAGAAGCTACACTGAAAGAATTTCACATTTGATTGGCTAGAGAGAGAGAGAGGACGTGAGAATGGCTTGAGGTTTCCATCTTGGAAAGACTGTAAGGCTAATAATACTCTTTATGAGTTAGAGACTGTAGATTAAGGAGTAAGTAGAGGTGACTAAGTTCATGTGCTAATTAAGAGTATTTCCAAATACTGAATTAGATTAATGTTTTTCCTAACCCCTTTCTCTCTACCAGGACATTAGTGATTAAGAAAAGCATTTATTGCAGAAATAAATACTGATATTCCTTAGGTAAATTTATCTTTGTATGACCCCATTTACTTTTAATTTAGTCCACAAATTAAGCCCATTGTCTGAGAGCCAATGGCTTCTATACTTGAACAGAATTTATTTTTGCAATCTATTAATATAGCTATATTTGGGTTATTTCTAAGGTTCAAAGGCATACTATTACTTTAAACAATAAAAAAGAAAAAAAAGAAAAAGGAAAAATAAAGGCACACTATTTCTCAAAAAAGATGGAAAATATAAGCATATTATAGTTTTGATTCAGCTTCTGAATTTTAATGATAAACAAATGACTTGAGGGTGCAACAAATTTCATATAACATTCAGAAAATATTTGACAAAAACTTCTATTAATTTAAAGGAAGTAGATATCAAAATTCTCCAAATGGAGAAAAATAGTGAAGCTAAGTGTTTCTAAGGTTCATTAAAAAGAAATTTAAATGACTGAAACTAGGAAGTTTTTAATTTGTTTTCACTTAAAAATATGAAGACATCCTGGTACCTGACATAATATCTGGCACAAAATAAAAGCCCAATAAATGTGAAATAAATATGTTTACATTTGAAATGTAAAGTGAATAGTTGTCCATATACGTATTTTCAGTTTACCCATACTAAGAAAGTATCAAACAAATAAAGATACTTTGGCATTCAATAATTCAATATAACTCTACATACACACACACACACACACACACACACACATCCCAAAGTAATTCACCCATCACCTGCTTTGTTTTGATAACTTACTGCTGAAATTTTTCTAATCATACAACTTTTAAATATGATTCATATTTGAAATTTTTTAAATAGACATTTACAAAATATATTAACTTCAGAGATAAGGAAATCTTTCTGTGGGTTTTATGATCATTATAAACTTAAATATCTTAAACATATTTCAAAAAGTCAAGATCTGATAAGACACAGCAATAGATGACAAAATATTTCTCTTTACACAAAGTTACCTAGTCTATCTCAGGCGTAGTTTATTTTTCACTTGATGAGGCTTTTTAATTCTGTTTCCTTTCATTCCTTAGCATCATCTGCTTTATCCGCTGAAGATTCCCCTGTGCTAGTCAGTCTTTTCATGCACCGAATCCTTAATAAAACATAACTTAAAACTTTAGTTCACTTTATCCAACATTTATTAAATACCTCCCAGGTGCTATAATAGGCAAAAAAAAAGGCTAAAAATTCCTTTTTACATCATTTCTTCTTCCTTGGTGATATCACTGGTTAGGAGTGATTGCGCTGAATAAAACAATAGGGCCCTTTATTGTGTGGTTTCTGAACCTCATTTTCCTTATTTATGAAATGAAGATCAAAATAGTACCCACACCATAAGTTTGTTGAGAAAAAATGCAATGTTGTTAATAAACTATTTAAAATAATCTCTGAACAACTAAGGAAACAATTCCTTTTGCAACTGCATCAAAAAATAAAATAAAATATCTAGAAGTAAATTTAACCAAGGATGTAAAAGACCTGTACTTGGAAAATTAGAAAACACTAAAGTAAAAAATTGAAGAAGATACTGATAAATGGGAGCATACGCCATGCTCATGGATGGATAAAAATAATTAACATCATTAAAATGTCCATATTACCCAAAGCAATCTGTAGATTCAATGCAATCACTATCAAAATACCAATAGCATATTTCACAGGACTAGAAAAAATAATCCAAAAATTTATATGGAACCACAAAGACCCTGAATAATCATAGCAATCTTGAAAAAGTTGAAGGTATCATACTACTTGATATGAAACTATACTACAAGGCTATAGTAATCAAAATAGCATGGAACTGGAATAGGAACTGACATAAAAATAGACACATAGATCAATAGAGGATGCAGAAATAAACCCCACCTACATGATCAATTAATATATGACAAAGGAGGCAAAAACATACAGTAGAGTAACAATAGTCTGCTCAATTAATAGGGTTGGAAAAATTGGACAGATACATGCAAAAAAATGACACTAGATCACCTTCTACACCACATATAAGACTAAACTCAAAATGGATTAAAGACTTAAATGTAAGACCCAAAACCATAAAACTCCTAGAAGAAAACATAGGCAGTAAAATCTCAAACATTTCTCTTAGCAATATTTTTTTTCTGATATATCTCCTTGGGCAAGGGAAACAAGAGAAAAAATACTACAAAAAACTAAAAAGTTTTTGCACTGCAAAGGAAACGATGAATGAAGTAAAAAGACAACCTACTGAAAAAAGATCTTCACCAATGACACATTGATAAGGGGTTAATACTCCAAATTTATAAAGAACTCATACAACTCAACACACACTCACACACACACACACACACACACAACAATTAAAAAAATGGGCAGAGGACCTAAATAGACGCTTTTCCAAAGAGTATATACAGATAGCCAATAGACATATGAAAAGATGCTTGACATCACTAATCATCAGAAAATACAAATTAAAACCATATCATCTTATACCTCTCAGAATGGCTACCATCAATAGGTCAACAAACAATAAGTGTTAACAAGAATGTGGAGAAAAAGGAACTCTTGTACACTGTTGGTGGGAATGCAGATTGGTGCAGCCACTGTGGGAAACATTATAGAGTTAACTCAAAAAATTAAAAATAGAACTGCCTTATGACCCAGTGATTCCACTTTTGGGAATAATCTATATAATAAAAGTGTAGTATGCAAATTGTTCCTTCATCCGAGGGAGAGTTCAACTAGGGGGCAAGGCCGGCCAGGGAAGGGAGGGAGGCCCTGGCCAGTGGTGGTGGCAGGTGGTCAGGGGAAGGGAGGGAGTTCCCAGCCCAGCAGCCGGCAGCTGCTAGGGACCCTACCAGTGCACAAATTTCGTGCACTGGACCTCTAGGATCTGAATAAACCTGAAACACTAATTTGAAAGAATATATGTACCCTTATGTTCATTGCAGTTCTATTTACCATAACCAAGATTTGGAAGCAGCCAATGCCCATTAGTAGATGAGTAGATAAAAAAGCTGTGGTACATTTACACAATGGAATGTTAATAGGCTGTAAAAGAGAAGGAAATCTTACCGTTTGTTGCAGCATGGATGGACTTGGAGAGTATTATGCTAAGTGAAGTAAGCCAGTCAGAGAAAGACAAATAACATATGATTTCATTTATATGTGGAAGCTAAAGAACAAAATAAACAAACAAAATAGGAACAGACTCATAGATACAGAAAACAGACTTTGGTTGCCAGAGGGGAGGGGGTTGGAGGAACTCAGTGAAAACGGTAAAGGATAAAGTAGTACAAATTGGTAGTTACAAAATAATTATAGGGATGTAAACTACAGCAAAGGGAATCTAGTCAATAATATTGTAATAACTATGAATGGTCCCAGGTGGGTTCTGGAAATATCACGGGGAACACTTTGTTAAGTATATGATTATCTAAATACTATGCTAAACATGTCAAACTAATACAAAATAAATTGAATGTAAACTTTAATTGAAAAATAAAAAATAAACAGTCCCACCGAAACCGGTTTGGCTCAGTGGATAGAGCGTCGGCCTGCGGACTGAAGGGTCCCGGGTTCGATTCCGGTCAAGGGCATGTACCTGGGTTGCGGGCACATCCCCAGTAGGGGGTGTGCAGGAGGCAGCTGATCGATGTTTCTCTCTCATCGATGTTTCTAACTCTCTATCCCTCTCCCTTTCTCTCTGTAAAAAATCAATAAAATATATTTAAAAAAAATAAAAAAATAAACAGTCCCTGAAACATAGTACATGCTCAATTAATATTGGCTATTATTCTTCTTTGTATGGATCAATTTTTCAGACCAGTAGGATAGAGTACTATGTGTAGACAAAAGGGGACCACGTGCTAACCTAACAAGCTCAGGAAAGGCCTACATGGAGGCCTTGCAAACTCAGAGCCCTAAAGTAACCACAAAGGATGGACTGAAATTAAAACTTTTAAACTAAAAAACAGTTTATGGTGGGTAGTCATGTCCTAGGCCGGTATCTTCCTTGACAAAGGTCAATCTTTACCTTAAGTGAGCCTATTGTCTTTTTGCATCTATGATAACATATCATTGGGATGTCAAAGTAATTTTCCTTTTTTCTGCACCCCTCAAAGCATAGGCACCGCTCTGTGGAGACCACAAATCCCCTCATTGTTATTGAGTTTAATTGTTGAATATTAACTATCCTGCACCCACCTAAGTAAAAGAAATATGTGTCTATCATTTTACTTTATATCCAATCCCAGAGGTCCCCTCCCACATTTTGCTTTCTCCTGCCCCCCCTAATCTATCACCAGTGGAGTTCATGGAACCCACTTACATCTCCTCTTTTGATTGAAATGTATAAAACAAGCTGTAAAACTGCCATTCTCCGGAGCATTATCTCAATACGTTGAGATTCTGCTTCCTGGCAATTGTCAACAGTTTGGCCCAAATAAACAAAAATTCTTTACAGGTTTGAATGTTTTTTACATTAACATATGGAACTATGTTGGTTTAATATACCTCAATCCAATTATTGTCCTTAAAATTCTGTGAAAAAAAAAAAGCCTTCTTTAGCCAATATCAAAGTTTTCATTTCAATATATTTATACATACATATTAATAATTTACTGTAAGCCAGGTAATGGTGATATAAATATGAGTGGGATTTGTTCAAGTGTGAAATTTAGTCAAATAAATGCTCTTCCTTCACATTTACCCTAATGTATGATATCTAACACCATCATTTTCTGGTTCTCCCCAAATCTCCCAACTTTCTTTTTCTTTGTCTAATTAAATTTATTGGCCATTTTTTTTACATTAACCACAAGTTTCATCAATGATTTGACTTTGATACCTTAAATATCTCCTTTACATATTTTTTAAATATATATTTTTATTGATTTCAGAGAGAAAGGGAGAGGGAGAGAGAGATAGAAACATCAATGTTGAGATAGAATCAATGATCTGCTGCCTCCTGCTCGCCCCTTACTGGGGTTTGAGCCTGCAACTTGGGCATGTACCCTGACAAGGAATCAAATGGTGACCTTCTGGTTCATTGTTCAATGCTCAACCACTGACCCACACTGGCCAGGCATCCTTTACATTTTTTTACCTAAAGAACATTTTTACTCATATGGTGGCCATTTTTCTGGTAGGAATATTATGCCTAAAATGACATATAACTTATATTATCTTCTTCTACATCTTTATCCGTTAATTTTGGATAACAAAAATCAAATATGTGAGGTGAGTTAGTCATAGTAGAAAAAGAAAGGACTTTAAGGTCAAATGTCTGTCTGATTCATAGCTATGTAATTTATTATCTGCCTGACTTTGGTCAACTTATTTCTTTCTCTTAACTCATTTTCACAATGAGAATGATTGTACCTACTTTTGGGGTGACAATGAGGACCAGTTGAGAAAGTGAAGAGCTTTGTACAATGCCCTTGTTATCTAAGTATCATTAGAAAGAGAAGAATTAGAAAGAGATTAAATTATTGCTATTTGATATTTGATATATTTTACTTGTGAAGTTTACAGAATGTTCTACAATAAAATATATGAAATGTACAAAACCAAATTTAAAATTTTATTTAACAATTTAATTTGCCTGTCAGAAAAAAAAAGTTCCTCAATGAAATAATTTATAGCCATATATTATTATCAGTAAGTGTTAGCCAAGGTGGTGGGACATATACTGTGTTTGATTTACTAGTATGAATCTGAATCCCAGTCCCAGCAATGCCACTGGCTGTGTGATCAGGGGGTAAGTTACTGGATTCTCTGGGCTGAGTTATTCTAAATATTTTTTTTCAACTCTAACACTTTTTGATACAAACCATTCACTTTTTTTCCAAAGTTAAATCTTATAATTATGGGTTGAATTATGTCCCTTCAAAACTGATATGTTAAAGTTTTCATTTCCAATAGCTCAGAATGTGACCTTCTTTGAAAACAAGGTCATTGCAGATGTAATATTAAGATGAGGTCATGATACAGTGGAGGACTGATAGAATATGACCGGTGTCCTTATAAAAGAGGGGAATTTGGAGACAGACATGCACATGGGAAAATGTCATGAGAAGATGAAGATAGAGATCAGGCTGATACTTCTACCAAACAGAATCCTTCTTAGAGGCCTCAAAAGGGACCAACCCTGAAGACACCTTGATTTCAGACTTGAAGCTTTCAGAACTGTGAGACAATACACTTCTGTTGTCTAAGCCACCCATTTTGTGGTACTTTGTTATGGTAGCCATAAGAAACTAATACGTCTTATTCCATAGTTAACTGAAGAAGGATGAACTTCAACTATGATGTAAATGTATATGCACACATACGTATTTGTATGCATGTATAAATAATGTAAACAACACTACCAGAACAGTCTGTGATCGTTTTTGTTTGTTTCAAGTAGATTGTTGATTGAAATATTGAACAATTAAACACTGCTTTCAATTATTGAACATTAGAGTTTCAAATTGAAAAGAATATGTTTTGAGGAAAAGCTTCAAAATTATAACAGCTTTTTATCTCACAAAGGTTCCTAAATATATTTCCTTCTCTTTGAAGTCTGAGAGGATGATGCTATCTCTAAATTGCCTCTCTCAGTTTTTAACAACTCCCTAAATGGGTTTCCGAGCACATGAGAAGAGCAGAAGCTTTCGCCGTCAGCATTCTTGGTTCATATCACACTGGCTAGTAACTTCTGTGGAATTTTGATTTTCATGTGAGACTGCTTTTCTGTCTCCCTTTGTGAGGATTTGAGCCCGGTGGGGGGAAAGTTTAGAACACTTTTATCAAATTGAAGACATATCAAGTTGACCAAGACCTACAGAATAGCCTGGAATGTAATCTTTTGTCCTAATGAAAGACCATCATTGATCATTTTGGCATATCTTATCATAAAACCTTTCTCCATAAAACTAGGGACCACCTCTAATTGTAAAGATCTCAGTTTAGAGCCCAAAACTTTCAATGTCCTCTCACTCCCTGGAACATAGTCATGAATTCTTCTATTAGAAAACTATTTTTTTAAATAAATGTTTATTGTTCAGATTATTCAGATGTTCCTCTTTTTTCCCCCATAGCTCCCCTCCACCCAGTCATTGTATGCTTAATTTCTGAATGGTCCTTTTCCATTTTTTAATTTTTTTTGGCATTCTCATTAAGATCCTTGAAGGTCTCACTAAGTTCCTCAGAGGTTTCTAGAAGATTCTTGAGTAACCGTATAACTGTGGTTTTGAACTCTATATCCAGTAGTTTGCTTTCCTCCATTTCTTTCATTTGTGACCTGTTTCTTTGTTTCCGCATTTTGGCTGCTTTCCTGTGTTGATAGAGTGGCCTTGTGTGCTAGGTGTCCTATAGGGCCCAGTGGCTCAGCCTCCCCAGTTACCTGAGGTAGACACTCTTGGTGCACCCTTTTGTGGGCTGGGTGCACAGTCTTATTGTAGTTAGCCTTGATTGATGTTGGTATCACTAGGAGGAATTGACCTCCAGGCTAATTGGTTGTGAGGACCAGCTGTGTCTACAGTGGAAGAACTGCTGTGCTGGAGACACCCTTATGGGGCAGGACTTGCTTCAGTGGGGCTTTGGTGATCACTGAGTCTGCCCCTTGAGTGTGTCACTTATGGATGTGAAGAGTTGTAATCTGGTATGGTCTCACACTGACCATTGGGTACACTGGCTCTTGGATCTCCAAGGAGGTGAGAAGTCAGCCACTGCCTGAGGCCACCCAGCAGGAGCTACAGCGAGATCTGCAGATTCCTCCTCTTTGTTTGGGATTTGGAAGTGCCCAGATGAGGCCCAGCTATGAAGCAAGGCAGGCTGCTGATGCCAAGCCTTGGGCCTTCTTTTGGAAGCTTTGGAGCTCTCTGACCTAGCTGCAGTTTGTTAAGTTAGGCTGGGAAAGGACAGGCCATTCATATGCAAAAGCTGCTACCCACAGCTTGGGTGGAGTTGTAAATTGGGTGGGGCGGGGTCTCAGGGAAATACCAGGGTGAAGCAAACAGCAATGGCTGCCTGTCAGCCCTGCAATGGGAAGGTCCCCACTTCTCCGCATCTCCGCATCTCCGCATCTCTGCATCTTGCGTCCCCACGCAGGAACAGTGATTGCTGTAAGCACCTCTGAGAGAAAGCCGCCCCTCACGTTCCTGTCCTGATGCCAGACAGTCCAGTTTCTCCCGTATGAGTCTGGGTCCCCAGAGTCTTGCTTGGAACTAGAGTTCAGAGCAAGTGGGAGCTTGTATCTCCCTCCTGATTGAAAAACAACAGTGCACCCAGCTGCCAGCCCGTTTCGCACGTGCCTCCGTACCTCCCTACCTCCGCACTTCTGCACCTCCTACCAGTTTCAATGTGCTTTTTTTCTTTCCTTCTAGTTGTAGAACTTCCACTCAGCCAGCTTTCCCATGGTTCTGGATGATATTTGTTTTGTCTTTTAGTTGTAGTTTTGATGTGGTTGTGAGAGGCAGCAAGTACAGGAGCTTACGTATGCCGCCATCTGGGTTCTCCCAGAAAACTATTTTAAGAACTTTTTTTTAGTTTATATAATTTTGCCATGGCAGCTAAGAACATCAGCTCTGGGGTTAAGCTAGACTGAGCTCAACTCCCAGTCCTACCACTTTAAGAGCTGGTGGGCCTGGGACCATATGGAATCTCCTTAAGCACAGAGTCCTTCTCTGTACTGGTAACACCAATCTTGAATGATTGTTGTGGAGATTAATAAGATGATGTGTATAATGTACTTAACACAGCACTTGGAGCATAATATTGAGTATCAAAGGCTCAACAGAGGCTCTCTGTTCTAGTCTTCTTGGCAGTGGTAGTACCATTCATAGCACCGCCAGTTTTCAGTCATTATCACGATGGGAGATTTCAGTTTGACAAAATTGGTTCCTCCTAAGTGATCATAAGGTAATTACCCAGGTTCAATGTTACTTGGGCCACTTCATTTAGACACAGTCTAACTTGAGCCTCTGAATATTAGGATGTGAATTTGAGGAGCATTCACAGGTATGTGACATGACACACTTGCTCTCTACATAAAGGTAGGTTTCTCACAGGGAAAGACCCATCTATAACACAGAGATATCCTAGAAAATAAAGATATAAACTGCAAATGTTACTTTTAATTGAGTAACTCATCAAAAGGCAAAGTAAAACTTTGCAACTCTCTACAGTTCTCAGGACTTTATACACTGCCCACGTTTAGTTTCTCTGTCAGACCTGCCATTTTATGTGTAATATAATAGTGCATAAGGTTATCAATCTTTAAAAAAGTATACCATTGCTTTATAGCCACCCCTGCTTTGCAATACAAATGACATAATTACTTGTACTGGCTGGAGGGGGTCCAGTTCCTCTAGTTCATTTTTTAAATGCAAATCTTATTAAGTATTTTATACTAAAATGGCTAATGCAAAAAGGGCAGTCTTAGACTAAGATGGACAACATGCCTAAAAAATAAATACTAGGCAAGTAATGAAACCTGAATTAAATCAGCATACTGGAAACCAAATTGATTACTTATTGAAATATGTTAACATGGTGTAATGGGTAACTGCCAAAGTCAGATATATAATAATATTCCATGAATCACTGTCAGATAAGGTTTGTAAAAGCAATAACAAATTTTAAAATCTTTTACACCGAAATCTAGATTCTCATAAAAATATTACAGGTAGTGACCTGTATATTACATAGTTCAGTCAAAAGTACCCTTCTGTTTTATACAGGTCCTCCTTTTGTTTTTCTTCAAAATTCATAGGTCTGTTGTCAAAGAGAATAATTGGGCAGTTTTCTATGTAATGTTGCAAGAAAATTTTAAGAGTGCTAATTTCATTGTCTCTACTGAATTCATTTTAAGATTTCAGCTATGGAACAAAGTCTTTTAGAAAATTCCTTTTTATTTTACATATATAAGTAGATTTTGTAGATTTTGTGTATGTACAATTTAAATAATAGAAAAATAAGCCTCCTTGTACATACCACTGAGCTAGGCTAAAGAACATAGTGTCTGTTTTGGGAACTACCTGGATGGAACAATGCTTTTTAAGAGATTGCTTTGTTCTCGAAGTTATTCTGAAAATAACTAAATTAAATTGTTTAGTTGCTTTAAATGTGTTTATTGGTTTCTAAAATGTACCCATTCTAGGTTTTTTTTTTAAATTGCTTCAAAGTCCATTACAATTTGCGATGTAATTTTTTAAATTGAAATGTAATACTTCATACATTTGTTCAGTGTTTAAGAATTATAGAGCATTTCACAGCCTTTGTTACTCTGCAAGTTATTTGTAAACTTAAAAGATATAATTCCTGAATAGCTTTTATTCATTTCAATGCACTTCAATGGCAGTAGGGGGAAAGTGGGGCAGAAAATCAATTCAAACTCAAATAACTGTGCTGCCTTTAAACCTTAAATGTGGTCCTTTGTGCCTCAGTTTCCTCATGGATACCTTTACAAAACATACTAACAGCCTCCCAGAATTGACAAGATATTTGGCTATTTCATGTGCCTCATCAAAGAGAGCTCTACAAAGAGGGAGAATCCTATGGACTCTTGCTGGGAAGGAAGTGACTTCATTAGCACATCATAGGGGTGCCCCTTTGAAAGTGTGTTAAATTGTGTTAACGGTTTGGTTAAGAGGTGAGAGTGTGACTGGTTTAAACTTGTCTCATTAATATACTGGTGTGATCCCGAGTTGGATTTTGCAAGCCTGTTACAGTATTTTCTCACTCCTCTCCCTAGCATGTCTTGCTCTTTCTACCTCTCATCTGCTGACTGTTATCAAGGCTCTGTTCTTGAGTGATTTCTAGCCCAAGGACTCTTCCTTTGTTCAGTCACCAAGAACTATTAGCAGCTCATTTTCCCAGGCAAGGGCCATTTCAATGTATTCTGTTGTTTCAGCAGCCCTTTGTCTTCCCCTCGAAGAAGAAATGAACCACCACGCTTTCCAGAGAGGCGGGAACACCGGGAAGCATATTGCTTTATGTGACGAGAGATGTAGAAGGAGGCCCAAGTGACTGGACACACACACCCTAAGGGTTATCCATGCAACCAATAATTAAGTTCTTAGAAGCTGATTACTTTCTGTTGCTTAGATGCAAAGCAAACAGAAGTGTCGTACACAGGATAAAAACCAAAGAGCTGAGTGCGTGTAACCCTCTTTTGGAAGATTTATTGCATGTCACAATGTGGCTATAACTTATTCTCATCTGTCCCTCTTGGCACTTACCAACAGTGATGAAAATGGAGAGTCTTTACTCAGGGAACTCTTGACTGCATTACTATTAAATTATTTGCATATTGGTAGCACAGAGGGATTGTAGGGTGGCATTTTTCCAAGTTTCATTACCTTAACCCTCACCACTCAGTAAAAGTTCCCACAATGCCAATGAGGTGGAGAGAAAACAATGGAGCTATTTGCCTTCTGAATATTTTCACTGTTTGGTACTGAAGAATGCAGGTGAATGACACCAAATGAAAGAATGGAAGGATGGAGGGATAGATGGATGAATAGAAGGACCCAATTGTTTATGAACTCAGCAAACTGTATGATTCATTGGGGTGAGATTTAAATAAATGAGTACAATTCTATTGCAAAACCACAGAGCCCCCTATTGGTATCACAACATAGTTTATCTTGCTTATTGTCATTGTATTTTGATGAACAGTTTCATCATGAAGTACTACTTTTTGTGTCACAGACAGATAGATGGCCATAAATTTTTCTCCATCCTTTTGTATGCCTTTTACTAACTACAGAATATATCCCCCAGATATGCACTATTATATACTCACCTTAACAACTAAACTTCCTAGAATTATTATTCTTTCCATCTACTAGGTTTAAAATTACCAATATATCTATGGGCTATTTTAATCATTGTTAGCTTGACTTTTAAACTCTAACCTTCCCTTGCCTCACTTACAAATGAGATCTAATTTAAAGTGAATTTCCACCTTTCAGATCAATTAGGGTGATGTTTTCTACTTTCCTCTTTCACTCAGAATCTTATACCTTTCTCTTCTATCATCACCTTAATGTACTTTATTAACAAAAAATCAGCATAGCTTAGTGTGTGGTTAGAGAAAACTACAGGCCTTCCAAAGTCTCCCAAGTCATCCCAAATTAAATCGTGACTATAATTATTTAAATAACCAGGGAATCGTAAACCTGGGTTTGAAATCACCCCAATATCATTTTTTTATTAATAACATAAGTTTTCTGTGATATAGACAGGTCTCCTGACTGACTGCATTGCATCGTTGCCTCAATTCTCTATCAACATGAAAATTCTGGAGCCATTGCTATTTATTTACACCCTTATATTTTTCTCATATGCATCACAGCAGCAAAGTCTTAATCCTGATCATGCTTAGATGATGGCTGAATTAACCCTATTCCCAACATCTATCACATTTCATAATGCTTTAATCCTATTAGTCTTCAACTCAGAACTCTTACTCTTCTTATAAATTCATTCCTATTGAATCCTAATTCTTGACCCAAAAATCTATATGATCCCTCTCTTTAATAATTACACAAATTATAGAAAATGTCAGTATTTGTTCATTCATTTGAAGAGCAACACAGAGTGTTTAAATAAAATATTTACTTGTCTTAATTCATTTTAAATCTTTTCTGAATTCTCTTATGTACTATCCTTTAAATATTGTTGTTCCCTCATTTGTTTATTTTTTAATTTCTCTCTCTTTGGCCCTTGTTTAATTTTTCTTGAAAATCTCAACAACTATTATAGCTTCTCTTAACTACTACATACAGATGACTTCCAATGTCTTCTCAGCATTTTCATCAGATATACCAAAATTCCCTTAAACTAACAAATCCATTTATTCAGTAATTATTTAAGAGATTTTTGGTTTTGGTCAGGATAGAGTAGCTAGTTTGAAATTAAATTCTCACCATAAACAATTAGAAAACCTGGAACAATATATAAGGGAAGTATTTGTAGGCATTGGAAAGCAACTGAGGAAAGGCCACAATCCCCAATGAAAAAACAGAGGCCCATGAGTAAGCACCATAATCACCCATCAGGATCTTGGACATTTCCAGGGCTGGCTGACCGTGTACAGCAAGCATGTCAAACTCAAAGGCTAACACTGGCCAAATAAACAAGGTTTAAGTTTATGTGGGCAGCAAAAAAACAAGAGCTTCAATTTTCATAGAAACATAGGTTATTTCGATGGAAATATGCTGAATACAAAGGGCTGAAATAAATGATTAACTGTTAACATAAAATAATATAACATTTTAATAAAAATTAATATTTTTTCTTGAACATTAACTTTCCAGACACTGAATAATTGCACAAATTAATAAGTGTAAAGCAAATAAACCTTTTTTTCTTGTTCTCTGAAAGCAAAATATTTCCTGTTGTGCACACCAAACAAGTCAGTCCAAGACTAATGACGTGGCAATCAGCTGCTAAAATATTCACTGCTAGTATTAGTGGAGAGAAATTGTGCACCTGTGCATAAGGTGTGTAAGAGAAATGAATGCAACACAATTATAGTAATCAGTCATTAGCAAACGTTGTAGTTCACTATTAATAATTATGTATAACAGGATATTGTAAAAATTAAGTTATGAAATTTTTTTAAAACATTTCTTACATACCATTATATTGGCTGGGCCACAAAAATATTCGTTGTGGGCTGCATGTGGCCAGCAGGCCACAAGTTTGACATGCTCGCTGTACAGGTAGAACTCCCAGGAGGCTTGGCTGAGAACAGCTGCTGGGAAAGAGTATAGAATACTCCACGTTTGTTCTCTTATGCCAAGATTAGGGTCCTTGCTGAGAAACCTTTGGACCCTGACATATGAAGGGTTATCTGCAGAGATGCATCCAAAGATCTGGGATCCCCAAACTCCTCTAAATCCTCAGGTCCTGCAGAGGTTGTCTTTTAAAGAGCTATACTTCCTGCTTGTGGAAAACACTGTAGAGTTCTGTGTTCCACGAAGCTACAGGGTCACCTTCAACCACCCCCGACCCCCCACCATGTTTGAATCCAGGCCAAAACTTTGGTTTAATCATAGCAAAAGCAAGCAGAGGTTACATTGATCCTGATCAGTGAGGAAAGAGACCAAATTCCAAAAGCTTCAGTAATTAGCCAGCACATGTGGAAAAGCATCTGGAGCGTAGTTGGGAAACTGTATTTTGAGGTTCTTTGATCAAGAGGACAGGACATAAAACTAGATAAAAATGCATAGTTTATTTATTTAGAGGCATTCCTTTGGGATATGAATTCTACACTTGGTAAGGTCCCCCAGAGGATGGTGCAAGTTTGCAGCTATGCTGCCTGTTCGAAATCTAGAGAAAGTAACAGCCCATACTGAGTGAAATTGCAATGCTTGAATTGCCATGACAGACAATGAGGAAAGAGATAAAAAGGCTCAGGGAAGTGGGCATGCTAGAGTGGATATGTCATGTGAGGTCAGAAGATCCGTAAGAGGATTACGTTCCAGAGGACACACCATTCAACAAGGACATCAGGTATGCACTGGCGAGAAGCATATAGAATCAATAATAAATTCAGTAGTAGCTCTATTCCCCGGCCATGGTGGATTCTAGGAAAGGCTATCACAGAGTTTAGTTTATTAATGAAAAGGTCCTAGAAGCAATAAAGGATAAGTGGCAGCACTTAGCCACCAAAAGCCTGGGAACCATAATAATCATAAGGACTGTCAAAGTCAGAGTGGTAGGCAAGGGGGGATGACTTTCAGAGAATTGTGGATGTGAATACTATCACATAGCATCTCTAGAGGCAAATAGATGGGCAACCAATAAGGGTACTGCCATATATATATAGCAGGAATGGATAAACAGGAAGCTAAGGATGATCACCTCAATTAAAAAAAACAAAACAAAACTCCTGGTCATTTGTCTAGTTCCTAGACCTGAGTGAAGTTTCAGATCCCAAATCTGTTAACTGAAAATGTAACTATATCTCAAGAAATAAAGACTCTGCAATACCTTAACAAGTTTATATTGTAATAATTTTCCTAGTCATTCCTCAACTGGAACTCAACTGGCCATTTATTTGAGTAATTTAAACTGGGAAATAGGGAATAGAATGTCAACAGACATTTCTATTGATCTTTTGTACACAGGTTCTAAATTTACATTGATACTCAGAAACTCAAAGCATCAAAGTTAGACTCTGCAATATTTTACATCCCCCATCACGAAGAAGGAGCCACAAGACCTAGTAGGCCTCTTTGGGTTCTAGAGGCAATACATATTTTACACCTGAGAATATCTTCCTGGCCTAGGTAGTAAATGACATAGTGAGCTAAGAGCTGTCAGTGTGCCCTGAAGCAGAAAAGGGGCCTACAGTAAGTCCAGGCTGCAGTGAGAAAACTTACTAACATACCATTACCCTACAACCCAACAATTGTGCTTCTTGGTATTAATCCAAAGAATTTGAAAACTTACATCCACACAAAACCTTGCATGTTGTGGATGTTTATAACAGCTCGATTTATAATTTGGAAGCAATCAAGACATCCTTCAGTGGGTGAATAGATAATAAACTGTAACGTCCAAACAATGGAATATTACTTAGCACTAAAAATAAGTGAGGTATCAAGCCACAAAAAGACATGGAAGAACTTTAAATACATATTGATAAGTGAAAGAAGTCATTCTGAAAAGACTATATACTGTATGACTCTAATTATATAACATTTTGGAAAAACAAACGTATGGAGACAATAAAAAAGAATAGTGGTTGCCAGGGGTTAGGGAGGAGGGAGGAATTAATAAGAGGAACACAGAGGATTTTTAGGCGAGTGAAATTATTCTATTTAACAGTATAATAGGTGGCTGTGTCATTGTACATTTGTACAAACCCTTAGGTTTAGGATATAAAGAGGGAGTGAAGCCTAATGTAAACTATGGACTTTGGATGTGAATGATGTGTCAATGTAGGTTCATCAGTTGTAACAAATGAACCATTCGGTGTGGGATGTCCATAGTGTAGGAAGATGAGCATGTGTTGAGAAAGAGAGTATACTAGTAAGAGAGCTCTATAATTTCTACTCAATTTTGTTCTGAACCTAAGTCTGCTCTAAAAAAAAAATAAAGATTTTTAAAAGGGAAAAAAATAATTGTCTAATCCTCAAAAAGAAAATCAATAAAAATAAGAAGATTTAAAAAATGAGCAAACCAAATTTATCTAATTAACATATTTAGGACATTATATGCAACAGCAACAATATGCATATTCCTCTCTAGTTCACATAACACATTTACCAAAATAGACCATATTCTATTCCTAAAAATGCCTTGACAAATTCATAAGGATTTAAATCATATTCTGATCATTCAAGTATTAAATTAAAACTGAATAACAGATAAATGACTGAAAATCTATAAATATTTAGAAATTAAGCAACACACTTCTAAATAAGCCTTGATTCACAGAATAAATCACAAGGGAAATTAGAAAATATTTTGAGCTAAATGATAATGAAAACACAACATGTCAAAATTTATGGGATTCAGCTAAAGAAGGCTTAGCAAGAATTTTACAGTTTTGTAAGTATGTATTAGAAAAAGAAGAGTGGCCTTAAACCAATAATTTAAGCTTCTACCTCAAAAAGTAAGAACAGCAAACTATACTCAAAGAAAGTATAAGGAAGAAAATAATTACAGTGAGAGCAGAATTGGGCATACGATAGACAGTCAACAAAGCCAAAGGTGGCACTTTGAAAAGATAAATGAAATTCATAAACTACTAGTAAGATGAACCCCCCCTTCCAAAAAAGGGAGAGTGAATAAAAAAACATAATTTACCACTATCCAAAGTGAAAAAGGGAACATAACTAAATATTGTAAAGACATTAAAGAAGTTAATAAAGTGATTTTTAAAGAAACTTATATTCTTAAAATTAAAAAACAACAACAATTAAATAGAAAAAAATCTTGAAAAACATGTTACCAAAACTAACACAGGACAAAATAGAAAATCTAAGTAGTTTTAAAGTGTTTAAAGTGTCTTTATCCAAACTAAAACCTATTTGTTCAACATTATTACAAACATAGAACAGTTTTATTTTTGAAGGGTGGGTGGAAATTGACAAGTTGATGCTAAAACTTATATGAAAAATTAGAGACCTAGAATATTCAAGATAGTCTTAAGTTCAAAGTTAAAGGACTGACTCTACCGATTACAAGATGCAGTAATTAAGACAAATCTGCAATGCTATATCATAGACATTCCAAAAGCAAAACTACACATACATTGTTACCCAATTTATGACAAAGTTCCCAAGACAAGATAGTGGGCATAAAGATGGTCTTTTCAATACACGTTTCTGGAGTAATTGCATGCCTCTATAGAATATAAACAAACCTTGATCCATTCCACACACCAAGCAGAAAAATAAATTTGAGGTGGATAATAAAGTTGAAAGTTAAACAATCAAATTTATAGACGGATACAGAACAATATTGTCAATAACTTGGATGAAGGAAAGTTTCTTAAAAGGACATAAAAAGAATTAAAATTTAAAAATGATAAATTGACTCAATAACTTTTATACATCAAAATGAAGTCAAGCCCTAGCCTGTTTGGCTCAGTGGATAGAGCATCAGCCTGTGGACCGAAGGGTCCCAGGTTTGATTCTGGTCAAAGGCACCTTAGTTGCAGGCTCCTCTCTGGCCCAGGCCCTGGTTGGGGCGCATGCAGGAGGCAACCAAACAATGTGTTTCTCTCACAACAATGTTTCTCTCTGTCTTTCCCTCTGTCTTCCACTCTCTCTAAAATCAATGGAAAAATATCCTCAGGTGAGGATTAAAATTAAAAAAAAAATGAAGTCAATATACTTGAGAAAATATATTTCCAATACATCTGAAAAAGTAGTTGTATCCATATATATAGAGAACTCCAATAAATCAATAGAAAATAGTCAAATTACCCAATAAAACAATGCGCAAAAAAATTGAAGAGAGTTTACAAAATATTATATCCATATAACCAATAAAAATTTGCTCAACATTATTACTAATTAAGGAAATATAAATTCAATTATAAGGAGCTTCCACTATAAAGCCACCAGAATGTCTAAAGTCAATAAGGTGATGGGCGCATGATGTAGTATGGAAATAATGTTTCATTGAGATGTACATTTAAAACCTGTATGGTTTTGTGAACCAGTGTCACCCCAATAAACTAAATAAAATAAAACACTTCCAAAAATAAATAAAGGAAATAAATAAAATCAGTGATTGACAATATTAATTGTTGGCAAGGATATAGAACAACTCACACACTCATATTTAGCTATAGCATGTATAAATTGACCCAGCCATTTTTAAGAAGTAAAAATATGTTGAAAAGTTAATCCTGTACTTATCCCTTAGCCCACCAATCCAATGCCTAAATATATACTAAAAAAAAAATAGTGTAAATGTCCACAAAAATAATAGGTACAAAAATGTTAATAGTCACTTTATTCATAAGAATGAAAAACTATAAATGGTCCATATGCTTATGAAGAAGAGAATGGCTAAATAAGCCATGGAATATTTATGCAATGGAATTCTATATACCACAATACAAAACAATGAACATTAATTCTGTGTTTGAGATTCATCTATGAATTAATGTTCATTGTTTTGTATTGTGGTATATAGAATTGAATGAAAAACATCAGACATTAAAAAAAAATACTGATTACATTTATAGAGTCATATGTTGTTCAAGAACCATAAAACTAATTTATTGTATAAAAGTTAGAATAGAAGTTACCTTTGGTTGTGAGAGAAGGTGTTGACTAGGAAGGGGCTTGAGGGAAACTTCTGGGATGTTGGAATTGTTCTATACTTCTGAGTAACAGTTGTATGGAGGTATATACAAATGTAAAAATTATTGAGCTCTACACTTAAGGTTTGCATATATCTACACTAATAAAAGAGTAAGATGCAAATTGACCATATCTTTATGACACCCACCAGCCAATCAGGAGTGAGTATGCAAATTAACCCAACAAAGATGGAAGTTTAATTTGCACATGCTTGCCTTCCGCACCGCCCCAGCTGCTCCGGGCCTCTCGGCAGTGTGGGAAGGCAGAAAGGCGGCTCTGGGCCAGAGCGAAATGGCGAAAAGACGGCTTTGGCCGAAGTGAAGGCAGTGCCGGCAACCAGGGGAAGGAAGGCCCATTCTTGCATGAATCTTCATGCATTGGGCCTCTAGTCCTATATAATAAAGAGCTAATATGCTAATTAGACCGAACAGCATAACAACTGTCCAGACGACCATCCAGATGACCTTCCAATCAAAGCTGGGGCTGCGAGGGGCTAAGGCAGCCATGGCTGTGAGGGGCCAAGGCAGCCATGGCTGCGAGGGCTGAGCCCCTTGCACAAATTTCATGCTTCAGGCCTCTAGCTTACACACATATATATATATATATATATATATATATATATATATATATATGCACACACACACACACGCGCGCGCGCACACACACACACACACACACACACACACACACACACACACATATATATATATATACTTTCTCAAAAAATAAAAGATACACACATATACAAAAAAAGTATTTATTCATCACTTATAACATGGTTGCCACTATATTCAAAGTTAGGAATTACAAAGATGAATAAACATCCTAGCCCACCGTCTGGTGATGCAGTTGGGAAGACAGCTCTTTAAACGGACAAATTAGAAAATCACACCATAAATTCATTTTTAGAGTCATGTTGCTGTGAAAATATCTAGGACAAGAACAACTAATTCTTTTGTGGGCTGATAGAGAAAGCTTCACTCAAGAATCAATTTTGAGCTTGGAATTTTAAATGAAATAGAAATGTGCTGGGTAGAGAGAAAATGGGGTAGGTAGAGTTTGATATTCCAGATAGATGGAATCTATAAAAATAAAAGCATAACATGCTAATTAGACTGGACGATCTTCTGGACAAAGCCTGGGCTGCAAGGGTCAAGCCCCTTGCATGAATTTCATGTATCAGGCCTCTGGTAATATATAAAACTAGAGGCCCAGTGCATGAAAATTCATGCACTGGAGGGGGGTCCTTCAGCCCGGCCTGCCCCCTCTCACAGTCCAGGAGCTCTCAGGGGCAGGAGGTGACCTGGCAATCAGGGGAAGGTGACGCCCCCATCACACCTCTGCTGCTGACACTACCGGCAGCGCAAGCCTTAGCCAGCCCTGATTACCTGAGCCTCAGGCGGCCCTGAGCAACTAGGCAGCCACCATCCGAGGCTTGCCTGTACCTTGGGCCAGCCCTGGGTGGCTGGGCAGCCACCATCTGAGGCTTGCCTGTGCCTCGGGCCGGCCCTGGGCGGCTGGGGATCTGAGGGGCCTAGGGGACTCCAGAGGCAGGTGCATGGAGCAGCTGGACCCTCCTGGGGGCAGGCCTGGCTGTGCCATGCCTGCCCACCCCCAGAGGGGCTGAGGGGACTGGGCATCACCATCTTGTGGCTGTGGGTGCTGCCATTTTGAGGGTGTGGCAGTCAAGTAGCATATTCCCTCCTTATTGGCTGTGGGTGCTGCCATCTTTGTGAGGGTGTGATGATCAATTAGCATATTCCCTCTTTATTAGATAGGATGATGAGATTTAGAATATATAAGTGGGGTTTATAATTATTTACATAATTTATGAAATATATTATAGCCAGATCACAAAGTGCTAAACAATTTAACATTAATGATTCCAGGGCACGAATTAGAAAAAACAGGCATATCAAAATCATGTTAGAGCTTTCTTTAAAATACATGTTACTCCAGAGATTCCCATGCATCTCTGTACCTTCCATCCCTTCAGCTTGAGGAACACTGTCATAGGGAACCACTGTGATTGATAGGCATATATCAAGCACCATGAGTGTTTAGGAACAGAAAGATTGAGAATCACTGTTTCACAGCAAGGCTATAGTGATCTGAGAAAGGAAAGGAGGAAAGGTGGGGGTCTTATCAAAGGCAGAATTTTCAAGCTATTCTTGAATTAAACATAATAGATGTGAGAGTCTGATTAGAGGTGCAAGATGAAGAAGCAACTCTTCCAATCATGGGCAATATTATCTTTGTATATTTCTTTCTTTTTTTTTTTTTTTCTCTTTGATTTTTTTTTAATTTTTTTTATTAAGGTATTATATGTGTACATATCTTACCATGTATATTTCTTTATGGACTTCCACCTTGCTACCATCTTAGAATAGACACTTCCTGAAATGCCTAGTTCTTGATAAAATAATATTACATCATTATAAATGCAACGAAAATCTGTCTCAAATTGTGTAGTTTTAAAAGTCACCATGTTCTTCTCTGTAGCTGGCAAATGCAACTCTGAAGTAGCCCTCTGATTTGGTGGCAGGGTTTCATACCATCATAATGCAACGTAGTTTTCCATCTGGCTTTTTTACATGTCTTCCTTTTTTCATACAATTTATGCTACACATCGAAGGTGGAGATTCCTCACCTTTCATCTATAAAAATATTCTGTGTTGTCAACTCTTTGAGAAGCGCATTTGACAGGCTTTCATGTCCCATCTTTTCCATTAAAAATCGGCACCAGGAATAAATACTGCCCCCAGTAGTTAGTTAAAATAGTATCCTGCCACCTTTCACCCCTTTTGCTCACAAAGTAATCTAAACCTGGCACATTAAGGGAGAGATGAAAGTGCTGCTGCTGTTTTATGTACAGTAGGTGCAGCTGGCCCATTTGTGAGCTCCCACTCTCTCGGGCAGAGATAAGGCATGCAAACAGTTAGTTGTGGCCTTTCACCCACAAAATCGAGTTCATAGTGAAATATGTGTGATGCACAAGAGAGATAAATAGGAAGAGATGTAGAAATCAACATAAAGAGGAAAAAAAGAGGCAGAAACTAGACCAGATTGAAACAGTTTCTAGATATTAAAATGCCACAGTATTTCTAATGAATGATTGCGATAGAATTGAAATTCCTTTGTATGTGCTTCCATGGGGAATAGGCCGAATTACCTCTGTCCAACAAGCACAGGACAGACAGACAAGGCATAATGTAACCTCTATTCAGAAGCTAACCCCTAAAACTACCCTGCTAAGCAACTTCTAAAAACTCTTTTCTAAATTAGAACCTGATTTATCTCCCAGGTTATGAGCTTCATCGCTGGAGAGGCTAGTTCAAATATCAAACATTGTTCTTCGAAGGAGGAAAGAACCTCCCCCACTGTCGATGTAATTTTATCCCAGTGGCTGAGGATCACATTTTCCATTGTGGAGCACATTTTGCTTTTCCTTTTGTCCTCCTCTCCTTTTATAGAAAAATCACATTAATGCCGGCCAGGGTGTGGAATGCAGATGTCCAGCACGCCAGTGAAATTCTGCAAGGGAAATGGCAGGTATGACTAAAGCAGGCAATGTGCTTTCCTTGCCATATTTCTTTTGAAGACATCTCCAGGTAAGTGCCATGTAGTTGATTTTACACACTCTGGAGCATTGCACTATATTTAGCATAATACTGTCTTCCAAGAGCAAGCAAAGCTTTTTTTAAAAAAATTTATTGTGCCACCGAGGTAAGCTTGGGCATGCCAAATAGTTTTAAAACAATGTGAACCCTGTGAGGACAACCTGGTCCTATAGGAAAGACTTTCAGGAATACTTGAGAACAATTCATCTACGTTTTTCACTTTTTATGTGACAAAACACCAACAAGTCACCTTTCAATAAAACTCGTGGCTATACAGTATATATATATCAGTCAGGAGTTAATATTTGTTTATTCTAACAGACTGTGATCCCTTGCCTCAGAGCATGTTTGCAAATGCTGGAAAGGTGTCTTTCTTCTCTTTCGAAAATGCCTAAACTTTGGGAATAGGTGCCCTGGACAAGGAGAAAAGAAAGTGGCTTTCCTTTGAGAATGGCCAAAAGGAAGAGGAAACTATATCCAGGGTATCAAGAACTTGAAATCCAACTTGTATCAGCTGTCCATGGAGATGAGAGTATCAGGGTTTATCCCCAAGAACAATTCCTGGAAACCACTGAACCCTGGGCACAGAGTCTTCTTGTTTTACCAAAGATTCAAGTGTCATCAGATCTGAAGGATCAAGAAAAGACAGTCTCAGCCGGTCACTCAGGTTCAAACAGACTTTTTTACCCATTACCCATGAGTCTCAAACACAGAATTGTCATTCCAGCCAATCTGGTCTGTACATGTTTTCCCAGAGCATAGCCTTATGTTGCTTACTAGTAGATGCATCCTACTCTGATTGAGAACATGTCCTCTCTCTGGGATATGCTCCACACCTTTCTTCCAAACTATCTAATCTTATCTTCCCAGGACTAATCTAAGTTCCTCTCCTTCAGGAAGTCTTCCTGGAATATTTCAGGTTTCAGTAATAATTTCTTTCTTTGATTGACTCATTCATGCCCTTACTCCTCATTTCAAGTTGCAACAGCTTTAACTTTAATGTATTTATTACTATTTAGATATTCAAATGTTCCAAATTTATATAAATTTCCTCAGATTTTAAGTTCTTTGAAAGCAGTAACCATATATCATTCATATTACCCTTAGTGCTTTGAAAGGTATTTTTGTGTGGTGGTGAAGAGAATAGATGCTGAAACCAGAGTTCCTGGGATTACGTCCTGGCTCAACCACTACCTAGCAGTGTGACCTTGGAGACGTTGTTTGACTTTTATGCCTCAGTTTTCTCTTTAGTACCACATAGCCATAATGATAGCAATTATTTCAATAGAATTGTAGTGAAAATTTAACGAGTCAATACATTTGAACAGTTAGAGCAGTGCCTAGTAAATGCTAGCTGTAATAATAATTATTATTATAATTGTTTTTGTAATTATTTGTTCATATTTTCCCTGGAATTCCTTCTTTTACTGTTTTACCTGTGTGAGTTCAATTAGAAAATATTTTCTTAGTTTCTATTGAGTGCAAAGCACTGTTCTATACAATATGGAGTTAAAAAGACATAGGCACTATTTGTTCATCAGTTTGTTTTGTTCATCATTAGATTCCACAAATAAGTGAGATCATAAAATACTTGTCTTTCTCTGACTGGCTTATTTTGCTTAGCACAATAAAATAGATCCAGGGGCATAGAAGAATGGAACAGACTGTGGAATGTCAGAGGGAAGGCAGAGGTGGGTGGGTGTTAAGAGATCAGCCAAAGGACTTATATGCATATATGCATGGACACGGACAATAGCGTGGTGAAGGCCTAGAGCAGGGGATGGAGGCTGGCTAGAAGGGGTCAATGGGTGGGGCGGGGGGTGGGAAGGAGACATAAGTAATACTTTCAACAATAAAGATTTAATTTTTAAAAAAGACATAGGCAATATATTTCCTTCTCTTAATGAACGTGAAGAGTATCTTTTCTTTAAGGAAAACTTACTCCATCAACTTGATCAAGGCTTTCTGGAATCTTCCTCTGAATGTAGCACATCACATCTCATAGCTTACCTAACTAGATTATAAAATACTTGAATATAGGGTTTGCCTTATTGTCTATATAATTGCATCAGGCTGAAAATAACTTTTTTCAAGGATATCATATAGGTTTTATGTTTTGAATTTTTCTACATGGATCTTATGACTCAAACGCTATTGAGAACTCAAGGCTATCCTAGAGTAGTATTTGAAGTAACAATGCCCCTAAATACAACATAACATTTGATTCTATATCTTATGGAAAGATAATAAACAACACAATAATATACAGTTTTTAATTTCCACACTGGAGCCTGAGTGGTTTGTTTCCTATCTTTGAGGTCTAAGGTTACAACTGTTGTCATAACTTTTAGAATTATAACTCTGATTTGATTATATGCCTTGTCTATTTATTATCCTACCTCTAGCACTCAGTATGTAAGCAAGGAATAATAAATGTTTGTTGAATATTGAATGGATGAAAACCCTCTTTTATTAATACTCAGAACATTAAAGATGAAAAAGTTTGTTTGACAATAGTGTTTTTAACATAAATCAAAATTCACAGTAACAATTTTATTAAAATGATACATGTTTTAGCTATGATTGGAGAAAATCAAATTTAGAATATAAAATTCAGGGTGCAGGTTTATTTTAGACAAATTTCCCTGGAATTATGGAAAACAATGCATAGTAATATTGCAAAAATATCATCTATAAACTCTAAGTAAAATCTGGGGAAATTATGAACAATAATTTATTATTTTACCTGTGCTGGTTCAATATACATTCATTTGTATTTGTTCTTGTTTATCATTACTCTTTGTTTGAACATTTAATTGGGTGAAGAATTAAATCTGAATAAAGTTAATAAAGGAGGATAACAAACAGGACTGTGCTGTGTAAAGTTATGATGTTAATTGTACCCCCAGGTCCTGGAATAGTGCCTGACACATTGGCATATAGTAGGTACCCAATAATAGAAGTTTAATTTTTTTCTTAAAATTAATTTCTTGATAAAGAGATAAGCATCGTTTTCTTGGGTATATTTAACAGAGGATTTCAGATAAATTTAAAAATAAATAATTAAAGAGTTATACAAACCTGCCAGGTCAAGCTAACAAAGATATCACTTCTCCTCTAACTTTCATACCTTATGGTCTTTCAATTTTATAAGAAAAATGTTTTCTAAATCAAGCTAATATCACATGTGATCTCTGCATATGAGAAAACCACACAGCGGAAGCTATCGAAGTAGGATTAAATTTACATGCTGTCAAATTGTTTTTCTCTAAGAGTTCTTGGAAGTCAAGAACCCTGGCTAATTTGCCAAAGAGAACTGAGTGCTCCAAAAAAATTCAGAACTTTCACTCTTCCCTACTAAAAGGAAAAAAAAAGAATAGAAAGAGAGTATAGGAAGCAGGTGAAGAAAGAAAAAGTAAAATAAAAGAATAACTCTTCAGTTAAGGTGACAATAAATCTTTGAATCATCTAGGGACTTCACACATCATGAAATAATTTCCTGAAAATCTTTCCTAGTATCCAGGATATTGACACAAGCCAAATCTAACTGAAGCATGTTAAAAATTGAACAGAAACACAAACACACACAAATTGAAATAAAATAAATGAGAATTACTTGGAACTATAATGAGACATAACAAGTGATCATAAAATGCAGCAATTTCCAATGTTTAATCTTGTGTTTTAAAACTAGAAAGTATTTTTAATGCTTCACAACTCAACTATGTGAATTTCTACCACCATTCATGAGATGCATTTTTCTCATTTGCATAATGTGATATAATTTCTGCATTAAAGATTTGTTCTCAGTGATAATTTTGTTCATTCATTCATTATTCATTCAGTTATCTGTTCATTCGATAAACATTTCTATATGAAGACCATCTTTATTGGTCCATATAGATTAGAAATAAATACATGCTTACATATATATACATAAAAGGTTGTTAAAATGAACAATATAATAGGGACTCAGGAAAGAGATAGAAAGTGGAAGTTAGTTTTGAAAAAGAGAAGCTATTTTCTCTAATACAGGAAAAAAGTACTGGTGATGAAATAAAAAAATCTGGAAACTGAAGAGTAGGTTCCTGACCAGATGGAAAATTAGCATGAGCTACTGGCTTCCTCTACCAAAATCAATTCTGCAGATATCAGAAGAGAGAGATAGAGCATAGGTATCAGAAACCAACATGAACACTAACAAAATGCCTTGGGGACATTGAAAGCTGTTTTGGATTGGAGTGTGTGTGTTTGATGGTTAATTTTATGTCAACTTGACTAAGTCAAGTTGACAAGGAGCACGTCATTTGGTCAAACATTACTCTGGGCACTTTTCTGAAGGTATTTTTCATGAGATTAACATTTAAATCTGTAGACTGAGTAAAGCAGATCCTGACTAGAACCCTGAGTAGAACAATAAGACAGATTCTCCCCTCAGTAAGAAAGAATTCATTTTTCCTAACTGCCTTTGAACTCAGACATTGGGTCTTTGTTTTCTTTAAACTTGAACTAAAACATCAACTCTTCCTGGGTTTCAGAGTTGCTATTCTTCAGAAAGGACTAGACCATCTGTTCTCCTGGTTCTCAGGCCTTCAGACTAAGGCTGGAACTCCACTATTGGCTCTTCTGGCTCTCCAGCTTGCCTGCTCATCCTGCAGATCTTGGGACCAGTCAGCCTCCATAATCATGAGAGCCAATTCTTTATAATAAATCTCTCTCTCTCTCTCTCTCTCTCTCTCTCTCTCTCTCTCTCTATATATATATATATATATATATATATATATATATATATATGTATATACGTATATATATATACATATGGCATATATTTTATATATAACCAATCTAGATAGATAGATGATAGATGATAGATAGATAGATAGATAGATAGATAGATAGATAGATAGAGCCAATATCCTAATGGTTGGTTCTCTTTCTCTGGAGAACCTTGACTAAGTATAATGTGTGTGTGTGTGTGTGTGTGTGTGAGAGAGAGAGAGAGAGAGAGAGAGAGAGAGAGAGAGAGAGAGAGAGAGTTTCAATCAAAATAAACAGGTGTTACAAAGCCATGGAGGCAAGGACATATAGTGTGCATGTTTGGGAAAATAAACTAATATAGCTAAAGGATAAAGTAAGCAGTATGGTAGTGAGTAGTAGGAGATAAAGGGTATAAAAGAAATATGTCATTATTGAATGTTGATATCAAAAATTAAATTATATTTAATGCAATTCAACAGTTAACTGATAATTGATTTCATACCATAGCAATTAATGTCATGTAATGAAATTTGAATTTTGTCATAATGGCAATAAGACATCAAAATTCTTTTGATCAGAAAATAAAGTGATCTGATCTTTCTTTTTTTCTAATTTAATATTTTTTCTTTATTGATTAAGTTATTACATATGTGTCTTTATCCCCCTACCTCCCTGTTCGTGCCCTCACCTTCCTAGTGTCTGTGTCCATTGGTTGTGCTTATATGCATGCATGTAAGTCCTTTGGTTGATCTCTCCCTCTCGCCCCACCCTCCCCTACCTTCCCTCTTAGGTTTAACAGTCTGATCGATGCTTCTCTGTCTCTGGATCTGTGTGTTTTTTTTCATCAGTTTATGGTGTTCATTATATTCCACAAATGAGTGAGAACATGTGATATTTATCTTTCTCTGACTGGCTTATTTTGTTTAGCATAATGCTCTCCAATTACACCCATGCTGTTGCAAAATGGTAAGAATTCCTTCTTTTTTACAGCAGCATAGTATTCCATTGTGTAGATATACCACAGTTTTCTAATCCACTCATCTACTGATGGGCACTTAGGCTGTTTCCAAATCTTAGCTATTGTAAATTGTGCTGCTATGAACATAAGGATGCATATATCCTTTCTGATTGGTGTTTCTGGTTTCTTGGGATATATTCCTAGAAGTGGGATCACTGGGTCAAATGGGAGTTCCATTTTTAGTTTTTTGAGGAAACTCCATACTGTTCTCCACAGTGGCTGCACCAGTCTGCATTCCCACCAGCAGTGCACAAGGGTTCCTTTTTCTCCGCATCGTTGCCAGCACTTGTCATTTGTTGATTTGTTGATTATAACCATCCTGACAGGTGTGCGATGGTACCTCATTGTCGTTTTGATTTGCATCTCTCAGATGATTAGTGACTTTGAGCATGTTTTCATGTGTCTCTTGGCCTTCTGTATGTCCTCTTTCGAAAGGGTATGTTTAGGTCCTTTGCCCATTTTTTGATTGGATTGTTTACCTTCTTTTTGTTAAGTTGTATGAGTTTCCTGTAAATTTTGGAGATTAAACCCTTATCAGAGATAACATTGGCAAATATGTTCTCCCATGCAGTGGGCTTTCTTATTGTTTTGTTGATGGTTTCTTTTGTTGTGCAGACGCTTTTTATTTTGATGTAGTCCCATTTGTTTACTTTCTCTTTAATTTCCATTGCCCTAGGAGCTGTATCAGTGAAGATATTGCTTCCGCATATGTCTGAGATTTTGCTGTCTGTGGATTCCTCTAAGATTTTTATGGTTTCCCATCCTTTCTTGAGAAAGATCTGTTGATAGCATGGATGATTACAGGTCAAGAGAAGAGGCTAGATTCAAAGGTCCATGAGGAGTCTACTGCTATAATCAAGGCAAGAGATATGAGATGAGAACATACTGGTAATAATGAAATAGAATAGGAATAAGCAAATGAATGAAGGTGGTATTTCAGAAATAAAATGGATATGAATTAACTCATTAGCTTGAGAGAAAAGGAGTTGAAAATGTACTTTAATACTTGAGTGAATGGCAAATAGGGAATCAAGAATGAATTGGGGGAAATGAGGAGTTTGAGTATATGCAGAAGGGATGCCCAGTGAGCAGTTAACCATAAGAAACTGAAGCACAAGGAAGTTCTGAAGGAACGCAGCGTGTTCTTAAGAAACATCCTTTCGACCGTGCTTTTGTCTAGTTGTCAGCAGCTAATTAGAAGTATCTATATTAGTGTGGTGTCTTATAGTTTAAGAATTAATGATGATTTAAAATCAGAGGAATATTCTACTTAATAACCAACAGCACTGATACAAAAATAAATATTTATAATTAATAAAACCAGACGTAAACTCTTGTATGAATATAAAAAAATAACTCAAATAATTTGAAACACAAAAGAAAAACAAATTTAGATTTCAAATATATAGTATCCCCTTAGGACTTTTACCTGTAGGACTTTGTGGCTATCTTCCTGTTTTTAATTAAATCCAACTGCCTTATTATCCTTAAGTAGATAAAATGTAAAAGAAATAAAGTAAAATAAAATAAAATAAAAGACTGTAAAGACTGTAGAAGGAAGAATATTCATCCTAATCCTGAGTCCCTCCTACCTGAATCAAATCAGTTCAGGGTTAGAGCAAGAGATGTTAGGTTCCCAGAAACACCAATGAGAGATGGTTGAGTAAAACAGATTTTATTCCTTCCTATAGATTAACTCTATTCTTGAGCTCCAAGCATCTTTGTTTTGTTTCTTTGGTTAGCATGCATATAATTGAAGAAAGGTGAAGAAGAAGCTTTATTTTTGGAACTGTGACTCATGTAGTCTTGATCTGTATGATTAAGGTAATATAATAGAGGATATATCCCACTTTCTAAGTTTGAGGGATGATGATAGTTTTAATGACTGTGGGGAAAATGACAAGGAGACAGTTTAAAAGGTGAGAAGTTCAATTTGTGCCAGATTTAGCTTTAATGGGTGGCAGTATATGTATATGCCCATGTCACTCAGGCAGGAGCTGATGTAAAATGGGAACACGGCTGAGAAATTATGCCTTGAAATAAAGATTAGGAAACCATCTTTATACATACAATAGGCATAAGAAAGTAGAGAAGTAACAGACCACAGATTTCAATCCTGGGCCCCGGAGGAAAAAAATAACAAACTAGAGAAAAACATAAAAATAGCAACTCAAATGGCCAGGCATGAAAACATGTCCAGGAGGGAAGAGAGTTAAGTGTTACCAATTACAATTTACAGATTTCAGAGCTTTTAAACTACGAAATTTTGCAGATAGGGTTAGAGACTTTTGTACAGAGGTACATGGAGGGCTTTACTCCATTTCATATATTTTTGGATAATAAATACTGTTTATTTAAAAAGTCCTCTCAAGAAGGCTTAGGTCAAGTTGAAGATGATTTTATAATTGCTCAGTTGAATTTAAAGATCGTGGTATATTCCCATAAAGAAACCATATGTCCTTCCTCTACAAGGAGGGGCTAAAATCATTTGATTATTGATTAAGATGAATACAAAATTTATTGAACATTTACAGTTCTTCTTGGTCCTGCAGAGGACAAGATGAACAAACAATAGTTCTTGCTTTTTACTGGCTCAGATTTTAGTTTCAGAAGGGAATACACACGATCATAATGCAAAGCTAGAGAGAACATTTTATTGAGGGGAAATAGTGGAGTTGTCCTTTACATATGCTATGGGAGAGAAAGTGTATTAGATGAATTGGGGGAACTCTGACCACTGATGGGATTTGGGAGAACCAGACTAGAGCAATAAGAGCCACCAAGACCAGGCAGGAGGGTGATGCAGAGTCACCACAGAGGAGTTACAGCAGAAAGGGTCTGGTGAGGCTGCGTCATTCAGGTAGAATGACCATTTTTGTCTGGGGAAGGAGCACAGGGTTGGACTCCCAATGATTAGATGCCCTTGTATAGAAGAGTGAAATAGAGAAACCATTGTGAATGAATTCAGAGAACCATTTGGAAGGAGCAATAGCTATTGGGCAGCAAAATAAGTCCTCGGGAAGTTAGAATTATAATAAATATACACACAAAAAGAGGGAAGAGAATGGGTAAAACAAGTCTCGGGATAAATAATAATCAATTACAATATGGATCTTCTATACATAGGTTGTAGACCTAAGGGACAACCAAAGTATCTGAGAATTGTTTTTTGTTTCACATTGAAGTAAAAATGTTTACTGTGACATACCTTATGCCTACTCCCAGATATTGGAAAAAGGAAATACCCAGATGATTATAGGATTGTTAAATACTATGCCTGAGCTGACATTAATATTCAAGGACATTGACCAAGGTGGGACGAAATTAATATCCCTCATAAGTAAAGAAACAATGGTTTTCCACACTTTAGACATTGGGCAGTGAAAGAAAATGATCCCTGAGAGGATGAGAAAATGAGGTGAGTTCTGTGATTGCTCCACATTACTGTCTAGTGAGCTTACTATTGTAGCTCAAAGAAGGGAAACTGAAGCAGAGTTCCTTAGTTGAGGAAACAAGCTGAGATTGTGGGGAAAAACAAGGCAGCTAGGGTTCACAGGGTAAAGTGCTGTAGATCAAAGTGGTACAGAGAGGAAGTTCAACAGATCTGGAGAGGTTCTCTTAGGATATTCAGCCGAGTATGATCAGCATATGCATGTAAGACAATCACCTGTGAGTAAAATTACCACGCAAAAATATTAGAGAAAACAAAATCTAGAGCTTATACAAAGGAACAGGCCTTGTTTCCTCCAGCCAGACTGGAAAATCTCATAATTCATGAGGCATTCAGTAGGATACTCAGAACAGTTTTGCCCCAAACACCTTGGCCAAATGTACACACATTCCAAGAGTGGGTTTGCCTTACTTGCTATGCTAGGGCTTACAGAGCATTTGGCCCATCAGCATGAAATTCCATCTAACATTGCTCCAGACTAAGAAACCTACTTTACAGAACAGGAGGCATGGCAGTGATCATATGACCACAGGCCAATTAGACATCATACCATCTGTTGGTTTGATAGAGTGATGAAAGAGCCTTTTGAAGGCACAAGTGAAATAACAACTAGGAGATAATTTCATACCTTGATATGACAATATCCTTTACATGCAGTTTATATCTTAAATATGCAACTCTTACATTTTGTTGTGCCCTCAATAAATAGAATACTTGGACCTAGAAACCATGAACTAGAAATAGAAGTGGTCCCACTTGGGCTTCTCAGTCTTAAAACTCTGGGCTTTATAGGTTTAGTGGACTAGTTCCAAAAAGTAGAATGTTTTCACCAGGGAATAAAATGAGAGTCTTATCAAACTTTATGTTAAGGCTATTATCTGGTCCTATCAGAGTCTTCGTGCAAAGAGAAGAGCAGGTAAGGAAAGGAATAGCCCTATTCTTAGAAGTAATGAACCAATAAGAAGTGATAAGGCTCTCTTAAACATTGGGGGTATGTGTTTGGTACTCAGGTGATCCAGTGGAATGTCCCTTATTATACCCTTGCATAATTTTATTGATAAATGAACGCATGCAGCATCCATCAGTATTGTGACCAGGGATTCAGACTCCTCAGGATTTGAAGCCTGGATCATTTCATCAGGTCAAGTAATCTACACCAAGAGAGATGGTAGCAAGAATGAGGGAAATGGGTAACAGAGGGTAGTAGAGGAAAGAGACCATGAGTATTCGTTATGGTCTTGAGACCAATGCAGAGATGGGTTGGGAATACATCCCAGTAAACTTTCTCAGGCAAGTTTCCCCCTAAAAAAGAGAGCAATCAGAATCCTGTAGTAATTGTTTCCAGAATTTATCATATAAAGGAAATGGATTTGAGAAACTCAATGGGTAGACTATAATGGCTGATGACTAACTCTTCAGCCAATGTTTGAAGGTGCTCAGTTGAGTCCTTCTCTGGCAGTTGCCTTCAGCAGAAGAGAACAGTGTCACCCAAGGTCACCTCCCCTTCCCATGGACAACCCAAATCCAATGACTGCCTGATAAATAGGAATAAAGGTCCAGCTCTAAAGAGCCATCCCAGTTCCAGAGCTCCCTTTAGGATTCAATGAGACTCTTTTGTGATTGCATCACAAGTCAGCTTCTCCCTCTGCCATTGTCCTTTCATTCCATTCTAAGTGTTGATCCTCAATCCTGAAAGCATTCCTAAACATTCCACATGGAAACCTAAGTTTTATTTCCCATGAAACCTAACTTAAGATAGTTTTCTATTTAAGTTAAAAAATGTATTTAAAATTATATATAATCTGGAAAAGTTCTTTATAAAAGTAAGTTCAGTGCCTTCCAAAGATGAGTGGTGGAAATTTTCCTTAGATTATGAATGTGCTCAAGGTCGAAGAATTAAGATGCAATTGGCTTCCTCAATCAAAAAATCTGAATCTGCAGTAGGGTATTTTGCCCTCAAAGTAGTGGGCATATTGATGAGGTTGTCTGAGATGTTCAAATGGTCCTGAGTGTGATTATTTTAATAGATTAATATTTTTAAGTCATTCATGAGAGAGATGAGAAAAATTATATCTTTCATGATTCTTAAAAGCCAAACTTTCATCATACATAGAGTCAAACTTCAAAGAAAAGAAAATCAAAAAAATTGTTAGCATAAACATTTCCTTTTAAATCACCCTTAAGTCCTTGCACCAGAATCAAACTGCTTTCAGCATTAATATACTTCAGGTTTTTTTTTTTTCCACCAAAATCCCTTTAGACAGCCTTCATTAGCTGCCAATACATCTCCATCTCTGACCTAAGTAGTCTGTTCACTCTGATTAGACCATTGGAGCTAATTTAAACTATGGCCTTTGTTATGTCTATAGCAGCTTAATCAGCTAGGAACATTCTCTGACACCCTGACATCCAAGCCATCTCTATGTCACTGAAGCAGAAAGATAAAGATTATGGCCATCAAAGTATATCTTCAGGCAGAGATATAACTCTCCAAACCAGTGCTTAGTTAAAATTGCCATGTTTTAAAATCACTGCAAGGATATTCAGATTTTTGATAGAAATTTCAGAAGTGTCTCAGTTGTTTTATCTTGACTAGGTCTTATTTCCCTAAGTATAGGGTAAGCTCCTTTAATGGATAGATCTTTTTTTTTTTCAGTGTTCCCTATAGTCTCTTAAAGATAGCATGATTCTATACATATTTATGTAACAAGGCAATTTACTGAGAAAGTTCCCTGCTGCTTTGAATTTTTCTAACACAATCTCACCAGAAAATAATGAAGGTATATCTCTTCCATCAGTAAGAATAGACCAGAATTGGTTTTCTAAACTTTTTGATCTGTCTTACCACTTCAACCTCTTGGTGAAGAAAGAATACTTTTTCTTTAGAGTCAAAGAGAATATGCCATACAAGCTTTGGCTATCTTAAAGATAATGTTAAAGAAGTTTGTAAGTTAAAAAGACGTAGGCTGGGGTATCTTAAAAGAGGCAAAAACCAGAATTTTGAAGAGGAATTGGCCAAACTCAAAATGTGTGGTTATATCTCTAAGTCTGAGAAAGAAAAATCTTTACATTTTAATTTTGGGGATTTGTGGTGACAATCAGTTGAGTGGTAGAGCCTTCGATAGAAATGGCTGCAATTTTGGAAGTGCCGTAAGGCCTTGGGAAAGCGGTCCTATTTGGGAAATAGGGCCACCATCTCTGAATAGGCCACATGAGCCTGGACATCAACCATCATCTTCCTCCAATTTAGGACTCATATACTCTAAACATATACTCCAAAGGGTGAGAATGAGATCTCCAAATGAATCAGTGGATGTTTCACCAATCTGAAATGGGTCAAACTTAGTTTACAATATAAAAATATGTGTCATTTTTTCCTCTGAGTATAGGAAATCAATCTATAGTTCTTATATTTGTTTTAATGTAATAATAAATAACTAACATTTGTTGAAAACTCACTTTGAACTAGACACCATGTTGAGTTTATTCCCCAAATTTAGGGGTAAGACATTATTAAAATTATCCCCACTGATACAACCAAGGCACAAGAATGTTAAAATATATATATATATTTTTATGTATACATATAAAATATACATATATGTATATTTTAACATTCTTGTGCCTTGGTTGTATCAGTGGGGATAATTGGTGCATATATATATATATGCAGAGATGTTATTTAAACTATACCTGTAGAGTCCAGGATTTTATCTGCCTACTTCTCAATGGATACAGAATCTCTCAGAAGATTCTCTATGAGTATTATTGTTTGGTCCTGGATCCAGCATGAGTGAGTGAACTGGTACTACTTGTTGAAAAGTGATTTTTGACCAGAGAATAATGAGGATTACAAATATAGACCTCCTGCTGATATACATATATACTAATTCAACAAAAATCTAAACGTTAGCCTTTCCCTATTTCCATCTTCCTACCTCAATTTCAGATGTTTTGTGTTTTTTTCTCATTTACATCTGACTATGGTCCCTGGAGGTGACAGGGTATGGTGCAAAGAACATGAACCTTGGAATTAGACCAGCCTGGTTCCATTTCTGACTTTACCACTTGCAAACCATATGTCCTTGGGCTTAGTATTTAAAATGTTCAGATTTCATTTTCAGTAGAATGGAGACAATAATCTTTACTACCTAAGGTCATTTTGATGAATCAATGACATGACACACATAAAGTTTAGAGCCCATGGATGAGACCCAATAATTGTGAGCTGCCTTTGTCCTGCTTTGACTGCTTTACTCTCATGACGAAGAAATACAAGTGCAATCAGCCACCAAGTCTTAAGTCTCTCCCTACAGTAAGGAGCAAGGCAGAGCTGTTCAAGCTGGAAATTGAAGATTCCCTACCTCCCATATACGGAATTGCTTTAACTGAGTAATTAAGAAAGGACCTCAATTACATTTAAACACTTGTCTTGAAACTTTAAATACTTGCTTTAGTGCTTTTGTATTTTAAAATCAGTACCTTTGATGTTTTAATACTTGCGTTTGGGGATGTTTCTTAGATTTAGAGTTTGATTGCTATTGAAGGGACTTTAGGGCCCATTACCTCAGATTCTGTAGGTTTATTTTTAATAGTTCCAAAATACCTTGACTCTTATTAACCTACTTTGAAATAGAGGTACTGACTTGCTTACATCACTGTCCAGCATTCTCTATTTTGGGTACTGGCCAGACTTTGAAACTTCAGAAGCAATGCGGCCTTGAAGAGAGATCTCTAAACCAGGAATCATGACACTTGGACTCTTACCTTGGCTCTGCTACTCTCTGTCATCAAGACCTTGGACAAATAGCTCTCTTAGCACCTCCAGGGAGGCACCATTTCTCATTCACTCTTCTCAGAGTCCAGCAGAGTAGAATAAAGTAAAAACTACAAAAAAAAAGAGAGTTGAATCAATAAATATTTTAGTCAATTAGATAATTAATATAGGAATTATAGGCTAACAAATTTTTGGTGCATTTTCAGCTGGCTATCTTGTCATGCTTTTAATCTGGACATGGTGTAGCAGATGAGAAGAAAGCATGCTGTCAACAAAAGAACATCCAAACTGCCCTAGCAGGTTTGGCTCAGTGGATAGAGCTTCTGCCTATGGACTGAAGGGTCCCGGATTCGATTCTAGTCAAGGGCACATGCCCTGGTGTGGGCTCGATCCCTCGTAGGGGATGTGCAGGAAGCAGCTGATCAATGATTCTCTCTCAATTGATGTTTCTATCTCTATCTCCCTCTCCCTTTCTCTCTGAAATCAATAAAAATATATTTTTAAAAAATCCAACTTAAGGAAAAGTCATATAAGAGTTTATTTGGGGCAAACTGATCATTGCCAAGAAACAAAATCTCAGCAGATTGAGATATTGCTCTGGAGAATGGAATTGCAGTTTATTTTATACATTAGAGTCAAAGGAGGAGATAGACGGGGGGAGTTTACACGAAATGCATTGGTGGTAGGTTAGGGAGGCAAGAGAAAGCAAAGCAGAGAAATCTCTGATATTAGATAAAAAGCAAAATAGAGAAACACATACTTCTTTTCCATTGGTGGGAACAGCATAGTTAATATTTACAGCACATAAAGATGCTATGTGGGCAACAGAACAGCAATGTGGTCACATGCTCTAGTACTGGCCATTATGTTTTAAGGGCTCTGAAAAGAAAATTACTCTGACATTTCAAAGTTATGTCATGTTAGATGCACAAAGACAATAGGGAATTTCAAAGTTAAAGATTGGTCCATGACTACCTACCATGACCCACTTTTAGTTAGGGAGTTTTATGTTCAGATCACCCTGTGTGCTTACTTTATTTGGTAAGGCTAGCCATATTGTCCTCCCCTGAGTTCATTTAGTATGCGGTTTCTTTTTCATCCAAAATGCTAAATCTGCACATTTCTAGCTTTAGTTTTTGACAATGAACTTTCAAGAAGTTTTCAAGCAACTCTCCCCAGTTTTTAAGAATTTTCTTTCAATGGTTTCTCTTCAACTAAATATCTCCAGTCTATAACAATCTACATCTACACCCTCATCCATTTTATTTATTTTCCTGTGAAAGAAATTTCATCAAGTTTTTAATCCTTAACAATAGCACTTCAATCTAGTTCAATATTTAGTTATGCAGTTTTGTGGTTTCTTTCTAGGCTAAGTTTGACCCTTCCTCATTTCCAACTTTTGCAAACTATCTTTACTCACATCATTAAAACCACAAGCTTATAACAGAACATTTATAAACAATAGTTTTAAGCAGACATATAACAAGTTTTTAAAATAGAGGTGTAAATTGACTTCATAATTAGTGAAATCTATAACTACAAAGTTCCTTCTTTTCCACATGGTCTCATTTTTTTATTTTGTTCCAAAATTGAAAATTTAAATTCTCAAGTGAAAATGAACAGGCCCAGCTGACCCCATGTTAAAGGCAACTATTTAGTTGTTATATACAAACATACATAAAAAAGGACTTCTAATTATGTATTGTTTATTTGTTAAAATCCCTCTATATATGAAATGAATTTGTTATTTCTACAAATAGTTATAAAAGAAACTTTACAGAATTGTATCTGAGTTTTCTCCTGATGCTTGAAGATAAGCAAATCATTCCTGCTGTAGAGAATTTTGGCTTTCCCTCACTTGTGTGGTTAGGTATATTTCATTCATGGCCAAGGAAATCTGATAAGTAAAAACATGTCCTTAAATTAGTATAATTTGCATTGTGCCATTCCTTACTATAGAAATTAATGAACTGACATTATGAAATAAACAATACAAACTCTAAATGCGAAGTTATTGCATTTATGTTCAAACTAGAAAAATGGCAAGAAATATGTGAAGAGTATAATATCCAAAATTGTAATGTTGTGCATGAAAGATAGCAGAATGGGCTGCCCCAAAATATGTTGCTTTGGTATATTATTTTGAGCTGTAGACCCTTGGGAAATAGCAAATGCAGGGATAGGCTTTCTCTGAATTTCCTGTCTGCCTAAAGACAAATCCTCCAAAAGGAACTCTATTGTCAAAAGTATCCCAGGAAGTATCCTTAACCAGGGAAGATTGACTCTTATTACAGGAGAGGGGACAAGAAGTCAAGGCCACACCCAGACAAACTTTGTCACAACTACCACACCTCCTGTTTACTCTTCTAAGGGCCCATTTGTCTTCCCTAAAAATCATTTACTCTCCTGTAAGAGACCTATATCTTCTCTTAAGATGGTACTTAAGCCTGAATTCTAAGCCACCTTGAGGAGTTACTCATTTTTCCCTGGATATTTCCTATGTATATATGATATATATCTGTTAAAAAACTTGTCTTCCTCTTGTTGACCTGTCTTTTATGGTAGTTAAGAGCTCAAAAGTATAGAAGGAATATTATTTTTCTCCCCTATTTATAATTCCAGAAAATGTATGTATCAACTATGAAATGCAATATTTGCTTTTAATGTTTGGCTCCTTATATAAATATTTTAACCTACCATAAATGCTAAAACATATAGTAATTGTTCAAAACTATTTTTAAATAAACATCTTGAGGCATAGCAAAAGCAGGTTATATGTAAGAAGACATGAATCTTTCTTTTGGTCAATAGTTTGAGCCTAATAAATAGTTTACTAATTGATTGTGAGTCTTTAACCTGTGGAATACACTTTTTAGGCTACAAAAATCATAAATCTGAGTACATAAAACTAAAAGACCATAGCTAAAATAGTTTATATAATAAATCAAGAAAGAGAGTATGAAAGCTTATGGAACCTAATTATCTTTTTGGGCACAAATATTATTTCCCTTGGTAGAACTAGCAGTCTATCTTCCCCTTCTTGCAACACTATTCCCAAGTTAACCAGCATATGTGTGTGCATGAGTTTTAATTTTTTTATTTGGATCAGAAAAGTGTAGCAATCTGTAGTTTTCAGAGAGTTTGAAATGCAGATAGTGAGAAGACACATAATAGCACACAATACAAGATAGAATAATAAATATAACATTTGAATCATAGTTTGCAATTTACAAAGTTCTCACCATTTCATTTAATAAAGATCAATACTTAAATGTTCAATTACATTCTGTTGGCTTTATTAATGTAAGAGTTTGAAAAATAAAAAAGATTAGTGTGAGTAACAATAGTTTAGGAAGCCTCTATTCATGGCAAGATTTTAAGAGGGTTTTGAAAAATGATAAGAGAATAGATAATGTTGGCCTAGTAGGTTTGCAGCCTCTGAAATGGCTTCATACTGGCAGCAACATCTTTTGAAACATTTATAGAGACACCAAATATCTATAGTACCTACTATAGGAAGGTCTTTTGTTTCCACCACCCACATATTCCATTGATTGTTCAAAATACCTTCTGTGAAATTAGAGACATACTATACACGTTACCCTGAATATTAAACAAGAATCTGGATAGAATATCAGAATCAATTTGGAACTTTTAAAAAATATAGGCAACTCCTCAGACCTACTGAAACAAAGTTTCCCAAGGGGTGAAGAATTTGTGTTTTTTTTTTAAATATTTTTATTGATTTCAGAGATGAAGGGAAAGGGAGAGAGAGATAGGAATATCAATGATGAGAGAGAATCATTGATTGGCTGCATGTCAAACCCACAACCCAGGCATGTGCCCTTGACCAGAATTGAACCTGGGACCCTTTAGTCTGCAGGCTGACGCTCTATCCACTGAGCCAAACCAGCTAGGGCAAGAATTTGTATTTTTTATAAGCTCCTGGAAATTCTGGGCATTAGCCAGATTTGAGAATTACTAGATTTGAGGTTAAAGTATATTATTGTACTACTAGAGGCCCAGCGCACGATTAAGTCGTGCTCATGTAGGGTCCCCTAGGCCTATCCAGCCATCAGGGCCATGTCGGCCGCCCCGCAAAACCTCGCATGCTCTGTGGACGCTGGCAGCAGCCCGCATGCTCCAGAAGTCCTGCCCTCCACAGCTGCCATGGGACCCAGAAGTCCCGCCCACCATGGCCACCGTGGGACCCATCAATGCACCTCCTGGTGAGTCCGGTAGTTGGTAGTGACACCGTGACAGCATCACGACCACAGGCCTTTTATGATATAGATTTGTCAAAAAGGTTTTCTTAAAACTAACAGCAATAAAATGTTGGACAGTGATTCTGGTAGGGCTTGCAGCACGCACACAATTAAACTCACACTGGGTTTCTCCTCTTTGCAAGACTCCGTGAACGCCCTGGCTCTCGGCCTCTTCGGGGGCCTTCAGGAATATCCAAGATAAAGGCAAATTCCAGAATTGACTCAACCAAGAAGATGATGATTGAAGTGTTTGGAACTATATTAGTAGGACCATTAGAAAAGTGGTATTTTGTTCCAAACAGAAGGATATAAATACATGAATAATGGAGAAATAAATACGAGCTACCTCACTTAAAAAAAAAAAAAAAACAACCCTTTATAACAGCAGGGATGGAACTGAAGGACATTATACTAAGTGAAATAAGCCAGTCAGAGAAAGACAAATATCATATAATTTCACTCATATGTGGAATCTAATGAACAAACTGAACTACTGAGCAAAACAGAGACAGAGTAGACTGGGAGCTGTCAGGGGGCAGGGTGGTGATGGAGAGATTGAGCAAAAAAGAAAAAAAGAGAGAACAGTGTGGTGATTACAGGGGAAGGGAGTAGAGGTGGAGGTGAAGGAAGGTACAGGGGATGATAAATTATGATGGAAAATAAATAAATAAATAAATAAATAAATCGGTATCAAAAATACATTTTTAAAAATGGATAGGGGCTAGATTTCAGAATATATAAAGTGTCTCTATGAATCAAATAGAAAAAGATGGGTCAATCAATAGAAAAATGGCTAGAAGATAATGAGTACTTCCAAGAAGACAAACTCCAAGGGCCAAAAAAAGTTATAATTAGGACAATTAGTAAATTAAAACCACAATGAGATACCATTAACCATTCACAAATCTGAGAAATACTAAGTTTAACAATATCAAGTGTTGATGAAAGTACAGAGTAACAGGAACTCATATATAATCCTGGTGGGAGTGTTTCTTTATGCCATCTCTTTGGAAAGCTGTAATTACCTAGCAAAACTGGAAATGTGTGTATTCTACAGCCCATTAATTTGTCTCCCAGTTATGTGTGCCAGAGAATATATTGCATGTTAGCACAAGAACACATGTGTCTGGATGTTCACAGCTGCATTTATAATAGCAAAAAGTGGAAGCAACCTAATTGTTTATAAACTGGTTAAATAAATTGTGACCTATTAGCCACAACATGGATGGACCTAGAGGGTATTATGCTAAGTGAAATGAGTCAGACAGAGAAAGAATACCATATAATTTCACTTATATGTGGATCTAAAGAACAAAATAAATGAACAAACAAAATGTAAATAGACTCATAGATACAAAGAGCAGACCGATGGTTGCCAAATGGGAGGGGTGTGAAGGCTGAGTGAAAAAGGTGAAGGGATTATGAAGTACAAATTGGTAGTTACAAAACAGTCCTGAGGATGTAAGGTATAGCATAAGGAATATAGTCAATAATGTTGTAATAACTATGTATGGTGCCAGGTAGGTACTAGACTTATAGGGGGGCAGGGATCACTTCAAATTATATAAATGTCCAATCACTACCCTGTACACCTGAAACTAATATAAAATAATATTGAATGTCAACTGTGATTGAAAAATAAATTAAAGGAAAAAATCTATTAATACATAGATTACTTTAAAAATTGACAATAAGAAACTATACCATTAGATTGGGAATGGTTTTGAGTTGAATGTTAACTGATACACTATCTTAGTGGTTTAACTGAATTACTAATGTTTAAGTGAGGCAGACATTTTCTGGGCCACCGATATAAGGAAAGAATTACATGAGAGTATGGGTCACAACAATACTACAGCTGAGCCCCAACCAGCATAATATCTGGAATCTTAGTCTCCTTTCTTCCCTCAAACCCAGGTGACTGTCAAAGGTTTATAAACGTTTTGATTACAACCTTCAGCCCTATTACGTGCTGTTCCTCCAGGCCTGAGGTTTGCTGAAACTATGCCTCAAATCTGTTGTGTCCCTTGCATCTTTGTGGCTGCAGCTATCACCACAGTGGTGGCCGTCTAAGTCCCAGACTCGCTGCTTCTGTGAGAGCCGGTCACCACAGTTTCCTTGCCCGGACAGGTGAAGAAGGGGTGGCCATGCCTCCCAGGGTCCCCTCCTGTATTTCATTCTTTCAAGGGTAAGAAGCATGAGCTTCTCACATAACAGGCAGATTTCTCTTTATTTCCCACATTTTTAATGACAAGTCCTCCTGCTACTGTCCCCTTTCAGAAATTTATTATGAAGCTAATGAGGCTTATTTGCACAGCTTTCTTCAAAAGGCCTAGAAGGAGCCCTAGCAATCTATTCAAGTGGTCTTAATTTTATTAAATTTGCAAAACCAAGATATTTTAATGGGAATGAATTAAGGAAGGTCTCTGTCAATTTCTACTCTAACACCCCTTTCATAAAACTTCAACAGGTGACATTAGAATAGCCCAGAGCATTTGTGATACTTGGTTATGAGAAAGTTGAGCTGCAAATGCATTTAATATAATATTAGTGGACTATAGATAAATATCTATATCTATATATCAATCTATCCAGGCCAGATCTATCTCTCTACTATCTATTGGTCATAGATCAATCAATCAATATATATACTTATATAAGATGATAGATAGATAGATAATTACATAACAAAGATAGAGATAGACCTGGGGTGGGTGGAGAAACAGATATTGTTTATAGTCATTTCTGGGTATGGCTGAGTGATTGCTAAGCATCCATCCATAGAATGGCTTGCAGGAATATTCTTACTGGCCACTGTGCTGATTCATCTGGTGAGAACAAAAGTGAGAAGCTAGAGTTTTAGCCACCAAAGCAATGGAAACACTGGGGGAGAAATTAGGTTCAAATGTATGAAACCAGAGGCAACACTGTGGAAAAAAATCTTCCAAACATTTCACATATGATGAAATTTGATAGAAATTTTCCTAAATTTATCAACAATCCTAAAAGTTTGCATGATATTACAAATAATACATTATAAAACTAAACATTTTCTAAAAGTATCAATACATTTTGTAAATTTTTGATTAAACATGTGTAAGGGAGGAAAGCTTTCCCTTGACCCTCTTAGGTCCCTGGCTGGATCTGAAAATTAAATTGACAAAGACAGATTAACAGGAGAAAAGTATCCAAATATATTTGATAGAAGTTTACTTGGCATAGGAAACTTCATAAGGAAATGAAGATCCAAAAAGACAGTTAGATCCGAGTATTTTTATCCTAGGTTAGAAGAAGAGTGGCCAGCCATGTAGAAATACAATAGGTTAAAGGTATGAGGTAAATTCAATAAACTGAAAGAAATTTAGCAAGGCCTGTGTGTTTGTATTCTACGTGGTGTCCCTCTCACAGGAGGGTTTTATGACCTCTTTCATGGGAGAATGGGATGAGGGAAGTCAGACTAACCTTTCTGCTTTTGCTGTTGTCTCAAACTCCTTCATCTTAAAATATTCAATATGCCGTGGTGCCATATTTAGGGGGAGTGTGTCCTGAACCCCATCACATGCTAGAGTTTAGAAAAACATATCTTTTTATTCTTACAATAGAAAATCATTTTCCACAGTCATTGTCATTTGGAGAGGCACTCAAAGAAGAAGCAATGAAAATATGTAGAAAAAAACTTAGAGATACGCCTGACAATTAAAAATACTGTTATTTTTGTTTCTTTTTGTAGTCTCTGTTAGCTTTTTAAAATGGATATTTTGTTTTATTTTCTCAGCTAAACAAATACTTATTTTCACACTTGATTTTATATTTTTAGATTTGCTTTTTTTTTTTTTTAGATAGCACAGATGATATGAAGTTCAGGCCTATTTGTGCTGCCCAACCCACCCTTCCTCATCACTTCTACCTGGTAACCCCTAACCCAGTGCCCCTGGCACACACCACTCTGCTACTCAATTCTTCCTTCTCCAAGAGATCTAGTGTCCCACTCAGCCACACTTGGGAGTGTTGACCACAGACGTCCCAACACTGCTCATCAAACATGGTGTTAGACTTCAACCCTTGTAGAAACAGCTACTGAAACCCTTCTTCCCAATTTCCTTTTGTCTGGAATCCCATTTCTCCACCAATTACTGCCATAAGGGATTCGGGTACCATTGTTGTTCCCACCAGAGCAAGGAAGTCCATAGAAACCCATTTCCCCTCCCTCCCCACCCCCCCAGTTATCCTGAGAAAGAGAGGGGAATCCCTTCCACCACAATCTGAAATTGGGATTTCAAGAATTTGGAATGGAGAAAATAATGTTCTCTGCAGCTGACTTGATATGATCCATGGAATCATAAAAAAAAATGAGAAAAATATTGCTTCATTATTTCAGTTACTGCCTGGTTTAAATGGTTTTCTGTGAACAAACCAACTGAGCCCTCCTCTCAACATTGTTTTTTAGGTAAGCTGTGCTCTTGCATTACAATTAACTGGCTTAATAAATGCTTGTTGAGACACTAACTATTGGTGCATTGAGTAAACAGACATTTCTTTTCAGTTTGTGAAGCTAAAGCTCCCCTCCACTATGTCTGTAATTGCAGCTGGTTGCTGGGTAAGCCATCACACTGTCTATCACCTAGGTGTCACCATGGCTAATTAGTAAAATGAATCTAAGTACATGGAATTTTCCGTCCCTATGACACCTTTATTTCTATGCTAAAGTACAAAGTGGTCATTTACAAGATTCACTTAATTTCTGCAAGAAAGTTCAGAAGCTGTAAGAACTCTCATTCTCTCTTCATTGCTGTTGCTGATGGGGATCACCCACTGTTTTCGGCCTAAAGTAGCCTTAATCTGAGATTCAGTGCAGCGGCTCAGTGGAAGCTCCAGGCCTGGCCTCGCACCAGAGCCCTGGAGGGATGGAGCACAGCCCTCTGCACTTTGGTTGCGTCTCCACTGGAGTCTTCTAAAGTCTCCTTGAACCTCTGTAGTTCCTCGTGGCCCACTAGTTCTATTCAAGGATGTGAAACTAAGCCTTAGGATAACACCTAGGCCAATGCCACTCAAAACGTGCTCCTCAGACCAGTGTGGTCTACAAACTGCTGCCAGTCAATGATAAACTCAATACAGAAATAGAACATCTGCATTTAAAAACAAAAACAAAAACTTTTATAGTCAGCTGGCCTGGCTGCACACAGTCACCTCCAAGCACATAATCAGTGAACTCATTTCATTAAACAGAGAATGCTCAGTTTGAGAGGTATCAACTCACATAGTGAGTTACATGTGAGGTACGCTGCAAACTGGCCATGCAAAATAAGACCTGGGCTGCAAGAGATCAGAAGGGCAGAAACTATTTTTTAAAAGCTAGCTCTTCATGATAAATAGTTTTAAAAGCTTTGTTGTAGGCTATTAAGAGTGGACAGAGAAGTGGGAAATTTTTAATGAATTCAAGTGAGAAAGAACCTAGGGACCGCTGTGGAGATAGTCCCAACTTCTGCACAGTCTCAGAGTAATTTTCAGCTCTGCCGTGACCTAGTTGAAATCAGTGCACTAGGGCCAAGGTGTGTCAAGTTGCAGGCTGGATGATATTCCACTGTCAACTGCCTCTTCAGAGACCGAGGAGAACGTCCTTCTATCCAGCAGAGCAGAAAAAAACTTGTTCTGTGTACAGCACTGATGACCAAAAGAAAAGCCACACAGGGACACCTAGTGGCAATGAGAAATCACCAAACTACTCAAAGGAGTCCAAGAATTTCCAAACTACAAGCTGCGTAGGCTTTAGAATCATTTATTGAACTTTACCTCACACCCTCGCAAATTAGCCACTGCGTCTGAAGGCAAGCAGAGGTCAGAGTGACCTGCAGGCCCTGAAATGGAACTGGAGACCCTGGCCGCTTGTTAGACCACACCTGACAAGTCCCTGTGAAGCCAAAGGAAGCAAAGAGTGAAGGCACTAGATAAATTCTTTAGGCCAGTGTGCTGAGGAGCAAATAGAGACAGGAGACCCTCATTCTATGGGCAATTACTTCAGTACTCTCTTTCTAGCTGGCTGTAAAACAGAGCTGACCCTGGAGAGGTAGAAAAGGCGCAGAGCTCTGAAATAAACGAAATACATTAAAAGCAGTCCTCCAAACTTGCTGATCTAAAAAATTAGCATCAGCAGAATTCCTAATGAGAGTTGCTTGTGAGCCTCACAGCAAGATGACCCAGCCAAATCAAAGCTAGCCACCCAGATTGATAAAACAAAGCCCTTAGAAGAAGCGAGCGTCTCCTGGCCTTTGATGGTCAGACTGAAGCTGAAATGGATTCAGTTGCAATAGGTTTTCACTGTCAGAAACGGACTCTTTCACAGGCAGACACATGTGCAAATAAATTAAATTAGGTCTAAATTAGCTGGTAAAACTCATAGTGGATTTTATTATGAGGAAAATATTGAAAGTCTATTACCACTGATTTTTGCCTCTTCTACATTTAGCAAGGTCAAATTTTACATACTACAATTCATGCACTCCAATGTAGCTTTTTAAAAATTATCCAATTGATATAATCTCAAAGTCCTCCCTTCAACTCACCAATCCCCACCCATTTAATGACAAGAAAGCTCTTAAACCTGTCCATCATGCTCAGCAAACCTCTTCTCTGTTACAATTGCCCATTCCAGTTCAACGCATATTGCAATTCAAATTATTTATTCAAACAATTTATCTCTCCAAGTTTCTCCTCCTTTCCCAATTGAAATTTGGGCAAAAGAAGATTTTATACGGGGATGTGGTCTCTAGACATTGTGTTGTATTTCTCTCCTGGCTTCTGCTTCCCTGCGCTGTACCTGGGTTTCCTGCTCTCTGACCTCAGACTGTCCTGTCTAAATCTATTCTAAGAAGTCCATGCTGGTGAAATCCACAGTCTGTTCCCTCAGCACATTGAGTGTTTAATATTATCTCCCCCTTCCCACCCAACCCCTGTCTCTTCTTAAAGAATCTTTACCTCTACTACCCACCTCCACCCATAGCCTCTACTGTAGCCCTCACTAGAGTCATCCCTCATATAGGGATCTCTAGGACTGGTCTACCAGTTCTTAGCTCTCTCTCTGGGAACATGTCAGAACTCCAGGAAACAATCTATGAGTGAGCCAGAGGAGGCTTAGGGGTCTTATTTCTGGACCTCTCTTTTACAAACCACATGAGACTCATAATCTATAAAAATAAAAGGGTAATATGCTAATTAGACCGGATGTCCTTCCAGACGAAGCCGGGGCTGCGAGGGAAGCCCAGGTCCTGGGTGCCAGAGGGAAGCCAGTGCCAGCAGCTGGGGGAAGGAAGGCCTACTTTTGCATGAATATCATGCATTGGGCCTCTAGTCCTATATAATAAAAGCCTAATATGCAAATTGTCCCCTCAGGCAGTTGACCAGGAGACTGGGGGTTCAACCACTCGCTATGATGTGTGCTGACCACCAGGGGGCAACACGGAACATGGTGGGTGTTGGTGACATGCTGGGACCTCTCACTGGCTACCTGGGGGCGGGGCTGACAGGGATGGAGGTGCAGTGAGAATGCAGGGTGTCTGCCGAGCTCGCTTTCACTCCCCCTGCTACCCTCCCCCGGGATGCCAGGGCTCGCACGCTGGGGAAACCCCTCCTGCTCAGGTGCCAGGCACCCAGGAGGAGCCCGCCCCGCACCCACACTACCTCTTCCGGGTGAGCCAGGCCGTAGCTGGTGGGACCACAGGGGCCGGTCAGGTTCCCCATCGGTTCGCACAGGAGCCGGTCTGTGAGGCCAGCTGGGAGACAGCGTGCTGCCTGCCCGGCTTCCATGCAGCGCTGCTGGGTGGCCCAGAGGCCCACGCTGCACCCCAGCCCATGGTGTCTGGCCACTCTCACCACATCTCCGTGTGGGGACTCGGGCACCGTGACTCAGGCGGAGAGGGGTGCGTGGGGGCCTGGGGCTCAGGTCCTTCCCAGGGCCCAGAGGTCAGCTAGGACCTGCCCTTCCACGCCAGACACTAGTGCTTCGATCACCGCCCAGGATGAGGGACTGCACCTGTGTACGAATTTCGTGCAACAGGCCTCTAGCATTACATAAATAACAGTAAAGAGAACAGTATAACAATGCTCCGATGTACCCATCACGTAGCTTTAGCAATTCACAACTCACAACCAACCTTGTTTCCTTTGTACTGACAACTTTTTGTCTCTCACTATCCCATCCCTGAATTTTGCAGCTATCTCAGACATCACATCATCTGTAAACATCTCAGAGATGTGTCTGAAAGATACTCTTTTTGCGTGTTCAATAACATTATCACACCAGAAAATGGTGAAAACAATTATTTAATAGCAAATATTCTATCATGTTGGCATTTCCCCCAATTGTTTACCACTTTTCACTTTGTTTTTACTGTTTTTTGAATTAGAATCCAAATGGCATCTGTACATTGAGAAATGAATAAATCTCTCAAATTTCTTTTAATCTATAGGTTCTCCCACTATCTGTGTCTGCCTCTGTCTTCTTCTCTTTTACTCTGTCTTTCACTGTAAAGCTTTCCTTTGTCTGAATTTTTCTCACTTTATCTTCTTCATGATTTATTTTCTATAAATTTGTATTCAAAATTAGAGATGTATAGATTCATGCTGGCTTTTCTATCTAGACAACTTCATAGGTGGTGTTGTATACCACCCTCAGGAATAAGTAATCCCTGTTTATCTTCTTTCTGTAATGTTAACAGCCATTGTTGCTCTTTGTTTAGACCTATTAATTTATTAAGTATTGAAAAGATAAATCATTATTTCAATTTTAGCTGAAATACTTCTACAAAGAGACCATTCTTCCTCAACAATGATTGGTTGTGCTGACATACAGTTTGCATAGGAGAGTCAAAATAAAAGCTTGGTTGTTCCTTTTTTAAGTTTTCAAAAAGATCCTTAACATTCTTCAAAGGAGATTATATATATGATCTTCCATATATACTAGTATTATGTATATCATATGTGTGTACATACATATATGTACATGTATATATTTTATGAACTCATGTACCGGGGTTCTTTTTCCCAGCCTTACAAAGGGTTCAGCATTCTGGAGAAAGGGCTGAGCGTAGATGATTAAGAAGGAGTCCAAGGACGAAAGATAGTTTTGAAAGGCATTGGGGGGTCAGAGGAGCTTCCAGCTGAAGGAGCTAGAAGACTCTTCCTTGACCAAGGACCCTAGCTTTTATTAAACACAATTTGTCCCAAGGCAAGGTGGAAATATACACTTCAAAGGGTATGGTATCAAAGGGTATACAGAAACATTATCAGTTTGGGGAATAGCCTACAGCTGTTCAGGAGTTTGGCCAACAGGAGGCAATAAAATGCCCTGAGCCGTCTGGCAGTTAATAATCCTATTCAGGTTTGGGGGGAGTGCCTTTTAGCCATTTCCAACAGGTAAATTACATTTGTGGCTCACCCTTCTTGAGTCTTCCAAGCTTCACCAACCTTTTGGTAAAACTCTTGTAATTATTACATGCTGGAATTGGTTCTCGGCACTCATGGATTTAAATATATTTGATGTCTTGCAATTTATTGCCACTATTACACTTACTGATTACTCAATTCATCCTGTTTTTGATACAAAAGTTTATTCATTTTGGCCCCAGACTCCTTATGACAAGTTATGTACGAGGTTCATCTTACATTTTTTTTTTTTTTTGCATCTGGCTCCTAGTTCTTTTTAGTGTACATGCATAAATAGAAAATATGATTACTTTTGTTTTGTTTAAATGAGACTCATCATAAGTTCAAGCTAATACTTCTATTCAAATTAGGGAAGATATGGTTTTTACTTTAACTAATGTCATTTCTGTTTCTCTCCTGCCATGCCCCAAATAGTAGTTTACAATGCCACCAACATAATCAACTCATTTGCTTTATCCCACACTACATACACAATGGTCTCAGAGTAATATCAACACTACCACTGATTACTTAATGACTGAAAAGTTGTTGTTTTTTAAGTTCTTTTGACCCCATTAGGGATGTAGAATCAAACTCTGTGCTTTAAAAACACTTGTGATAGTTCTTCTAAGGGAGGTTATGCCATCAACAGGCTGCACATAGAGGTTTTCATTTTCTTTACTTTCAATGTTTGGTAATTGCTCTTTGTATTTAATTATTTTAAAGTATTATGTAAAGTACTTACATTTCCAAAGTTACATATTCCAAACAAGGTATTAAAAAAATAGTCTGTATCTTTCTCTCTCTCCCACTCTATTCCTTCCTTCTTCTTATAGTTAAGTATTTCTTTTTAACTCTGTGGTTTGTCCTTTTACTGATTTTTAAAATAGAAGCGCAAATATACACACATTCATATGTAAACACACACATGTGTGTATATATTCCTATATTTGGAAAATTACACAATAGCAAAATATAGAGACTTTTAAAATTCTTTTATACAGCTGCATAATAATCCATTATATGAACACATTATAATTTATTCAACTATTTCCTATTGGTGAATATTTAAATTGTTTGCAGGATTTTGTCATTATGAATGGTGCTCCTATGAATAGCCGTGAACACAAGTATTTTTATATTTTTGAGTGGTGTAATTTTGGGATAAATTCCTAAAAATGGGGATCTATGTGAATTTTCTAGTTCATATTTTGAAATGTATTATAAAAGTCAAACTTAGAATTCAAATATAATCATTATTGTTTTGTTTTTGATAAAGGGTTTTGAATTAGTAGATTTAAAATTTGTTTGTGGGGCAGAGCAATGAGAAGTCATGATTTTCCTAGGGGAACCATATACTATTTCTCCATAAAATAGTAATAAATTTAAATCCATCAAAGAAACCAGAAACAATTTTAAAGGCAATAACCATAACTATATTATATGCATGCAATATAAAATCACAACCATGAGCATAAATGTCCCAGGAAAAAACAAAGATGTTAAATTAGACCTCATCAGCTGTTTCCGAGGTTTTCATTCGGTTTCATTTGGCCATAGATTATTCTGCTTTCTGTTAGTGTACTACTTGGCTTTGGGTATGACGTGATTAAAAATTAATGGTTTTAACTACCATTTCTGAGAAGTGAGTGATTTAATAGTGTTACACTGGAAGTGTCATGATTTCTGTATATCTGCTCCAAGCAAAAGAGACTATTCCAGCAAAAGAGGCTTTAAAACTTCAATATCCATCATCGTAACATCAAGACTGCTGATCTCAGGGAGAAAACTCCGCTGCCAGGTAGAGTATATACAGAGTCAAGAAGCTGTGTTTTCATAGATGTCTATTAGCAATATCTTAATTTACACCTAACAATTGAGCAAATAATTAAAAGATTAGCAAATATTCCAGCATATACCATACCATAATAATTGGAAACAACAATAGATAATCTGGGTCAAATGCAAGAGGATCAATGTTGAAACAAAGTGGTTTTCTTGGTCACTTCAATTAAATTCTAGCAAGTTATTTAGTAAAAACGAACTAGGCAAGTTTCTGTATTTATTTGTCCCCTTTAACTTTATTGTACATCTCAGGGATTGACAAACTTTTTGTAAAAGTTCAGATAGCAAATGTTTAGACTTTGTGAGCTAAGGCACAAAATCAAGTATGTTATATAGGTACTTCTATAGTAAGAGGAAAAAACAAATCTCCACATTTTTATTGATGAAATTCAAAAGATAACAATAATAATAGAGCACAATTTTGTTTTTGTAATTCACATCTACTGGTGAGAAGAAAGAAATTTTATTCAAAGGATAACGTTGCTTAATTGAGCTTCAAGGTTAGTGTTCCCAATCATCAAATTATTGCAAACTAGAGGCCTAGTGAATGAAAATTAATGCACTGGAGGGGGGGGGGTCCCTCAGCCCAGCCTGCCCCCTCTCACAGTCAGGGAGCCCTCAGAGGTGGGAGGCGACCCAGCCATCAGGGGATGGCGGCGCCCCCATCACACCTCTGCTGCTGCCACTGCCAGCAGAGCAAGCCTCGGCTGGCCCTGGTTCCCTGAGCCTCAGGCTGGCCGAGGGCAGCTGGGGGGCTGAGGGGACTAGGGAATTCTGGAGGCAGGGCTGAGGGGACTGGGCACCACCATCTTGTGGCTGTGGGCACCGCCATCTTTGAGGGCATGGTAGTCAATTAGCATATTCCCTCCTTATTGGCTGTGGGCAATGCCATCTTTGAGGGCAGGGCAATCAATTAGCATATTCCTCCTTTATTAGATAGGATGTACATTAGTAAGAACCTCTTTCAGCTTGTGGGCCAAACAAAAATAAGTAGCAGGCCGGATCTAGCCCGTAGGGCACAGTGCACTGACCTCTGGACTAGATAATTTACATGTTGGTATGGGCTCAGTCAGTTCGAAAATCTTTCTGCTTTCTTTACAAGCCCTAACTTAAAGACTCCCCACTAAAATACAAACTGCAAGGTAGGGATTCATTTGTCTATTCATTGATGTATACCAAGCAGCTGGCATATAGGAAGCCTTTTGTAAATATTTCTTTTATGAAGCAATGAATAAAATATTTTCTGCTATTTTATGTATAGACATTTGGGTTAGGTAAAACCTAACTAACTCTTAAAAATCAGGATTCTGGGAATCCACTGTGAAAAAGAACAAGGAATCCTATTTCACTTACTTCTGGGCATTCCAGTTGTTTGTCCCACAAACAATCATGGCTACTAGTGACTGGTCTACTCAAGTGAGAGCATGTTCCATGTCTAAAGAAAACTTAATAGAAGGACATCTTAAAATAGGGGTTACTCAATGCATTTAATTTTTGTTGACAATCAACAAATAACCATTTGTTTTTGGTGACATCATATTGGTGATTCAGAGAAAATTAATTTCAAAACTATTATTCTAAGACATTAGCCACAAATTAAACTCACAACTTTAGCTTTGAACTCATTAATAGAAGCTACAATCTTTGTACTATAAATATCCACACCTTGTTACTCATATTTTATCACTAGAAAAGAGGAGACTTACACCTGCCTCCAGAACAAATAGAATTTTTAGAATCAGAGGATAGTTCAAATATTTTTCTAGTTCAATCTACTTTAGACATAATGAAAAGGAGAGAGCAAAAGTTGATGGTTTGCCTGTGTGTCTCATGTCATTCAGTGGCAAAGCTACCATTAGACCAATTCTTAGTTCTCAACTCCAACTCTGTTTCCATGAAAGATGAGTTATAAAGAAAAGTAAATTACATTCTACTAGTTATCAAGTTATAGATTTAGTAGCTCAATGATTTAGAAAATCCCTTATTTTCATGATTAATACAGCCCCTAGAAAGATAATATATACAACTGTTTCAGCAAACACTAACAAAACTTTTACATTTGGGCCAGTAGTAATATTGTCTGTTTTACATTCAATATGCCAATAGTCAGAAATTGATTAATTTTTATGAAACACTTGGTTGGGAGCAGGGTGCAGATGATAATTTCAAAAGAACAGACTGGGCACAGTTTGGGAACCAACTTGACTACAGAGGCAATAAGGCTATCCAAATATTTGTTCCTTGTCCCATCTGTCTCCCTAAGGCAGCACATTGCAAATGAGAGGAAGAAGGCCAAGTTCACACACCCAGTGTGGCATTTTTAAAATTTAGTTATAACTCTTGCTGTCATGCTGATGATATAACATATTACCACTAATCTGATGAAATTATAACGCACTAGAATGAAAGCTGTTTTAATTGCATAATGTTGTAGATGCTTTACACGTGTCTGAATTAAACACCATAACAACTATATAAAGGAGCGGGTGCCATAGGTCGCAAGAATAGCCTAAATTCTTCATCTCTCCATGCATCCATGTCCTTGTCGCATGTGACTTTGCATTTCTCACTAATGAGGTTGTCTATTTCCTAGCACTTTAATCCTGCAGTCATAAATATGCCTTCCTTTGGCCAATAGAATCTTAGTGGGTGTGATAAATGCAGAATCTTCAGCAGGTGCTTAGACGGTTCCTTTTCCTTTCTTACTCTGCCATGGCCATAACACGTGGAGGCTAGCCTACTGGAGCCAGAGTCAGCAAAGTTTTTCTGTAGAAGACCAAATAGCACATCTTTTTGGTTTTGTGGGCCATGTGGTCTCTACTGCAACTATTCAACTACTCAACTCTACCATCGTGACACAAAAGTAACCATATAAGATATGAAAATGAATGAATACAAGTGTGTTCCAATAAAATGTTATTCACAAAAACAGCCCATGGGCAGGATTTGATTGATGAGCCACAGTTTTCTGACCCTTGGACTAGAGAATGAGACACAGAGTTGAGCTGCCTCAGTAATACTAGTTGAGGTCCTTTGGAATCAGCCAATCTGCAGTCAATTCCCAGCTATGTGAGCCAGGAGAACTTCCTGGCCAACCTGGAGCTTCTAGCAGACACATGAGCAAACCCAGCCAACGTTAGCTCAACTTTGCAGAATCATTTGCAAAGCCATTGAGTCATGGGTGATTGCAAACGGTTATTAATACAATTGTTAAGGTATTAATTTTGTCATTTTAGAACAAAAGATGGCGCTTAAGGAGGTTAAATACCTTGGTTATTCTCTCAGGCACAGAAAGTGTCAGAGCCCAGACTCCAAAATCCAGTGTTCTACTATACAAAACTATTTCAGTCCTTTACTTTCCCCTTTATTTTCTGTGGTTTTGCTTATATAGAGGTGTAGGTATAGATAATATAGGTTAATTCATGAAGAATTTTAGGCAGCTACATCTCACTCTCCACTGATTCCCATCTTAGCTTTTAGCTATTAAGAGTCATGTCACCCTGGCTTAAAGTTTGGAATATTTTCTTTAAATTGCTACCACAGACCCCCTTGTGATGTATCATAGTCTATATTGTCCTGGTTCATATTTTCCAAAACTTCAGTAAAAGGAAATAACTTAAATGGCCCACTCTTGCACACAGCTCCTCTCTCTCCATTTCACTGCTCCCATTTTATGCAGGGCTGTCAGGGCTTTCTGAATTAAATGTGACTTAGGGCCTGCGCTTGCTGACTGAGGAGGCTCATAGGTCCTATAGCTCATCCACAATCTTGTACTTGAGCTGTCAAGCGTGAGAGATTGGTGCCAAATTCAACCCAACATAGCCCCTTCCCAGTAGTCTGCCTTCAACAACTCCTCCTTGTCAAACCCAACAGTTTACATAGGATATATAGTGAATAAAATGCCCTGAAAGATACGAATGTAGAGGTGCTTCCTCCGCTGATAGCAGGAACACCTATCAGCTTCCCACAGGGCTGACATTTCAGGCTGGCAGGGGAGAGATGATCATAGGATTTTTGTGCTGCTGTTTCTAAATGGATTGTAGAGACTCCCAAGGCAAATTGCCTCACTCCTCACCATCTGCCTCCAAGAAGAGGGGGTCTGATGCAACTACCTATGCAATTCACAAAACTTTTTATTTGGTATTTATAAAGTAGAATCCTCAGGTGGATGGTTTATAGCATCCATGCAGGATTCCCTAGGCTGGAGTTGCACTCTGCCTTAAAGTTTAATGTTTAAGGCACCAGAAACTTCATGCCCCTCTAACTGCCTGGAGAAATGTCGGGCTTTAGAGTCATTAAATGTTAGTGGGAGGGTAGCTGTTGGTGGTGCTTAGGTGTGTTTTGAGGAACCAGAGATTCTATAATGACTCTGAGAGTTAACCTCCTAGCTGAACACAGCATAGTCATGCCAAGTCACTAGCAGTCAGGTTAATAAGATCCAAGAGGTAGACTCTCTGTGTTTTAATATGGTAAAATATGTTTTAATATAAAGAGAGATTATACACTGAGTGGCCAGATTATTATGATCTCTGAACGCATAATAATCTGGCACTCAGTGTATATCCTATGTAATAAAAGGCTAATATGCAAATTGTCCCCTCGACCAGGAGTTTGACCAGCAGGCAGGCCAGCCAACTGCCCATGTCCCCTCCCCCTGGCCAGGCTGGCTGGACCCCGCCCATGCACGAATTCATGGACCTGGCCTCTAATACATACACACACACACACACACACACACACACACACACACACACACACTGAGTGGCCAGATTATTATGCATTCAGAGATCATAATAATCTGGCCACTCAGTGTATGGCCAAGGAAACAGCGAGTAAGAATATAAAAATAAGCATTGACTGTGTCTGTCTAAAGCACACACAAAGGTGAGGGGGCTCGTGTTATTGTGATCTTGCCAGTCCCATTTGCAAGCCTCTTCCTAGTGTGGAGATGAATGGGGGATGCTATAGACAATGGACTGTATTTTACTCACATTCATGAGATCACCTTCTTGAAATGGATGTGTCAGAGTACCTTAGTTTTATGCCATTTAATATTTGACTCATCGAGCTCTCTTTGGTAGAGACCCATGCTCACCAAGCATGCTTTTTTATCACATGTGCCTAACTGCAATGTGCAAAGCACTGAGTCATGGAGTAACTTTGGTTCCTTTGGTCTCACTCCCTCAGAGAAAATCAACACAGACTTTCTGATCATGATTTAGCTTCCAAGGCAGCTTGACCACAGAGGCAGAATGTCTGATCCTGGGATTTAGACCATCAGACCATGGAACAGTTACAAGACAGCGTTTCATGAATTCCCTGCCATTCCTTTTTCTTTAAAAAAAAAAAAAAAAAAGTATTTTTATTGATTTCAGAGAGGAAGGAAGAGGGAGAGATAGAAACCTCAATGATGAGAGAGAATCATTGATTGGCTGCCTCCTACAGGGACCCACACTGGGGATCAAGCCCACAACCTGGACATGTGCCCTGACCAGGAATCAAATCGTAATCTCCTGATTCATAGGTTGATGTTAAATCACTAAGCCACGCTGGCTGGGCCAACTATACTTCTCAAAAAATGTGAAGGCCATAAGTGGCAAAGGGAAAAAAAGTTGAAGAACTCTTTCATTTTATTGAAAACTAAATACAAATGATAACCAAATGCTATGTGGCTTCTGTTTGATTCCTGAATCAAAAATAAAGCAGTTATAAAGGACATTATTAAGAAAATTAGAGAAATTTAAATATTATATATATATATATATATATATGCATCCTATCTAATAAGAGTAATATGCAAATTGACCATACCTCTGCTACACCCACAAGCCATGCCCACCAGCCAATCAGGAGCGAGTATGCAAATTAACCCAACCAAGATGGCTGCAGCCATGGAGTGAGCAGGAGGCTTGGGTTTCCCCGGCAATGGAGGAAGCCAATATTTCCACACACCCTGGCATGCCTTGGCCTCCATTTAAGGCTACAAAGTTTCAATTATAGAAGATAAATAAATCCCAACAAAAATGGCTGCGGCCATGGAGCAAGCAGGAGGCTTGGCTCCGCTCCAGGCTACAAAGTTTCAGTTATAGAAGATAAATAAATCCCAGATACCAGGGCCTCCGCTTGGGTCGCCGGGGGGCGTGGCCGGCCTGCAAACCACCACAGGCCCCTCTCCCAGGCAGCTCCATGCCCCAAGGAAACCCCCACCCTGATAAAGGATACCCTTCAGGGCAAACCAGCTGACCCCCACCCATGCACCAGGCCTCTATCTTATCTAATCCTCCTATCTAATAAAGGAATAATATGCAAATTGACCATCACTCCAACACACAAGATGGCTGCCCCCATGTGGTCAAAGATGACTGACTCCATGTGGACACGAGATGGCCACCACAAGATGGCCAGCAGGGGAGGGCAGTTGGGAGGTACCAGGCCTGCAAGGGAGGGCAGTTGGGGGCAACCAGGCCTGCAGGGAAGGGCAGTTGGGGGGGACCCAGGCCTTCAGGGGAGAGCATTTGGGGGTGACCAGGCCTGCAGGGGAGGGCAGTTAGGGGTGACCAGGCCTGCAGGGGAGGGCAGTTAGGGGCAAACAGGCTGGCAGGGGAGCCGTTAGGCATTAATCAGGCTGGCAGGGGAGTGGTTAGGGGGTGATCAGGCTGGCAGGCAGAAGCGGTTATGGGCAATCAGGGAGGCAGGCAGGCAAGCAGTTGGGCCAGGGGGACGGGACATGGTCAGTTGGCCAGCCTGCCTGCTGGTCAGACTTCTGGTCGAGGGAACAATTTTCATATTAGCCTTTTATTATATAGGATATACACTGAGTGGCCAGATTATTATGCATTCAGAGATCATAATAATCTGGCCACTCAGTGTATATCTCCTATATAATAAAAGGCTAATATGCAAATTGACCAAATGGCAGAACAACTGGTCACTATGACATGCACTGACCACCAGGGGGCAGATGCTCAACACAGGAGCTGCCCCCTGATGGTCAGTGTGCTCCCACAGTGGGAGCGCCACTCAGCCAGAAGTCAGGCTCATGGCTGGCGAGTGCAGTGGTGGTGGCTGGAGCATCTCCCACCTCCACGGCAGCACTAAGGATGTCCGACTGCCAGCTTAGGCCCGCTCTCCATGGGGAGCGAGCCTAAGCTGTCAGTCAGACATCCCCCAAGGGCTCCCGGACTGTGAGAGGGTGCAGGCCAGGCTGAGGGACCACCCTCCACTGAGTGCATGAATTTCATGCACCAGGGCTCTAGTATATCTTACCTAATAATAGACAAACATGTAAATTGACCGTACCTCCTCTATGCCACCAGCCAATCAGGAGTGATATGCAAATTAACCCAACAAAGATGGAAGTTAATTTGCATACACAGGTGCCAAGTGACAGGGGTGGGAGGTTTGCGTTGCCCCGCCCCTGGTCTCTCAGGGCCTCTGGGCAGTGTGGGAAGGCAGGGCCGGAGCGGAAAGAGGTGGCTCCGGGGCCCGAGCAGAAAGGAGCTGGGCCAGAGTGGTGCAGGCAGCCAGGGAAAGGAAAGCCCATTCTAGCACGAATCTTCGTGCATCAGGCTTCTAATATATATGTGTGTGTGTGTGTGTGTGTGTGTGTATGTGTGTATATATATATATATATATATATATATATGTATATATATATTTATGAATTAATGTTATTGCATTAATATTAAATTTCTTGGTTATGATAATGGTATTGTGGTTATTTAGAGATTGTCCTGTTCATAGGAAACATGTGGTGAAGTATACTGATATCTGCAACTTACCTTAAGATTGTTCAGAAAAAACACTGAGTGGTAGAGCTAAAGCAAATATAGTAAAATGTTAAAAATTAGTAAATCTAAATGAAAGACATATGAAGGTTCATTGTATTACTTTACACTTTTCCATAGGTTTGAAGTTTTTGAAAATACAAGTTGGGAAAAATAAAACTAAATGAAATTATTCTTTAAATTCTTTATTTCATACGTCCATTTCAGCAATATTGAAATAGGTTTCTCATACATGCACTCACTCTTTTTATAGGTTTAAAATATGAAATGGTGAATGAATATTACAAATTATAATCAAAATGTATAACCAAGTACTTTTAGAATAAGATAATAGATTTAAGAATTGTGTTAAATTTCTAGTGCAAATGTAACACAAGAGTAAAGGACATTGGTGATGTTAAGATTCAGTCTAGGTTCCCCCATCTTAATTTCTCTGCTCCCTCCCACTTAGAATCTTAAAAAGTTTTCATTATAAATTGGAAATACAGAATTCTTAGAAAATAATAGGGTGATGAGTTGTATGATTCTCCTTACAGGTACAATCTAGTCTTCAGCAATCTGTAAGCCATTGACAAAGTAACTCCATATCCAACAAAAAAAGCCAAACCACGATTTGGCTGGGGAAGGGGTAACAAATATGAAATTGTATGGTAGATCCGTGCTCCAACAAAGATTCTGAAGTGCAGGATAGCTGTAGAGAGATCTGGACCACTTAAGGAATATAGAAGGCCAATCCCAAGAAATGGCACAATATTTTCAAGGTCATTCAGGTGGGCCCTGTGGAAAAAGATGGCTAGTAAAACACTAATTTTAAAATCAGCAGAAACATATTCATTTCCCCCTCTCCTCTACAACTAAACGTGTGTTAATGAATCTGAAAAATGCAAAGACAGATCCGTTTTATTTCTCTCAAATTGCCTTGCTTCCTTACCTACCTGGTTTTTATTTAGAAGGACTCATTATTTTTGTTTCTTTTTATTTTTAGTGTATCTCAGCATATAACAGAGAAGACACTTAACACTTGCAAGAATATTAAAACTGTATCTATATAGTAAATCTCACTTTATTTTTGTAGATATGAAATACTGTTTCTTACAGGGTTCATACAATAGCAATTCAAGATTCTTCTTATAAAAACTCTTCCTCCCAAAGCAAGATAATCCTTTTGGTTATGATCTTTCTAAAGACTTTCCCTCACTTCTGCTAGTTTTACTGAGACAATCCTTGCTCACTCACCCTAACCACAGGTTGCAAAGAATTAATTTACCAATTTAATACCAAGAATCTCATGCTCTCAACATCCAAATAGCAGAATATATAACTAGCCTTTCAAATATGGGTAAGACCTGAGCCAGTGTATCCTCAACTTACAAAAAGAAAATTGCTAAGTGAGGGGGCAAAGGAGAAAGAATAAACAAAAATGACAATACAGAGAAAGATATGTTTCCTAAATTTTATCTTTATACCACAGCTAGAAGAAAAAAGCACAATTTAGCCACAAGTTTTCCTCCAATTCATGGCACCTTGGGTTTCTCTGGCAGGAATGTGAATACAAGGCACATCTATTACTGACTTGATATTTTTTAAGCACTTAATTTTAAAATCTGATGTTCCTATAAGTCTCCAGAATTAAAAATTACTGCAGAATCTAGAGTAAAAATAAAGATTTTATAGAGTTTACCAGCTATTGATACATATTTCAAAATGAAAAATATGCCCTGACTGGCTTGGCTCAGTGGATAGAGCGTCGGCCTGCGGACTGAGGGGTCCCAGGTTCGATTCCGGTCAAGGGCATGTACCTTGGTTGAGGGCACATCCTCAGTGGGGGGTGTGCAGGAGGCAGCTGATCAATGTTTCTCTCTCATCGATGTTTCTAACTCTCTATCTCTCTCCCTTCCTCTCTGTAAAAATTAATAAAATATATTTTTTTAAAAATGAAAAATATTTCTGCTTTATGTTACTCTTTTCTTTTAGAAAAAAAAATAGAATAGTGGCCTATTGTGTACTCAATTATTGTCCTGTTTTTTCCTTCCTCCTGTTTTCCACAGATTGTATCTAAGGTTGCCTGACAGAAATGATGACACATAAAGGTATAAAGAAGGTGACAGTAATCAAGAGAAGTAATGGTTTTGAAAGATTTAAATAAAGAATTACTTGTTTCTACATAAAAGCAAAGGCAGAAAGATATGAATGTTCCTGTCCCCTTTTTCATGGAACCACCCAAGGGCTCCTGAGAGTAAAGTGGGCAAGAAAGGATGGAAAGACCATTTTCTACTAAAGAAGGGCCTGCTTCACCAATGACATCAGGGGATTTATTTGGCCCTCTGAATTCTGCTGAACCACAGATAAATCTTCACCGCCAATCGTGGGCATGTTAGTTTTCTCCTTCACAACATTCCAAAAGGACAGATATTTCGAATTTGGAGAAGACACCGCCCCTGCCTTTACACTTTAGCTGCTCCACGTCACTGGTATCTTCCTGGAGGGAGCTATACATACATCTGTGCCCAGCTTTATAGTTGCTGCATGAGGGACAGGGCCCTGGATCACGTGGCTTCCATCCTATAAACTGTGTTGGGGGAAAACTGGATTTTCAAAGGCAAAAGAATGAAACTAGACCTTATCTTACACTGTATAGAGAAATCAACTCAAAATGGATTAAAGGCTTGCATGTATGATCTGATACCATAAAACTTGTAGAAGAAAGCAAAGCATAGAGGTTAATCTCCTTGACATGGCAATGATTTTTTTTGGGGGGGGGGGAGTGGGGAGAACAAAAGAAAAGGCAACTAAAGCAGATAAAACAAACAAACCCACAGGTGGAACTATATCAAACTAAAAAATTTCTGCTCAGCAAAAGAAACTCAATGAAATGGAAATGCAACCTAATTGGAGAAAATATTTGCAAACCACATTATCTGAAAAGGGGTTAATATTCAAAATACAAGGAACTCATACAACCCAATAGCAAAAAAACAACAAAAACAACAACAACAAAAACACAAATAACTCAAACTTAAAATTAGAAAAGGACTTGAATAGACATTTTTTTCAAAGAAGATACAAATGGCTAGTAGGTACATGAAAAGTTGCTCAACAACACTAATCATCAAGGAAATGCAAATCAAAACCACAATGAGTTATCAACTCACATCTGTTAGGCTGGTTATTATCAAAAAGACAAGAAATAACAAATGATGGTGAGGATGTGGAGAAAAGGGAACCCTTGTTAAACTGGTATAGCCACTATGGGAAACAGTGCAGAGGTTCTTCAAGAAATTAATAATAGAACTACTATATGATCCAACAATCCCACTCTGCATGTATATTCAAAGGAAAATAAAGTATTGTCTTAAAGAGAGGTGTGTAGTCCCATGTTCATTGCAGCATTATTCATGACAACCAATTTATGGAAAAAATCTGTCTGGCAATGAAGGAATGGATAAAGAAAATGTGATATACATACTGTGAAATGTTATTCAGCCTTAGAAAAGGAAAGCCTGTCATTTGCAACAACTTAAAGAAACCTGGAAGGCATTATGCTAAGTAAAATAAGCCAGACAGAGAAAGACAAATATTGTATGGTGTCACTTATATGGGGAAAATCTAAAAATGAAACAAAGTCAAACTTATAGAAATAGAGTAGAAGTGGTTGCCAGGGGTTAGGTGTGAAAGGAGATAGTAAGGGGAGTTTCGTAAAAGGGTACAAACTTTCAGTTAAAATATGAATAAAGGACTTAGCCAATTTGGCTCAGTGGATAGAGCATCAGCCTGCAGACTGAAGGGTCCAAGGTTCGACTCCGGTTGGGGGCACATGCCCAGGTTGAGGGCTTGATCCCCAGTGGGAGGCGTTTAGGAGGTAGCCAATCAGTGATTCTCTCTCATCATTGATGTTTCTGTCTCTCTCTCCCTCTCCCTTCCTCTCTGCAATCAATAAAAGTATATTTAAAACAAAAATGATGAATAAGTTCTGAGGATAGAATGCAGAATGTATTACATGATGACTATAGCTGATAACACTGTACTGCATAACTGAAATTTGCTGAGAGTAGGACTTAAATGTTTTCACACAAAACAAAAACAAAAACGGGGGTAAGGGGAGTAACTGAGTGAGGTGATAGATGTGTTAATTAATCTAATGGGGGGAATACTTGCACAATAGATATGTATACCAAGTCATAATGTTGTATATCTTAAATGTCTTCCAATTTTATTTGTCAATTATACCTCAGTAAAGCTGATTTTTTTTTTATTTTCCTGACTTTATGAAAAAAATTAAGAAAAATACCCCCAGAATAAAATTCAATGTGCTTTTTAAAATCAGTATATTAATTGTATTGTTAGGAAGCTGTGTAGATGATATCTTGGCTTATTGCTTTTCATTGTTCACTGCATTCTCAGTACATTAAACATAATATCTATAAAGGAAAGAGAGGAGAGATATATCCCACATTTATATTTTGAATCTTATGCAAAAGTACCTAGTTCTTCATCCTTTTACATAAGTTGACAATTTCACCTCTGGAGAAAGACAACAAAATTGTAAGAATCTACCATTCTCATTTTACCTCTTACCTATCATTAGTTTTGATATATTCCTACACAGAACAAAGTCATTAATCCCAAGAAAGTGCAGAGAAATATAGCAAAATTGGCACTAGGTGTAATTACAATGATAGCTGAAGACTTCTAGATCCCTAATTTTCTGTAATTACTATATGGACTAAGTACGATGACTGACTTTTCATCTTTCTTCTTCAAAACCCCAACACCCTCACTGAATTCCTTGACCAAAATTCATTGACCAAGTAAACAATTTCAGGAGATAGTGGGTTTACCTTCGTACACGTTCTACTCTGTCATCAACCCGAAGGTACTTCTTGGCATTTTCTCCTTTGCCGAAGCTTGCACAGTCTTCCGGGTTGGCAAAAACCTATTCCAAATACCAAGAAAATATCTTTCAAATACCAGATAACATTGCGGTATTCTAAGTTATTTTCATTTAGAATGGCCCTATGGAATAAAAATTTGGAGCAATAGATCGAACACAGGAGGAGAGGAGAGCATCTATAGCTTAAATCTGAATTTTTATTAACTGCAAAATTTTTTTGAAAAGGGAGGCATAAATAAGAACTTCAATAAAAAGCAATGTATAACAATAGTGAAAAGGCAGCAAAATGGAAAAGAGGGCTTAATTCTAAGTCATCTAGACTATTATTATGGTGAACTGGCATTTTTTCATAGTGGTGTTCAGGCACCTTCTCTCAAGGGCATTAACATTTCCAACTGATTGCTCACCTGAAAGTCAAGGTTTACTTGCTAAAGATATTAGAAGAGCAAGGGGCAATAAATGTATTCTGTACTTTGCTAGAATGTGTGTACCTCTTTTTCTTCTTCTGAATTAACTAAAACTTCAGGTTGAATAATATAGTGAAATATAAGTAGCTGATTACATTCCTACAAATACATGTTCGGGCAGTGGTCGGTAAACTGCGGCTCGCGAGCCACATGCGGCTCTTTGGCCCCTTGAGTGTGGCTCTTCCATAAAATACTACGGCCTGGGCGAGTCTATTTTGAAGAAGTGGCGTTAGAAGAAGTTTAAGTTTAAAAAATTTGGTTCTCAAAAGAAATTTCAATCGTTGTACTGTTGATATTTGGCTCTGTTGACTAATGAGTTTGCCGACCACTGTAATCTAGGGCATATGCTTGTGTATTTCTTTCTATAATTATTATGCTATTTGAAATGATTTCCCCATTCCTTAAAACTTACGTGCACTTTAAAAATATTTAAGTATAGTCCATTGTTTAATAATTTATAGTAAATTAATGAATAAAAACACAAAGTATAAAATTAGCCTCAATTTAAGCTCAGAAATCTCATAAATATTATATTTTTCCTAATGTGATATGAGTATTTGTTCCAGATAAAGATGCTGAGGAGATCTGATGGGCAGGAATGTGATAGAGCATCACCTCTTGAGGTCAGGGCTGCCCATCTTGGTCCTAGCCAATACGTGAATTTTGAGTCAGTAAATAATTGTATTATAATGGAAAGTATGTGAGATTTGAGTTTAAACAAATATGAATTTGCACCTCAGCCTCACTCTGCACTGATTTGAAACCTTGCGTAAGCTTTACTCCTCTGACTTTCAGCTCCTCAGCTATAAAGTGAGGACACTAATGAGGATCTCACATGATTATGTAAACTGATTCCATGATCTGATACATGCAAAGAGCACCATGACTCCTGCCACACATCAGCAGCACTCTGCAAATTCGAATTCCTTGGTCCTTTTCTCATAAGACGGGGTACATTTCTGCTGTCCCTGGTGCCACTGTGCTTCTGGAGGATGAGGGCACCTGGTAGGAGGCAGCTATTGTATAGCCTGCTGCTCCAACACCTGGTCCCATTAGAGAGTTAAACACATGATAGGTATTTGCCCCATTAAAATGCAAATATCCTTGGGGAAGGAATTACACCTAAAGACAGTACAAGGAAATACCTTAGGAAGGACTATGACCTGTAGTTAAAAGCAAGGCTCTGGAGGACAAAACCCGGGACAGGCACTGAGAGAGAAATAGGTGGTTTTCCTGAAAAAGAAATTGCTAAATAGGCAGGGACCACACCAATGAAAGTCGTCTCACTTTGTGGAGGTAGATTTGCTCAACTCTCCTTGCTGTGTTGTCATACTCCTTACTGGAATACAGGATTGTGCTCCAAATCTTTCTACCACTTTCCCCCAGGCCTCCAGTTTTGCTCTGTGTTTTTTTAAAATAATAATTATAATGCTGGGTATTAATAGTATTCATTTAAGAAATCAGAAATATACAAAATTCAAATGCCTTATCCTACAAGAAGCTACTATGGGAATAACTTAAATTTTGTCCCCAAAGGCATATCCTGACCTGTAACAGAGATGAAATTACCAGTTAATTGTCTGAAAAATGACTATTTCATTAACTCCAGTTGGCAAAATTAACTTCAAAATCACAGATAGTTTCCTTGAAAACTTTGATACTCCAGAAATCTCAGATGCTGAAGCAGCATGACAAAAGGTAAAACACACAATGAAAAAAACCATTTACTAGTTCCTGGGGGAAAACACCTGTTTCATAAATATATTAAATCCATCTTATCAAATGACGGCATATTTCATTTGCAGCATTAAACAATGTGCCAATGGACTTTACCAAGAAAAAAGGAAATTAAGAAAATTGCTTTTCAGAATTCCAACTCTTAAAAGTAAAAAAAATTCCTTCAAATTTCTTACCTTTCTTGTTATTCTATAGAATGCAGTTGCAGTACTCATAAACATCATTTTTGAAAGAACAATCGTCGTATAGGAGGCAAATGCCATTAATACTTCATTTTCCATTAGCTGGGCAAGGTCAACCATTTTTTCAACTCTGATCTGGAATTATAGACAAGATTTTAAAAAGCAGACATAAATACCCCAAATACCTTGATGGGCACTTGATATAGAGTACTAACCATACTGTTCTTTCAAATATCTTGGGTTATTTACAGAAGAAATAATCATTTAATTTTTCTAAAATTTCAAAATAAGCAGTATTATTTTCTTCTAGTTCTATGTCATTAAATTTGAAGACATCAAATGAGTAGAATGAAAATGAAAATGTAAAGGCATTACAAGATAAAATAAACAGGCAAAATACTGTAAAGATAGATTAAAGTCATATTTTTATATCAAGATGAACCACAAGTTGGACACAAAAGACCAGAGTTCATGGATTGAGCTCTTTAGAAATGTCAAATTATATAATAGTAATACCATTAATGTTTGATTAGGAATTCCTAATTTCTTATATATGTTTTGCTTTAGAAACCAAACCTACAGCTTTTTGTCATTTCAGTAGTACTCAAGATCTCAAGTTCCAAAAATTCCAATTCTACCAATTAGTTATTAACCTTGGTTGAGAGATTTGGCCTCTCTAAGGCTAAATTTCTTCACTTATAAGATGGGACTTGTAATAGTTCCTAACTTATTGGGTTGTTGTCAGGATTTAATTGATAACATATACTTAGTACAGCACCTCGCCCATTAAAAACCCTCAATAAAATTTATTACAGCCTTATCATGATCATCACTATCACCATGATCATGGTCATCATTATTACCAACGCAAATGAAGATAAAGAGGCAGGATAATGGAGCCAAACATAAGATAGGCTTGCAAATGCAAGGTGGAAAATTGGCATTTATGCTACTTTCATGGAAGGAATAAGGGAAGGAGGATTAGCTTTACATAACTTTTTAGGTTACTTCACATGCCGTGTCTACTTCTATCTAAAAGATATCAAGAGTAAATTGAATGGAACTATCTTAGTCTAGAGTTGGATGTATAATTGGGAATGTACTCAGGAGGAAAGCTAAGGCACACTAGTGATACTAAGTCAAAGTGGGTACGGATTTAAGGTAAATCTTAAAATTTAAACTCCTCACATGATCTGATAGTCATAATTTTTAACTTCTTTGTGTTCTGTTATCACTCTGCTATCTGCTTCTTCTATCGCTTTCACATAAACACACATCTTTTCTCATACCCAAGCTTAGACACTATTTAATGGAGTGCAGTCTCTTCTACATGAAGTTCATTCCTGCCTTGAAAATTCAACGCCTGTATGTAATTATACTAGATCAACCTCTGTCAAATTCTAATCATTCTCTCCACCTACCAATAATCTATAAATTTATATATCTTTCTCTACTCTGTTACTGGTCATATAGTTGTCTATGTGCTACTGATGAATGTGATATAAATCACATAACAATATACATAGACTAGAGGCCTGGTGCATGAATTCGTGCACCAGTGGGGTCCCTAGGCCTGGCCTGCAGGATCAAGCCGAAACCAGCTCTCCAACATCACCCAAGGGGTCCCAGATTGTGAGAGGGTGTAGGCCAGGCTGAGGGACCCCACCGGTGTATGACTGGGTTTGGGGGGAAACGTGGGAAGTTGACCAGCTGGGGAGGGACTGTGGGAGGGCTCCAGGGTGTGTCCAGCCTGTCTTGCTCAGTCCTAATCAGATGGACCCCAGCAGCAATCTAACCTACCAGTCAGAGCATCTGCTCCCTGGTGGTTAGTGAACATCATAGTGACTGGTTGACCAGTCGACTGTCTGCCCCCTGGTGGTCAGTGCACATCATAGCAAGCAGTTGAGCGGCCTTAGCATATCATTAGCATATTATGCTTTGATTGGTTGAAGGCCAACTGGTCAACTGGACACTTAGCATATTAGGCTTTTATTATATAGGATATTTAATTTTATGTGTCACTGTGAGTCCAACTATGCCATGTACTTTATGGGCATTGCCTTACATAATCTTTGTACCTCTAATGTTAAAATCCTCATAACTAGATCCATTTTACATTTGAAGACAATGGGAATTAGATATGTTAAGCAGGCAAGTTGGAGTACAAACACATGTCTCTGACCACACATCTCACACATGAACCACACCACACTGTCACCTTCAAGAGATGGCAAACTGCTTCATTCTGATTCAACACTGACTGAATGTGTACTCTGTGGCTGGCACTGTTGGTGCCCCTTATATCTGTTACCTTCTTTCCTCTTCCAATTATGTTACAAGGGGGCATTATTATTCCCATTGTGCAGATGAACCAAAGTTGCCTAAGTAACCCCTATTTTAAAGGGTAAGCCAAAAAAGGACTCAGATTTAGGCAAACAGAAATGATATATTCTAGTTAAAAAGAACAAAAACAAATACATATGATAAATTAATTCACCTCCACAAGTCTTGAAAGCACAGTATGTGAGATAAATTCTCTGTGCAAGGTAATACTTTTAGTAACATTAAGCTGCACTTGTCCTAAGTGCTGAGGGGGGAAAGCCAGGAATAGGCTGCCCTATCCTTCAGAGCTAAGTAATTAGCTTAATAAGGGAACCCGAAGTCCTATGCTTCTGGAAAGAGATCTGAAATACTGAGGAAGTCCTTTTCTTAAAAAATTAAGACAATTTTATCCAGTAGAAAGTGTTGCTATTTAACAATAATTTTAAAACTATAACAGCAGGTTTCTACTAATGTTCCCAGAATGAAAAAATAATATTTATCAATGAATAAAAGTTAAGAGAATGTTCTCTCCTTGGTGAAAATTGGTATGGGAAGAGAGAAAGTGGAAGCCTTCCAGAACTGTTGGGAAAAGAACACACAGATATCAGCAGTTGGAGCACGCAGGCAATGGGAAGCTTCTTCTTTCAATGTGAACAATATATTGAGGGTGCACTTCACACAGTTTCTCAATCACCAAAAATGTGGCTTAACTCCTCAGGCCTGTGGTTTTGGGAGATCAGCCAACATACAGTCTCTGATGTCACACCCTGTTTATGTAAGTCTTTGACTCACCTCTCTGGGACCAACATCTTCTACTACCAACATACCCAAGGGCCAGGTGAGGAGGAGTAGAGACACAGGACACAGGAGTCATTTGTAGCATGAGAGAAGGTGCTGCTAGTCTAGACTTTTTTTTTTTTTTTTTTCCAAAGCTGATTTGCCAATAAGTTGCCTTGAGCCTACATCATGACTGGGCACTGCACTCAATGCAAAATTACTGAAAAAGTTTTGGAGGAAAAAGTCACCAGGAGAAAGGAGGGCAGTATACACTAGTAGTAATAAGAGGGTAAAATGTGAGATGATTTGAGTATTTTAGGAATGAAGTGGAAATAATCGAAGTAAGCAAAGCAAAATCTGAAACTTGGTTATAAATTACAGAAAACAAAGAATTACAATGTATAGTGTGTTCCTTTTATTGGCCATCATTGGTTGACATAACAGAGAATGTCTCAATCTGCCTCACCAGAGAGAGGGCTCAGTCCCCTCCTATGGATGTGTCTGCCTTTGAGAGAACAAAGGGCAGAGAGAGTGTGGAGCACACACAGACTCTGGAGCCAGGCTGGAGGTCAGGTGGATCTCAGCTCTGTCACTTCCTAGCTGTGATTTCACTTCTTCAGGGCCTACTTACCTTACCTGTAAAATGAAATTAGTAACACTTCCTACCTCACAGGAATCTTGTGAGCATTAAATGAGTCATGTGTAAAGTGCTGAGGAAAGTACTGGATCTGGGAAGTGCTCTATAAGCATTGGGTAAATAAGCTCCTACTTTAGCACTGTTCTGGGCATCAAGCATATAATTTTAGGGTTTTCCAGGATCTTTACATTATCTCACTTGATTTGGAAAACTCTACTACAGTCAAAGCACCTAATATTTGTCTCCACCTTTAACATATAAGGAAATTGAGGCCCAGAGAGGTAGAGGGACTAATTTGACCCAAATTCACAATTGAGGAACCAACACTGGAACCCAGTTTTCTCAAGTGTTTAACTCGGGTCTGGTTAAACACCTTCAGGCTGACAATTCAAGATTACTCTGGTCTTTTGGGAGAATTTTTCTGTCAAATGCCACCCCTATCCCAGTTGAGTTTTCATCTCCCAACTGAAAAATATTCTGCTTATCTTTACAGGTTCTTAGCCAAAAAGAGCAAAGTTCTTTTATTCATGGTCGCCTCTCTATGTCAATATTGTGAAATACACAGAAAAATCTGGGAACACATCCTCAGGGCCATGACTCTGCAATTTTAGACTTTCTGAAGCCAACAGAAGGCTACCCATGAGATAAGGCAAAAAGGTAATCGAGGGCCCTTCTGTTACTGTTTATGTAAGTTCTAGAATTTCCTGAACAGATTGAGGTGACTGCAGACTTGGTCTCCTATGATTCAGAGTCCAGGTACTGGGAGGAAATTGCTGGTTGCTGGTGGCTGGTGGGGCAGCGGGCGGGGGGGGGGGGGGGGGGGGGGGGGGGGGGGGGGGGGGGGGAATGTGGGGTGAAGCTGTTCTCAGGGGGGTTGACTTCCTTTTCCAACCTCAGAGATTAAAAAGCTCCACTCTAAAAGCAAACCCTTAGAAGAATGGCACTTGTCTGTCACAGAGCAATATGCAAATGTGGACCAATTGCCATTTTAAAAAGTGACTCGAGATAGTCAACATGCAATAGTCCTTTTTTTTTTTGGACACAGCAAAGCCCTCACACAACCCTATCTCCCAGGCCATAAGCCCCCGGGGAAGGCAAAGGAGTGTCTAGCTGGGTATTCACAGCAGCCCAGGGCCCTGAGAACTCCAGGCTGTTAGCTGGGCGCCTGGGAAAGTTTCCCTCTGACCATAAACAATGCTTGATTACAGCCCACTTGGCGCTCTCTCCGACAGAAAGCAGGGACAGGAACAAGGACAACGTAACAATGGTGGCGGGACGGGACTAGCAAGAGGCCTCGAAACTTTTTCAAAGGAAGTGGGAAAATGGAAGACAGTCTTCTCTCCACCCCGCCCCACCCCGCCCCCAACACGTCCAGTCCCGAGATAACAATAATCTCTGAGGCCTTCACTCCCAAAGAAGGTCCCCTTCTCGTTTACTCCTTCCACATGGCTTCCCCCTCCAGGTTGGGGGGTGGAGAGCCTTCTAGGGCGTTCCATCCTTAGCCTGCCAGTCAACCGGCCATAAAAATATCACAGGGTCTAACCCAGTGGTCGGCAAACTGCGGCTCGCGAGCCGCGGTTTGCCGCTCTATTGACTAATGAGTTTGTCGACCACTAGTCTAACCCATGTCCTCCTGCACTTTGCAATTTAATTATTTTTATATCACAGGATCTAACCCATGCCCTCCTGCACTTTGCAATTTAATTATTTTTATATCACAGGGTCTAATCCAGGGCCTCCTGCACTTGGTGGTGGTTGTTATTATTACTGTTTTAAACGTGCTGAGGTTTCTCTGCCTATCAGTAGGTCCAAAGGCCAGTGTGACCAAGAAATAGAGTCGCTTTGGGACTTTACACCCTTGGGGTGAACAGAAGTTGCTTAAACTGCGGCGACTTCGTATGCATTACTACGACTTGCAGGTACTTTGTATACCCCCAAAGTTCAAGGGGGCGGGGGGGGGGCTTTCAAAGTGGATGAGAATAAGGAGTAAATCACCACTTAAACATGAAAAGATGCCTCCAGTTTCCTTCCTGGAGTTGGACAACAGGAAACTTTACCTGCAAGGGTGCAGGAGCACAACTCCCTTTCAGGAGGGACCAACTGAACAGCAAAGAGTCAGCAGCTAAATGGAGCGAAGAAGTTGCAGACTGGCGGAGACTTCTCCAGCCTCCAGCCGCCATCCACCTTCCCCTTCCGGCCCCCCACCCTCTCCACAGCCTCTCCCTCCGCACCCCCTCCCGGCACGTACCGTGGATCCCGTGGATCGCAGCAGGAGCGAGGCAGCAAACCTGTCCCCGCAGGCGGGTGGCTGAACTGGGGGGACTTGCACTGCGCGCGGGCGGACCGGACGCCGGCGCCACGCCCACTCTGGCTAATTTCCTATTAATTTGCTCTCCATCGCTTAAAGCAAGACTCCCAGCCTCGGCAAGTCCCGCCCCTAAATCGCCAGACTTTTCTTTCCCAGAGTAACCACCGCCTACTGGTTCCCCTCTTTGAACACTTGTATTTGGCGCCTGCAGCCAGCAGCTCTCCCTCTTGAAATGCCATTTGTCCTATTCAGTGGGGCGGGGACGTTAGCGATTGAGTGGGAATGCTGAATCCTACATTTCAAGTGTGGGAATGGGAAAGCAAGGCAAAGGCGGTTAACTTTTATTTAGTTGGAAACATTGTAAAAAGATCTCAATGTGGAGTCTTGAAAATATTAAAAGCTTTAGAGAACATGTAAATCTCAAGGGGGAAATACTCATTAGAAGTCATTGATAACATTATGTTCCCTTGAACTTCACTTGTCCTGCCACCTTTGCAAGGCAAAGGCTGGCTTGGACACATGTAAACATTTAATAAATCTCACGGATATTGTTCCAAATCTGTGATCGCAGACAACTTGCTTCCTCACTCAGTCCCCTTAGGTTCAGAATCCAAAGCGGAAGTGGAGATTATATTTCAGTTCATTACACAATCAGTTTAGTATGCCTTTTACGGGGACATTTGGGGAATGCATTAGGAAGGCAAATCTACTTTAACATCCACATCTACATTAAGGGTATTTCCAAGCTTCCTAACCCCACAATGTTTATGGGTCTAGCTCCCAAGGTTTATCTAAAAATGTTTAAGGATTTATGTTTTCAATCTATGTAACTTCTCTCCTGGTAATACTTCTCACACATTTACCACCTGCTATGTGTGGTATGTTACCTCTTTCTTTTTAGTCCTAATGTTACCTCCTTTAGGCTTTAAGGAGTGCTCCCATAGCTAGCTGTCTTGAATTTGATTGACAAGTCCAAGCTCTACCCCCCCCCCCAAAAAAAAAAATAAATAAATGAAAAAGGAAGTAAGATTTAGCAATTTGCTTTAGGACAGAGGAATTAATCACAGATCTGAGAACAATTTCTATATAAGCATATCTGTACATAATGGGAAATCTAGCATCAGAACACATTAGTGCTTCATTTTCATGTCTGGATATTTTGAAAACTGTATTTACTCTCCTACCTTGTTAAAGGACATGGGAACCTGGCTGTGACACTAACTTGAATAGGGCAGGATTTGAGGTAAATATGTTAAGAATTCTCACCACAGGAGTTTAATACTACAAGCATTTAAAAGACTCTTTTCATTCATTTATTGTAAGGTAATATGACCCAAATCTTACGGATAACTTTATAGAAAAGGTACAGGCAGCTAAAACAAATAATTGGCTTTTCAAAGTTCCAGATGAGCAGTTTTTTTGTTTGTTTGAAATATATTTTTGTTTGAAATTGATTTCAGAGAAGAAGGGAGAAGGGAGAGAGAGAGAGAAACAAAAGTGATGAGAGAGAGAGAATCATTGATCGGCTGCCTCCTGCCCGCCCCCTACTGGGGATAGACCCAGGAACCTGGGCATGTGCTCTTGACCAGAATCGAAACCAGGACCCTTCAGTCTGCAGGCCGACACTCTATCCACTGAGCCAAACCAGCTGGGGTTCCAGATGAGCAGTTTTAACATGCTTCTGAAAAGAAAAGGAGCACCTGACTCATCTGATGCTCACTTATAAAATGTATTCAAACCTAATGAATCAATGAATAAATACTGAGTTCCTGCTACCAATGAACAATGATTGCCTATCTGTTATATATCTGACACTGTCTTTGGTATAATATTAGCACTTGACTGTAATCAATTTACTAAACAGCCATTTATGAAGTAAATTCAAGGCGCTTGGCTTGATGCTAAAATCTGAAACCAAGGTAAATAAAATCAGTTAATTGTGCTCGAAGAGTTTCAACTGAGTAAAACACAAAAGCCAAAAGAGTAAACAGTTGCCACTAAACTTGAGGAAGAAAAGATTTCAATTTAAAAATGAGAATGAAAAGTGGGGGAAGAACTAGGCCCTAGGGCAATAACAGGGAAAAGGCTGTAAAAGAATTTACACTCTCTATTCATCTTTGATATATGCTCTTTAATCAGTGAAGAAGAGAAAGAGTTACTTGGCTTGCTTTAGTTTGGATAAAAGGAAAGTTTCAGACTTTGAACCCTTCTCCTCACCACCATTTGAAGCCTATATGGAAATCTATCAGGGACACTGGATCCAAGCTTTGGGACAAATAATTCCCTAGTAAATATTAAGCCATCTAAAAAGGCATTAATGTGGGCTGGGGATAGCAAAGGTCATCTGTTCAGCAAAGAGTAGCTGCCACAACAAAGACAAAGGAGATCAAATTAGAAAGACCTGGAAGAATAAAGCATTAGAAGTCTAGTAGTTCTTGCCTTTTAAAAACTAGACAAAGAGAAATATCAAAAAGGAGTGCCATCATCACTAGACTAGGTTTCCAGGAAGTAGGAAGGAATCAGGCACTACAACTATGATCCTTTTAATTATCTTAGACCTTTATGTCCCTGAAATACAGATTAGGTGTCCCCACAATCTTGAAACTAAGGGTGCATACCCTTCTTGGAGATTTCAGAAAACATGTTTTCAAATTAAGACAAAAAGTAAAATAAAAAAATGCAACTTTCTAAACATACAGTTATTATTTTAGAATTATAATCTATGTTAAAGGTATACTAGATTGTTCATCTCCCCCAACAGCCCTATAAGGGAGTTCTTATTTTTCCTATTTGATAGGTAAACTAGAGGCCCAGTGTATGAAAATTCATGCACTGGAGGGAGAGGGGCCTCAGCCCAGCCTGCCCCCTCTCACAGTCAGGGAGCCCTCAGGGGCAGGAGGCGACCCAGGAGATCAGGGGAAGGCGACGCCCTCATCACACCTCTGCTGCTGCCACTGCTGGCAGTGCAAGCCTAGGCCTGCCCTGGTTACCTGAGCCTTGGGCCGGCCCTAGGCAGCTGGGCAGCTGCCATCTGAGGCTTGCCTGCACCTCGGCCGGTCCTGCTTGCCTGAGCTTCAGTCAGTGGGGGGTGCAGGAGGACCCGAGGCCCACATCGGGGCTGAGGGGACTCCAGCAGCAGGCGCGCGGAGCAGCTGGCCCCACCCCTGCTGTGGGTCCCGCCACCTTGTGATGGTGTGACAGTCAATGTGCATATTACCTCTTTATTATATAGGATACTCTGAGATCCAGAATAATTTGGAAGTTGTACTAACTTCAAAAATAAATTCTGGCCCTAGCTGATTTGGCTCAAGGGATGGAGCATGGGCCTACGGACTGAGGGTCCCAAGGGCACATGCCTGGGTTGTGGGCTCGATCCCCAGTAGGGGGCATGCAGGAGACAGCCAATCAATGATTCTCTCTCATCATTGATGTTTCTATCTCTCTTTCCCTCTCCCTTCCTCTATGAAGTCAATAAAATATATATATTTAGGAAAAAAAAAGAATGGAAAAAAATAAACTCTGAACCTAATACCTACCTGCAAAAAAAAAAAAAAAAAAAAAGTAGCCACATTGAGAAGACAAAGCTAGAAAAAATTATTATAAAACACATGAAGCAAATTCAAAGAATATGGTGTAGGATAGACAAGTAAGTCAAAAGAACAGATTAGGATCCAGACACAGAATCGTACCAATTGGTCAACTGATTTTCAGCAAAGGTGCCAAAGCAGTTCAATGGAGAAAGAAAAGTTTTCAACAACTGGATAGCCATGTGGAAAAATACTTCAAACCCTAGCTCACACCATACACTAAAATTAATTCAAGATGGACCATAGACCTAAAAGCTAACATTATAAACTTCTAGAAAAAAATATCTTCATGACCTTGGGGTAGGCAGAGATTTCTAATACCAGATACAAAAATCATCTATAAAAAAAATGATAAAATGTCCATACTACCCAAAGCAATCTATAGATTCAACGCAATCCCTATTAAAATACCAATGGCATAATTTCACAGATCTAGATCAAACGTTCCAAAAATTTATATGGAACCAAAAATTTATATGGAACTCTGAATAGCCACAGCTATCTTGAGGAAGAAGAACAAAGTTGGAGGGATCACAATACCAGATATCAAGTTATACTACAAAGCCACTGTACTCAAAACAGCCTGATACAGGCACAAGAACAATCATATAGATCAATGGAACAGAACAGAAATCGACCCAAGCCATTATGCTCAATTAATATTTGACAAATGGAGTCAAGACAGTCTCTTCAGTAAATGGTGTTGGGAAAATTGGACAGGTATATGCAAAAAAAAAAAAAAAAAGGAAAAGAAAAAGGAAACTAGACCACCAATTCCCACCATATACTACAAGAATAAACTCAAAATAGATAAAAGGCGTAAATGTAAATCATAAAAATCTTAGACAAAACCATAGGCAGCAAAATCTCAGATAGTTCTCATAGCAATACATTAATACATTTACTGATATATGTCCTAAGGCAGTGGTCGGCAAACCGTGGCTTGTGAGCCACATGCGGCTTGCGAGCTGCAGTTTGCCGCTCTGTTGACTAATGAGTTTGCCGACCACTGTCCTAGGGCAAAGGAAACTAAGGACAAAATAAACAAATGGGACTACATCAAAATAAAAAGCTTCTGCACAGCAAAAGAAACCACCTACAAAATGAAAAGAGAGCCTACTGTATGGGAGAACATATTTGCCAATGATGCATCCAATAAGGGGTTAATTTCCAAAATATTTAGGGAACTCATAGAAGAAAAACAATCCAATTAAAAAATAGGCAAAGGACCTAAATAGACACTTCTCCAAAGTGGACATACAGAAGACCAAAAGACATAAAAAATGCTCAAAGTCACTAATCATCTGAGAGATGCAAATTAAAACAACAATGAGGTATCACCTCATACCTGTCAGAATGGCTATCATCAACAAATCAACAAATGACAAGTGTTGGTGAGGATGTGGAGAAAAGGGAACCCTATTACACTGCTGGTGGGAATGCAGACTGGTGCAGTCACTGTGGAAAACAGTATGGGGTTTCCTCAAAAACTTAAAAATGGAACTTCTATTTGACCCAGTGATCCCACTTCTAGGAATATATCATAAGAAACCAGAAACACCAATCAGAAAGAATATATATGTGCCCCTATGTTCATAGAAGCACAATTTATAATAGCGAAGATTTGGAAACAGCCCAAGTGCTCATCAGCAAATTAGTGGATAAAAAAGCTGTGGTTCATTTAGAAAATAGAATACTATGCTGCTGTAAAAAAGAAAGAATTCTTACCATTTGCAACAACATGGATGGACCTGGAGAGTATTGGGCTAAGCAAAATAAGCCAGTCAGAGAAACACAAGTATCGCATGATCTCACTCATATGTGGATTATAATCCTACTAGAGGCCCAGTGCACAAAATTCGCGCACTTGGAGGGGGGGGGGGCATGTCCTGCAGCCCAGCCTGCAACCTCTCCAATCTGGGACCCCTTGAGGAATATCCAACTGCCGGGTTAGGCCCCCACAGGGATCGGGCCTAAATGGGCAGTTGGACATCCCTCTCACAATCCGGGACTGCTGGCTCCCAACTGCTCACCTGCCTGCCAGCCTGATCACCCCCTAACCACTCCCCTGCCAACCTGATCAATGCCTATCTGCTCCCCTGCTGGCCTCATTGCCCCCAACAGCCCTCCCCTGCCAGCCTGATTGCCCCCAACTGCCCTCCCCTGCCAGCTTGGTCACCCCTAACTGCCCTCCCCTGCAGGCCTGGTTGCCCCCAACTGCCCTCCCCTGCTAGCCTGGTTGCCCCCAACTGCCCTCCCCTGATGGCCTGGTTGCCCACAACTACCCTCCCCTGCTGGCCATCTTTGACCACATGAGGGCAACCATTTTGTGTGAGGGCGTGAGGGTCAATTTGCATGTTACCTCTTTATTATACAGGATATAATAAAAACATAGCATGCAAATTGTCCCCTCCACTGGGAGTTGTCTAGGACTTCGACCAGGGGTTGGGGCCGGCCGGGGAAAGGGAAGGGAGGCCCTGGCCGGCAGCTGGCAGCTGCTAGGAATCCTACCAATGCACAAATTTTGTGCACTGGGCCTCTAGTGAAAAAAAATACACTGATGAACAAAATAGATCCAGTGACATAGAAGCATGGAACAGACTGGCAAATCTCAGAGGGAAGGTGGAAAAGGGTGGGTGAGTGGGACAAGATCAATTAAAGAACTTGTATGCATATATGCATAACCCATGGACAAAGACAATAGAGTGGTGAAGGCATAGTGTGGGGGACAGGGGCAGGCTAGATTACATCAATGTGGGGGATAAAGGGGACATATGTAATACTTTTAATAGTAAAGATTTTAAATAAGAGAGAGAGAAAAGAAATCATTAAGAAAATGAATAGGCAAGCCACTCTATGGGAGAAAATATTCTCAATACATTTATCTAACAAAGAACTTATATGCAAAATATACCAAGAATACCTATAATAATAATTGAGACAAAAATTACAGTTAAAATAGAAAAATATACAAAAGATTTGAATAGACACTTCACAAAAGAAGATATATTAATGGCTGAGAAGCATATACAAAGGTGTCAACATCTTTAGTTTTCAGATATAATGCAATACAAAACCACAAAAATATACTTTTACTCAAACATTAGTATTTCAAGAATAAAAATTGAGACAGGATCAGATATTGATGAGTCTGTGAAACAAACGGGGTTCTCATGTGTTGCCTGTGAGAGTATAAAATGGAACATACATCCTAGGTAAATTGTCTCCTAGTTTCTTATAAATGTAAACATAGCCCTAGCCGGTTTGCCTCAGTGGATAGAGCATCAGCCTGCAGACTGAAGGGTCCCAGGCTCGAATCCGGTTAAGGGCACATGCTCAGGTTGCAGGCTCAATCCCCATTGGAGGGCATGCAGGAGGCGGCCGATCAATGATTCTCTCTCATCATTGATGTTTCTATCTCTCTCTTCCTCTTCCTTCCTCTCTGAAATCAATAAAAAAATATATTTAAATGTAAACATAGACCTAGGCTATCATCCAACAATTCCACTGCAGGGTATCACTCAGAGACATGAGGACATAGAGAAATAAAAGGATAGTTTAAGAATTTCTTTGCAGCTTTATTCATAATTACCAAAAACTGGGAAAATGTAAATGTTCATCAGCAGAAAAATAGAAAAATAAATTGTGATATATTTATATACAAATGTTAACTACATCACAATAAAAAATAATAAACTACTGATACCCACAATAATATGATCGAATATTAATAATGTTAAGTAAAAGACTACATTCTGCATTCTTTTATTTTTAAAAACTCCAAAAAACAAGTAAAATTATGATAGTAAAAATGGGAAAGATCATTATTTCTAGTGAAATGGGTAATGATTAGCTACAAAAGAGCATAAAAAAAGTTTTTGGAGTGGATGGAAATGTTCAGAATATTAGTTACATGTAAACACTGTATACATTTGTCAAAATTCACTGAACTCCACACTTAAAATCTGTACTTCACTGTATACAAATTCTACCCTGATCACAAATGAATTTTTAAAAATTCATTAACTGTGAAAGTTGGCAAAGAGCTAAGCCTAAAATAGTGGCAGATACACCTTTATTAATTCCATCTTAATATTGTATGGGAAGTACTAAAGGGCAAGTGTAGGTAAATATATTATAGAGAATTTGAGAAATCTTAACGTGTTTCTGTGTTTCTCCCTCTTCTAAGGACATGAACGATTATTTTTCCCAGAAAAGGGATATTCCCAAACCCAATTGCCTGCTAAGGTTAAGAAGGGCATTATCCCTTTCATTTCAAGCAGTCAAGCAACAACACCTAATCTTGCCAAGAGTCTCTAGCAAATATTTCAGGCAATGTGGAGACATAATTCATATATATATATATATATATATATATATATATATATATATATACACACACACACACACACACACACACACACTAGAGGCCCGGTGCACGAAATTCGTGCATGGGGGTGTGTGTCCCTCAGCCCAGCCTGCACCCTCTCCAATCTGGGACCCCTCGAGGGATGTCAACTGCCCGTTTAAATGGGCAGTCAGACAGCCCTCTCACAATCCAGGACTGCTGGCTCCCAACTGCTTACCTGCCTGCCTTCCTGATTGCCCCTAACTGTTTCTGCCTGCCAGCCTGATCACCCCCTAACCACTCTCCTGCCAGCCTGTTTGCCCCTAACTACCCTCTCCTGCAGGCTTGGTCACCCCCAACTTCCCTCCTCTGCCGGCCTGGTCACCCCTAACTGCCCTCCCCTGCAGGCTTGATTGCCCCCAACTGCCCTCCTTTGCAGACCTGGTCCCTCCCAACTGCCCTCCCCTGCTGGCCATCTTGTGGTGGCCATCTTGTGTCCACATGGGGGCAATCATGTTTGACCACATGGGGGCAGCCATCTTGTGTGTTGGAGTGATGGTCAATTTGCATATAACTCTTTTACTAGATAGGATAGAGGCCTGGTGCACAGATGGGGGCCGGCTGGTTTACCCTGAAGGGTATCCCGGATCAGGGTGGGGGTTCCCTTGGGGAGTGGGGAAACCTGGGCAAGGGACCTATAGTGGTTTGCAGGCCGGCCATGCCCCCTGGTGACCCAAGGGGAGGCCCTGGTATCTGGAATTTATTTATCTTCTATAATTGAAACTTTGTAGCCCTCAACGGAGCCAAGGTTCCTGCTCGTTCTGTGACTGCAGCCATTTTTGTTGGGATTTATTTATCTTCTATAATTGAAACTTTGTAGCCTTAAGTGGAAGCCAAGGCAGGCCAGGGCAGATGGAAAGCTTGGCTTCCTCCATTGCCTGGAAAAGCCAAGCCTCCTGCTCTCTCCGTGGCTGCAGCCATCTTGGTTAGGTTAATTTGCATACTCGCTCTTAATTGGCTGGTGGGCGTGGCTTGTTGGTATAGTGGAGGTACAGTCAATTTGCATATTACTCTTTTATTAGATAGGAGATATATATATATATATATTACAGAGAGGAAGGGAGAGGGATAGAGAGAAACATCAATGAGAGAGAAACATCAATCAGCTGCCTCCTGCACACCTCCTACTGGGGATGTGCCCACAACCAAGGTACATGCCCTTGACTGGAATCAAACCTGGGATCTTTCAGTTGCAAGCCAACACTCTATCCACTGAGCCAAACTGGGTAGGCAGACATAATTCTTCATTTGTGGGATTAATGTTGACTTTTTTATCAGACACCACTACACTGAGTCATGGACCCTACAGTCCAAGGAGGCACCCTGACACTCTTCACAAAATTTAGTTGCAAACTCTGGTTAACTTAATCAACGCCTTCAGCGTAGGTGATATATTGGAGACTATAAAACAATGAATTCACAGAAGCAAACCTGAACCTATTATTTGAAGTTTAGAAAACAAGCAACATGCACCGTTTATTAATATGTCCATAATTGCTTTTGTTTCTTTGACATCAAATAAGCTCACTGACAACAATGACCAGGATGTACTGGTGAAAGTTACCAGCGTTTCTATCACGGAACCCCTTTTGGAAATGGTAGAGCCTCCCATGTGCTGAGAGAAATCACTCGGCAGATCTTATAGAAGCTATTCTTTTCTGCCAAGCCGCTTTAAAATTCTTTTTCTAGTTCTTGATTTAGTAACTTTAGATCTCTGCATTATGTTGTGTTTTACACCGAGCTATTGACTTTAGCTAAGAAACCGTGAACAATAATTATTTTGCATGACTAAGCTCTGGAACTCCATTGTCAGACAGGCACTTTACAGTACCACCAGCTTCAAAATTTAGAACAGAACTGTCAAGCAAGCACATGCCTACACCAAAGACTTCTATTTTCAAGCTACAGGCATGAGGTCTATGATGTGCAATAATAGAGTGAATCTTTGAATTGTGGTGAAAGCTCCTGATTTGACAGTCCTGGAAATGAAAGCCTGTTTCTTTCTAGAACAGATATATCAGTGGGAGCAACAGTACAAATTTTCAAGCAAGGCTGAGGTATGGCATTAATGCTAAAAAAGGGAGACTCGTCCACTGAGATTATTAAATGGTCTTAAGAAGGATTGTATTTATGGTGCACAGAGAAAAACTTACCCCAAACTGAGAACATCTGATTTTGCTCATCTGAGTTGGACATCTTTCCAATCATTCAATATAACTGTTATGAAGTTAACAACTTATATTATCTAAAAATTTTATCCTAGAAGTAATATAAAACTTGTATAAATGTTTCTCAACATTTTAACACAAAGCCAAAGAATGGACATATTTTAGCAAATATTAATACATTGTATATAAATTAAATGTATCTTACTCTTCAGCACGGCCAGGTATGTCCCATCAGGAACATAGGGCCAAACAATTTCTCTTTACAAAGTTGACCTTTTATCCCTTTAAATTTTTGTAGCGCTTCACTTTTTTTACAATTATTTTTTCTTCTACTGATAATTTGCTTCTTAACTTTTGGACAAATATTATCTTTCCTGTGTAGATTAGGAAACGGAAGAATAAAAATTAAATGTCCTTGAAAGGCCATATGGCAATGAAACAATAAAGTGGGGGAGAAAGAAGCATGGCTGATCATGCTCACAGATACCTGTCTTTAAATATTTTATATTTAAATATTTAATTTAATATTAAAATATTTTCAATATTTCTTTTCTTTTTTTTTTTTTTTTTTTTTTTTTTTTGCCCAGGAAAGTGTTTAGGCTCTCCAAAATAAATTCATACTAATATATTTATTATTGATGATTTATAAATCAGAATTCCAACTTATTAAATTAAAAAGAGAGTTCTGCCCTGGCCAGTGTGTGTCAGTTGGTTGGGCGTCATCTGGTGCACTGAAAGGTTGCCAATTCAATTCCAGGTCACAGCACATGGCCAGGTTGCAGGCTCAATCCCCAGTAGGGGCCCAGGATTGGACAGCCAATTGATGTTTCCCCCTCACATCGATGTTTCTCTCTTTCTCCATCTCCCTTTCTCTCTCTAATGTTGACTTCTCAAGCATACACTACTACAATCATATTTTTTAATATTTTAAAAATATTTTTAATAAAAGGAGAGTTCTGCATTTCCATTGATCAAACTACTCATATCTACTTCATAAAGTACTCCCATTCTAGGTGGAAAACCAAATGGGAAATCACAAATTGTCAAGAAAAAAAGAAATGCCACGTCCAGCTGCATTAGAACTTGGAGAATTATCTCAGGTTCTCTTCAATGAATACCTTCCAGGTGACCACAGGTATATTACCACAAATTTTTTTTAGCCTCTCTTCCCACCAGTATAGCACTGCCTATTTGGACTTCCTGAAGCACAGCTCTGATCAAGCCACTCTTCTACTTGCAACTTGTAGTAGAATTTAAGAAACTTAATGATTTCAACCAGTATATATTTTGACTCTTAACTATCAGATCATAATATTGTAGTAAAAGTGAAGTACATGGGAAATAGAATGAGTCTTCCTGCCTGCTTTGGACAACTTCTGGGTTGGCACTGTTACCCAAAGGAGTATTTATGTTATTAACTCAAGCTTCTCTCTTTGAAGAGTTTGGAAGATTTGTTGGAAAACATTAAGCAAACATTTTGGGAAAAAAAAAAAAAAACAATAAATCTTAGTATATGTACATAAACTTGTAAAATGTGTAATTTACCATTTCCTGACACCCTCAAAAGAAGTAGGCAACTAAAAAGGAGAGTTTAAATAGCTCTCCGGTAAATAAAAGAGAGATAAAAGGAGGAGAGGGTCCTTAGAGCAAAAACCAGACGAGTAGCTCACCGGGAGCAGTGGAGGAAAGGGCTGAGAAAGAGATGAGCTGGCTGGTGAAGAAGAGGCTCTTCAGAAGAAGAAGACACATAGTGAAGATTTTTATCAAGATTTCAGGGATAGCCCTAACCGGTTTGGCTCAGTGGATAGAGCATCGGCCTGGGGACTGAAAGGTCCCAGGTTCGGTTCCAGTCAAGGGCATGTACCTTGGTTGCGGGCACATCCCCAGTGGGAGGTGTGCAGGAGGCAGCTGATTGGTGTTTCTCTCTCATCGATATTTCTAACTCTCTATCCCTTTCCCTTCCACTCTGTAAAAAATCAATAAAATATATTTTTTAAAAAAGATTTCAGGGATAGTGTGTATTGTGACCATCATTTCTTTTCTCATACAGTCTTCAGTAGAGTATCCAGCTCTTTCTAAAGTCTTAGGGAGTTCATTTTCCTTCAGGAACTTATGAGAGGTTTTGAACTGGGCTCCTACCAACAGGTTGAGGATATAGGGGCCCCTGAGCACAACCAAGTCATAAATAATGAAGACCCAGCAGGCTCTGATCACAGTTCCAGTTCCTCCTTGGGAAGAAACTGGCAATAATTAAATTCAATAACTCAATAATTGGGAATGACTTGATTTAGATGGATTTTTCGCCTCTATGTTCTACTCTAGTTTTGTTCAACAAACCTATGCTACATCTCGTTTTAGAAACCCTATTGTGAAATCTCAGTCTTTACTTGGACACTTGCTCATAATGCCACCTACATAGATGGAAGTCTATCTATGACCTCAGTGGGAAGGTTGTTTTATTTATTTTTTTCAATATGATCTTTAAGTACTGACTGGCTATGAATGATGATGCTCTCCAAGTCTGCCATCTCTTTGTAAGATCAGTGACTTTCAATTCTCTTACTCACAGAGGATGGGAAAGATAGGGGTGGAGTGTAAAATCCCTATTATGATTAAAAGAATTGCTTCCTGCTTCACATGAGATCTGAAAATAGTTTGCTCTACATTGACATTGACAGTGACAGGATGCTGTCTGTCAACACTAGGAAGCTTCCATCCGCTATAATCTTTTTCATCGATTGCTTTAAAATGCCAAAATATTTTAATGACAAATAAGTGTATAAATTATTGACATTTTAACTGTATAGGAAATTCCAGGCCAGGCAGAGACAGGAGAAGATGAGGGGGAGAGGCCAAAGGTATAGCTTACTCTGGAATTGGTTAGTTGACACACATTCCACATGTTCCGATTGCTACACCTCACCTCTGTTGTTTTATCTGAGATTATCTTCTCATATCAGTCTGCCTAAAACCCATATAGCCTAACTAGCTCCTATTTTTCCTTAATTCTGAAATTCAGTTAAAAGTTATTTCATTATCTCTGAACTTTTGTAGTATTTACTTACTTTATGACATGTATACATAATCTTGTAATTTAATTACTTTTGTAATATTTTAACATTCCTACTAAACTATCTGTACTCACTTTTAAATATATAGTATATAAATATAGGACCCTGAGTTTGTTGAAAAACAATGTGCACATGCACATTCTCACACACACACACACACACACACACACACACACACACACACACGGACTAGAAGGAGAGATACAAAATCATTTTAATTGTTTTCTCTGGTTTAAAGGCATCCATACAATTTCCATTTTCTTCCTTATACTTATCTCTGCTTTTGAAAATTTGCATCATAATATGTATTACTTTTTAATTTGAAAATAAAATAATATATTTTATCAGAAATCTAAATATTTGATTGCTTCCTTGGCCAAAGGTACTTTAGGCCTTTCTTTTTTTCACAAGATACTGCCACGTGGTATCAATAAAACACAAATCACTTACCATCTATGGCTATTTGCTGGAAAGATAAATAATCTTAGTTCTCATGTTCATATAATGAAAAAAACTCTAGTAGCATCAGTTCAAGTTGTTTACAAACTAATTTTTAGTGGAATTGTTTTCAAATGAAATCTAACACAGAACTTCTATATTTAAAATAATTTAGAGCAAGGTCTAAGTTCCTCAGATAGTCTAAAATCTTTAGTGATTAGTAAGTGCAAATATGTAGATCCTTGATTAGGAAATCCATGAATTACCCCCCATGAAACCTTGGTGTTCATTTAGTCCAACATTCTCATTTTACCAAAAAGGAAACTGAGGCACAGGAAGGCTAGTAACTAGAACCTACACTTTCTAAGTCTAGGTTCATACTGTCCTAATTCTTTTTTAAAATATATTTTTATTGATTTCAGAGAGGAAGGAAGAGGGAGAGAGATAGAAATATCAATGATGAGTTTAATGGGCTGCCTCCTGCATGCCCCTGACTGAGGACCGAGCCCACAACCCAGGCATGTGCCCTTGACTGGAATTGAACCCATGACTCTTCAGTCCATGGGTCAACGCTCCATCCACTGAGCCAAGCCGGCCAGGGCAGTCCTAATTCTTGTTTGTGATTATTTTAGAGTGTTATGTTTCTCTAACATAATTCCCAATTGTGACGTACATTGAATTTGAATCCTAGAGTTCCTACCTATGTTTACACTCTAGTCTTCAATGTCTAGAATCCAGCTTTCTTTCCAGAACTCAGGGAAGATTTCCCTGCCAGAGATCTCTGTCACCCAGTGGCTGCTTCCTTATTTCCAAGGGCTCATCCTCAATGTCTGACCTGTCATTTGACTATGTGCCCCTTGGAACATCGCTCCTCCTTTGACAGACAGTGAAGATTTGCTTGAACCTGAAGGTACTTACATCTTTCTGTCTCTGGCCTGTTTTTGCGGTTGAAAGCATTCTAGCCTCCATATGCCTATCTCTAAATTTACCCATAGGGAACATTTTTGAATACATCCTATCCTGGTCTTCTAAGAATGAATTGGAGTGATGCATCTCTCTCTCTCTCTCTCTCTCTCTCTCTCTCTCTCTCTCTCTCTCTTTTACTTTCATGCACACAAGTCTACAGGTAATAATGTAAGACAACAAATGACTAAGTGCTCAAATGAGTAGAACAGGCAATATAAGCTTCAATGGTTTAGAAAGGAAAGATCAATATGGGTGAAAATAAACAGAAAAAAATGTTTTTTAAGAAGACAGCACATGTTGGAACCTTTGGATAGACAGGAGGAAGCAAAAGAATAGACAGAAATACAGGAAGATTGATCTGGATTGGTAAAAAAAAAAAAAGAAAGAAAGAAAGAAAGAAAGAAAGAAAGAAAGAAAGAAAGAAAGAAAGAAAGAAAGATTTGTATCCCCTGATTCTTGGAAGATTTTTACCACTGGAGTTAACATGAATTATTTTATAGGATTTATTAACATAATTTTAGTCAGAAATCCTTCAAAATTTTCTGGTTTTGGTTTAATTGGTATATGACCACATATTTCTTTTTTTTTTTTTTGCTAGCTATTAAGTGAGCTTTAGGTGAAACCATGATGTAGACAATAGCTCATTGGCAGAAAGAGTCAGCCAAGCTTTTCTCAATACCTAGAAAAACATGAAAATGTCTGCAGTGCCATCCTGGATCTGTCTAGTACTTGGCTGCCCTGGTCCTTTTATGAAAGAGCATGGTAGTTGCCTGCAACCTGAGGTTGATCTAAAAATGGTTGGGCTCCTTCACTGTCTAACTTCTCTCTAAATACATGATATAACTTTTTTTAAAGATTTTATTGATTTCAGAGAGGAAGGGAGAAGGAGAGAGAGACAGAAACATCAATAAGAGAGAGTCATCAATTGGCTGCCTCTTGCACACACCACACTAGGGATTGAGCCTGCAACCTGGGGCATGTGCCCTGATGGGGAATCGAACCAGGACCTCCTGGTTCGACACTCAACCACTGAGCCATGCCAGCCGGGCCTTGATATAACTTTTAAAGTTACACTTACAAAAATACCTAACTCAAATTCAGCTAAACATGATCTATTAACTCAGATCATGGTCCATATGGGTGGACCCATAGGTATACCTAGTTTCTATAAGGATTTAGATCAAGTTTTATAAAAATAAAATTAGGATCTTTCTCTATCACTCTGCTTTGCTTTCTTGGTGTCTTCTACATTCCAGGAAATCTCTTCCATAATGTTTGCAAGAGAATCTTTTGTCTGGAAACACATTAAGTTACAGAGATAATCTTTCTTGGCCCTAATTGGTTTTGATTGGGTCAAGTATCCATCTCTAAAATCAGGTAGATGAAATACATTGTATGGCTTATACTGCTGTGGTGGTTAATTTTATGTGTCAACTAGGAAGGTATTTTTGGATGAGATTAATATTTATATTAGTGAACCTTGAGTAAGCAGATTGTTCTCCATATTGTGTGTGGGCCTTATCCAATCAGTTGAAGAACTATTTAATAAAAAGACGGACCTCCGAGAGAAAGAAGGAATCTTCTAGCAGACTACCTTCAGTCTTTATCTGCACCGTACACCTTTATTTGCACCATTGGGTTTCCTGAGTCTCCCAGCTGCCAGTCCACACTGAAGATTTGGGACTTTCTAGCTCCCATAATCACATGATCTATCATTTTTTCTATCTATCTGTCATCTATATCTATCCTACTCGTTCTGCTGCTCTAGAGAATCCTGATTAATACAACTGCTGAGTAGGTAAACCTCCAGAGTATTCTACAGTATTGCTGTTATTGTTATTTTTATTATTATTACTATGGTCATCTGCTTTCATCTATACTTCTTCCCAATGTATTGAGTTCCCAATTTCCCCACATTCATGGCTCTGGACTCTCAACTAAACTTTCCTGAACTAGTTTTTCTAGGTTCCTCTGTCCCTTCTATCATAATTTGCCCATGCCAATAAGATTTTCAACAGTACATTCTTTCTATAATTTATAAAGCTGAACAGGCGACCTAGAATAATAGATTTTTAGAACTTGTGGAGATCATCTAATCCAGTAGTTTCTGCAGTAGGGTGTACAGAAATCTTGATTCATGCAGTTGAGGAGAAAATACATTGTTTTATATGTTTACATATTTTTAGTGTAAAACTTAAGAATGAAATGAGCTTATTATTCAATGATTGAATTCACAATAGTATAAATCATATATACATATATGTGTGCATGTGACATAATATATGTTAGAATGTAAAAGCTTAAAGATTTGTTTCACTAATAGAATAATATAATTTTTTGAAAAGTTGAGAGACCAGCGATCTTACCTGCTCCTCTTACTTCACAGGGAGGAGGCAAGTGACCTGAAAGAAGAGAATGGCTTTCAAAACATTTTTAAAGGATACAAATGCAATAATAATAATAATAATAATTATTATTATTATTATTCAAGTAACACAGTAGACTGCTAGCTGAGGGATGTAGGGATAAGAGTCTCCTTTGCTACCCTCCCCCAAGTCAAATCATACAGGTCAACACCACTATTTGTACCAGAATTCTGTGCTGGAGGAGTTTGGAAGCAGTGATCACTTTGGAAGGGGAAGCCAGGGATACGTCCTAAAACTGGTTGCATAAAAAGAACAGTGTTTACTTAATATATATTTATTTGGAGAAGTATTTTTAAGCAGGTTGTTCTATTGTGCCACCCCCACTCCAGCCATCACTGGCTGCTGCCACTGGTTGTCACATCTGTCTGTATTCTTAGCCAGCAATATTTCCATTCCTTCTCAAAATCCTTCGCACACAATAGTAAATCTTTTTCATATTCATATGTGCTGTAAATAGCTGCTACACTATGTGAACTGTTCAACTTAATAAGTCTTCCCATCCCTAAATCAAAACTAATTAGCTTTGTTTTTCAAATTGCTGACACTGGGGGTCTTCGCTATAACAAACCTGTATGTGATTAGTGATCTAACGGCTGGTGCTGAGCTTGGGCAAATATTTATAGAGTAATCATATTGGATAGGGTTGAATAACCTCTTGGATTAAGTGTGAGCTTCTGCCAGATGATGCTACAAAATTGTGCTAATTTAATGGTACAGTCCATTCTTCTGTCTGCTGATACAACCTCTACAGACACTGATACAAATATAATCAGGGGTATTAGGGGATGGTATGGTTCCTTTATTGGCACCCTTGACAGTAATGTGCCAGAAAAATCCAAATATAACTTTGCAAATATAAATTTTGGGATAGGTAAATGAAACCTTATACAGGGAGGTTAAATATATATACACCTAGCACTGTGATGAGCGTAAAGTAAGTAGTCAATGGATGAATACTTGCCATGTTATCAGCATATTAGATACCAGAGAAACAATTTTGCTTTTATTTACTTTCAGGAACAGTAAACAGGTCTTAATTAGGCAAGCCAGTTTTAGTGTTAATTGAGGACTTCTTCTATATTAAAATGTATTGTTATTAAGCCAGCCTCTCACAGTGACACAGCAAGCAAAACTGAAAATATACAGTTAATTTTAATATGTAGTCTTTAACCTGTAGTCCGAAAGGAGACCGAGACCTTGGGAAGGAAGAGATGAAGGCAGTAGTTTTTAAAGGTCTTACAGTTAAACAGTGGCCAAATGGAGACTAGAAATTCCATTTTCACACATACTGCCCAGTGCTTTCCCAACCTGGGCATCTAGACCTATTAAAGCAAAATAGTGTAATATCATCATACAAATGACCTTAGGAAACTGGGTCATTTCCTTACTCATATTCCTTACTCATATTGTTGTATAATGTTAATTTAACAAAGATTATATATTTGTTAAATGTATATGCTTTTTATTTGCATTGATTAATTGCAATTGCACCATTTTAAAAATACTGTAGAGCTATCTTTCTTAGACACACCAGCCAACCGGTTAGCTATATTTAGATGTGAGGAGGAGGCAGAGTAATTGTTAAAGAGTTCTATGTTTTTTTACAACCGACTTGACTGACAGGCCTTAAGAGCTATTTCTTTCAAAGCAAATATGACTCATAGCCCTTAGGTAGAGTGTGTGCACAGGCTAGAAATATTGATCTGTCCACATCCTACAAACATTAAGACACAATAAAAAGAATTTTTAACTTAATTCTGAATAATGCAATAGCAAAAACATACGACCAGTACACAATCGACAATGGTAATGTATGTGTAATGTTTTGTGATGTCAAGGATGTAATTTAAACTCAAGAAACAGACACTGTCTTTCCAGCTCGAACTCACTCCCTTCAGTTTAACTGTGACACGTCTCAGAACAGTAGGTGCCTAAAGAAACATATTTAAAGTTATAAATAAATATGTATTATTAAGTCATCAAGTATAAGGTACCCACCTTGTAATAACTCTAATCACCAGCTCAACATTTAGAAATGAGAGCAACCAGCAGGCAGTTCGGTAAAACTTCTCTTTGGCGTTTGCTCATAATGGAGTGAGACAATGCCCCCATCACTCCACATCAACACTGGCAAGAGGAAGATAGAGGTAGAGGCAGGTTACAAAAGGTAGCCAGTCGACAGATGCTCCCCTCCCTGGTGCTTCCTGAACTACCTGAAAACCCCTTTTTCTACTTGCCTCTGGCCAGCCTTCTACCACTTTGGATTTCTGGTTCCCACCAAATACAGGAGAGAATAATCAATACTGCTGTGGGTTACAAAACGCAGTCTTCTTAATTTTGGCTCTGGTGGCTCTCCCAGCTCCACAGGGGGGCCAGCAGCTGGGTTCTTCCTTCCAGCCAAGTTCAATGTCAGGGTTGCAGGCCACACTGCTATCACCACCTTAAGAGCAGAATTTTCAATTAAACAAAATAAACAAACAAGCAGAGCTGAACAGATGCATAGATACAGAGAACAGTTTGACAGTCGCCAGATAGGAGAGGGTTGGAGGATGGCTGAAAGAGATGAAGGGATTATGAAGTACAAATTGATAATAACAGACTAGTCATAGGGCTATAAAGTACAGCATAGGAAATATAATCCATAATATTCTAATAACTATGTATGGTGCCAGATGAATATGAGATATATCAGGGATGATCACTTAGTAAGTTATATAATGTCTAATTGCTGGGCTGTATACCAGAAATTGATGTAATATTGCACGTCAGCTTCAATTTAAAAATAAAAAAATAATTAAAAAAATTAAAACACAAAGAGTGCACCCTAATGCAAACTATGGACTAGAGTTAATAATATGTATCAATATTGTCCATCAATTGTAAAAATCTTAGTACACCAAGGCAAGATGTTAACAATAGGGAAATGTGCAAGAGAGGGAGGAGGGGTATATGGGAACTCTGTCCATTCTGGTTAATATTTCTGTAAACCTAAAACTGCTCTAAAAATATCCTATTAATTAAACAATAGAATTCCTAAAAAACAGTTAAGCTTTCTACAAATAGTTCTATTTCCACTTAATATATACATTTGTATATAGCACTTTCCTAGAGCAATGGAGATAATGCTTCCACACAATTGCATTGTTTGGGGAGCAAATACCAATAGATGAGAGAAATATGGGCTAGAGGCAGAGAAAACTGGTGAGTGTGGGAAGAAAAACAGGGACATATCACCAAAGGACATCTCCCATGCCTGCTGCCTTCTCCTGTTGCCCAGGACTGCCCCTCTGCAAATCTTCACCACAGTCTCTCTCCCACACCTTTCTCAGTAACTCCCTGGAGTTTGCAATGATGTGCTTGGCTCTTGCCATGTAGATCAAATTATTGCTTGGAAAAATGCTCACTTAGCATTTCTCTATGGGCTAAAACTTGTCCATACAGTGCAATCGACCCAGTCCTTAGGCAGAGGAATTTAAGGGTTCATGTTTAAGAAGTTTTAGCTCCACGTTAAATCAATTTGTTTGCTATTATGACACTGACTAGTGCAACCACGTTTCTGCAAGGCTGAGTTCCTGTCCCTGAGCCGTCTTTCTTACCTGGTCCTTCACCCACTTTGAGCCCCATCCCTGCATCTAGGTTTTGGACATCTCCTATTGAATATCTGAATACCTCGCTTTGTGGATCTCTGCCAGATCTCTCTACAGAGATGGGGTCTCTGTAGACACTATAATCACTACCTGCTCCACCTCTGCTTAAAGTGACCTGTGAGATTCACTCTAACCTTGATTCATGTGCAGGCTGTTCTTTCCTCTTGGCGTCATCTCCCAATTTTATATTCTCTTTCTATAGTCCCATCCTGTCCTCCCAAGGCTAGATCAATAATCTCATTACAATTCGATTTTAGAAGCCCTCAGGTGTCTATGGATTCCTGACTCTTACTTTCTTTGATCTGATTCAGCTCCATACCCCAAGTATAACAGATGCCATATAAGTCATAAAAAAGCATTCGTGAAAATAGGAATTTCTATTTGTTGAATACTTACAAAGTACGGGACCCTGTGTTTTCAAGTATTATTTTAATAGTCACAACCACCTTTTAATTTTTTTTCAGGGCAGTTAGTCTGCTGGTAAGCATATAGATCTAGCCTTCCCAAATACTGTGTTACTTTCTCATGGGTTAGTAGTACATAAGCACTGCCTAAGTCTTCCAAGTGCCCTCACCTGATGCCCCAGCCTCTACCACCTGCCTTCCCCTCCCCAGGACCCAGCAGTGAAATGGTTGATGTCCAGTACAGCGCTCTGGCCAGTGGTGCTCCTGATCGGCCACGTCATCTGACTGTCAAACATTCTAAAGATCAACCCTTGATTATTAGTAGCTCACCCACATCGCTCTACAGAGATTAGACAAGTGAGGCTTGGAGAGATTTACTTGTCAAAGACCTCGTAATTAGTAGATGATAAAACAGAGACTCAAGCCCATGTCTGTCTATCTCCATACACCATTCTCTTTCCCCTGTATCAGCAGGTTATAGACACAGAGAGGTGTTTCCCAAACTTTTCTGATAGTAAGAGTAAGCTTTTGTCAAAATTACAGATTCCTGGGCCCCTCCCTTTTGGTGAGTCTAATCCAAACCTGTCTAGTTTCAGGCTAGAATCTATATTTTCAAGAAGGTGATTCTTATGATTGCTCAAGCTTTGGAAACACTAGACTAAGGCTTTCTTTTTTTTTTCCAAAATCATTGTGATTCGAATTATTGTGATATAGCCACGTCTTAAATGAGTAAGTAAAGACTTTAACACAATTCCTGAATCATAGAGAACGTTTTTTGAACAGAATAGGATATGTGTTTCAGGCAGGGACCACTTGCTGGTTGTCCTAGGTGAGGTGATACAATTCAAAAGTAGAGTCATTCTTTGATATTTCTAGAAACATCATTAGAGACAGGCAATATTAGGTTGAAGCAAAATTATAGTTTAAGAATAGGTCAAATGGAAAGGACATGGAAAGAAGACTTTAACAAAAACTTCATGAAAAATAGCATTGAGCTGAGTAAGAAAAATGTTAGGGTTCTAAAACCTATCAATTTACCCAAATAGCATTCCAGCATATGCTTTTTCAGAACCATAATCTACGAATAAAGAACTTAAAGGAAATTAACTGTATGTTGTTATCTGTGGTGGTCATTGGTGCTTCGCCTGCACCTTGCCATCTTTCTGCAGCCGTGTTTTTTCAGGAAATGTTCAGTATGGTTTGTCACATAAAGCCTTTTCAATAGCTTCTCTATCGCGACTTCCTCTCTCCCATTTCTGCCGTTAGCAAAAGCGAATCGTGAAACATAAAAAGGATTCTAGAAAAAGGCAACTATCACATATTAATTGCACACAGCAGGTTTATGATGCAATTCTCTTTCTCAGGAAAGTGCTTCGAAAGAAGCAGGAAGCAAGGGGCAAAATAGATGAGCAGTTGTCTCCAGCCTGGTCTTCTAATGGGAATTGATTCATTAAACATTTCTGAGGATGGCAGTGTCACCTAAGTCAATAGAACGTCCTAGATGCTCTTCCTGACATGTAAATCATCCCTGCACGAGAGAAACCGAGAGTGGAGCTGAAATTTACTGCCACAGGACATGGCCCAAGCTGGGTTGGTACTCTTCCAAGTGTCAACCCATGCCAAACGCTTAAACACCTGCTTCAGTTATCAGCGCACATATTCCCAGAGACAACTGAGAAACAAGCCCTCGGATAAACCAATAAGTAAAATCAAGTGCCAAATATGCCCTCTGCAGAAGCTGATAAAATAAAACATTTAAATAAATTTAACCGGATGCTTCCAAATGGCACACCTGACAATGAAAAAAATGCACAGTAGTGGAAGCCACCTCAAGAAAAAACAATATGGAGCCACTTTTCTATAATTCAAAAAGCCAAGGCCATATCTAACCTCACCCTCATCATCAGCGTAGAATGGGACTTCCTACCCCACAGTAAAGAAAAATGAAATAAAATAAATAATAGCAACCACACAAAAAGTAAACCTTAGAATTAGATGGTCCAAGGGACTTAAAATAAGGAACGCTGTCCCCTCCCCCCCCCCCCCCCCCCCCCCCCCGCCGCCCCACCGCCTTATTTATTGAGGGGAAGAATGGAGCTTTTCTTCATTTACTTGGGGTTTTTTTTCCTCCAGTACTTAACACCTGTAAGAAAGTCCCTGACTTAAGAGGTAGGGCTCAGCTAATGAGGTGTGTCAACACAATTGGAAGCCCATTTCTAAATGAAAATTGCACTGTGCTGTGAGCACAATCCCTTCAGGTTGAAGAGAGCATTTATAAAGGAGCAGGGGTGGTAGCTGGTGTTTTCTCTGTAAGAAGGGCCTGTAGGGTTACCACAGCTGGGGGAGAGACCAGCTGACCTAGAGCGATGGGCTAACATGACAATTCTCCCCCAAATTAGTCATATTTCTCCAGGTTACCGTGGTAGATAGAGAGTAAAGGCAGACATAATCCCTCTCCTAATTGTAAACCAGCACTAGCCTAATTATATTCCCATTTACCCCAGATACTCTAAAATCATAGGCTTTCTGTTTGCTAATTCCTCTTATTCATGGCTTTATGACTCCAGAGGAGGCTCTGGGAAGCACGAATTGAAAAACAGTGCAGTGAGTTAGTTCCACATAGACATTAACTATGAAAAAGGCACGGAATGGAGCAGAAGCGGGGGTGGGAAGGAAAAAACCTTACATTTAGTTTAGACTGATTTCAATCAAGGCTAAAGGAGGATTTAAGGCCTTGCCACATAAGCCTGGGAGGCCAGGTCACAGATGCAGGAGTGTAAAGCAGTGTAATAAGCAGCAAGCTTGTATTCCTTATCTATGAAACTGAGCCATTCTGTGATAAACTCCACTCCCTTTGTCTTAGAAGGTGTTTCATTGTTATCCTAGTTGATACTTAAGATCTATGCAATGGTGAATATTTTGTGTCAACTTATTAACATTAGCCTTGGGAGGGATCCATGCAGAAAGCTCAGGGGGTAATGCTGAAAATTGTAAGCTGTTAGCAGCCACAAATAGGGCAAAAGGTGAAGGTCACAGTGGTAAACAAATTCATTCACATCTTTCAAGATAATGTTATCTATATGCTCTTTTACCAAATCATCACTCCATATGATTCATTTGGTTCTAGTCTGTGTTAGGGGTATAATCAAATTGGAAAATTATATAATGGTATGCTGAGAGATGGTTGTGTGTGTGTGACACACACATGTATGAGAATAAGAGAGTTTTCAAACTACATGATTCTTGATTGAAAACGAACACTCTCAAAACAGGCTTAAATGTTTTATTCTTCTGTGATTTTCTGATGCAAGTAAATGATAAAAAAAAATTGTTTAAGTTATTGCAAGCCTTTGTCTCTTAAGTTTTCCCAAGGGCACAACTAAAAGGGGGATGATGGCACCAATATCATGGTGCCACTATCATGGAAGGCCATGTATTATTTTAGTTTTTAGTTGGGGAAATGTTCATTGCTGGTTCACCAGGTCAGTACAGTTCACAGGATAGAGGAGGAGCATGAATGAAGGTCAAACAGAGCTAAGTGAGCAAATTCTCTAAAAAGGAATGTTTATGTCCCGCAACAAGGAGCATTTAAGGTGGAGACATATTAATCGAAGCAATATGGGTCCAGTATTTGATTCTCCACTGTTACAGGTCAAGGAATGTAATGGTCAGCTCCTCCAGATGATAGTAAGGCTGACATTTATACCAAAAGAAACACAATTTGGCCCTCCCAACGTTCTAAGTTGAGAACAGGGATGATGTTCCAGTCAGCTTTCTACCACCCCGTGGCCTGGACGAGTTCCTTGTATAGGTTAAATGTTCAAGCAGCATTGCTTGAATTGAGAGCAGAGAGAAAATTTAATCGTTTTCCATGAAAATTCTGCTGTAAAGCAGACAGGTTGTTTGTGGTTGTGGTTTTTTGTTTCTGAGTGCTTTCCTATCCAGGTCAGGAAACACTGAGAAATTGAATTTAAATTTGAACGATGCTTGGTAAATATGGAATCAGAGAAATGAAAATTGCATGGCCTTAAGAGATGATATTTTCATCAAGCTATAAAACCAATGAGTCATTCCTCTCCACTGAAGGACTGTGTTTGACAATTTACTCATATATATGTGTTCCCTACTCAACTTACCCTCTTTCTTTTGAGTGCATTTTCCCCTGGAAAAACATTCATTCTTACTCTACTTTTTTTCCTGGGTTCCATAAGAACCCAATTGTTTGTATTTATTATCACCAAGCTCACCATTTTTATTTAATCATCATTGCTTTCTGATAATCTCTGGGACTTTCTCCCAACTAACTTGTTGATTTTGAACATCAACTTTAATATCTTTCTTCCCTCACCTATCTGGTGACATTTCCAGGAACTTCAATATCTGATTCAATTTGATACATGATCACCACAGGTAAGGCAATGGGCTAAGTAAGTGCTGAGTGAATATAAGCATGGGTAATATATGGTTCTTGATTTCATTAGTATCAATGTCACATGGAGGAGCCTGGTAGGCTGCATTAGAGCCACAGAGTAGGGTGGTCATGTTTGTTGGCTCAGGCACTAGACTGCTTGGATTCATACCCTGCCCTGACATTTCCTAACTGTGTGATCTTGAGCATCACATTTCCTCACTATGGAATAAGAATGTAAATAAGAGCTGCTACTTTGTGGGGCTATAGTGAGAGTTAAATGAGTTAATACGGCTAAATTTCTTGGAACACTCTCTGGCAAGTAAACTAATAAAAACAATGTGCTTTCATCTCTCTTGTTGCTTCCTTCTCTGAGTGCTGGTCTGGAGGCTGCAAGGGGATTTTTCCCAGACATTCCACAGGTCCATTCTCCCAGTTCTTATACTTCTGCCTGGCTTGCTGATCTGTTGCCAGAGAAATAAGTGGGTGCAATTTCCCCAACATTAGTGGAAGTGGGGTTCTTGGGGCACCACTGGAATGAGCCCTTCTGGAGGCCCCTACGTGAGAATGAATGCTTTTTATTGGCATGGATTAATATTTCTTGGGTTGCAAAGTCCTATGCCCCTTAACCCAGTCCTGAAAAAGATGCATCTGGGTTTCCTGTGGAGCCAAAACTAGGGTCAGTGTCCAAAGTGTCCATTCCATGATGGAGCTGAGTCTGGCAGAGCATCTGGCTAGATTTAGCCCATCAGTCCAGTGTGTGGTCCCACATGGCTGTGAGCCACATGAGTGAATGCAGGGGAGCATATGCCCTGTAACAGGAGAGCCAGGAGCCTGGCACCCAAGAGAGAAAGTCAAGGCGAGCTCTCCTTTGTCTAGGAGTTTAAACATTCAGGTTTTACACCTTTGCCGTGGCCATGCCTATTCTGGCCATTGACTTGTTCTCAGGTGTGACTGACAGATAAGCACCTTCCCAGGTCACCCAGACCTTACTGGGCATGCATCTATCGTCCATTCCCTTCCCCCAGCTATCTGCAGGGAATAGACCTGGAGAATGTTAACTGCAGCTTCTTGGCAAAGCTGTATAAATGGCATGCCTACATTATTTAGTCTTCCCTTTACACCTTTCCTGTTAAATAACAACCAGATTATTATAATGGTAACAACATCATGCACTGCTTTCTCAACTGCTAAATTCTCCGTATTTACTTTAACTACCTATAGGCACACAGACACCTTGTATATCATTGTCATGTGGGTGGCCTTTTTTATTACCTCATTTTCTGATGTCATAGAGACATGGATGGGCAATAATACCTCCTTATGTGCATTCACTAAACAAATATTTATTGAGTGCCTACTCCAAGCCAGGCTCTTTTAACATTGAAGATACAAAGATAAATAACATAAGAATAAGGTATCTGGCCTCATGAAGTTCTTATAGAATAGAGAGGTTTATGCAGATGAAATAATAAAGAAACAAGATAATTACCAAAAAAATTGTGATATAAGAGCCATGAAGAAAACGAAAGGCATGTTGTGATGGCAAATTACAGTAGGGAGATCACTTATGAACACAAATTTCTGACACATCATGAGCTGGGAGAGAGCATTTCAGGCCAATGAGAGTAATAAAAAGGTCCCTTAAAGGAAACAACCAAAAAAGAAACAAAAGTCTTGATGTTTTGAGAAAGAGGATGAAGTCTTTTGGCTGTTAAAAAGTGAGGTTGAAGATTGCCAAGAATCTACTAATGGGAGGCTTTGGATGCCATGATTAGAAGTTTTAATTTCACTATAACCAAAACAGGAATCAAAAGAACGGTTCTAAATATGGTGTCTGTGTTAAAAAGAGAACATTTTAGGGGGAAAAAATGAAACTTGGAGTCCCATTGTCAAGATCATGTCACTGTCAAGAGGTGGGCAATTTAAGGTGTTTTAGAGATATGGCAGGCAGTACACCTTCCAAGAGTGAGCACCATAACACTGAGAAGCTGCTTTCTCAGTGAGCCAAGAAGTGAGGCAAGTAGATGAGATTTCCACAGAAGTGAAGAGGAGGACAATTGGTACCAACCTGTTTATTTCAATTATGAAGTAAATAAACTAAGAGAAAAAAATTAGATCCCACATCTAAATTTACTTGCAAATGACTATACATTATCGAGAATGCCTTTTCCAGGCAGAATTATAAGGGAGGTAATGTTTGTGTTTGGTATCACAATCCACACTTTAAAAATATTAAAAATTTTTGAGTGCTTACATAAACCAAGTGTTCTTTATTTTCTCATTTAATTCAAATAACAGCTCTATCAGCATTTACTATGATTGTGCTTATTTTTACAGATGCAGTGAAATCGAATCTCCGTGAGGTAACTTTCCCAAGGTGATAGAACCAGAGAACAGGCAGCTAGGATCAAACACAGGTGCCTGACACGAGAGCATGAGTTCTTTACTAAATAGAACCACCGTGTTCCACCATTGATGGCACCTCCCAAATCCTTTCTTCCTCTCTCTCTCTCTCTCTCTCTCTCTCTCTCTCTCTCTCTCTCTCTCTCTCTTTCTCTCTCTCTCTCTCTCTCTTTCTCTCTCAATAAAAATGAAAACCTTCTCTCAGGGAGAATCTATTGCCCTGTCTCTCCAAACCCACTAATGACTTAACGCAATTTTGATAAATTACACCTTTCATTTCAATAGTAGAACCACTAATTGTGAAAATCAAGCTTGAGCAAGGCAGTAGAAGAGATACTTCCTGAGACAGAGCTGCTTTAGTGGCACCTCTGATCGCACATCAGATCCAGCCCTGTGGATAATGAGACCTTAGCCAAGAAAGGATAAATGATAGATGATTTGGATGAAGTAAATGACAGGAGTGTAAAAATGTTTTAGGGCAAAGGACATTCAAATAAATGCTATTGGATGATTTATTTTCCAAAAGGTGTTATATTCACTTCTGAAACACACCTACATGTCTGCTAGAAATGTGGCCGTAAAAAAAAAATCTATGTGTATAAAAAATTTACACTGTAGCAAGCTGACCTCAACCTTTTATTTACTAAAGCCACCATCTTAGCACCAAGAATACATTTCCAACTTCCTCCGAGACTTCAACACCTGGATGTCCCTCAGCTACCTTAAGTAAAATGTATTCAAAATTCAGCTCATTACCTTCTCTCTAAACTTTTAATATTTTAAATCTCAGTGAATGCATCATTTCAGCAGTTGCCAATGCTATAAACTTCCAATTTTCCATAATAGCTTCCCTTACCCTCAGCTCTCCAATTCTAATCCAAGGCAATAGCAAATACATACATTTCTTCCCTTAATTATATCACACATCTCCCACTCTCTTTCTTTTTAATCCTCACCAGAGGATATTTTTCCATTGATTTTTAAGGAGGGTGGAAGAGAGAGAGAAAGACAGAGAAAAACATCAATGTGAGAGAAGCACATCCATTGGTTGCCTCCTGCACGAGCCCTGACCAGGGCCTGGGCCAAAGAGGATCCTGCAACCAAGTTTCGTGCCCTTGACCAGAATTGAACCTGGGACCTTTGGTCCGTAGGCCAACGCTCTATCCACTGAGCCAAACCAGCTAGGGCTCCACCACTCTTTACCATCTGCAATGTGGCTCGTGTAGTTCAAGTCTTCAACATATCCCAAGTGCAATATCTTAGCCCAGGTTCTCTAAAAATCAGAGTTAAAGCAAAGCAAGAGTGAGGGGAAAGGACAAGTGAGGCAGACAAGAAGAAATATGCAGGCAGAAGTCAGTTCCTCTTCTGTTTCCCAATAACCTTGCATAAAAAACCTAGACCTTGAAAGACCCAAGTCAAAGTGACATCTATTCAGAAAATGCAGCTGTGATATAGTGGAAAGAACACAGTATCTGAGTGCTTCAGTTGGAATCTGTATTAGTTTGCCAGGGATGCTATAATGTAGTGCCATCAACTGGGTGGCTTGAAAGACAGAAATTTATTGTCTCACAATTCTGGAAGCTAGAAGTCCAAAATCAAGATGTTGGTTCCTTCTGAATACTGTGATGTAGAATAAATGCCATACCTCTCCCCTTGCTTCTGGGGTGTTTGCTGATAATCTTTGGAATTTTATAGTTTATAGAAATATCACTCTGAACTCTGCCTTTATCTTCACATGGCATTTTCCATGTATGTGAGTCTGTCTCCCAATTTCCTATTTTAATAAGAAGGCCAGTCATATTGGATTATGAGCCCATCAACTTAGCTCATCTCAACTCATGACATCTGCAATGACCTTATAATTCCAAATAAGGTCATTGCATCTATTGTTCATTCCCTTCTGAAGTGCTGAAAGTTAGGACTAATGGCCATGAATTTGAGTGTGGGAGTGGGGGCACATTTCAACCCATAATCCCAAAATCCCAGTGACTTTGGGAATGTCTCATAAATTTTCTGGGCCCCATTCTTCTTCTCAGAAAAACAGTAATAATGATACAGATATAGGCCTAGTTTAACTGGAGATCAATAGTAATATTATAAAGTTTCTAGATGAAATAGCAGAGAAAGACAAGGGATCAAAACAAGAGGAATTTTGTCTATTACATAAAATAATCTGCATCTGAACAACTCACTATTTTAGAGTAGGATTTGGAATTATAAGGTTGGCCAGCAAATAGAATAGAGCAAGAGTATGAAATATATGAAGAGTATAGAGTAATGAGTTCCTAATTCCCAAGGAGTTTCTCTTTAAATGGTGAAGGGAGAAAGAGCAAAAGCTAGAGCACAAAGGATAGAAAAAGCTAGAGCATATTACATGATCTTTCTAGGACTCTGTTTCCACATTGGAAAAGATGCTTAGTCTCCTACTTATAGGTATGAGAAAAGCACCCTTAGCAGAAACATGTTAGCAAATCTAGATTAGCACCACTTAGAATGTATGGGCTGTGTGTCTCAAACTCGTGTTGCCTTTCACTTTTTTCATACTTATCTTTCCTTCCTGAATTCAAATTTTCTACCTATATCCATAGATACTTTGCTCCATTCCTAAATACATTTCTTGTATTCATCCATCGAAACTGTTGGAAAGTTGTACATTGGAATCCCCAACAAAGCATTTGGGTGGGGGGGACCAGGCCAGCAGGGAAGGGCAGTTGGGGGAGACCAGGCCTTCAGGGGAAGACAGTTAGGGGGGACCCAGGCCTGCAGGGGAGGGCAGTATTCACAAGGTTTTAAATTAGGTTGTCCTATATAATTAAAGCCCAGCAGTGACCAAATGGTGGAACGACCAGAACAACCAGTCGACCAGTCACTATGACGCATACTGACCACCAGGGGGCAGACACTCAATGCAGGAGCTGCCCCCTGGTGGTCAGTGTGCTCCCACAGTGCGCTTCCAGAGCGGGAGCAGCTGCTCAGAGGGCTGGTCCACAGCTGCTCGGTGGACCAGGATGAGTGGCGCTCCCACAGTGGGCCAATCCCTGCAGGCCATGCCCCCCTACCGTGCACAAATCCATGCACTGGGACTCTAATTATACTATAACTAAGGAGGGTATAATGGTTTTGCATAGGCACAGCTATAAATGCTTTTAGCAGAGACTTCCTAATCTTAATACCTTCAAAGACAACGCACCACACACACACACATACAGAACACATACACACACGCAACAGAGAAAGTAAGAGAGAGGAAGATTCTTTAATCAGTCCTGCAGCAGAGAAACTCAACATCTCTCCTACACTTCACTTCTGCTTGGATTTTCAAGTTTCTCACTATCAACTCCATCAAGCATTTAATTTTGTTTTTGATCACTGTTATTTATGGTCTTACATTACGCTAGTTGCTGTGGGGGACTGCTGGCTCCCAACCGCTAACCTGCCTGGCTGTTGAATACAATAAGAATCTCTTATAACTAAGGAGGTTAAAAACATATCCTATCTAATAAAAGAGTAATACGCAAATTGACCATCACTCCAACACAAGATGGCCACCCCCATGTGGTCAAAGATGGCTGCCCCCATGTGGACACAAGATGGCCACCACCACAAGATGGCCAGCAGAGGAGGGCAGTTGTGGGCGATCAGGTCAGCAGAGGGGACTAGTTGGGGGGGACCAGGCCTGCAGGGGAGGTCAGTTGGGGGGGGGACCAGGCCAGCAGGGAAGGGCAGTTGAGGGAGACCAGGCCTTCAGGGGAAGAGAGTTAGGGGGGACCCAGACCTGCAGGGGAGGGCAGTTTGGGGGGGACCAGGCCTGCAGGGGAGGGCAATTGGGGGGACCAGGCTTGCAGGGGAGGGCAGTTGGGGGGGACCAGGCCTGCAGGGGAGGGCAGTTAGGGGCAATTGGGCTGGCAGGGGAGCAGTTAGGCATCGATCAGGCTGGCAGGGGAGTGGTTAGGGGGTGATCAGGCTGGCAGGCAGAAGCAGTTAAGGGCAATCAGGCAGCCAGGCAGGTGAGCGGTTGGGAGCCAGCAGTCCTGGATTGTGAGAGGGATGTCCCAAATTGAAGAGGGTGCAGGCTGGTCTGAGGGACACACCTCCCCCCATGCACAAATTTCATGCACTTGGGTCTCTAGTATGTACATAAATAATTATAAGACATATATGTACATAAATAATTATAAGACACTATAGAGAGAAATAAGTTACAGTGTGTACTGAGGTGAGAAAGAAATCCTACTGTGGATGGGGGTGAAAGAGGACCAGGAAGTGCCTCCTAGAGGAGCAATATTAGAAAAGGGCTTTTAACAACAAGCAGCATTTTTTCAAAAGACACAGTAACAATAAAGGAATCAAGCTTGACTAAACTTGATTTGTGGAGCAGGGAAACAAAGTTACATGGTTAAAACATACCAAAATGCTATTTTTGTAGGTTGAAATTATATGTTGGGGCCAACCTGTAGTAGATCTCAAATGTCATCTGTGTAGATGCAGAGAATAGACTGATTATTGCCAGATGGGAGGGGGCTGGGGACTGGGTGAAAGAGGTGAAGGAACTGAACAGTACAGATTCATAGGAACAAAATAGTCATGGGGAAGTAAAGTACATCATAGGGAATGTAATCAATGATATTGTCATTGCTATGTATGGTACCAGGTGGGTACTGGAAAAATCAAGGGATCAGTTTGTAAACTATATGACTGTCTAACCACTATGCTGAACACCTGACACTAATACAAATTATATTGAATGTCAACTGCAATTGAAAAATAAAATTAGAAAAGGAATAATGCAAAAATAAAATAAGGAGTCTGAGACACCTTTAAGAGGAGCACACAAATGTGCTATATTTTGAAGAAGATTTACTTAATAATTATGAGTCCAGGCTGGAAATAGAAAGAGCCATTGGGAAGCTCTTGCAAAATTTGATCCCAACCAAGTCCCCAAAGCTCCACCAGACTTCAGGCCATTCAATAAATATATCCTCTGTCCTGCTTCCTACCTCCTGTACGTTTCTATTTATTCAACATCCTTGACCAGTTCCTTTGATCTCACCTGATAACCCTGTCTGGTCATAGGATTCTTGCTTCTCCATCTGAATAGGCAAAGCCCAGCTCAGCAGGGCAATGAGGTCAGTCAGGCTAAACTTGTAAGAACAGCTTTAGGGACGCTTCCTCCATTTTACTGTAATATTTGTTAGCATGTCTCCCTCTTTCCCATCTGACCGCGCCTTCTGAAAGGCAGTCAGAATGCTTTGTCCATGTGCCTCGGGCATCGCAGGACACCTGGCACTCCCTAGTGTTTCATAAATATTAGTTCAGTGAGTAAAATTCTCACCATATCCACTCGGGGGAAAAGCAACAGAACGAAAACTTAGTTGTTGTGTAAAACTTTCCCTGGCCTCCTATTCCACAGTTGGAATAGCATGCAGTTACCTAGCCTATGGCCCATGTTTTGTGGAAAACTCCCAATCTAAGATAGTTTATACTTATCTCAAATAAATTTAAAAATCCAGTCCCTATGATACTATTTCATAGAGCCATATTTAATGCATTTCAAAAATTTTCTCTGCGGCTTGCCATGAACAATTCTGGTCACATGTAGGTGCTCAATAAACATGTGTTTATTGATTTTTAGATAAGCATTTCAGAAATATTAATTACCAGTCACTCAGAACCACTTCACAATATTAATGTAACATGTCATCATTGGACATCTACTATGTGTGAGAGCCTTGGATGGTCTGCGAAGCTGTCAGAATCCCAAAAGAAGTTCTAATTGCTGCAGCCTACTCACACCACTAGCCAAATAAAACTTGAAAATTGACCTGATGAGGTGATCTAGAAGTCTCTTTAGGCTCATAATTTTACAAGGCTCATTATACAATTTCACATTAGAGTTTTCAGCTCTTTACATCAAAAATTAATAGACCAAAAACAAACTAAGAATATAAGCAATATTTAGACCACTGTTGGAAGACTCATCCCCCTCTCAGCTAACTGACTGAACCAGAAAGTCTAATTAGTGCTACAATCACTTCATACTGGAAAGCATTCACTGTACTTTTAAAACAATCTAATGTTAATCAACATTGTATATTAAACCTAGCTCATGTCCATTAGTAAGGAAATCATTTTTAATAGAAGGAATTCAGTTTTAATGTTTTGTAATGGGCCATTTATTAGTATACAAGAGGGTCAGAAGAACTAATTAGAGACTATTTGAGCAAGTGTAAGTAATATGGTTTTCCCAGGTTGCCAATTGGGATTCCAAATCCCAGAACAGAATACTTAGATGCAGATATAGTATCAGCTTTTACATGCCTGTGGGATTACTTGAGTGCCCCAAAGCTTAATTTAAATGCCAGGTTGTGAAAATTTGCTTCAGTAAAGCAAGTTTAAGTCACATTAGTCTTTTTGATTTTTATGAGATCTGAACAGGTAAAAGCCTGCTTAGTTTTTTAAAAATTAGCTCCATGGCATTCTCTTTTTCATTTTATGTACTTCAGTGTAAACATTAAAAAGAAAAATCTTTTCTCTTTCTCACATGGTCCAGCATTCATGACAGTAATTATCTGAATTGCTTACTTCCTGCTATCTTCCTGCCTGCGTATAAGACACTTTACCAAAACTTCCCCAATGTGAGACCTTCCTAACTGTTTCTTTTTTCAGCAGTTGTGAGGAAAAGCTGTCGGAGGAGAAGGAGTAATTTTGGAATTTGATAGCAAGGCCCCTGAGGATATGAAAACTCACTCAAAATGCATTGTACAACTGCCTTAGGCAAGTAAGGTATACCCAAGCTATGAACATCTGGCTTGCAACTACTATTTACATAATGAACTCATTCTTTTCCACCCTCAGTATTTACCTCAGAACCCTCTGCTCTCTCCCTCGGGGAGTGCTCCAGAATTCAGTTAGCCATCCTGAGCCAACGGAGGCCCGCTGGTAGCCAATGGGGCCTTCACTGCCTTGCTTTGCTCTTCAAGATCAGGCACATGCCTGGCTCCTCATGTTTATTTTATGACTTGTACTTTCATTGTTTCCACGTAAGGGTGTTTTTGTCTTTTTCTGAATGTGATCTTTATTCTTTAATCAACAACAAAACTCTCTTTTTTTCTTCTTTCTAAAAATAATTATTTACCAGTTACCTCTTTACTGCCTCTTTAATTTTGACCTGAAATTACAACCCATATAAAGCACAAAAGTATCAAAGTCAGGCTTATGACAAACTTATACACACACACACACACACAAAAAATGTGTTTAAGTGAATGTAAAAGAATAAATAAAACAAATGAACTAGATCCCAAAATTTCCCCTAGATTAATCTATAAAAAGAACCACAATGAAATCTACAAATACAATAGAACAACATGGTGATCTCATTCTGAAGGTGAGATGGAATAACAAAGAAAGACTACCCAAGGTAATCTTCCATAAGAACAAGGAGGGTGGGACAGTAGTCCTATCTGACACTGACATTTTTGTTAATGCGATAATAGGACAATGTGGCATTCACATGGGATTAGATAAACAGAGTAATGGAAAAGATAGGATCCTAAAATAATCTCACACTAATAGTATGGACTAGGAATTAGAGATCAGTTAGGTGAGAAGGGGGGAGATAATAGTTATTCAATCAGTGGTACTGGGAGAATTGGTTATCTATAAGGTAATCAATTAAGTTAGTTTCTTAACCCACATAATATTCAAAAATCAGTTACTACTGTAGATTTAAGACAATTGGGAAAGGTAAAAATATAGAAATTATAGAATAAAATATAGAGTATCTTTGCAACCTCAGAGAGCAGAGAATTTCTTAAATGATAATTAAAACCTGCACTCCATAAAGTAAAAGATAGGTATATCACTATATTAAAACTAAAATCTTGCATCCATCAAAAGACATAAGGATTTAAAAAGACAAATCACAGAGTGGGAGGTTTTTGTTATACATGTTTTTATACGCAGAATCAATATGAAAAAGACAATACAATAGAAAAATTAGAAAAATGTGAATGGGCATTTCACAGCAAAAGCAACACTAGCCCTAAGCATGTGAAAAGATGCCTACCCTCACTGGTAATCAGAAAGATGTAAATTAAAACCACAGTGAGAAATAAATAAATAATTTTTGAAAATTAAAATGATAAAAAAATTCAATGGAAAGCAAGGTAAGAGTCTCTAACACACTGCTGGTAATGATTTAAATTGTTACAGCCATTTGCAAAAAAAGTTGTTTATCCTGAGAATGCTGAGGAAAACTAAGCATAAACACATCCTATGATTCAGCAGTTCCATTCCTAACCACATGTGCTATAATCTAAATGTTGTATCCCCCCAAATTTATACGTTGAAACCTAAACCCCATGGTATTAGGAAATGGGGCCTTTATGAGGTAATTAGATCAGGAGGGTAGAGTGATTAGTGCCCTTTCTCGAAAAGCAGAATCTTAAAAACATCTTTATTTAAAAATGGAATCTAAAAAAAAAAAAAACACAAAAAAACTGAACAAAACAAAACACTCATAGATACAAAGCACAAATGAATGGTTGCCAGACAGAAGGGGGTTGGAGGGACAGGTGAAAAAGGCAAAGAGAAATAAAGAGGTACAAACTTCAAGTTATGAAATAAATAAGCCATGGGAATGTCATGTACAGCACAAGAAATATAGTCAATATTGTAATAGCTTTGTATGGTGACAGATGGTTACTAGACATTATGGTGATCACATCATAAGGTATAAAAATGTCGAATCATTATGTTGTCCATGGACATGGACAGCAGTATGCTGATTGTGGAAGAGGGGAGGTAGAAGAGGGCATAGAGGGGATAAATGGTGATGAAAAAATAAAATAAAATAAGATATATGCAACTTAAATGCTAGGACAACCAAAAAGCTTCTGGAAAAACAAATTAGAGAGTAAAAAAAGTTTGGGTTATTTTCACTAAATTATAACTTAGCTGGAAACAACCTAGAAATTTTGTTACCACTAGCTTTTTTACAACTAATCTACTCAATACTATAATCCACGTAGAAGTTCGTCCTCTCCTGGCTTTCCTATAGGATTTGATCAAGTTGGTTTCCTGTGGGCTTAGGGAAGACTAGCAAGAAATCCATCCTGTGGTGTGAGGCTGGAATCCTCTTGCTTGATCCCCATACCACACCCACACCCTAAATCCAAAGATTCCACTGCTCTTATTAATTAGGCAATAAAGGAGGATATAGAGTAAAACAAAACAAATACAAAAACTTTGAGGACATAAAAAATCAGGCTGGAGGATCATGAAAGCTTGGGAGATAGGATCAAGTCAAAGGCATAATGCTTCTTTCACTTTTTGCTCAATTTTCTTTCTCACCCCCAACACACACACACACACACACACACACACACACACACACACACACACTTTGCTTGCTCTAAGAACTTAATGAATATTATTGAACAATTCATTGTAAATGACAGAGGAAAACATCTTTCAGAATGTATGAAATAACTTTTTATGTAGCATTTACATGCTGTTGACACAAACAAGCAAGACTGAGATGCACCAAATAATATTCCAGGATAGAAAAATACATTGAAAAAAAAGTTCAAAGGGCTTTATAGATCAAGAGGGAATTATTAAGGAGATGTGACTGATCACTAAGTAGATAATAATATTAGCAATGGCAGTAAAATCTTGAGTTTATATGAAACTTTCTATTTAATGTCAGTTGTAACGATTTATTAATAATTAAATATAAAGTATACCTTGATTTCCTATCTCTATAAAATGCATGTTAAATTCATCCCAGATGTTCATCTACGTTTTCCAACACACCCTCACTGATTTGTGTGGTAGAATAGTCTCCTTAGCAAAAGGGACAAGAGAAAGAAATAAAAAATTTTATTGAGTGCCTGCCATGCTCCAAGGCATATTACATTCATTATTTCATTTAATCCCCACAACAATCATATAAGTATTATACTATTAATCCTAACTTATAAATCAAAATTAGGTATTTAGAAAAGCAAATAACTTTTTTAATGTTTCACAGGTAGAAGGTGAAAGAATCAGTATTTGAATATAAGTCCATTTGGCTTCAAATCCCAGCAAGCTTTCTTTCCCTTGTGTTAAATTCCTCCCTAATAAATGTAGTTTGTAACTGTGAAGCGTTAGCAGCGGGGCGGGGGTGGGGGGTGGGGAGGGGGATTTCCTGTTTGTCCATAATCTAATTTCCAGGATTATCTTAATGGAGAAAATGGACATCAAGCCTCATAGCAAAGCCTATTAGTGAAAGCCTTCCTTGGAATACCAATCCCTTTAGTTAGTTAGGCAACATGGCTTTGCCTCCTACTACTAGGTCATGCACAGCCTAAGCCTTTGAGTAAAATGCTGCTGATTGCAAGTGACTTCCGAATCCAAACAAGCATTTTAGGTCTATTTAATAGATCAATACAACAATTCACTCGTGGGGTGGGGGGGGCTGAAATCATTTGTTTGGACCTGATGTCTATGTAGTCAGATTGAGATATATACTTTAGCATGTGCAGGGAATTAACACAAATAAATTGCATGGAAAGATGTTAGACCAACTTAGATTGTGTGAAGGAGGTAGTATTTAACTCATTTCCAAGTGACTGGGATTAAATAGGTCACTATAAAGGCAGTGCCTTCGAGGAGTATCACAAAGGAAAATAAACCAAAAGGCCAAAGGATAGACTATGTCAAGTGTAGATGCTTCAAAATTCAACTGAGCAGAGGCTAGAATATGCACCGATGATGAACTTATTGATGGAAGGAGGTGGAGCAAACAAAGAAAACTTGATATGAATTGAAGGGTTTTTTTTTTCTTCTTTTGTTTTAATCACTTCTATTTGACAGTGAAAACTCTCCCAAGGGAAATTTTGCTTGATTCACTTAAACTCAATGGACACAACACCAGAGGGGAACAATTTTGCCTTAACTCCCCAGAGGAACAGGGTATATGTGGAAGTAATAATAAGTTCCCATCTCTAATTTTGATGACATGAAAACCAGTGTTTATATGCTTATTTGATCTAGTGTTGGATTGGATTCTAGCAGCAACATTTCAGACCAACTGAGGTCTGTTGATTATGTGTGCTGGGACATCACCAAAAGACCATTACAATAGCCTGAAGGTAGTAAAATAAACATTTTTAACATGGATCCTTCCATCAAGAACAGAGAAATGGCTATAGGAGGAAAATTTCATTACAACTGAGGTGTGACTCATTTGTCAGCTATGGAGTAAAAGATGATTCTCCATAAGAGAAACAAAAGAGAAACTTTTTAAAAGAGAATTGAAGTCCTTTGCTGACCAATGAGTGACTTGAATGTGCCCATCAATGTAATGCTGATAACAGAAAAGTCATATAACCATTCATTCATTTACTCGGTCATTTAACAAACAGCACTTTGCCAGATGTTGTCAATGTGAAGAAGAATAAGACTCCACCCACATGTGCAGGATTGAAGGACAAACTGGGGGAAAGAGATGTAAGTAGACAATTACATTTAATTCCTTGAAGCACGGTGTTAGAGAAGCATGGACAAAGAACACATCACCTGCCATGGACTAAAGCCTGGAGACATCTGCCTACAAGACAGGAAACCCGAAATAATTTTTGAAACATGAGTAAAACTTAGCCAGCTAGAAATGATGGTATTCATGAAATAAGAGGCAGCACAGGCCAAAGGAGAAAACCTAAGGCCAGAGGTGTGTTGAGAACTAAAAGTAGTTCAGTGCTAAAGAAGAGAGAGTACTGAAGAATGAAAAACAGAGGCCAGATTAGGAGAGCAATGGGAGTCTCCTCAAGGAGCAAGGGCTTCATTCTGGAGAGTGACATGGTAAACAGAGGACTATGGCAGATGAATAGAGAAGCGATTGGAATGTCACCCAAGTGGAGACTGGGTAATCAGTAGGAAATCTCTTACAATAATATGGCAAGGGATAATGAGGGACTGAATAAGGAACACAAAGGATAGAAAGGAGAAGACAATCTGAAAAAATATCTTAAGATAAAAATGGTACAGCCTGATAAATGATTGGATGTGGAGGATAGTGAAAGAGAAGGAATATCCAAAACCTCCCAATTTTAAATGAGAATGGGGAAGGGGATAATGAAAGATAACAACACTGACCCATGGGTCCAGGAAATAAGCTAAAAGAAACCACGTTAAAGACATGTAGAGAGAGAGACTATCTGAGTAATTCTGGTAAATCACACCATTTCCTGAACAAATGTCCTCATTTTTACTTGGAGTACTTGGTATGAGGCCATCTAATATCATACCCATGTCTATTATATTTGTTTTCTGGGGGGTGTTGGGTTTTTGTTTTGTTTTGTTTTGTTTACTGTTTCATATATATCTGTATGCTACATATAAAAGTGCCTGAGCACTTTTGATTGATTGAATTTGAATCTAAATCTGCTTGTATTTACTGTGCTCTGCCTTCTTTATGTCACATGCCAAGCTGGTTTTATAATGCTCTTCTAGGCACATCATTTCCTTCTCTTCTCTTCATTTTTCTATCAGTGTCTCCAATGGACTGAGGCACAACTGAAAGTTTCCATTCAATCTGATATTCCTGCAGCACAATTCTGATATGAATCAGCATTTTCATTACATAAATCTCAATTTTCAGCTCAAGCTATGAGTATATAAGGCATTATATTTCCTGCCATTTCAAATCTCTGACTCATTCAGAGTTGACCTGTAAGTATGGGTTAGGAAATGATAAAAATCAAAACATAATTTTGGTAGCTATTTGGACAGATGGAACATCAACATGGCCTTTCTATTCTGATTTTTACTACTCTGCCAGGACATGTACATTTTTTTATTCATTTAGCAAGTATTCATTGGGCACTATTTTGAAGCCCTTAAATGTTTCTGTGGGAAGAAAAAAACAGTAAAAATTTCTGCTATTATGGAATTTAATTCAACTACAGAGCAATGTTCAATTAAATGTGTGTATGGAAAGGGGTATATATGTATAAATGGATAGATGATAGATAGATAGATAGATAGATAGATAGATAGATAGATAGATTATAGATTGATGATAGACAATGAACTTGGTCAGAGTTAGGGATATTGGACCGAGAAGTTTCCTGGCATGTGGCACTTACAGGATTAAAACCAGGAAAGTCTTATGAAAACCAGGACAAGTTGGTCAGTCTAGACGCAGCCGTGGGCAAACTACGGCCCACGGGCCGGATCCGGCCCATTCAGCTGTTCTATCTGGCCTGCAGAGCCGAAAGAGCAGAGGGTTCTCTTGCTCTCCCCTCTGCTCCTTTACTTTGAATTTATATTAGTTCACACAAACACTCCATCCATGCTTTTGTTCCGGCCCTCCGGTCCAGTTTAAGAACCCATTGTGGCCCTCGAGTCAAAAAGTTTGCCCACCCCTGGTAGAGTGTGATGCAGGGACACAGTAAACAATTTTAAAGAGGAAGCTCAGTAACCTAATTGAGAAGATGGTGTCTAAGTAGAATCTTAAAGGAGGTGAAGAAGTTGGACTTGAGTTTATCAGGGGGGAAGCATTCAAGGCAGAGGAAAGAGCATAGGAAATGGCTCTATAAGAGGGGCATGTTTGGTGTATATGGACATAGTGAAAATGACAGACTGCCTACAAGGCAGCAAAATTAAAAGAGTAAGGTTTAAATCAGAAGAGCTGCATTTAAATCCAGGATCTCCTACTTCTTAATACTCTGATGTTGGACCTCTCTAAACTCTCTAGGGGAATAATTATACATTATTAGAAATATAAAAACAGTAGTTTTAAATAGTGAATGGATAAAATTATATTTGTGCTGAATCAACAAACCCAAAGAACTTGGACTCAAAATTCATTGTAGCTGTTCTTTAATATCCTTTGAGTGATTTAGACTTTGCCAATATAAATAAACCCATCATGAAACCAATCAATGTAATTTTTCTTCTGCATATTTCTGCCTTTTGCCCTAACAATAAAATATGGGTGTGCAAATCCTAATACATTCAATAAATATTTGGTATGACCATAATAACCCCAATCTTTATCCTTACCAAGACTAAGTAAACATTTCTCTCTCTCTCTCTCTCCCTCCCTCTCTCTCTCTCTCTCTCTCTCTCTCTCTCTCTCTCTCTCTCTCTCACACACACACACACACACACACACACAGAGAGAGAGAGAGAGAGAGAGAGAGAGAGAGAGAGAGAGAGAGAGAGAAAACAAAACCAGAAACTTCCATTTTCTTATTATTTTACTTATTGTTGACAGCTTATCTGGATAATTCAGTGAAAAGATTCTAGCAGAGAAGGTTTTTATATAAATTAATTACAACTATTGTTTCAGCAAACCATGCAATTAAATTTCATGTTCATTCTGCACATCACGAAAAGTTTTTACCTGTTCAGCTAGAGTGAATACTTCAAATAAAAACAGACTTACAGAGCTCCAAATCTTTCCTCCCTGGTCATTTTCTGCTCAAGGATATATTTTGGCCTAACATGCACCAAATCACAACAGAAGTCCCTTTCTTTCATTTTCACTACATCCTAAGCAATTCCTCCAAGGACTTCCTCAGAGTTATCTGCAGATGGGAAAGGCAATTCACAATGCAATAAAATTTATAGCTCATAAAATTATGAATAAGCCAAACGTTAAAAAAGAAAAGTTAAACTAGGTTTAAAATGATTTTTATAATATCAACCACATGAATTGACACAGAAAATGAATTGCAAATGTAAGGGAATGCAACAACTAAATGCTCTGTGCTCTCTGGGTGTTAAATGGAGACTGTCAGCACAGCACAAAAAAGATGAAGGAAATCGTCATCGATTTCTCTCAGTAGAGGTGGCCGACATAAGGCACAAAGTAGACTTTTTTTTAAGCAGATTAACTGGGTCTTATTATAAGGACAAAAGCCAAAATAAAAGGAGGTGTTTGGAAATTAGATGATGAAATGAAGTGAGTCAACCTGTAATCATTGTAATTAGCTAGTTTATTAATATCAGTAATAGAAAGAGAGCAAAGGGGAGGCTAGAAATTATAAGCATGGTCATCTGGCAGCTTCACATTCCCCAGGGAACCACCAGTCCACTACCTGCAGATCACTTGGGAAAGGGATCAAACCAAGGAGGAGAGAAGCATATATGCAGTGAAGTTGGGGAGGGGGTGGCATAGGGAAGGTGTTTACCTGTCAGTCTAGCCTGGGGAACAACAGATTGGCCAGGGAATGAACCCCAATGCAAGCCCATGAAATCTTGGAGAGTTAAAATGCCCAAGAGCCTCCTCTCTCTTGCTTGCCCTTGTTCATTTGCTTTCTCTTGCTCTGTGACCTGCCGTCACCCATGTATTCACATGTTCTCTCTTCATAGCTACGTGGCTTTAAGCAGCCACATGGCCTAAGGCTGTGAGGACCCCAAGTACAATGGACTGCAGCTAGGAACACAAGCTAAGCTAGCCAGATGCTGGACTGGACTGCACTTTAATATGGAACAGAAATTCTGGGCATTAGCCTTAATTCTGGTCCTGCTGAAGACATGGTTGGACTTTTTCCATGGCAGGAAGGACAGAGATGGGACCTTGGAGGGGAACCCCCTTAATTTTATATCATTAATAAAGCTTTCCACAAAACCCCATCTTCCTGTGGGCGCCTCAGAAAATTTTTCTCAAGGCACCACAAGAACTCTGCTTCCACCAATAACAAACCCAAATCATTAGTGTGATTATTTTGTTAAAAAGAATAAAAATATAAGACAATAATAATTAAACAATTCAAACATTACTTTCTCTCAATAGTAATTCTTTTTCAAAAGAAATAATAGAAGTCTTAGCAATATTAGAATAATCTCAATTTTCTATTTCATTTACCTAATTATCAGGGACAATTTAGTGACAATTTCAGAATCTGGAAGGGTGATTGATGAAAACAGACATGATCAATATCCAATTCAGAATTGCTGAATCCCCACAGATTTGTGTCCTTGGTGATCTTTTCTTACCATACACACTTTTCCTAGATGACCTCATCTATTCTATTGGCTCTAATGATTATACACTGATGATTCCCAAATCAATATTATTATGGCTCATATTCTTGTGCCCCTGCCCAAATTCTATCAATGTTTGTATGTGTCCTGGTAACTTTAACTATATGCCTAAATTCAAGCTAAATACCTGACTCCATCTTAATTAAAGGCCACTCAAATGTGTGTAAGGACCTGGGGGAGGAGGGATTAGGTCACCTTTTATACATCCGCCTATGGCCAGTATCCCTGCACTATTCCAATCAGCATATATAGGTATCAATACCTATGACATGTCTATGGAGTTTATATTTTTCTGTCCATTTCAAGTATCACTTCTTTCAAGTCCATTCCCAGCCTTCCACCTACTTTGCTCTACATTACTGAAAGCCGACCTCTGAAAAATTGTTTCTAAAACTCCCTTGCCAATTGGTTTTTACTTAAATTTGATCAATGAGAGATGGGGGAGAATGGGAGGACATGTGTGAAACTGGAGGCCAAGAAGAGGGAAGGTCAGGCTATTCCCAGTCACACAGGGACCCCAAAACTCCGTGTTTTTCAAGCTGCCAGGTTTTGTTCAAAATGTTTATTAATATCTTGTTTGTTTATTATTAAATCACAAAGGTACATTTTATTTCTTACATAACTTGACATTTGATTATTCAGTTCTTCCTATATCTCCCAGGAAATCCTACCCTCGCTGTCACTCCCATTTTCTTTCCACATTTCCACATACACAATCTTTTTTATTTTTTGTCTTAAATATTGAAATCCTCCCAGATGCCTTGTTTTTCCTTTGTTTTATTCTCTCTGCATCCTTGAATGGCTTCAACCACTCTTATGGTTTCATCTCACATCAGTAAACAAAGGAGTTAATCTATAGCTCTGGTCCGGGTTGGTCTCCTCATTTTCAGATATGAATATTCTGAACGTTTCTTTGTGTATGTCCCACAGGCTTCTCAAAATCAAAACTTAGTTCATTATTTCCTTCACCCCTATCTAGTCTCCAACGGCAAACCCCCTCCACCAACCTGTGTCTCAAGGAACTGTGAAATTTCTCCAGCCAGAAAACCTTGATTTCTTCTACCCCATCACAAATATTTAGATCAGTCAGAAACTTTTGTAAATGTTCCTTCTTTAATGCCTCACTAATCTGTACCCTGTTTACTATTCCCATTAAAACACCTGTAAACAGACTCTCATCCTAGCCATTTTCTATGGGCCCCTGTCCATTCTTCCCATTGCTTCTAGAAAAAGGATTCTCACTGCTCTTCGAATATAATTCTTTTTTTATTTTCTTTATTTTGAATATAATTCTTCCTCCATCAATCCATGGAATACATTAGCTGACTTTCTACTGAGTTCAGAATAAAATCTAAACTTTTTATCTTAACACAAGACTCTCCACAATTTTGCACCATTTAACTCCTCTCACCACTCCTTCTCTTCGTATTTGTTCTAGTACTAACAAAATATCTGCAGTTCTCAAGCTCTCTTCGCTTTCACACATCATTGCCTGTGGCCCACTTCTCCCTCTTCCCAGAATGCACCTCCATTCCTTCTTGGCCTGGAAAACCCTTTGCTCCTCATCAAGATTTCACTCAGGCACTACCTCCTCTAGCAAGTCTTTTCTGTACTGTCTCATTAAGGTGCACTTCATCTGTTAGCCCAGAGTGGCCTGTGGGTACTTCTATGAGAACTGTCACTGTTCTCTAATTATATTTTTATTTTGGTCTCTACTGTCAGACTATAAGTTCCTTGAAATCTTAGGTCCTTCTTACTTATTACAATTTTCTAGCACAGAACAAATAAATATTTCTTGATTGAAAGAGGTAATCTCATCATAGTTATATGTATAAATATGGCATATCTAAAATACATAATATACTTATTGGAGAAAAAAGGAAGTTAAAGATCAGATCTTATTCACCACTGAATCCTGAGCATCAAGCAGAGTGCCTGGCATACAAAAGGTGTTCAATAAATGTTGAATTTTTATTGTTCCTAAGTTGGATGGAGTTTATTTGGAGCATGATTCGTTGGAAAACCATGCCAATCCTCTGTTCTCTTGTCCTATGCCAAACCTTTAAGTAAATTAGTCTCTGTTATTTAAGAACATACATTGGGCAGAGTACTATGAAAAGCTTAAAGAGTCTGGTCTTTGTTCTCCTGAAATTTTATAATCTAAATAAATACTTAGATACATACGTACGTTTAATATCAGAGTCCATCATATGGATGAGACAGGCGGGGTCTTATTAGGCTTATAAAATAGTTTACCACTTGCCCTACCTGCCATGAATTCAGAGATAACATTGTTCCCATTAGATTATGCTGTTTTACAATACAAAAACTTTTCTAAAATCCAAGTCAAGAGCTAGGAAATGAGTCAGAAAGAGACATCTTATCCTGAGATAACTCACTCTAATTTCCTCATTAGTGAAAACGACATCATCATAAAGAATATCTGCCAACAATCTGATATAAAAATGTACATGCATCATGAAAAATAATTGCTGTTCAATTACTACTGAATTACAAAGCCGTCGTGCAGGTGCAATAATGCAAGAACCTTGAAAGTATGAAAAACTGCTTAGCTTAGGTAATTACATGTGTTTGAATAACGTCCCCAGAATAAAATTTGCAGAGTTTGAAGAAACAATGAAATCAAGAACCAATGTGCTATTTATAACCATATTTTTAAAATTTTTTATTTTGCCTCCTGCATAAATTTTTAAAGGCCAGGGATAATTTTTTAACTCAGGGGTCCAGGCAGGGAGAATAATACATTAGCTCTTCCTCTGCTTTCTACCTTTTCCACCTCTCATATTGGATCCACAGGGACAGTACTACACAGATAGAAATCTAGCCATAAACATGGTAATTGCAACTTTTAAAATACTTACATCTTACTTGTGCCCTCTGCATAGTTTATATATACAAAAAGCAAAATATATAGGAAGACAATTCTATTACTACTGTGAAAATGTTATATTTCTTGTAAATTTCCAGGCCTTTAGAAAAGAAAATTAGAATCAGAAAACTTGAAAGGGCCTTAAATATTGCCTAATCTAAAGTCCTTATTCACTGTATAAGATGGCTGAGGTCCTAATGAGTTAAGTTCATTATACAAATTTGTGGCAATAGTAGAAGACCTGAGTCTAAAAGCATTTTCTGCAATATTTGGATTTGATTAAGCATAAATTCTATTGGTCCTGGTCAATTTCTAATTTTCAAGATACTCAAACTTAAAAGCTCTAAGGCAGATTTTTCCTCAACTACAGTGCTATAGAAATAAAATTGGATGGCAGCAAAGGGGCATAAATTTTATTGTAAGAGAAGCTATTAGCTAAGTTAGCTTAGACCAATCACCTCAACTCTCAGATCTTCCATTGTAAATGGGGTTTGTAAGATTGTATCATTTTGAAATTAATGGACAGGTGCCTTCTACCTCTGTATCCACCATCTCTAGCCCTCTCTTCCCCTATAGTAAGATGCCTTTCTTAAGGAAGCCACTATTCCTTGTCCCTGAACTGGTCAAGATCATAGTCTAAGGAAATGATTGGCTTAAAAATGGGGGCTTCAATATTCATCAATGCTTTAAGTTTTAAGACCAGTACTATAGAGGTTAATTACTTACTCCTACACATCTTCTCTAAAATTGGTGCAGGCAAACCCCAAATATTAAATGAATGACAAGGAAATAATTTTACCTTCACATTAACATAACATATGATCCAAATGCTTACATTTTTCTTTTCTGGAAATATAATCTAGTGTTAAAGTCACAGCCAAATTGTTTAGTTTACTCTAACAAATAAAAAAGGAAGTGACTTGAAGTTCAAAATGGAATCAGGTTAGTATTTAATTTCAAAACAACTAAAACAGTTATTTTCTTGTTTTAATGAAAACTAACTTTTTCTCCAAAATGTCTACTGTTGTCCTATCATGTATTTTTAGCATTGGCTGTAGTCTCCTATAGCCTTTTCTGGGTGCTTTGCATAGGAATGGCACAGTGTCCCCATAATTTCTCATGAAATTCTAATGGTATTCAGTAGAAGTGATTAAATAGTAATGTTCTAAAGATGCTTTTGCCTTGAAAATGTTTAACATTGTCACACAAAGTGTCACTGGAGGTTATGCTTCACCTCCACTCAGAGCAAGAAGTAACTCTTCCCACACACACAAGAAAGGGAATTTGAGTCCTCTCTTTTATAACCTATGGGATATGTCACAGGTGTCTCAAACTCAATCTGTCAAACAGTAGAGTCATCTTACTTTACCCCAAATCTGTCCCTTTGTACATAATATCACCACTGTCCACTGTGATGTCTATGCTAGGAACATCATCCTTGATGTCCTCTTCCTCATGCCACACATCCTATTAGTCCTAAAATTCCTGCCTCCAATTTTCTTCCAAATCTTGGTACTTCCTTTTTTTAATTCCTTTTTGTGTAGACTGCTACACTAGTACTCTAGGTGATGGTTGTAGTAAAACAACTAGCTAAGGATTATTGTCTTGTCAATACCTCTTCGCTGTTGCTCATACTTCTGATCTTGAGTAGAAAAAAACGATTTGTTATGAAAGACTTTAATCCTTTATACCCTGCCTTTTTTTAGAATTCAATTTAGTTAGACAGGTCAGGTTATAACAGAGGAATGACTTCAACAACCAATCAAAATTCTGTCTTATGGAGCCATTTGTGATCTGGCTTTTTCTTTGCTTTTCAGCTTCATCACTCATTTCTTCTCACCCCCTGGTGCAGGCCTTCTGAATCTGCTCCTACCTTGAACCAGTAAAAACAACTTCTTTATGTCCTCCAACAGTAATATGTTCTGTATTTTAGAGAGCATGCTTTCAAGTGGAGTCTCTGTGTTCAAAAACAATATGGACTTTTCAATTTTAAAAAAAGTCTGAAATTTATATTGTAATTTGACATTATGTTTTAAGACACCTAAAACCCTTCCCACACTTTAACCCAGTAAAATTGTTTCTGATAAACTAGCCTAAAAATATAGTGTGTGCATGGGAGTAGCTTTACGTACATATATTCATCCCAGTATTGTTGATAAAGGTGCTTTTTCTTTGAAATGTGGGTTCATGGTCAAAAGTTAAAGAAAGACTGCTTATAACTGATCTGAGACAAATGCTACCAAAAGTGGAAGAATAGTTAAGTGAATAATGTGTCTATTAATGCAACCATAAAAATTCATGTTTACAAAGAGTTCATAATGGCATGTTAAAGTGCTTACAAAATAACCTGCAACAGCAGTGGAAAATGTATTATACACCAATTGTATAAAATTATATAATTTAAAACCTACTATGAAAAAAAGGGAAAAATATGAAAACAAATGCTCCAAGCCCTGGCCAGTGTTGTTTACAGTGGTTACAGCATTGGCCAGCCCACCAAGGGTCTCTGGTTTGATTCCCAGTCAAGGGTATGTCTCTGAGTTGCAGGCTCGATTCCCGGCCCATGTCATGGCACATGAAGGAGGCAACCGATCGATGTATCTCTCTCTCACATTGACATATTTCTCTCCCTTCCTCTCTCTCTCTCTCTCTTCCCCCCCACCATCCCTCCTTTCCACTCTTTCTAAAATCAATTGGAAAATATCCTTGGGTGAGGATTAACACACACACACACACACACACACACACACACACGCTTCAAAACGTTCACTATTTGTTTTTTTGCTTTATATTTATCTTTAGGTATTTTCCAAATTGCATCTTATGTACATACATTGCTTCTAAAATGGAAGAAAAACATCACTTTATTCAGGGAGGTCAGGCGGGGGAAGGAGAGGAACAGAAAATAAGCCTGAGGGTGGGGAGAGTTGCATAAAACTGAAGGATGCTAAGTCCCCACTCAAGGTCTCAAGCTTGCAGATAAAGATGATGACATTCAAGATTCTCAGCCAAGTGTTCTCAGTGGAGTTGGTATTTGTCCTTTAAGCTCACTCTAAGCTTGGTATTGAGAAAAAACAATAAGAAACTGGTGTTTCCCTATCGCTTCAACTCTACTCCGCAAATGCTGTTACTCTCCCTAACTTGACCACCCCAAAACCACAGCTTCCCACCACCTGTGGCCTGTTCTTGGGCAAGACTACACAGAGGAGCCAAAGAATTCACACACGACCACCACTGGGCCCTGGGAGGGGCAGCACAGTCCAGATTGTAAAACAACATTCCAGGAATCCCTTGTCAGCTGCTGCCTAAACATAGCCAGTGGCTGCAGGAAAACTGTCTCTTGCATCTGGGGCAACAACATAAACTCTCACTTAGGGTTCCTTGTAAGCCACAGAAACCAAATGTGGCTAACTTAATCAAATCCAAGTTGACTGGAAATTGAGTCCTTTACAGAAGGAAAAATGAATCCTGCCCCTTGGAGTGTAAGAACCGAGGTGGCACTGCATTCTCCCCCAGAGCCTCATGGGCAATTCCTTTTTGAGTGCTGCCATCAGATGACTCAGATTCCACCAGGGCCCGTATTAAGTGCTCCACTCATGATTAAAATTCCTGGGGAGAAAAAGTGAAAGGATTGCTTTAACCATGTGCTAATCTCCTTGGCTAGAAGAAAAGAGATGCCCCAATTAACAGTAATTCGGGATCTCATGTAATAGATGGAAATCAGTCCCAAAGGTAGGATGACCACATGTTGGGATTTGCCCTAGACAGTCCCAATTTATAACTGTTTTTCAGGAATAACTATAAATAGTCTCACTTTTACTCACAAAAGTGTCCAAGTTTGGATAATAAATTGCATTATCACTCTACACAAAGGAAAAAGAGGGCATTGTTACCAAAGACGGGAAAGTGATGCTGAGCAGATGAAAATAGCTACCATTACAATGAGACTATTAGCAGGGGTCAAAACAAAGTGTTTTGCTCCCAATCTCTCAGGTCAAAAGATAAGAATCAGAGTCAAAAGCCCTTACCAGTCTTTTGCTTTTGACTCCCACGTGAAAATAACATTTGCAGCCTCACTCCCTATGTGTTGAATTATTATGACTTTGACCCAATAGTTGCATTGCCTTGTCTTTGTATGTCCTTGCAGCTAAACCCCTGAATGTTAAAAGTGTTCTCTTTTACCGCTGCTTTTTTAGCTTAATTGGTGCCCTCCTGCTTTCCAAAATAGAATGCTAACATCCATTCACCCAGCTGGAGGGTCAGGGTGATCCCAGATCCAATATTCCCCAAAGCATGTACAGGATGGTGGCTGCCCCCCTGCTGCTGACTAGTAATAAAGAGTCAAATAGCGCCTTTTGATTCTGATTTCCTCCGAGAAGCTGCTCTACAAGCATGGGGTCAACTTAAAGGAAGAGGGATTTTGTGTAATATTTTCTCCTTTCATTCGTGCACTTAAATTACTTTCTTGCAAACTCTGCTTGTTACCTAAATGTACTAGCACTTTTGTTACCTAATTAGCTTTCTTATCAGAATCCCAACCAAAAATAACAAGAAATGTAATAACGATAAGGTATCCTGCCCCCTCAAAACAGATTTCCTTGCGCACTTTATCTCTTGGTACTGTTCTGGCTTGTTTAATTAAAGTATCAGAAATTATTAGACTCAAATTATTTCTTGATCTAGTGCTCAAATTCTCCTGGAAAAAAAAAAATCAGCTTCTTCTGCTTCAGTATTTAAACCTTTATCAGTGTGAGGCAGATGAGTTTCCCACACATATGCAACCAGATTCAGGCAGTTCGATATAATTTGGGAGGAAGAGCCTAATTTAGCCTCTGAGTAATTAACAAACACATTTGATTTGGGTACCATGGGCCACCATGAACATCAGATACTCACGTCTCCTCTCCTACGTGCCTGGGTCATCAAAAATGAACAACATTCGCGTGCAAAAAATCCTATGAAACCTTAGCATGGAGTTGTGAAATTCAAAGCCAAGACCTTACTTATTTTTTCATTAGCGAGGTAGGGGTAAAAAAATATCCAAGTTCAAGCCACTAACATTAGTCGTATTCAAGGAGGGTAGTCATGTCTGTTGTAGACTTTAAAATAACTGAGGAGAAAGTACTCTTAAATCATAGCATTGAGGAGAAAAATATAAGACAGAGTGGTTACTTCTCTTCATCACACTGTGTGGGGAAAACTCGGGTTGGAATCTGTTGGCTCCTGGTGGAGCTGTGCGAGAGGTTCACGTTCTTCGAAGTCGTCTGCAACATGATCCCTTTCTGCACTGTCAGGCTTGGCTACCGCAGTCACCAGGCAGCCATTCTGAACTTGAGTTTTTTCGGAGCTTCAATCCTTAGCCCTGTGTTTGCGGGATGGTTTGCTGATGTCTGTCTAGGAAGAAACAAACTGGTATATGTTTGCTTATTTCTACATTTTCTAGGTGAGTGTCCGCTTCTGACTGGATTGTTTTGCAACTTAATTGCATGGATTGTCGTTAGAATTTACAGTTTATATTATTTCTGCCTTGCTCTTAGGGTAAAATGTGATCAGTGAAGAAGAATGTTTTTTTCGATTTATTTCATTTTCCGTATTATTTGAGGGATGCTAGTAAGTGTGTGTGTTGGAGGATGTTTTGGTACCTAAATCATTGCACTGATTATGTCTTATAACAATTACCTCTTTACATTTCTGTCTTTTGTGCTCCTTAGAATGTCTCCTTTCCCCTGTCCTATCCCAAATCCAAATTTATGACAAATACTATGTGAAACATGTAGTTCATTTACTCCACAACTGAAATAAAATGTGCTATAAAGGTTTCTGAAGTTCATGTAGAGTAATTGAGAAATGTTTTCATCAAGTGGTGGTCTTTTAATTAGTCACACAGTAATTAAGATTGCATATGAAGATGTTTTTTCTGTATCGTGAAATATGGCTGTATGCTAAAAAAAAATGAATGAATTCAAACACTTCCCTGTGCCTCTTTACATAGAGAGAAATAAATATGTCTGAAGTTTGGGAGTAAGGTGATTGTGAGAAATGTTTGGGAAATATCAAAATTGTTTGAGGTCTAGAGAGCAAGTTGATAAACAGTCTAGAATTTTGGCCTGAAAAGTTCAAGTTGTCCAACAAAGACTCACTGATGATATGACGAAAACATTTGGAAAATGCTTTTCTTCAATAAAAGTTAGGCGCAACCACAGTGAGAGGTTAAAATAGAGAGATAGAGGGAGACCAGAAAATCTCAGGATGATGGTCTAAGAAATAGAGACGTGTTAATTTAGGAGAGAACGTGAAAGAAAAAAAAAAAACACATAAAAACTAGTCAACTAAATTATGACATAAATATGATGTAGGAATACAAATCAGCTCCAAGTTTCTGAGCTGAGGAACTTAGAACGTGTATGCTGTTCACCAATATGAAGAAGTGCAGCAGAAATGTAGATTTGGGGCACAGTGGGTGAGATGAATGAGGAAGGGATGGTTATAAGACAAGCAACATATCACACAATTTCAGGCAGGTGGTAAATGATCACTTGCTGAATCAATTAGAGTGTGATACAAACATATAAGCTTCTTAAAAGTATTTTTTAATTGATTTCAGAGAGGAAGGGAGAGGAAGAGAGAGATAGAAACATCAATGATGAGAGAGAATCATTGATCGACTGCCTTCTGCATGCTCCCCACTGGGGATCGAGTCTGCAACCCGGGCATGTGCCCTTGACCAGAATCAAACCTGGGACCCTTCAGTCCGTAGGCCGACACTCTATCCACTGAGCCAAACTGGCTAGGGCCATATAAGCTTCTTTACTGCTTCCGTCTGTGAAATCAAAACTAAGCCACTGCATGGCAAATATTCATTCAACATTCAACAAATATTTCTCACTGACATCAATACTCTGTCCCAGGCACTGTTCTAGAATCTGCAAATGCAACAGAGAAGAAAGCCCAAGTTGACTTTCTGGTGCAGGGAGTGAGAAAGCAAGTAAACTTATACTATGACAGGTGTTAATGAGTGTCATGATGAAAAATATGCCAGGTAGGGGGACAGGATGGACTACAGTCACAAGGTTCGCTGTTCTGTATCAGGGAATGTTTTCTGATAAGGAGACATTTAAGCAAAGGCCTGAATGATTTGCTCTTAACCTGGTAACAGGCCGTAGCAGTAGCAATTGGTAACTACTTAACATGGTAATTTCTATTAGTCTAAATTCCTGTGCAAATCATCAGACTAGGACTGAACTTCAAGCTTTGTAATTTGGCAAACAAAACACTTAAATCAAACTCCATGTCCTTTCATTTTAATTGATTTTACTAAAAAGTATTTCCTTATTTAAAAATTAAATCTTTTGTTGAAAGTACTACATACGCCCTCTTTTTTTCCCCCATTGACCCCTTCTAGCCTAGCCCCAGGCCTTCACCACCCTATTGCCTGTGTCCATGTGGCATACAGATATGCATTTAAGTTCTTGGTTTGTGTCCCCCACTCACGGCTGCCATCAATTTCCAACCCGTCACTGAGTATCAGAAGAGGTTCTATTAAAAATGTGTCTTCGGTCTGAATTTCTAAAACCTGAGCTCAGAAAGGCAGCTTTCTCTTACTTCACCATCACTTCTCACCTCTCTGTGTAGCAGTGAGTCATCCACTCCCCTCCCCGCCCCCCCCCCCCGCCCCCGGCCCCGCACTGGGTGAGGAATGAGAGAAAGAAGGGCATTAAAAGGAGAAAGAGAAGCAGAAAAGGAAAAGAGGCTATGCTCTCCTCTAACTACAATGTTATTCTTAAAATGCTTTACTTAGCAGGCTTCTGAGATGTCTGAGATCACCACTTTTTTTATCACTCTATTGATTAAGAACAAATAAACCTTGTTAACAGTGTTTTTTTTTTTCCTGGGGGTGAGATTACAGGCATCTTTAATTTCTTACAGGATATATTTCTGAATTACTTTGATTTTGTTAAAATGGGCATGATTTGCTTATACATTCTGAGAAAAACAATAGTTCAAGTTTAAGGGGGAAAAACGAGGACTCTAAGACTAGTTAAAATACATATTGAAGGACATTTTCACATTTAGAAAAATCCTGCTGTCTCCAAAATGGCCATGGTTAACATATTATCTTAATACTTTCAGAGGAAAAACCTTATTTATGATGTGATTTGGTGATTCAGTTCGTTTATTTATTCTCCTTTCCCCCTGTCCACAGGCACTGCTTTGTTGTCTGTGGTTGCCTTTCCTTTGGAAGATTTCTATGTAGGTGGTCACCATATGACCAACCGCATACCAAAACAGGAGCAGAACAGGCTGTTTCACGTCGCTCTGCTGGCCCTCTGCCTCGGCTCGGGAGGAGTAAGAGCCGTCGTTTGCCCACTGGGCGCTTACAGCCTCCAGGAGCCTGGATCACAGGAACGAGTGTCTTTCTGTAACTGGTAGGTAGCACTGGTTGGGAGAGAAACCAAGTGTATGGCATTCCTCTCTCTTTTGGGATTTCTCGTTGTTTGTTCTGTGGTGCCCTTTTGAGGATAGTAGCCCAGTCTTCATCACTGATTGGGCTAGGGCCGTGGTCAGCAAACCGCGGCTCGCGAGCCACATGCGGCTCTTTGGCCCCTTGAGTGTGGCTCTTCCACAAAATACCACGTGCGGGCGCGCACGTACAGTGCGATTGAAACTTCGTGGCCCATGCACAGAAGTCGGTTTTCGGCCTGGGCGAGTCTATTTTGAAGAAGTGGTGTTAGAACACTCAAGGGGCCAAAGAACCGCATGTGGCTCGTGAGCCGCAGTTTGCCGACCACTGGGCTAGGGGAATCACAATGTGATGATACCCCTGACAATGATTCAGGTTGTAATAACAGGAACATATGAGTCGGGTACGGAGCAACACAACTTCCCAGCACCTTCTGGAAACACACTGATACTTTTACCCTCAATTAAGCAAGTGTGAAGTGGCTAGGCACAGTGCAGAGAATGTGGCTTTGGAGCCAAGCAGGCCTAGAGGGAAGTCTCACCTCCATTTGACACAACTGCCTGACCTTGGTCAAGTCATGTATTCTTTATAAGCTTCAGTGTAATCATTCCTAAAGAGATATAATAATGCCTCTTCTTGGCTTTTATTAGAGGTAATAATGTATATACTACCGGCAGAGAACCTGGCACATAGTAGGTGATCAATAAGCAGTAGCTATTATTATGACTTACTAGAGGCCTGGTGCATGAAAATTCATGCACTGGAGTGGGGGTCCCTCAGCCCGGCCTGCCCCCTCAGCCCTCACAGCCCGGGTTCGTCCGGAAGGTTGTCCAGTCTAATTAGCATATTATGCTTTTATTATTATAGATATGAATTCAAAAACAATGGAAATTTTTATTTTAAGGTAGAGCATTTCAGCATTTCATAGAGAATTTTGTTGTATTTTTTATTATTCGTCAGTGGATGCCAAACAGATCTGAGATACATTAAGTCTTTTGTTCACACTTTTCTGTGAAATGGGTTGCCAACATTTTTCTAAAATGGTCTGTCTTTCCAAGGTTAACAATGAATAATGTTAGCAATAGATAAAGCAATGCCCAGAGAGCATCAGACAAAATGTTTTCAGGAAATTTACATTAAAATCATTAAATGAAAAAATGTTAGCTAGGTACATGTAGTTATCCAAGGCAGTCTCTCTCTCTCTCTCTCTCTCTCTCTCTCTCTCTCTCTCTCTCTCTCTCTCTCTCTCTCCGTCTCTCCCTCTCTCCCTCTCTCCCTCTCTCTCCCCCCCCAATTATATTAATATTATAGAGCACTCAGGCCTATTTTGGATTAAGTCCAAATGTCAGAGAATGATGAAGTTTCACCCAAGGTGGAAGGAACTCCTCACTTCTTTATAGCAAATTCTGCCTCCTTGACCTGCCCAAAGAGAAAGAAAAATCTTTTTTTTAATTCTATTCAGAAGTTTTAATCCTTAATTAGCAACATCATTTTGATTAAATAAGACTCTGGAGGATGAAAACTGGCGAGCAATCGGTTGTTCTGGAAGATAGCTCTGGAGAATATATTGTGCTGTGGTCTTAGTCATTGAGTTGTGTTTAATCAAAGTGACATTTCTCCGTGCTGATTACAAAGGAGACATTATATGAATGAAATATTTCCTCTGGGAGCTGGAGGGGACTCCCAGTGGGTTTGTGCTTTAGGACTTTGCAAAGGGGGATGGGGAATTGGGTAAAAATGAATTTTTGCAGCTGTGAGGAGCAGGCCAAATTTAGGAAGAAGGAACTCTGATTTGGTTACCTATTATTTCCTAATTTCATTAAAATCTCTACCAAGAAGAGTCATTAGGTATTTTTAAAACCTAAGTTAAAGCACCTAAAAATGTGTATAAAGAATCAGGGTGTAATTCATTAATGTGTAAAAGAATTATTTGAATAATAAACTCCTTAAATGCTAAATCTGGTTGCTTTAAAAAAATTTTTTTTTCAGTTTAAACACTAACTAAAGAAATTTTTAGGAGCAGCTGCTTGTTGCAGTTTATAGAAATGAATGTTAACTATTCCTGTACATACTGCAGGGACTGGTGACTGCAGAGACCCCTATTGAGCAGCCACACAGCTGGCATGATCCTGGCTCCGTCACTTTGGAGTTTTCTTGGTTTTCAGCAAGTTCCTTAGCCTCTCAGAGACCCAGGTCTCTCATCCACAAAATGGGAATACCTCGGAGGGCCATTTATATATTTACAGCTTATATATAAAGTATCCTAGCACATTATAGGTATTCAAATCAGGACAGCTATTACTATTATTACTAAATGACAAATAAGTTATCGGCTAAAACATTGCCTAAAATCTGGAAAAGAGGGAACCCATTTAAGAGGAGGCTATCTTTCAAATGGGCAGCCCATTCACTTATAATCTATTTCTCCAAGTGAAAAATGCCTCCAGAAATTACAAGTCTGGTTAATATAACGAATGTCAGTAGTGTCTTTAAAAAACAACATACCGCTGGAATCTGTAACTACTTGAAGGCTGCATCCAGTTCTGTCTTCAGCACAGATATCAGATGTTCATAGTTACAAGACCTTTAATGAGATGAGTTATTGTATATGCACCACCTAAAGCTTCCCAATGATCATGTTAAGTGGTGCAGACTGGAAGTTTCAGGTGTTGAAAGTACCACTTCCAAGTAGAGCTGCCAAATGTAGGTGAGTAAAACCACTCCCAGCCAACATTACCATCTGGTACTAGATCTTCCTCAACTGTGTACCTCATTGAAAGAATGAAATGAACCTCCATAAAATCAAGAAGCATAATGATCTGCCAACATTCTTGCACCATTATCCAGAGCAGAACTTGGCTCTTTCAGCATTTTCCAAAATCTGAGGTGTACAATTAAGAGTCACCACACGGAGATCATCTAGGTAAATACACTTGCGCAAAATCTTTTTTTTTTAATTGAACCTATTAGGGTGACATTGGTTGATAAAATTATATAGGTTTCAGGTGTACAATTCTATGATACATCATCTGTATGTTGTATTGTGTGTTCACTGCCCCAAGCCAAGTCTCCTTCCATCACCATTTATTCCTCTTTTACCTTCTCCTACCTCCTCCCACACCCTTTCCCTCTGGTAATCACTATACTGTACTGTTATCTGTCTACGAGGGTTTTTTGTTTGTTTGTTGCTTAATCCCGTCACCCCACCCAGCCCCCAACTCCCTCCCCTCTGGCAGCTGTCAGTTTGTTCTCTGTGTCTACGAGTCTGTTTTTATTTTGTTTGCCAGAATCTTTTCTAGAAACAAAAGAAGGTGGATAATTAAGTCTATTCATGACCATCATTTTTTAATTAAATCTTTACTGTTGAAAGTATTATATATGTCACCTTTTTCCCCCCATTGACCCCTTCTAGCTGGCCCCCATCCCATGCCCCAGGCTTTTTTGTCTGTGTCCATGGGTTATGCATATATGCATACAAGTTCTTTAGTTGATCTCTTCTCACCCACCTCCACCTTCCGAGAGTCCACAGTCTGTTTCATGCTTCTATGTCTCTGGGCATGACCATTATTTTTTAATTCTACTACAGTTAACCTCAAACGTTACCTCCACATTTCTCTACTTACTTTACCTGGTAACTTACATTACGTCTGCTTAACATTGTCTATTGGTAACATAGTCTAGTTACCAGAGTGAATTATACATGATTTAAAGGGCCAAATAGAATATTGATAAAGTTCTTGAAAAAGTCCAGAAAGTTTGAATATCTAGTGCTCAAATTGACCCTACATGATATCTGTCTCCTATTAAAATGTTCTGATTTTAAATACTTACTTACTCAAATGTAATATATTTTATCTTAGGGAAACACTAGAGGCAAAATTTTATTATCCTACAGCATTTTTCCAGAAGCTGTGTTAATATTCACTTGAGTGTTGTTTGACAGCTTCACCCCCAACCTCATAAATCAGAATTTTTGGGGAGCATCACTAAGGAATGTACATTTTCAGCAAATGCTTTAGGATTTTGAAAATAGTTCCAGAGACATAAGGAATGGGGACTCCAAAAGTAGCAATATCTTTAAAAAGAAATGGAACTAAATAGTGATTTAACATATCTAATGTGTGCCAGACTTCTTTGTAAATTTTGACAATTCATAGTTATTTTTCACATTTCAAAATCTACCTGATTGAGAAATTCTACATAATCCTTGAGGAAAAAAACCACAAAATATGAATCTGCATACATTCCACAATAGTAAGTTATTATTTATAAAGTACACTTCAGCCAACAAAATCAAAGCAGTTCATGGAATAATCCTGCAGACTCATTAATACTCAAAATATCCTGAGTTGCATAATGAGGAGTAACCTATAAATAGCTTTTAAAAAATTACTAGACCTTCCAAAAGTCTATTTGCATGGGCTCTATCCAAGTTTAACAAATGCTTCTCACTCACCCTAATAACAAAAGGCACCTCCTTCTTTACCTCTACCAACATTGTAAGCTCTCAGGAAAAACACCCAGAATTTCTCTCCAACATTTAACTGTGGAAACCAAAGAATATTGGGCGGGGTGGGGGGGTGCGCGGGGGGAGGAGGACAATTCCTTATATTTCTTACTGCTCCTGCTGCCTCCTGCTTTTCTTAAGCTCTGCTTGGTAGCTTTTAAGTTTGGTAGATGCATGAGTAGGGACTTATGTTCATCAGTAAACATGAGGTGGCTCAAAGGTCTTGAATTCAGAAATGAGAAAATGATATACGTAAACAACTGTTAACATGAGTATGTTGGCATCCTATCCTATGTTCATTGTAGCATTATTTACAATAGCCAAGATCTGGAAATAGCGCAAGTGCCCATTGGAAGATGAGTGTATAAAAAAAGCTGTGGTACATTTACACTGTGGACTACTTGCTCAGCTGTTAAAAAAAAAAAAAAAAAAAAAAAGGAAATCAGCTGTTGCAACAGCATGGATGGACCTGGAGATTATTATGCTAAGTGAAATAAGCCAGACAGAGAAAGACAAATACCATATGATCTTACTTAAATGTGGAATCTAATGGAAAAAATAGAACCAGAGGCATGGATACATGAAACAGACTGGCAGCTATCAGAGAAGAGGAGGGTGTTGGGGCTGGATGAAAGAAGGTAAAGGGATTAAGCAAAAAATCATATATGCATAGCCCATGGATACAGACAATAGTGTGGCTTTGGCCAGAGGGGAAGCGGGTGAGAGGATAAAGTGGAGGTGAGCAAAGGGGGCAAATGGAGACAGAAAGAGACTTTCCTTGGGGCTACGAGGGCACAATGCAGTGTGCAGATGATGTTCTGTTGAGTTGTACACTTGAAACCCGTATGGTTTTGTGAACCAATGTCACCCCAATAAATTTAATTTTAAAAAATTCAAAAGAAAATAATATAATAATTAATAAATAATAATGCAAGAATTTAAAAAGAGAGAGAGAGAATGAGAGCATTAAAAGAGTAAGAGAATTAGTGAGAGCAGGGGGAAGAGAATGTAGCATTCCCTCAAATTTCTTAATTAGAAATATATATTTTACTTTAATCTTGCTGTGTATTCACCAAAACCAATGATCTTCCTGTATTAAACTGCCATTTCTTTAACAGATTGTTGAAACAATTTATATATAAAAAGTAAGAACTCTACAATTTCCATTTTATCCTTCTTTCTCCAAATTCATGGCTGCCAGAGTATTCTTTGAAACATTTCAATGGGCCAATGGTTATGCTAAAAGAAGCAATGATTGACAACAGCCATTCACCATGAAATCAGCACCCAAGTGTTTCACTGACTCTTCAAAACAGTTCAACTTTATCCCTTTGAAGAGCTGTAAATCCCCTGATGAATTATCTAAATACTGTTCACTGCAGAATAAAATATTCACTCTGAACTCTTTACATTGTCCACTAATGCTATAACGATCTGAATGTTTGGTACTTCTCGGGCTAGGAAAGAACATTTTAAACCATTTCTCCTAAAATCACTTAAAGTCAGTCTAAAGCACATCAAAATTGTTCAGCCTAAGAACAATTGAGTGAGTTTTAAAATTATTACTAAACAAATTCAGGTAAATATTTAAAATAAATAATCTCAAAATATTTTTGCTACTTTTACATTAACAATGTTTTTCCCCTTATTTGTATTCAACACCATAAAATCATGAAGACAAAAAAAAATTACCACTTATATATACTCTGAGTTATTTGCAGTTCACAGTCTGTATTTAAAAGTAGACTAAAGAAACATATTTTTACTGCTGCTTTCAATTTTCCTTAATCACTAGTATTTGTTTTGCTTTAGTGCTTTGCTCTCTGGCTTTCTGTGTGAAAGGTGCTTTATATATTCAATTTGCTAGTGAACTATGAGATGAAAGGAGTCTTAATGGTGAGTTTGAAGACTGTGGATTTTTATTTCTTTTATTTTTTTACAATTGATATATATACAATTTCAGCCTTAATTATCTATGGCTTGTCCTGTTCATGGATCAACAAAGACATATATAAAACATGCCTGTACTAGGTAATTCTTTCAGAAAATTACACAATCAAATAGGTTGGGTGGCATTTGTTCAAACACATTTAGTACTTTATGTGAAATCTCTTTCTATACATAGATATTCAGCCTATAATTCTTTGGTTTCTGACTACCTTTCACAAGATTTAAGTCTTGCAATAATTGTAATTTTCCTTGATCCTCTTTAGAGAATTCAGCTTACATCACCATGTAGTGTACTGAAGAGACACACGGTGTCCTCTTGGATTTTCTCAGCAATACTTAACATTTAAAAAAAAAAGAATTTCGTAAAGATTGAAAGAAATATAGCATTGCTTTCAGCTCCAGCTTCTCTCCGTTGCTACAGTCACAACTCAAATGTGCAGCTTGCAACAGCATGAAAGGATGACCCGAGGCTGAGCCTAGGGACTCTATCCCGTTGTCCTAGAAAATTCTCACTTTGTACCTCACTTACATTGCAATGTTTCTATTAGTGAATTACAGCAAGTCAGTTTCCTCAGCATGGCCATGTTTGATATGTAATTACTTTCCTAGATCAATTATTAAAGATTTGGATTTGTTAATGTTGTCATTTGTTTGAATTTTTATCAGAGGTGCCATGTTATTCACCAATTGGTTATTTATTATCCATTTATTGTGGAACTAGAACCGTGCTAGGTCCCATGAAGACATGGATATAAAGAATACGGTGTTGCTGTCAGGATGCTCACTGATCTAGAAGTGAGAACACAAAACTGACAAAAGTGAAAAATGGACAGTGCATGTTTGCTTTAGAACTTCAGAAAAAAAGAAGTAGAATATTCATGAGAAAAATGAATGAAGAAAAAGACATTTGATATGGGACTTTGAAAGTGAGACAGGGCAAGCCAAAGAACATGAAAAGTCACAGGGATGGAATGAGCAGGCATGTTTATAGGATAGGGAGGAGACTAGCCTAATTGGACCATCCTTCCAAATAGATATCACCTATCTATCTACTCTCCCTTTCCTTTGCTACCACTCTGGTCCAGTTCACACTTAGCTCTCATCCAGATGATTATAATAGCTACAACTGGTCTCCTTACCAAGCCCTATTTACAATTCAGAGAGCTGACACAATAATCCTTTTTTTTTCCATCTGAAATCAGATCATTTCAGCTCCCTGCTAAATTCCCTTCAAAAGGCTCCCTTTTGCACTAGACCTAAAATCCAAACACCTTACCACAAACTTCAAGGACCTAAAAGGTGTGGACCACAGTTAACTGCTTCGTCTTCTTTTCTAACTCTGTTCCTGTCACTATGCTCTAATTTCACTGCTCTTTTTGTTCCTGAAATCAAGATTGGAGAAAATGAACAGCAACTACATTTGCTTGGTACTTATACAGCTACTGTCTGTGTTCTTCAATGAATCTTTACAAAAATTCTGTGCATAAGGTATAACCCCTATATTTTAAAGAGAAAGATTCTAGAGAATGCAGAATTCTAGAGAGACTCAGATCACAGATAATGTGATTGTCAGAGAGTTGTAATTCAAACTCAAGTCTACTGACAACCATTCCAAAGAGAAAGGACAATATTTATAATTAATGCTATATAAAACATGTTAAGAGTCATGAGTGAAAGGTAATTTGAATGTTAAACCCTGGGTTAATAAGGAAATGGTGGTGTCACAAAATCTGTAACTTGAAAGACCTGAAAAGAAGTATAAGAAAGACCGAGCCCAGGTAGCCTCTCCTTAGAGGCTGCACAGAGGAGGTGGCTTCTACTCATGGCTCTGCAACAATGCAGCTGTGAGAATTGGGATGAATCAGTCTCCAATGCTCAGATTTCTTCTCTGAAGAAGAGGGGCCTTGAGTTAAGCAAGGATTTCCTAGATATAACACCAAAATCATGATCTGTAGGAGAATTTGACTTCATTAAAATTAAGAATTCTTCCTCTTCAAAGACAGTGTTAAGAAAATAAAAAGACAAAATACAGGCTGGAAGAAATATTTGTAAACCACATGTTTGATAAAGAACATATCCAGGTTATATAAAGAACTCTCAAAACTCAATAATAAGTTGCCACCGCTGCCGCTGCAGGAGGGGAGCATGTCCATGAGTCCAGCCAAGAAAGTGAAGATGGCCACCAAATCATGCCCCGAGGGCGACCAACAGGTTCCTGTTGCATGTAAATCATGTCCCTGTGGTTACATATTTATTAGCAGAAAACTTTTAAATGCAAAGCACCCAGAGAAATCACCACCTTCCACAGAAAACAAGCTTGAGGTCAAGAGGAGGCACACAGAGAGAGCTCAGAGAGAGAAGATGCATCCAACAGGAAATAAGGAATCAGAAAACAGAAAGAGGTCTCGGAGTAACAGCCATTTGTTGTATTGTGAATCAATGAGATAGATACGAGATGCCTTAATGAGCCAATTAATTAGGAGTCTTTATTCTCGTGGGCACAGAAGGAGGTGTTTCCCAAATCTCTGAGCAAACACATACAGGAAGTTTCCCGTATTTATACCTACCGAGCTTCTTTGTCTGCAGATTTCACAAAGAGCTCTGTGGAGGTTATTGTTACTGACAGTTTGTAACCTTGAATGCATAATGAACCAACACTTGGCATAAGAATATAGGAATTATTATCAGTATCAGTATTAGCCTGTTACGTCAGATGGCTAGCTTGCAAGGTCAGACAGCTAAGTTTTTATCGTTTTCTATTATTCAAACTAAAACAGTTATCCTATATAATAAAGAGGTAATATGCAAATTGACCATCACTCCAACACACAAGATGGCCACCTCCATGTGGTCAAAGATGGCTGCCCCATGTGGACACATGATGGCTGCCACAAGATGGCCAGCAGGGGAGAGCAGTTGTGGGTGATCAGGCCAGCAGGGAAGGGCAGTTAGGAGGGACCAGGCCTTCAGGGGAAGGCAGTTGTGGGGGACCAGGCCTGCAGGGGAGGGCAGTTGGGAGGGACCAGGCCTGCAGGGGAGGGCAGTTGGGGGCGACCAGGCCTGCAGGGGAGGGCAGTTGGGGGCAACCAGGCCAGCAGGGGAGGGCAGTTGGGGGTGACCAGGCCAGCAGGGGAGGGCAGTTAGGGGCAATTGGGCTGGCAGGGGAGCAGTTAGGCATTAATCAGGCTGGCAGGGGAGTGGTTAGGCGGTGATCAGGCTTGCAGGCAGAAGTGGTTAGGGGCTATCAGGCAGGCAGGCAGGTGAGCGGTTGGGAGCCAGCAGTCCTGGATTGTGAGAGGGATGTCCAACTGCCCGTTTAGGCCCGATCCCGGTGGGATGGCCACCAAATCATGCCCCGAGGGCGACCAACAGGTTCCTGTTGCATGTAAATCATGTCCCTGTGGTTACATATTTATTAGCAGAAAACTTTTAAAGGAGCAGTCAGACATCCTTCTAGGGGTCCCAGATTGGAGAGGGTGCAGGCTGGGCTGAGGGACAACCCCCTCCAGTGCATGGATTTCGTTCACCAGGCCTCTAGTTTTACAGAATAAGAGACTATCTAAAAATAACAGAGTGTTTCAGACAGCAGTTTTCCAAAGGAGGATTTACTATGCTTCACATTCAGATCATAGCAGGCAAGGAAGAGGAAGACCTAAAAGTGCATCTGCCAGAAAACACAAGGAAGAAAGAGAATGTGTAGACTCTTTCTTCAGGATTGCATCAGCAAGGTCTCAAATAGCTATGGACTCTCGGGAGCATTCTGAGGCATCAGGAAGGGCCGATGATGGCTTCCTCTGTCACTGCCCCTGTGCCATGCTTGGGAGCAAAGCTGTAGGCTGGGGTTGTTCTGGGGTTTCCTTGGTTCTCAAGGAGTATTGTCAGTGTTTTGTGTTTGGGGTAAAAGTAAGTGTATTTACAAAAAAAAAAAAAAAGGAAAGAAAGAAAGAAAGAAAGAAAGAAAGAAAGAAAGAAAGAAAGAAAGAAAGAAAAAAGCGGGATGACTGTTAAAGGTTAAAGGGGTAGGGACAGGGGCAAAAGTATGAAAACTAGAAAAATAAAATGCTTGATAATTTTCAGGTTTGCCACCAGAGATGCAATATTTTAAATACTTTGAGAAAGAATGACTTTTAAAAATATATATTTCAAATTTTCAGCACTAATGGATTGCATATATACAGTTCATTTACTTTTAACAATTGGCAGTTGGTATTTTATTAAATGGGGAATTAATATAAATTGTAAATTTTGTCTTAAATTTATTTTTTTCTTGGCCTTTATTTTTATGACTTAAGGTATGAGTTATATTTTGGGAGATACTTTCTAGACAGTTTGGAAGTTTGGGTGCTATATTAAGAAAAACATTTAAGGCGATCTGATACTTCAGATATAAACACCTTGTTTTCCTGAATGTAATTTATTTATTGGTTATAAAAAACCACTTTTCTGCTCTTGAGATAGTGCTTGTTAACCAAAACATTAAATATATTTATTACATGAAAAAAAAACCTCAATAATAAGAAGATAACCTGTTTTTTAAAATGGACAAATTATTTGAACAAAAACTTTACCAAACAAGATATACAGATGGCCAATTAACACATAAAAAGATGCTCAATATCACCAGTTATTAGGGAAATGCAAAATAAAACCACACATCTATTAAAATAACTAAAATAAAGATAGACCATACCAAGTGTTGCCCAAGATATGGAGGTATTAGAACTCTGATATATTGGTGGTGGTGATATAAATATGTTACAGCTACTTGAAAATCATTTGGAAATTTTTTAAATGCTAAATATACATCTAGCATTATCACCCTGCTATTCTACTCTTACATTTTATCCAAGAGAAATGACAGTCAATGTCTATACAGACACTTGTACATGAATATTCAAAACATCATTATTTGTAATTAGCTATAAGCCAGGGAAAGTGTCTATCAACAGATAAATGGATAAATAAAATGTGGTATCCTATCTAATAAAAGAGTAATATGCAAATTGACCATCACTCCAACACACAAGGTGGCTGCCCCCATGTGGACACAAGATGGCCACCACAAGATGGCCAGCAGGGGAGGGCAGTTGGGAGGGACCAGGCCTACAAGGGAGGGCAGTTGGGGGTGATCAAGCCTGCAGGGGAAGGCAGTTGGGGGGGAACCAGGCCTCTAGGGAAGAGCAGTTGCAGGGGACCCAGGCCTGCAGGGGAGGGCAGTTAAGGGTGACAAGGCCTGCAGGGGAGGGCAGTTAGGGGTGACCAGGCCTGCAGGGGAGGGCAGTTAGGGGCAAACAGGCTGGCAGGGGAGCAGTTAGGCATCAATCAGGCTGGCAGAGGAGTGGATGGGGGTGATCAGGCTGGCAGGCAGAAGTGGTTAGGGGCAATCAGGAATACAGGCAGGCGAGCAGTTGGGAGCCAGCAGTCCTGGATTGTGAGAGGGATGTCCGACTGCCCGTTTAGGCCCAATCCCAGTAGGATCAGGCCTAAACGTGCAGTCGGACATCCCTTGAGGGGTCCCAGATTGGAGAGGGTGCAGGCTGGGCTGAGGGACACACACACTCATGCACGAATTTCGTGCACTGGGCCTCTAGTATTTATATTAAGGAATACTCCTTGGGAATAAAAAGGAACCAACTACTGAGAAACATAACAACATAGAAGAATCTCCAAATAATTATGCCAAGTAAAAGGATCCAGATACAGAACAGCTCTTTGATTATTCTACTTACCAAAAAAAAAAATCTATCAATTGAAAACAAATCTGTAGCAACAGAAAAAAAGATCAGTAGTTCCTAGACATAGTGGGGGGAGTGGCAGTAGGTTAGGATTACAAAGAAACATACGGAAACTTTGGGGAGTGATGGATATGTTCATTCTGTTGAATGTGGTAATCATTTCATGGGTACATACATTTTCAAAACTTATCAAATTGTACACTTTAAACACATGCAGTCTATTGTATGTCAGTTATATCAATAGTCATTTTTAAAAAACAAATAAGTAGAAAACAATGGTAATAAAGACAATATGGTATTGGCATAAGGATAGATTAGTGGAACAGAATTGAGAATCAGGACAAAGCATCACATTTATGTGGTCAATTGATTTTCAACAAAGGTGCCAAAAAATTCAGTGGGAAAAGGTCATCTTTTCAATAAATTTATTAGAATAATTATATATCATATACAAAAAACCCCATAACACTCTACTGAAAAATTAATTCAAAGTGTTTTATCGATCTTACATAAGATCTAAAACCACGAAACTACTAAATAAAGAAAGAAAAGAAAATCTTGTTGACAATACCTGCCCTACTTCAGCTGAGCACTATGGAAAAACTGTCCCCTCACCTCCGCTGGCCCCATAGTATCAGCAGAAAACAGGAATCTGATCTCTCTCTCTCTCTCTCTCTCTCTCTCTCTCTCTCTCTCTCTCTCTCTCTCTCTCTCTCTCTCTCACACACACACACACACACACACACACACACACACATACACATACACACACGAGCAGAAGCAGGCAGGGGCACACTGATTCCCAGCCTGGGGGTGTTAGTGAGGCTTTGAGAGGAAATGATCTTCTATCCCCTGCCCAGCAGAAACTGGCAGTGCTCCAATTCATCCTCCTGGGTAGTGCCAGCTGGGCACAGCAGGGAGCCAAGCCTCCATCCTCAGCCAGCTAGAGAAATGAGGTAGGATAAGGAGGCTGGTATTTAATTAATTAACAACCTAGTTCGGCATCCTCATTTCCTCTCTCCTTCAATTAGATGTACAGGAAATGCCATAGGATGACTCCCAATGGGTCACACTCTTGATAGACCCACCCCTCTGAATGGGGGAATAACCTGTAATCTGACTCCACCCAATAGAATATGACATTGACCAGATAACACCCTATGATTATGTTATGTTATACTAGAGGCCCAGTACATGAAATTTGTGCACTGGAGGGGTCCCTCAGCCTGGCCTGTGCACCCTCGCAGTCCGGGACCCCTCAGGGGATGTCCACCTGCCGGGGATCGGGCCTAAGCCAGCAGTCGGACATCACTCTCGCAGTCCGGGATCCCTTGCTCCTTACTGCCCGCCTGCTCGCTGCTCCTTACTGCTCGGCTCTCTGTGTCTGTCCCCTGGTGGGGAGGGGTCACGGGAGGGCTCCAGGGCATGTCCGGCCCATCTTGCTTACTCTGAATCAGCCAGACCCCAGCAGCAAGCTAACCTACCAGTCGGAGCGTCTGCCCCTTGGTGGTCAGTGCACGTCATAGTGAGTGGTTTAGCGGCCTTAGCATATCATTAGCATATTATTCTTTGATCGGTTGAACGAATGACCAGATGACCAGACACTTAGCATTTTAGGCTTTTATTGTATGGCAAAGTGAAGGGATTTTGCAATGAAATTAAGGTCTACTCAGTTACTTTTGAGATCATCGAAGGGGAGATAGTCTTGGTACCTCAGTGGGCCTGGTCTAATCAGGTAAGCCCTTTAAATTTTAGTGATAATGTAAGAGCTCTAAAACTGATGTATATTAGGGTTTGGACAACTAAAACATTTATAATAGCTCATAAAACCATATATATATAAATAGGTAAATTTTATTATATTTAATTTTACCTTAATAATCTTTTTAAGTTAATATTAAGGACCCCTCTGCAATGAGATTCTAAGGGCAGGATTTAGACCCAATGAAAGGTTGAGAGATAGATGATTTCCCCAAACTTGCAAATCCTGTTCACAAGGAGGAGACACTAAAAGTTTATTCAAATAACACGCATTCCTTTGATTTAATGCATAGTATACGCATAACCTGAAGATTCCTGTGTTTTCCTAGGAATAAATAAGAAGATTCAACTCTTTAACCATGTAGCTTTCCAGGTTCATTGGGTGTATTCAGGTGTCTATGGCTTCTTTAGCTCCACAACCCTGTTGTGCAGGTGCTGCAGAGACCATATGACCCGCAAAGACTAATCTATTTATGCCCAGCCCTGTATAGAAAATACCTGTCAACTTCTAATTAGATAAAAGAGAATACACTTTCTACACATCTTCTAAATAGAAACAAAGATAATGAAACTATAAGACAGCTGATAACTATAAACTTATTTAGAAATCCAATAATATTTGCAAAATGTACTTGAGCTAACATGCCACAATTTTATAGCTTACATTTATATAAAAGCATTAAAATAAGAATTTGCTATCTGAAGTAACTCAATGGTATTTTTATTTTTGTCTGTCTGTGTACCTCAGGTTTTATTGGATCATGAACCTAAATGTGACTGTTGTCTTTCTGGGAATATCTTACATTCAGCACTCAGGGGCTTGGGTCCTGGTTTTACTTATTCCCTTTATGTCTATACTTATGGCTCTGATAACTCTTCATATGATGCATTGTAACCTGATTTATCAGCCAGAAAAATGTAAGTAAATCACATTTTATATTAACTTTCTGGTTTTTATGGTTTCCTTGACATATCTCCTTCCTCCTTGATTCCCTGTAACTTCTCTTTCAATAGAATTTGTAGATTCCACTAGATATTACACTTGGGAGCAACAGAGTCTGCTACAATATCAATAATCTCTATCTTCATTTAGTTTTCCCTTGTTAAATAGTTTTAATAATGGAATGTTTTAAACATAAACAAAAGTAGAAAAAATAATATATGAGTCCCATCTATCTAGTTTTGAGCTTCAGCAATTACCAACTTATCTTTACTCACTTTTTTCTCATCCCTCCTGGCAATTTTCAAGCAAAAAATAAATATTATAGAATTTAACTTACGTATGTGTGTATATAACATACATATTATATATGTTATTTTAAAAAAATAATCAAAATGTCATTACACACACAATAAAAAAATTCTAATATTTATTTATTAAATTGAGCATTTATTAATAACACTAGTGGCCTGGTGCACAAAATTCATGCACAGAGGGGGGGTTCCCTCAGCCCAGCCTGCACCCTCTAGAATTGGACATCCCTCTCACAACCTGGGACCTCTGGCTCCTAACCACTCACCTGCCTGCCTGCCTGATCACCCCTAACTGCCTCTGCCTGCCTGCCTGATCGCCGCTAACCTCTCTGCCTGCCTGCCTGATCGCCCCTAACTACCCTCCCCTGCCAGCCTGGTCTTGCCCCCAACTGCTCTCCCCAGCCGGACTGATCGCCCCCAACTGCCCTTCCCTGCCATCCTGATCGTGCCTAACTGCCTCTGCCTGCCTGATCTTGCCCCCAATTGCCCTCCTCTGCCAGCCAATTTGGTTCTGATTAGTCGGTTTCTATGCCAGTCAGCATCAAAAGCTCCGCCTCCTAGATAGCCATTGGCTCCTCACACTTCACCCAGATTTGATTCTGATTGGTCAGTTTCTATGCCAGTCAGCGTCTCTGGGCCTATCAACAAGGTCTGATCAGAAAGGCAGGGCTGATCAGCAGCCCTGGTGGATGCCTGGAGAAAAATGGAGGCATGGCTGCTGGCCCGGCTTGGAAAGAAAGAGAGAGGCAAGTGCTGATCAACAGCTGCCACACAGGCTATGGATCAGACCCTGTTTCTCTCTTCAGGCCTCTCTCCAGGCCTGATTTGCAACCCCCTCAGCAGTCAGTTCCGGGTCGCCATGGCAACCCAGTGCTGACTGCATGACTGACTTCCAGTTGGTCAAGCCTCCGGTCATGACAGACCCAGGGTTTTTATATATTAGGATGAAATGCCTGGTCACTGTAAAATGTCTTTAATTGTTCCCATTTTTCAAATTTGTTTTGTTTTATACTTCATTCAAATCAAATGCAAACAAGGCTCAGATAGCCTAAATGGTAGACATGTCTCTTGAACCACATATATTCTCCCAATGCATGGGACTACTTACTAGTACAACCAACTGTATCACACCTTCGCCCCTGTCTTTTCAAAAAAAATTGCTTAAAAAATCTGAACATTTAATACAGTAGATTTTGCTGATTACATTCAACAGGTTTTTCTCCTCATCATTTCCCATAAGTTATCTGATAGACCTAGACACTTAATCAGATTCAGATATTTCTTTTGGCAAAATGCCTTCATAGATGGTGTTATGAACTCCAATCAAGAGGCAGAATGTCTGATTATCTCTGTTTTCTCAGGACCAGCACCTATTGGTGATTTTTACCCAAATCAACCACTGCACTGGGAATTACAAGGTGGTGATATTTTATATTTCTTTGCTTTTATTACCTGAAACTAGAGGCCCAGTGCATGAAATTCATGCACCGGGGGGGAGGGGGAGGGGTTGTCCCTCAGCCCAGCCTGCACCCTCTCCAATCTGGGACCCCTTGAGGGATGTCTGACTGCCCGTTTAGGCCCGATCCAGGTAGGGCAGTCAGACATCCCTCTCACAATCCAGGACTGCTGGCTCCCAACTGCTCACCTGCCTGCCTTCCTGATTGCCCCTAACTGCTTCTGCCTTCCAGCCTGATCACCCCCTAACCACTCCCTTGCCAGCCTGATTAATGCCTAACTGCTCCCCTGCCAGCCCGATTGCCCCTAACTGCCCTCCCCTGCCAGCCTGGTCACCCCTAACTGCCCTCCCCTGCCAGCCTGGTCACCCCTAACTGCTCTCCCCTGCCAGCCTGGTCCCCACCAACTGCCCTCCCCTGCAGGCCTGGGCCCCCCCAAACTGCCCTCCCCTGCAGGCCTGGGTCCCTCCCATCTTTGACCACATGGTGGCAGCCATCTTGCGTGTTGGAGTGACAGTCAATTTGCATATTACTCTTTTATTAGATAGGATAATGTTTTAACAACTACTTACTTATATGGATATACAGTTTATATAAGAAAAAGACATCTATTTCTTTCCCTCTGTTTTTAGATTTTCAAGTTCATGAGTTGAGCTTCAATATTTTCCAAAGGTAACCTATTAGTTGCCTTTTAAAAAATATATTATTGTTCATTCATGGCATAAAAATTTTAATGTGTTCCAATCTACTACAATTACTGATGGTCAAATTGTTCCATAGTTAGGCAGTGAGGTCCCCTTCATGTTAGTGCCTGAGTCCTTCAGACAAACCTCAGGTGGTTTTTTTTTTTAATGTTTTTATTGATTTGAGAAAGGAAGGGAGAGGGGGAGAGAGAGAAACATCAATCAGCTGCCTCCTTCAAGTCCCCTACTGGGATCAAGCCCACAACCCGGGCATGTGCACTGACTAGGGATTTAACTTGCAACCTCTTGGTGCATGAACTGATCCACACTGGCCAAGGCAAGCCTCTGTTGTCTTTGACTGCTCCCATGCTTCCTTGTGTAAGATAGAATAGGATCATCATTTCCTTCCCTGAACTTTAAATCTACTCTTTCTAAAAAAAAATAAATAAATAAATAAACACCTGTGTTTTCTTTTCCTATATAATGCTATTTAGAGACTACAGTCTTGGCAATAGGGATGCTCATTGCTACTTAGTCTATCACAGTTTCTAGGTCTTTCAGTGCACAAAGCTAGAAAATGTTCTTTTTTTTTTCCTTCCTTTCTAAGAGAATAACCATTTGGATTATACTAATGCCCTAGTCAAAAGCAGTGCTATGGGATTTTTACCTAACCTTATCAAACTTAGATCTTTTTCTACTTCTTCTCATGCCCCAAATCCCAGTTCTCAATAACAGCAATATATTTGCACTTTTGCTTTATCTCAAAAGACACATTCAATAGTCTTAGACTAACACTACCACCAGCAACATGATTGTTTGAAAAGCGTTTCAAGGTTTTTCTTGCAGGTTTTATTTCTTTATGGTATAACCCCTAAGAATGTTCACTAAAATGATTATGTTTTAAAGTCATTTGGTATAGTTCCTTTCTATCTTGTTAAACCACTAACTTTATATACAATTAAGTGCATTTGTTCCATTTTTCTTTATACTTTTAGGTGTTGTTTTTTTTTAATTTTGTTTCTAATTATGTAAAATTTATGTCCAAAACAAGGTCTATATATTCCTATATTCTATCCTATTGCTTTAGGGTGTCAATTTACATATTTTTAAAGAATTATCATTCCTTTTTTAATGAAAGAAAACACTAAAATGTTATATGTGTGTGTATGTGTCTCTATGTATATGTATTTCCTCCTTCTTATATAAGCAGTAGCACATTATTCACCTTTTCTCGCCTGCATTTTTCATTTAATATAACCTAGGGGTTGCTTTATAACTATACATAAAAATATTCCCCATTCCTTTGTATCGCTGCATAGTATTCCATTGTGTGGTAAACCATTGCCTATTTTACCAGTCTTATATTGATACACATTTGGATTGTTTCTCTACTTTTCCTGCTAAGTAGGTTCTAATGAATAACTTGAAGTATATCTCCCTTTGCATGTTTCCCAGATGTCTTTAGGATAGATTCCTACAAGTAGGATTACTAAATCTAAAAGTAAACCCATAGGTGACTTTGCTGTATATTGCCAAATTCCCTTCTAAAGTGGTTATACCATTCTGTATGTTTTCACCAAAAATGTATGAGAATGACTGTTTCCCCATGGTCTTTCCAACACACAGTATACTGTCACTTTTAATTTTTGCCAATTTGAGGGTGGGAAATGGTATTTCACTGAAGTATCATCTCTATCTTCTTTTAGTTTTCCCTTGTTAAATAGTTGACATCTCTCTTATTATGAGAAAAGTTGAACATCTTTTCATTACTGTAATTTGAATTTTTTTTTACTGAACTATATATCTAGTGCCATTTTTACTTCATATATCTAGTGCTGTTCTCCTATGGGGTTGTGGAATTTTTCATTTAATTTTTAGAAAAATTTTATATATTAAAGATGTTAACCCCCTGCATACAATAGTTGCAAATATTATATTCCATTTGTCATAAATCTTTTAACTTTGCTTCTTCTGTTATCATCCATAGGAAAGACTTATTAAGTTTGTTTATTTGCTTTGCTTTTGAGGGGCATTAAGGTTTATAATTAAACTAGAGGCCCGGTGCACAAATTTGTGCACTTGTGGGGTCCCTCGGCCTGGCCAGCGATCAAGGTCTATCAGGGGGCTGGCCAGTGTCGGGGAGGGACCCCAAGAGGTTGGCCAGCTATCCCCCTGATCAGGGCTTATTGGGGGGCCAACAGGCAGGGGGGAGGGACCATGGGAGGTTGGCCGGCCAGTCTGGGGGAGGTGCCGCGGGAGGTTGGCTGGCCGTGGGAGGTTGGCTGTGGGAGCACACTGACCACCAGGTGCCAGCTCCTGCGTTGAGCATCTGCCCCCTAGTGGTCAGTGCACATCATAGCAACTGGTCAACCAGTCGTTCTGCTTGTTTGGTTGTAAGGTTCGCTTAGGTTTTTATATATATATAGACTTATCAATCTTCTCCTTCATTGTTTCCTGAGTTTGAACCATGGTGAAAAGTTTTCCTCACTCCCATATTATAAAGGAATTCATTCATATTTTCTTGTGGTGCTCATATTATTTTTTTAACCTCTACAACTCTGATGCATTTGGAAATTATATTAGAACTTGAGGCCCAATGCACAAAGATTCATGCAAGAATAGGTCTTCCTTCCCCTGGCTGCCGGCACTGCCTTTGCTCCAGCCCGGAGCCACCTTTCTGCTTTCGCTCCGGCCCAGAGCTGCCTTCCACCTCTTGCCTTGTCGTGTCAATTTGCATATTCCCTCCATATTGGCTGTGGGTGCCGCCATCTTTGTCATGGAGTCATGGTCAATTTGCATATTCCATCTTTATTAGATAGGATAGGTTTTAAGTGAATTTATCTTTTTTCCATATGACTGTAAAGTTATCAACCTGATTTACTAAAAAGTCTATATTTTCCCCACTCATTTGAGATATCACCTTCACTGTATACTGCCATTTACATTTCTGGAGTTTCTATTCTTTTCCCTTCCTTGATCTATTTATCTATCTTGTTTAACAATGACCTTAATTAAACATATTTTACTTTTGGTAATACTTTTACTACTACCACTGTCTCTACTACTAATCTACACAATACCACTAATAATAAGGCAATCAGTTGTATTTTTAAAAATTAAGTGCCTTCACCAGTGTCACTTCATTTTCACTATATACCTGTGAGGTAGGTAGGAAGAGCACTGTCTATCCTTTTACAGGGGAAACTTTATATAATTTGCCTCTGCTACTGTAGCACCTACATATCTTTATCATATCACATTATACTGAAATGACCTATTTATGAATACAATTAGAAATTCCTATGTCTTACATGCTTAGAATATGGTAAATGCTCAATCAGTGCTTGTTATTGTTAAACTGAGTGTAGGGACAGATACATAATTTATTAAATGACTTACCCAAGGCCTCCCAAAATGGCTAAAAGGGAACCAAAACCCAGGCCTTACTTTTGCTATATATTGTACTCATTTTATTACAGCACATACTGAAGCATGAAGCATAGAAAACAGCATCCACAGAAGTCTCTGACCCTGTCTCTCAGAGGTCCGTGGTCTGTGGATCACAGCTAAGCAGTACACGCCCTCCTGTTAGTCTGTGAAATGGGTTCAACAAGCCAAAAAGCGTCTGAGAGATCTTCTCTGTCAGCCCCAAATAACAAAAAAGAGGAAAATTAAAGTGTGAGCTTTTATCGAAAAACCACTCTGACATTTGCTGGAGTATATAAACTATACTAATAAAAGGGTAATATGCTAATTAGACCAGGAGACCTTCTGGATGTCCTTCCAGACAAAGCCATGGTGGCGGGGCCGAGGCAGAGGCGGTTAGGAGCGATCAGGCCAGGAGGGGAGGGCAGTTGGGGGTGATCGGGCCAGTGGGGGGGGGAGTTGGGGGCAAGCAGCCCGGCGTGGGGGGGGGAGGGGGCAGTTGGAGGCGAGCAGGCCAGCAGGCAAAGTGGTTAGGGGTGATCAGGCAGGCAGGCAGGTGAGCCGTTAGGAGCCAGTGGTCCCGGATTGTGACAGACATCCCCCGAGGGGTCCCAGATTGGAGAGAGTACAGGCCGGGCTGAGGGACATCCCCCTCACGTGCATGAATTTCATGTACCGGGCCACTAGTTATCAAATAATTATCTTTGTGTTTGTGTGTGTGTGCATGCTATATATGTATATAATGTGTAGATTCAAAATTTCTAAATAACTATTTAGTATCCATCCATTTGCTTTTCAATCTCATATTTGAAAAAATATTCATCTAAATAAAGAAATAAAATTATTCAAGTTATACAGATATATGTCATTAACTGCCAGCCTATTGTGATTCACATGTTAAATTTTTTAACATGCAATAAAGTAAGCTTGCTTTGGACATTGACCAAAAAATTTATTAGCTGCTAGTAAAAGTTTAACAGGAAATGTTTGTCACTGGTTTACTATACACAATACTCTATAAAGTGAATATTTTGGAGTTTTTTTCATTTTGTTTTGTGTTGCCAAGTTATAAGATCACCCAACTCTGATGAAGTAAAACTCTTCCCTCTTGCAAAGTATATAATCTTTATTTTGGCTTCTTCCTCTCTGATGACTAAATTGGAAATTCCTCAAAGCTGTAATTCAAAGCCATAGGTGACCTTAAAGAAATGATTTTTTATATGCTACCTTTTATTTTAAGGTAACTTTTCAAATGTGGACCGTGCATTCCATTATGTTTAGCTGTCAAGCACGGCCTTCATTTGCATTTCTTCCCACTGCTATAATTTTGAGAACTGGCAGGTGACCAAAGAAGAAAAAATGTGCATCTACCATCTAGAGTGCAATGTAGGCTTTTTTATTATAATTAACTAGCATAGATATTCATGATTAGATGAAGGTCAGAGGAGCAGAACATCAGAGCCAAGGACTTGAAGGTACAAAGAATAGAAAAATTGCTTTCTAAAGTTTTTTTTTTAAATAGTAATGGTGACAATCTTTAAGTTTTGCAATAAAACACTTTAAATAGCTCATCTGTTTTATTTTAAAATGTGCACGGCTGGTGTGCTTGCACATTTAAACTGGAGCTTGAAGTCTCAGTTGCATTTTCATTCCAGTTTTTTTTTTTTTTTTCAACTTCCCATTTCTGCTCCTGATACAGAAAATCAATTTGGGAATTATAATGACAATGGATTTTTTTTAAAGGCTGAGTCTACATGACACCCAAAATTATTTGTACTGAGGCATGAGTTTTCTATTAAGTCTAATGGATTAATCCAAGGAGGCAGTGTGATGTGTAGATGGAGATGTTTTCAACTCCTAATTTTCAGTGATAACTCTGTGATTTGATAAGACAGGCAGATTACCATACAGTTTCTTTGCTTGCCCTCTCTATCTAGCTTATTGGCTCTCTTTCAGTCCAGCTGATCAATTTAGGTTTATTACTTCTCCAGCCCTCTGACTTAAAATGCACATTGTTTACTCTTCCTCCACCTCCTTGACTAAGTTTTCTCCTCCTAATTGATGCAGAGCCCTAGGATTCATTCCAGGGACCCTGGCTCTTCTCTTCTCACCCTCTTTCCTTAAGTAACCTCTAGTCCCATAGTTTTTAATGCCAACTATACACCAAGTGCTCAGTTTCATATAGAAACTTCTCTTCTTACCTTGAAACTCATGTACCTGACTTCCTATTCAACTTTTTTTTAATCCTCACCCAAGGATATTTTTTCCATTGATTTTTAGAGAGAGTGGAAGGGAGAGGGAGAGACAGAGAGAAACACTGATGTGGGAGAGACACATCCATTGGTTGCTTCCGGTATCCCCCAGACCAAGGCCAAGAGTCTGCAACCAAGGTATGTGTCCTTGACTAGAATCCTTCAGTCCACAGGCCAATGTTCTATCCACTGAGCCAAACCAGGTAGGGCCCTATTCAACATTTTGACTTGGTTATCTAAATCTCAAAGTTAATCTGATCAAAATTCAACTCTTGATTCTTCTAACTTCAAACTTACTCCTTTTTCATCTTTTCCATCTCAGTGTAAGTCACCAATACCCAGTGATTCAGGATAGAAAAAGTAGCCATCCTCAATTTTCTAATTTCTTCAACCTCTTTTCACATCAGAAAATGCTATTGATGGTTCAAAAGCACATCCCATCTTGTTCACTGCTCTTCATTGCAACTATTATGTCCAAGTTATCATTACCTTTTGTCTGTCTCCTAGCTTCCTGATTCCTAAAATCCATTATCCAACCAGAGTTTCAGAGTAAATTTTTTAAAAATATACATCTTTACTCTGCATAAAACATCTTAATGGTCTCCCATAACACTGAAGATAAATCCAAGCTCCTTGCCTTGATGTAACATCTGACCCCTGACCAACTCTTGGACCACATCTCCTCCCAATCTTTTTCTCACTAACTGAGCTACTCCTTCATTGGTTTTAACTGTTCCTGAACTTCTCCCAGCTCATGACGTGCCTGGTATATGCTTTCTGCAAAGTTCTTCACTTACTTCCCATCTATTCCAACCTCAGTTCAAATTTCAACTTTTAAAGTCTCCTCTACACCAAACCCTACAATGGGTCTCTAACTTACCTATTTTGTTTTTATCATTGGATTTGTCTAATATTTTCTTGCTTGCTTACTGTCATCCCCAGTAAAACTTAGCTTTTGCTTACTGCTATATTTTAAGGCCTAGAAAAGTACCCTGGCACACAGTAGGTACTTAATAAGTATATTAAATGAATAAATAAGTGCATTCACAATTGTTTGGCATCAATTATGAGCACTCACAGTGCTGGCTCAAATTTTAGACCTCATTCATGCTTAATCATTTCTTGTTCTTAACCATTTTGTTTTTTATTGCTTCATATCACCACATCAGATATAATTTTACTTGTTTAAATAAATTCATTTTTCAAAGCATGTATTCAGTTGAAGACAGTGTTACTCAAAGCCTGATCCATGGAACAGTGCTGATCAATAAACTGTTTATTGCAACAAAATAAATACAGACAATGAAAGAAAAGATGTAGAAGTATTTATGAGAAGTTGCATTTTATGTCTGCTGAATCTAATAATAAAAATATAAGGACTTATATTTGGAATGTCTTTGCTTCTTATTTTATTCGTTTGGTAGTTCATTTTTATTGTATTTCACAGATGCATTGACCATAACAGTTCAGAATTTTTTTAAACTGAGCTTTTAACACAGCTAGTTTAAGATGTACTAATCTAAGCTATCTCTCTTTATAAATAATATATAGCAATATTTAACTGTTTAATAAAATTATAGGTATCAATTTATCTTGCATAAGAGCAGATCCAAATTGACTTTGCAACAGATATATTTGTTTATACATAAAAAATAAAGAGTGAGTTTAAAACAAATATTTGATATAGTACTTAAATTTGAAATATAGAAAGAAAAATAGAGAAAAATATCTTTAGAAATAGTCTTTCATCCTGCAAATGGTTATCATTTAATAATAAAGCCTGTTTGAAAGTATAGAGTAAGTTGAATTGATGCCAGTAATAACCCTGGCATCAATTCTATCTATCTACCCAGCACTGTTTTGCAAGAGTTGAGCAGAGAACAGGTTGATAAGAAATGGAGACAAAATCATAAGGAAATGTCAGGAATGTAAGCCTCCTAGCCCAGACCTGTTCAAATTTGGTCTCTAGTCTGTTCATCAAGACATTCTCAGTTCTCATCCTACTAAAACCTTAAGTAAACTAATTGAAGTAGCTAGGAAAGTCTCATAAGAGAGCAATTCTTCCTGCAGTAATAAAGAGATATCCCTATTACTTTTTTCCTAAGAGATACAAACCTTAGCCACTTACAGGTGCTTCTGTCCCTTTGACCTTCTCAGTCCCTGGGCCTTTTATTTGTGTCTGGAAATAGTGACTAAAAAGAGGTAATAGTGACTACACATATGAGCCCATCTTGCATCAGCAATTACCCAACATACTTCCACTTGACCTCTCAACACACTTCACAGAGGCCACCAAAGAGCCACTGCTGTAGTAATTCTTGGTCACTAATAATTTGGACTGGATTTGATTCAGTGACTAAGAGGTAAAAGGCTCCATATTCAATTACCAGGCCCCAGCTTCCACAATTAATCAAAGACTGACATAATAGATCTATTACAACTCTCAAAGAAAAGACCAGGTCAAATCAATATAATCATTCTAACCATAAAAAGAAATATTAATATTCTTTATTCAAATATAAAATTCAAAACTCTATGGTATTTAAATGAACTTGGTTAGAATGCATTTCATCTAGAATTTTATTCTAGGAAACTTGAACATTATCAAGATGACAACCAAACTCTACTTTGAGTTTTTATAGCAGCCTTCTTTGGAGAAACTCAGAAATTTTCACACCTACTTTACCATTTACCCTGAAACTATGGTTTGGTGTCTAATGTAATTTGCAGAAGGATTTATCTGCTCAACGGGGTTCTGTAAAAAATTGTAACAATCATAATAACACAACTGAATTGTTAACTAAACAGTGGTCTTTTATCTGTCCTGTATCAGGAAATCCTAAGGGAGTCAAAGAAAAGGTGGAATCTGAATCATAAAAGAAGCAACAATGCTGTTGCAAATCATTAGCAGTAAGGGACTGCAAACATCTAAAGCATTACAATGCTTCTGCTACTAAAGCGACAGACATATAAACTCAGAGGAAACTACTGGAAAAGTCAAAAACCCACTAATCCAATCTGAACTTTTAGTGACACTATCAACATGTAATAAAGTCATCTAAAGAGTTCAAAGTTTAACCTTATGTCTGAAATTTAAGGATAAAGTCAAAGCAGAGAACACATTTCCCTTCATCTCCATGTCAAAATAAGAAACCACCTTCTACATGACAAGTAATGTGAAGATTATTTATATAACACTTTATATTAAAAAATTGTACCAGTTCTTTGTACCAGTTCTAAGACTGTAAAAGAAAGTTCAGGTTGTCTTATCCACTAATGAGTTAAAGTTAGAGACTTCTGAGAGATTCTAAAAATTTTACTTTGGTGTTTTTTGTTCTCCTTTCTTCCCCTTTTTAATATGTTCCCATTGATCTTACCTTTTTCATGTTTTACATCAGCTGTCAAGCACCACCTTGGGCTGGTCACCAAAATGCCAGAACCCTTGTCAGAGCTTGTTTCTTTGAATTCAACCCCTTGGGTGCTAAAGCCTTCTCAATCACTTTACTGTCCTTCATCCATACAATTGTCATCTTTCTGATTGACATCTTGGGAAATGAAAGAACAATTCCTTTACTAATACATACTGTCTCCAATTATTTGCAGGTTGCTCCCTTCTGACAACCTTTGGGGTGTTGGTTAATGCACTGAAAACATGCTGTCTGCGATATTGCCATCTTCGTGGAAATTTGACGAGCTGGTTAGACCATGCTAAGGAAAAAAATGGTGGCAGTTACAGTGAGCTCCACGTGGAAGAGACAAAATGTTTCCTCAACCTTCTCCCTCTCATCATTTTTCAGCTTCTTTACAAAATGTGCATTATGCAGGTAAGGAAGGGTAATTAGTACTACCCAATAAAATAATTGCATATAACAAATAAACACTTGTTTTCATCCCAGCAAACATTTCCCATACATTTCATCAGGCAGTTAAACTGTAAATGCTTCTAATTATTACAGGCTCTAATTTCAAGAGCTAAGTGGGGGCAGGTAGAGGCATACCTGAGGAGAATCTTGTTATGTTTCTACCACAGAACTATAAATGTCTGGTGGTAGGTGCAGACAACACTTCAGAGTGCATAAGAGCAGCAAATAAAAATATGAGATCTATGAGCAATTACCCAACCTCCCTTTAGCCAAAGGTTTTGCCTTCCTCCCTCATTAAGCCTTTAAAAACTGCTACTAACAAGTAGCTAAATTGACTGATTTGAGTACCACCCCCACTGTACTCTTAAGTATAAGTACTAATAAGCAAGTGATTCTCTCCCTACCCACTCGCAGTTCCTGATGAATTAGTCAGTCCCTATGCTGTGGAGAAATCAGAGGAAAAACACTAATTCCAAAGTATCTTTTATAAATGTATGCTATTTAAACAATTTTTGATGTAGTAATGCTCAAAGGTTAACATATTTGTGAAGAAATATTATGATTTCTTAATATATTCTCATATATCAAATCATTACAAAAATCCTTCAAGAAATTTGGGACTGTCTTTATCGCTAACTCCCAACTTGGAATTTAGATGGCTACTGAGGGAGTTGTATTGATATATCATAGACCCACAGAGCTGAAAAGAAATTTAGAGACTAACTTACTCAACCACTTCATTTGCTGAAAAGGAAACTGAGGCTCAGAAAAATTGATTTTGGAGGGACACAGCCATTCTTGGAACATAGCCATTCTTGTTTGTTTGTCATACTGTGTTCTACTTATAAAAACAGCAGAATTGAGTAACTGAAATCGAATCCGTATGTAGATATAATTTCTATCTGATCCTTTACAGACACTTTTGGTGACCTTTACTCTAAACACGCATGAAAGCTAGGCTGACTGAGTAGATTCAAACTTCCTCTTGACTCCACAATAGTAGTTGGCACAAAAACCCAATAATATTACCCATATACATGATAATCAATACCATAAACACGATTTAGAATGAAAAAATTAATGAGCACAAAATCACTAAGTGATTTATAGCTGGCCTTGACTTTTCTATACAAGTAACACAAATTACTGATTCTTTGTCTTCATAATGTAGTGACACCTGATATTTCTTTTGACTGAGCCTTCTCTGAAAAATGTCATATATTTTTTAATTTGACACAAATTACAATTCTGATAAACTAATTTGTAAGCATTTCACCAAATCTAGGGGCCCATTTTATTGCAAAGAACCAAAATGGATACTTATTGACAACCTATATGTGTCATAGCTTCTTAAAGATGATTTCACAGTATCTAATTTAATCCCCACAGCAAGCCTACATAGCTCATACTGTCATCCTAAATCTGAGGCTCAAGAGACATTAAATGTCTTGTAACTTGCTCAAGGTCACCTTACTAGTATGTGGCATAGCACCCATTCCAACACAGAGCTGATATCAACTCCCACACTCTGCTATTACCCACAATGCCTTTCTTGCAGCTGGGTTAAAAATACAGACTATATAGGTTCCACATTATATACAGTCAAGTTTGTCAGAAACTTCAAAGAAAATAGTTAGAATGTACTCAAGAGACACAAAGGAAACTTCCATTGGGATAGGCTGGAATTAGATTTTTGCTTCCAGAAGAAATAATCACCAGTATAAAGATCATCAAAGAACCAAGAATAAAACATCATAGAATTTCACATTTTAAATTTAGTAGCCATTATTAACCTTCAGTTCCAAGACATACATTAAAAATATGTTGATATGAAGGCCAATAATGTTGCCATTTGACATTCCTTGGCCATTCAAAGGTGAAAATAAATCTCTATTGATAGCAATTATTTCTGAATACTGGGAGGCTTGTCTGAAGTAAAAGTATTTAAAATTTTAAAAGGGGATGATTTTAGAACTTGAGGCAGAAGCAAAATGATTTCAAGCTTTTAAGACACTGGAGCCTTTTCTTAGATTAGGCAATATATTAATATTGCTTCACTAAAGATTAATAGTACATTTGCCACATTACTAAGTTAACAGGTTTCTGTGTCTGTGATTCATGCTGATAATAACTTTATTCCTATTAACAATAATTCTCACTTGAAATCAGTAACAGAAACTTCCAGGTTGTGCGGGGAGCCTTTCAGTCTTATAGTGGTTCTGCTGCCAGCACTTTTTTAAATATATATATATCATTCATTGCCCTCTGATGGGGCGATATGTGCCTAATAAGTTTATTCAACTAGCTAATGTTCCCTTCACCTTTGCCATCTGTACCCAAGCAAAACAATCCTTGTTTACAACCCCATGGGTCAAATTAAAGATAAATTATCACCAGGACAGCCCTAACCAGTTTGGCTCAGTGGATAGAACGTCGGCCTGCAAACTGAAGGGTCCCAGGTTCGATTCCAGTCAAGGGCATGTACCTTGGTTGCGGGCACATCCCCAGGAGGGGGTGTGCAAGAGGCGGCTGATCGATTTTCTCTCTCATTGATGTTTCTAACTCTCTATCCCACTCCCTTCCTCTCTGTAAAAAAAATCAATAAAAAATATTTTTAAAAAATAAATAAATAAATTATCACCAGGATATATTTTATATAGATAGAAAAAAAAATCTCCTTGAAAATGTGGTCCATTCCTACATAGCAATAGGCTCATTGTTTATATACCCTCTCAAATTGCACAATTAATGATAGAGAAGAAGTTAGTGAAGGTTTCAAATGGGAAGTTATCTTCTGGATGTTTGAGCAAGGCTGCCCTCCCAGGATGGTGGAAAGATAGGAATCTTGAGGTAGTTCCCACACTATTAAGAAAAATTGGAGAATCCACTCCTCAAGAGCAAGACTTGGGTTGACTTTTCCTCCAATCCACTTAGTAGCTTTGTGTGCTACTGAGAATTAAAGAAATTCTCTGCTCCTAATGATAATGATAAAGATTTGATTATTCCAACAAAGCTCATAAACTAGAAAAGTGAAGAGGGGCCCCCTTTTCCATGACAATGTGCTTTAGTTCTGGTGTTATAGCCTAACAACAGGTTTGGAATATGAGAGGTTCCAAGTTAGGCTTAGAGTTTTAGTTCGTATTTGAGTTATTTTAAAAATAAAGACATTCTAACTCAACTTAGAGGACTTGGAGTGAGGCAGAGCGTTTCTTTTTTCTTTCTTTCTTTCTTTCTTTTTTTTTTCCCCCCTTATCTGCTACTTTTTCAGGTAGTTCCCTTTCTGGTTCTCTAGTGCCACATATTGATTTAAAAGGAGAGGAGAGCCCTAGCCCATTTGGCTCAGTGGATAGAGTGTTGGCCTATGGACTGAAGGGTCCTGGGTTTGATTCTGGTCAAGGGAACGTATCTCTGTTGCAAGCTCTATCACCGGCCCTGGTTGGGGCATGTGCAGGAGGCAACCAATCTATGTGTCTCTCTCATACTGATATTTCTCTGTCTCTCCCTATTCCATCCCCGTTTCTTGCACTCTCTCCAAAAATCAATGGGAAAATATCCTCAGGTGAGGATTAAAAAAAGAAAGAAAGGAAGGAAGAAATGTTCTGGAACTCACCAAGAGAAATATATATATTAGAGGCCCAGTGCAGGAAATTCATGCACTGGAGGGGGGTGTCCCTCAGCCCCGCCTGCACCCTCTCCAATCTGGGACCCCCCCAGGGGATGTCCAACTGCCAGTTTAGGCCCGATCCCACAGGACCTAAACTGACAGTCGGACATCCCTCTCACAATCTGGGACTGCTGGCTCCCAACCACTCACCTGCTTGCCTGCCTGATTGACCCTAACTGCTTCTGCCTGCCAACCTGATCACCCCCTAACCACTCCCCTTTCAGCCTGATCAACGTCTAACTGCTCCCCTGCTGGCCCAATTGCCCCAATGGCCCTTCCCTGTCAGCCCGGTCGCCCCCAACTGCCCTTCCCTGCAGGCCTACTTGCCCCTAACTGCCCTCCCCTGCTGGCCTGGTCACCCCTAACTGCCCTCCCCTGCTGGCCTGGTCACCCCTAACTGCCCTCCCCTGCCGGCCATCTTGTGGTGGCTATCTTGTGACCACATGGGGGAGGCCATCTTTGACCACATGGAGGCGACCATCTTTGTGCAAGGATGTGATAGTCAATTTGCATATTACCTCTTTATTATATAGGATAATATATAATAAAACTGAGAACACAAAATAAAAAAAGAAATTTAAAAAAATTTTTAAAGGAGAGTAGAGCCACAAGTATGTCTTCTTTTTCTCATGTTGCTTGGCTCATGTTAGAAATGAGGCCAATCCACAAACACAGCCTCTAACAGGTTATGTGTTTTTCCATGGGCCCTTCTTCTTGAGAAAAAATCATGCTACTAAACTGCTCTTAAAGGATCTATTCTAACCCCAAGCTTTTTTCATCAGAGTGAAAACAAAACACTTAGTACTTTCTACTCGTTTTTGCTTTACTGTTCAAAGAAAAGCTATATGTAAAACTGAAGTTATTTGATTTTTTGTGTCATCCTAAACACAAAAGTGGGGCCATTTTTACTTTTCATAGGAAAATTAAGAAGATAGACTAGCTGACAAAAGATTCCTTCATAAAGAATCAATAGTATTGTCAATAGACTACACAGAGCTCTTACTGCCCTTTGGTGGCTCATAATTGGGACCTTGAAGACCAAGGGAACATTCAGATCATCTGTCACAGACAAGGCATCTGCTGCAGGATTCTTTCTCCAAAGTTAAACCACTGTGTTAATGCTTGACTCCTTTGCCCTCTCTACTATAGATTCCTTCAGGATATTATCTGCAGACCATGAATTCCAACCTGAATTTGGATGGATTTCTTCTGCCAATTGCAGTCATGAATGTCACCAGCATCCTGCCACTATTAATTCTGGCTCCTTGTATGGAATATTTCGGCACCTGCCTATTTCCCTCTAAGAGAGATGGACCATTTCTGCTGGCGTGCATTTGTAAGTACAATTTACAAGTAAATTATTTGCAACTTTTTAAAATAAAAATATACTCTACTGAGATCTAAGCTGGAGATATGCTCTACAAGGCAAGTCTGATTTTGACAAATTGGATAGAAGGTGAATTTGAGATTGATAGCAGGTAATCTCTATGCAGATATCAGTGTCTGCCCCATTTTCCTCTCATTCTTTTATGCCTTCTCACTAGACACACCTGATAGAAAGACATGGTAAAACTTCCAGTACCACCAAATGGCCTATCCTTCTTCAAGCAAAGTAGTCCTCACTCCTAAGTCAATGTTGAGTATGTTTTTAAAAATTAACTTAAGTAATGAACCTAAAGAGTTAACTTCTGAACCAGTAGCAAAATTTATGAAAAATTAGTACATTAATTCAAAGCTTCAGTATAGTACTTTTTCAAATAGTAAGGTATATAGCAATAATTTTCCAACATCAACATTTTTTTCCGGCTTTATTGAGATATAACTGACATATAATATTGTGTAAGTCTAAGGTGTACGGTGTGATGATTTGGTACACATATTTCGAAATGTTTACCCACAATAGGGTTAGTTAGCACATTCTTTGCCTCATATAATTACCATTTTGTTGTTGTTATGGTGCTTAAGAACATTAAAGCTCTACTTTTGTTTTTTTAGTAAAAAAAAAAACATTTAGGACACCCTAGCCGGTTTGGCTCAGTGGATAGAGTGTCAGCCTGCAGACTGAAGGGTCCTGGGTTTGATTTCGGTCAAGGGCACTTACCTCGGTCGCAGGTTTCTCCCCAGCCAGGGCCCTGATCGGGACTCATGCAGAAGGCAACCAATCAATGTGTTTCTCTTACATCAATATTTCTTTCTGTCTTTCCCTCTCTCTTCCTCTCTCTAAAAATCAATGGAAAAGTATCCTCAGGTAAGGATTAAAAAAACATTTAGGATGTTATACTTAGAACACAATTAGTGGACCATAAGATATATTTTTCTGATTGAAATAGGAGAGAAGAAGCTGAAGCCCATTCTGATAACACTCTCTTCTCCCTAGCTGTGTTCCCTGGGCACTGACATGGGCAAGAAGACAGGTCCTGGTACAGTAAAACCAGGATCAATCTAAGAATCAGAGATCTGGATCTCAGCCCTTGCTCTGCTACTGGGTGACTTTGAAAAGCCACATAACCTTTTTTGTCTTCTGATTCACTTATTATTGGCAATGAGGGGCACACCCTAGATAAACCCTCTATTCTGTAAGACTTTTGAAATCACTCAGGATGACATCAGTACTTGGAACACAGTCCTGACATATTGTGAAAACTCTACAAATGTTAGCTAGTATTGAGTCATCATTTGCAATTGTTTGGTAGGCATAAACAGAAAGCAAAGGGAGTTGGAAACTCTTGAGAAATATCATATAATGGTAATCTGATGTCTTATTGTCTACTTGAGAAATAATTCCCTTGAAATAGTTAGGGCAGGCATTTTAAGGGCTCCTTTCTCTTTGTTAATCTGTTCTTATTCTTAATTCATCCTTTTCAGAGATCTGTGGAGACTATGCAATCTTCTAGTAACACATTTTTATATTTTTTGCTGGTTCTCTGTTTATAGAAGTTACATTTTAGTGTGCTTCCTGTTACTTAACAATACCAACAAGATTACTCCAGATCCCATCACAGAGTAGATATATTTTTGGAAAGAACTCAAAGTGACTAACCTCACCTTAGTTTATCTTATTTTGTTGTCTTCAGTTATAGAAGCCTTTAGTACATAACCTTTTCTGAATTATTTCCTAAGCCAAACCCTGGCATTATCTATTGTAACAGGGTTAGGCAAATTATAAATATTAATAGGTTTTGGCAAACCTTAAATCTTAAAAAGTGGTTTTTTTTGTGTGTATGACAATGTAGAAATCCCCAAACCTGTATTTAGTGAATGCCCAGCATTATTTGAAGATACAAAAGAAAAGTAAGATATTGTACATACCCTCAGCAAGCACACTATTAAAAAAGAATGAATGCAGGACAAAATGGAGGTAAATGCATATTGCAAAATGGCAAAGCATTTGCAGTCTTATCTAGTACCATGAAAATCCAGTTTGAACTTCTAATTTTGCTTAATTACAAAAGAAGAGTATTATGCTGAGCAAAATAAGCCAGTCAGAGAAAAATAAGTATCACATGATCTCACTCATATGTGGAATTTAATGAACCAAATAAACTGATGATCAAACATAGACCCAGAATCATAGAAGCATGAACAGACTGTTGAACCTCAGAGGGAAGGAGGGGAGGGTGGTTGGGAAGAGATCAACCAATGAACTTGTATGCATATATGCACAACCCGTGGACACAGACAATGGGGTGGTGAGGGCCGGGGGCGGGGGGGGGGGGAGAGGGAGGTTGGAGGGAGAGGGAGAACTGAGCGGGCTGGAAGAGGTTAATGGGGGAAAAGAAGGACCTATGTAATACTTTCAACAATAAAGATATAAAAAATAAACAAAAACAAAAATAGAATATCTTAAATTGGGCTACTTTAGGAAAAATATGCTTCACAACATGGCTGAAAGAACTACATTAAAAATCCTTCCTGAGAATAGGAAATCTGAAATTCACTTTAAACATAAGCAACTTTCTCTTGGACAATTCTCCAATCTTACATAGTGGAAATCATGTCTGTTCTTAAAGAAAGATAGAAAATTTTTCTAGATAGAGGGAACCTGATATCTGACAGTTACCTGATATATTGTTTGATGTTAATGAGTTAACATTGCCCTACAAGATTGGTAACAGAGTTGTTGGGCAGTAAAAAGAAAAAACTCGACTCATTTGAAAAACCTGAGCCAAGTTCCACTAAGTACAGAATACTGAACTCGGTTGTTTCTGAACCGGACTTCATTCATTTGTTCATTTACATGCTTATTCATTTTTTCGCATAATATTTTGCTATGGGAATATAAAAAAATACGATAATATTTGTCTTTAAACCAGGTGTTTAAGTTTTCCATATTCTGCTTATGATTATAAAAGCTGATGTTTCATCAGGACAAATAAGCACAAACCTATGGCACTTTATGATCATAATTTATGTAACTGAATTAGTCTAATATTAAAATTTCTTGTCACTTTGAAGTCAATACCTTAAAAATGTGAGGGACATATGTGTATAAATTATGAATAAACAAATTTTTATTAGTTCTTAATTTGAAACTAGACACTTTCATATATGGATCCCACTTAAACTCATGATAAACCAGCATGTGAAAGGTCAAGGATCTCAAAGTTAATGTGTCATTTGAATTCACTTATTCTAATTCTCAAACCATTGCATCATCATCATCATCATCATCACCATTATTATTATTATTATTATTATTATTATTATTCCAATTCCCAGTTATGCATAGCTATTAGGTTATATAAGTTAAATTATCAGTGTTAATTTTGCATCCTTACTGTTATTTTCAAATAAGGCTCTTAAGTGAATGAAAAAATTATTTTGTTACCACAATGGAAAGTTACTCGTTAGACCCCCATTCCCTTCCACATTCAGTCCTTCTCTTCCCAGGACTGTCATGTGTAATAAGGCAGATGGTGCAGACAATGCCAACGCCTAGTGTTGGATGTGGATAATCACAACCCAGGACAAGAGTGAGGAATGGGGAAATCTCAGTCAGTTGGTCAAACTAAAAATTTAATAAGGAAAAAATAAACTTACCTTTGTAAAGTCTATCTTATAAGCAATGCAACGAAAGAGGGGCTTCTGACTCAATATATGACATTCATGAGTTTATCACTTAAAGAAATCAAGAAGGATATCACAGTACTATCTATTTAAAATATCTCCAAAACTTCCAGAACTGTGAAAGACAAAGGCTTGATATGCTCAGAGTGTTTCATCAAGACTATTTTTCCTAACATTACATATGAGGGGGTTTATCTATTTAAAAGTCAACCTTAATTTGCCAAAAATTTAGAATCAGTGATATCATTGTGATTTATCTGTATGTTAATTGGACATACTTCATTTAGCCTTTTCTAGTTCAAAAATGTTTGCATCATGAGTATTTCCTTTGTTTAGCATTAATTAAAATCCTGCAGTATGTGGCATTTAGTAGTTAGTGCTGACACACACAAGTATTAATCTGACTAAAATTAGCCTAATTAAGATTGTTATTAAGCCTTACACAAAGCAGAAGTGTACAGCACAGTGGGTAGCAATTATCTTGGCTTTTAAATGACATTTAGATTGAAATGTGGATGAAGTACATTGAAATATCTGCCAGACCTTCCTCTTTAAAATAAAAACTTGAAAATTTAAATTCTAACTCAAAGTTCGTTTGATGTAGGTAGAGCCAAGGTGTTGGTCGGTTTTTACATAACTGGTAACTTCTACCAGTTCTAATAATTGGTTGAGATACAAAGTTTTGTGGGGGGGGTTTTTTGTTTTTTTTTGTTTTTTTTTTTTTTGGTTGGAACCAAGGTGATTGATAAATTAAAAATCGAGTCAGGGATCCAATCATCTTCATCAAAAATAGGATTACTTGGCCAAAACTACTTTTCCTCTACTATAATTTCAGAACTGATCGTTTTTCCTGAGAAATATCACAGTGTATACCCATTGCAAATATCTGATAAGAGGAAATTTGTGAACACTAAAAAAAAGGAATGTGTAAATATCTAGTCTGAATAACTCATTTGCTTAATAAAAATATATTAATGTTCTTATTTTTAAAGTTGACAGCAATATTGGAATTATATCTGAGGTGAAGTAGACAATCTAGTATACTATCTGAGGCAATAATTAATGGCTTTATAGGTGCATGTATGTATCTAATGAGTTACCGGTTCCTTTCTCAGAAATTAAAACACAAACTGCAGTTGAATCTCCTAAAATGAGTTCCAGTAATCTAAAGAGAAACTAAAGACAGAACACAGATAGCTCAATTCAAACAAAGAAATACATCACTAATCGGAGAAACAACAAAAGTAAAAAAGACATGCCAACCTAATGGTGAGAAATGTCTTCCACAAAGGTGTCTCTGTGAGAGTGGTTTTTGGACTACCAGTATGTTTTCAGAGGAGCAAATTTCCCATTTTGGAAACTTGCCAAAATAATGGATCTAAAGACAATTTCTCAAGAACTCAATAGAATTTCACACTTACGGTTATGTTATATATCAGAGACTCATGCATCAGACTACCCATAAAAAACCCATAGTTTTTTTTTCAGTGAGTAAATTTAGCCAATAACTGAAGAATCTTAACATTTCTATTTCTCAGTGTGGGATTTTGCTTCAGTACAAAATGGTAAGTGCAACCTTAATGTTTGAATAAATTCTGACTTTCTTTTATTTCATTGTGGTCTAATTTGACAAATTATTACATGGTGGGATAATAGAATAAACTTTAAGAGCTTCAATACTCTTATGGATTTGTCTACAACCACGTAGCCAATATTAAAATATACATTATTTATCTGAGTATAATATTTCCTTTGGAACCATGTGCTTTATCTTGTAAATACAGGCCCGCTAGAGGTTTAAAATGTGTACATTCTGATAAACTGCACTCTGCTTTGGACGAGTTATGATCTCATAGAAGTTAAGAATAAAAATGGAGTGGATTAAATTTAGGTTGGAATCAAACTTTGTTTTGAATTTCAAAAAAAAGTCATTTTTCACTGGCACCAGAGTGCAGGAGCAAATAAAAAGCAAATGTAGTTATCTAGATCCTTCAGGTAAAATATGCTTTGCCTGAAAACGTCTGGATAAATAAGTTAAATATTTGTGCTTCACTTGAAATTGTCTGGAGAACTATCTTTCACTGGATTTTGCTAGATCCGTTCTCAGAGTGCTCTATGCTGGAGTAGTACTTCTCAGAGTGTAATGTGAATCTCCTAGGGATTTTGTTTAAATGCAGATCTGATTCAGTCCTCCTCGGTGCAGCTTGAAAGTCTGCATAGCTAACAAGCTCCCAGGTGATCCTTATGCTACTGGTCAGGGACTATACTTTGTATCAAGGACAGTAGAGAAGCCAAAAGACTGTTCTCTCACATTTCATACCCGTGTACAGGCAGCCATGACCCAGGTAAAAATGCCACAATTTCTCATGAGGTCAGAGCTGAAATTCAGGAGTAGGCAGCAAAAGCTGATGCCTTAACCTGTGCACTCGTGGGCCAAATCTGGCCCACCACTTGCTTTTGTACTGCCTGCAAGCTAAGAATTGTTTTAACAGATGAACAATTGCAATTGATTTGACAATAAAAAAAGTAACTTTGAGCACCAATTAAATAAAATTACATCACTCCCTAAAAGAATTATTTTGAATTCCATTTTTAAAAAATGTAGAAATGTATTCTATTTCCTGTTGGGTAAGTATCTACATATCTTTAAAATTTGCCTTTGTCCCACAGACACTAAAATGTTTATTACTGGCCTTTTACAGCAAATAATAGCTGATCTCTTGTCTAAACTATTGCCTCTGATGCTACATAGAACATGTGATAACAAAACAAAACAAAAAGTGGGGGAGGGGGGGTAAGTACACATGATGTTGTTTGTTTTTGTCTTTAAATATATTTTATTTATTTCAGAGAGGAGGGGAGAGGGAGAGAGAGACAGAAACATCATGATGAGAAAAAACATTGATTGGCTAAAATCAAGCCCTCAACCCAGGCATGTGCCCCTAACCAGGAATCAAACCATGACCTCCTAGTTCATAGGTCAACACTCAACCACTGAGCCACACCGGCCAGGCTAGACATGATGTTTTTTATCTAGATTACCTTAAATTAGTTAGAATAAGAGGTATTATAGCAGATTCTCGTAGAATTCAAATTCTAAAATAAAAAAAGCAAAGAAAGTTTGAAAAGTTATTGCTAAGCAGCTCAATGCTTTCTTCAAAGTTCATATGATTATCATGGACAATATGATTTGTTGTAATTTGAGCAGCTTAATTTTTATATAATACCAAAACATACCTGTATTAGTCTTCTAGGGCTGCCATAATAAGATACCATAAATTAGGGGCTTAAACAACAGAAATGTATTTCTCACAATTCTGGATGGTAAAAGTCCCAGATCAAGGTATGGGCAGGTTTGCTTTTCCCTGAGGGAGGCCTCTCTTCCTTGACTTGCAGGTGGTCACTTTTTATTGTGTTCTTCATGTGGCCTTTCCTCTGTGTATGCACAGACCTTGTGTCTTTTCTTATTCTTTTAAGGATACCAGTCATACTAAAGTTGGGCCCCATTCTTATGACCTCACTTAACCTTAATTATCTCTTTAAAGGACCCATCGTCAAAGTCACCTTGCAGATCAGCATTTCAACATATGAATTTCGAGTGAATACAATTAGGTCCAAAGAAGTATACATATGTTTAAAGTCACCTGTAATATTGGGTTACATATTATAATGGATTGGTAGCATTTTCCCCCCTCACTGATATATAAAAACATGTTTCTTCTGATAGTTGGATACATCTTAGATTGAAGGAAACATGGTAGCTTAGAAAACAAATAATGCTGAAAGCTTTCTAACAAGAAGTAACAGTCTCCAGCCCCAGCTTTCTCCACCACCCATAGTTGCTGTTGGCAAATCATTTTTAAATATTTAGGTGTTGTTTGTCTAAGTCAGTGGTCGGCAAACTCATTAGTCAACAGAGCCAAATATCAACAGTACAACAATTGAAATTTCTTTTGAGAGCCACATTTTTTAAACTTAAACTTCTTCTAACGCCACTTCTACAAAATAGACTCGCCCAGGCCGTGGTATTTTGTGGAAGAGCCACACTCAAGGGGCCAAAGAGCCGCAGGTGGCTTGCAAGCTGCAGTTTGCTGACCACGGGTCTAAGTTAAGAAATAATATAATTATTAAGTATATTTTTATTTAAGTCAGTAATTAGTTATATACATACAACTTATGGCAAAACCAAAGAATTTGATTCGCTTTTCTCATATAAAATTTTATTTTCTGTACTTAAAAAGTATCTGAGTTTTCATTTTTTATTTATTTAAAAATGGTTTTCCTTAAATTTTCAAACTGCTTCACCAGTTTTATCATACCATCACTAGCTTCCCCAGTGCTAACACAAATAGGGCAATGTCCCAAGGCTCCTTGTTCTCTGGAGATCTTTGCAGACTCCCATGCATTTGTTCTCTGCATGGTGTTCTCTGTCTCAACTACAGCCCCTCTAATCAGGTGTATGATGCTCTCCTGTTAGATCTCTAACTTACCCCTTCTTCTCTATTATCATTTACTAGAGGTCTGGTGCATGAAAATTCATGCACTGGAGGTGGGGGTTCCCTCAGCCCAGCCTGCCCCCTCTCACAGTCTGGGAGCCCTCAGGGGCGGGAGGCAACCCAGCGATCAGGGGAAGGCGATGCCCCCATCACACCTCTGCTGCTGCCACTGCCAGCAGTGCAAGCCTAGGCCTGCCCTGGTTACCTGAGCCTCAGGCGGCCCTGGGAGGCTGGGCAGCCACCATCCAACGCTTGCCTGCACCTCGGGCCGGCCTTGGGCGGCTGGGGGGCTGAGGGGACTGGGGGACTCCGGAGGCAGGCGCTTGGCAGGGGCGGGCCCGGCCTTGCCACGCACCTGCTGCCCCGGCAGGGCTGAGGGGAATGGGTGCTGCCATCTTGTGGCTGTGGGTGCTGCCATCTTTGAGGGCGGGGCAGTCAATTAGCATATTCCCTCCTTATTGGCTGTGGGCCCCACCATCTTTGCGGCGGAGTGAGGGTCAATTAGCATAGTCTCTCCTCATTAGATAGGGTATTTTAGCAACTTCCTAAGAAAGAGTACCCAGGAAGTATATTTTCCAAGAACTTGTATGATTGAAATGTCTTCTTTTCATCCTTGCACTTAATTAATTGGGGTACATAGAATTCTAGGTTGAAAGTCATTTTTCTTCAGAATTTTAAAATTATTGCTCTAATGTCATCCAGGAACTTGAGGAGCCCAGTGCCCTTCTGATGCTCATTCCTGTGTTTATGACCTCTTTTCCTAACTGGAGCCCTCTTCTCTCTACGATGCTCTAAATGTCATGTTATTGTGCCATGGTGAAGGATTAGGTACCAGGAACAGTAGCAGAGAAGAGAAAGTAGCAAGTAATTAGAGTAAAGTAAAAAGAACTGGCAAGATCATACAGGTCATGTTAAGGATTTTGGATTTCATCCTAACTGTATGGAAACCCTTAGGAAAAATTTAAGCAGAAGAGTAATATTGAATTTGCATTTACATAAGATCACCCTGACTGTTGGGTATGTAACAGGTTGTAGATGGGCAAGAGTGGAAACAGGAAGACCAGAATTTAATATGTTGTTACAGATAGTATTGTTTAAAAATTATGATTTGGATTAGAATGATGGCAGTAGCTATGGAGAGAAGCAAGGTAATTTACAAAAAAATTTTGGAAATAAAATCTAGAGAATTTAATAATATATTTGAAGATAGGGCAAAAGAAAAGGGACCCCAGATTTCTGCCTTGAGTACCTAAAGGTACTGGAGGAGGTGATGCAGAAGAGTGAAAGAGAAAAAGTAGGGGGAAAGATCCATTTGTGTATACTCCTCTTTGAAACCTTCCCTTAGACATTGTCTATCTGTAATTTTACTTCTTTTTTTTTTCTTGCCCCCACATGCAAATATTTTTTAAAATATATTTTTATTACTTTCAGAAAGGAAGGGGGAGAGAGAGAGAGAGAGAAACATCAATGATGAGAGATAATCATTGATTGGCTGCCTCCTGCAGGCCCCCCAGTGGGGATCAAGCCCACATCTAGGAATATGTCCTGACTGGGTATTGAACAGTGACCTCCTGGTTTATAGGTCAACACTAACCACTGAGCACAGTCGGGCTAAATGCAAATATTTTTTAAGGCATTGCTTAGGTGTTCTTTTCTTTCCTTCCTGAATCATTTTTCAATTCCACCTGACCCTAAATTCCAACTTTATGTAGATGATTCATTTATCTTTCTCTCTTGACTCAACCAATCTTCTGACCTATGATTCACATTTTCAATTGTTTTCTGAGCACTGCTCTCTAGGTTACCCTTTTGTAGCTCTAACTCAACTTTAAACCAAACTCATTTTCTCCATGTCTACTGTGGGTCTTATTTGTATTGTTGTCACCACCATCTTCCTAAACACCTAGACTTACAGTCAACACTGACATCTGCTGCTTCCATGTTCCTTGCTTCAGATGCTATGGTTTTATCAGTGGAATCTTGCGTTTGTACTCTCTATATTTTCTGGAAGTAAATGTCCTGATTGTAATTCAAGCCCCCATTGTACTTTACCAAGATTATTTTTAACCTCCTAACTATCTTTCAACCTTCAGTATCTTTCCCAGTCTATCAACCAGCACATGGCCTTTAGAGTAATAATTTCAAATGACAATTTTAATCTTTTCACTTGTGTCTAATATCTTCAATGATTCCATCATTGTCAGAGTAATTTCAAAATTCCTTAAAAGTATATTAAATGCCTCTTATGATCTGACCCTAATTTATGTTCTCCTCTGATTCCAAACAACTTGAGTTTCTCACCATTTTGAAAATTTGATTCACAACTTTTGCTTGTGCGATTTGTGCTGCCTTCACCTCTTCCTATTGAAACTCTTCTTCCTTTAAAGCATAAAATGATTCATCTCACTTCTCCATCTAGAAATGATTTCTTCCTCTTATATTCCCTAACAGAACATAAGTCTGCAATGACTGAAAATAGATATTGCTCATCTTATATCCCCCAACTGTACCTAATGTAATGCCTTGCATACAGCAACAGAGCAAATATTAAATTGAATTGACCTATTAGCTCTCTTTCTGATGAGTCTGTAATGTGCCAATTAATCTAGAAAAATGCAATTATGCAATGAATTTGGGCTTAAAGGTAGATCATATTGAAATTCATGTTTTTTATATGAGCTATTTACAAAACCAAAATCTCTACTTCATTATGAATGGGCCTTTATGAAACAATTTAAAATAATAATAAATAAATAATCCCTCAAATTTTCTAACTTATTCATATTTCCTCCCTTTTTTATGCCTTCTATTTCTTGGGAATTCAGTAAAGAACAGACTATTATTGATACATTCAAATGCTGAGATATAATTTTAAAAATTACCTACCAGTTTCTCTATCAAACAAAACAAACACTAGGTTGATTTTTCTGAATTGAAAACTTTGTCTTACCTGAAATTTTATGCAAGTTAGCAAGATGTGACTATCTCTAATTTTTAATGAAATTCCATTGAGCTAAATTTTGCCTATGCTTTAACAATGGGATTAAGTCCAGTCATATGAATGATAAATTGAGAAATGGAATGGTTGCAATAGCCATAAACTGTAACAAAACTGTAACAAAATCTCTACTCATTTTCAATCAAAATTTCCTAGACAATTCCTTAAAAGTAAAAGAGAAAGCTGTTTCCATTTATACACTTTACCTAGTTAATTCACCTTTAATATTTTTCCCTAAACAGAAGTTTCTAGTCTTTAATTCTCTAATAGCTGCTTTACTTTCTCTGCAGATTAGAGAAATATCAGACAACTGAAGACTGATAATGCTTACAGATTATTTCAAAACCATTTTAAAAATAACTCTTAAAAAGTTATGAGATCATTTTATTTTAAATGCACCCCAAGTCATTTTTTATTTCTACATAGCTAAAATAGCTATCAAACGTGACATCTCTTACCTGAGGATAAAAGTTCAAAACTATTGCTTTAGCTTTAATAATAATTGCTACTAATTGCTACCAGGAACTATTATAATAATACCAGTACATTATCTTATTTAAATAGTCCACTTGCTGAGTTGGTTAGAGCATCATCCCGATATACCAAGGTTCCCAGTTTGATCCCCAGTCAGAGTACATACAAGAAACAATGGATGCATAAATAAGTGGAAAAACAAATCTCTCTCTCTCTCTCTCTCTCTCTCTCTCTCTCTCTCTCTCTCTCCCTTCCTCTCTCTCTCTAAAAATCAATAAATAGAATGAATATATATATATATATATATATATATATATATATATATATATATATATATATATGCCTAATATGCAAATTGTCCCCTCAGGAGTTTGACCGGGAGACCGGTAGTTCAATCACCCGTATGACATGTGCTGACCACCAGGGCACCAGGGGGGTGATGCAGAATGAAGGAAGGCCCCAGCTGGCAGCTGGAAGGCCCCGATTTACCCTGATTGCTGGCCAGGCCTAGGGACCCTACCCGTGCACAAATTTTGTTCACTGGGTCTCTAGTTTAATAAATAAATAAATCTCATAGCCTCCCTATAAGTAATCATCATCAACCCTATCTTAGAGCTGAAGAAAGTGATAATGAGGTTAAATAACTTTCCTAAGGCCATATGACCAGTAAGTCAGGAAATAGGGAGGCAATGCAGCCACAGCCTACTGGAGCCTCCGCAAAGGACAGTCAGCACAATTAACCGGCACCTGAATGTTTTCAGGAGGAAAAAAAAAAATGTTGAGGGAATATTCCCTAGAGTTAATGTGTGAGAAATGGTATGGCCACTTACTAGTACACTGACTTGGACTCTTTCTTTAATATTGTTTTCTTTTGCATTCCTCTCCTTCAGTGGCTGGACAACTTTCTGCTGCATTGTCTGTGACGGTAGCTGGCTTCTTTGAAATACACAGGAAACACTTCCCTCCAGTGGAGCAGCTTCGTTCAGGCAAAATTCTCGCTGTTTCCTCCATGCCCTGTTTCCACCTGGTTCTTCAGTATGTTTTACTTGGAGTGGCTGAAACACTGGTCAACCCAGCCTGTGAGTAACAAGTTTATCACCTCATGTTAGGATACACTGAGTTTCTACACAGAACACATCACCTCAAGTAGCTGGCAATCTAGTCACTGCCTGGAAATTCCCCATGTTTCAGAAGAAGCCTATTTATCCCCCTCTTTTTTTAATGTTTAATTTTTCTTCATTCATCTATAGAACAATTATTAATTCTATCTGAATGTAAATGAAATGAAAGACTTTACTAACCTCATTCAAAACAGTAACCATTTGGTCAGATACGTGGAAGTAGAAAAAAACTTTGCTAAAACTTAGAAGAAAACTCCACTCAGATGAAAACTCTTCTATCTTGCCTCTTCTCATCTTCCTCCCTCTCACTCAGAAATAAATTCACATGTATACTCCCTCCAAAAAATAACATTTATAATGTAGTTTGAGAGCCTATGCAAATGAAATTAAAATTAGGCAATTTTCCAGATAACTCAATGTCTTTAAATTAAATTGTAATCACTAGCATTTCATAAGACAGGTTCAAAATAACCTTATTAAATATCCAGGTTTTCTGGATTGTCTAGATTGCTGTTATTAACTAAACTAGTCACTTTAAAATTCATTAAAATATTTCAGTGACTTCTTGAAATACAGTAATGTGTGTATGTGTACATTTATCAGTGTAATCTATTGTCTTATGTTCTATCTTCCTTATACTGCCTTGAAGTGGGAACTCTGTAACTCAAGCCCAATTATACTTCACCAAGCTTATTTTTATAACTTCCTATCTTTCTCATTTTAATGTCTCTCACATTCTATCTACTCAATACACAACCTTTAGAGTAATCATCCTAAATGGCAATTCTAATCATTTCATTGTATCTAAAACTTCAATTACTCTATTATCTTCAGAATTATTTTTAAACTAGAGGCCCAGTGCACAAAATTCGTGCATGAGGGGGGGTCCCTCAGCCCGGCCTGCACCCTCTCCAATCCGGGACCCCTCGGGGGACTACCAGACATTCTTCTCACAATCTGGGACCACTGTCTCCTAACCGCTCACCTGATCACCCCTAACCACTCTACCTGCCTGCCTGATGTCCCTAACTGCTCCCCTGCCTGCCTGATCGCCTCTAACTGCCTCTGCCTGCCTGCCTGCCTGATCGCCCCTGACAGCCTCTGCCTGCCTGCCTGATCACCCCTAACTGCTCCCCCCTGCCAACCTGATCGTCCCTAACCACCACTGTGGCTTTGTCCGGAAGGACATCCGGAAGACATCCGGTCTATCTGGTCTAATTAGCACATTACCCTTTTATGAGTATAGATTTCTTAACTATATATGTTTAATAAAGATATTTATAATAATAAAAGCATAATATGCTAATTAGACCAGATGACCTACCGGACGAAGCTGGGGCTGCAAGGGAAGCCTGGGTCCTGGGTGCCAGAGGGAATCCGGTGCTGGAAGCAGAAAGAAGGAAGGCCTACTCTTACATGAATTTCGTGCATCAGGCCTCTAGTGTGTATATATATGTGTGTGTGTGTGTGTGTGTGTGTATACACACACACACACACACACACACACACACATATATATATGTGTGTGTATATATATATATATATATATATATATATATATATACACTCACACATATATATACACACCAAAGCATTTCATTGCAAAAAGTCAAAATAAAAAATAAAATCAAGTTTGTATAATTATAGTCATATTTTTGTGTGAGACTTCTTTTACTATATAATTTTAAATTATCTCATTGTATATATTTTGCATGAATAAATTATTTTATGAGATTCTAAGATGTTGATATCACTGGACACTATGAGGAATACCAAAAAAAAAAAGTATAAAGAGGCCACCACACAAGTGTTTGTGACTTCCCTGATGTTGTTTACAGAAAACTGTTGGAACTAGTGAGCCTAAATTTTGCAGTCTAAATAGGAAGAAAGGTAATGAATAAAGGTGATGAGTGAATACAGTCAGGAAATTTCCCGATAATGCAGCAACACCAGTTCAAAACACAGAAGGTAGATTATGTGATATAAATCACTTAGCTCACCCTCCCTGATTTACCTGTCAGGAAACTAAAGTCCAACTAATTCAATTGACTTATCCACTATAGAGGTAACGGGGTAGGGACCACAAGACTTTGTTTGGCCTTGCCGGTGTGGTGCAGCAGTTGAGCATTGACCTATGAGCAAAAAGTCAAGGTTCAATTCTGGGTCAGGGCACCAGGTTTCATACTCAATCCTCAGTGGGGGACATGAAGGAGGCAGCCAATCAATGATTCTCTCTTATCATTGATGTTTCTATCTCTCTCTCCCTCTCCCTTCCTCTCTGAATTAAGTAAATATATAGGTATATTTTTTAAAAGACTTTATTTGGACTTCCAGTTTTGTCGTTTATTACAAGTGTGACCTTGAGAATTAATTTAACCTTTAAGTTTCACCTTTCTGATTTTTAAGATGGAAATAATTATAATTCTTCTTTATATCATAGCATCAGTGTAACAATCAATGGGAATGTAGACTACTCCTTGAGAGTTAAATTCCAAAGTGTAGAAAGGTGTTTTGAAATGTAAAATCAAGAATTGCTCTTATAGTACAACGTAAAGGTTAATATCTATGGTCTTAAAGTAAGACAGATCTGAATTAAAACCCAGTTTTGCCACTGAGTAGTTGTGTGACCTTGGCAAAATTATTCTGTATTGCTGAGTCTTTCTCATCATCTGTAAAATGGGGAATGTTGTTGTATGGACTAAATGAAATATTTTATGTAAAGGAAAAAGCAGTGTGTCTGATTTGTAGATGGCATTCAATAATTATCAACTATAATATGTGCTGTTATTATTATCATTGTTATTATTATCATCATTTTATCATCTTTTACGTAAATTTAGAGTTCCAGACTCAGATTTAAGGCTGAAGCACAGCTCATAGCTCTTTCTACCACAATCACCATAACTCAAACACCAGGAAACCCGTTAGTGTGAGCAGATTTGTGTCTTTCTCAAACAAGTCATTCTAGATCCCATTTGTTCAGTGATATAGGGTGCAGAATTATAAAATTACTCTCTAGGACAATGGGAGAGTGAACAAACTAGAGAGATATAGAATGTTTGTTGGGAAGTATTAGGAGGCCATTTGAGTTTTTTGGGCAGGAATTTAAAGTGACTTGAACAACATGGTTACAGGTTTTTCTTCAGCCACATTAGGCTGCATGGATGTAAGAGCAGAGATGGCAGACAGTGAATTGTTTTGCCAATAAAGTTCTAGAAAGCACGAGGTAGGCAAGGGAAGGAGACTATGAGAAGGAATATGGTTATAACAATTGACCATGAAACTTAACTTGGGTAAAAAGAGTAGTGAAGACATTAGGTGAAAATAATAACAGGAGCAATGGAGTAGAGTTTTGAAGGTGTACAAATATTTGTATGGTTGAGTAGTAGAGATCAAGCTGAGAAGATGGAAGGTGGTAATCAAAGAAGCATACACAAAGTTGAAATTATGGAGTGGTTACAATTATTGGTCTAAGACATGGGTTGATAAACTTTTAAAGTGTCAGATAGCAAATAGGTTTTGCACACCAGTCTGGTACAACTACTCAACTCGGTCATATACAAGCAGTCATAAGAATGGATGTGGCTGTGTTCCAATAAAACTTTATTTATAAACTAGAGGCCTGGTGCATAAGACTCGTGCACTTGCGGGGGAAGAGGGGCCCTCAACACGGCCTGCACCCTCTTGCAGTCCGGGACCCCTTGGGGGATGTCCGCCTGCTGGCTTAGGCCCCATGGATTGGGATCGGGCCTAAACTGGCAGTCAGACATCCCTCTTACAGTCTAGGGCTCTCGCAGTCCAGGACCCCTCGCTCCTTACTGCCCGCCTGCAGCAGAAGCGGGAGAGGCTCCCGCCACCACTGCTGCACTCACCAGCTGTGAGTCCAGCTTCTGGCTGAGCGGCGCTCCCCCTGTGAGAGCACACTGACCACCAGGGGGCAGCTCCTGCGTTAAGCATCTGCCCCTGGTGGTCAGTGCACATCATAGCGACTGGTCATTCCACCATTCAGTCTATTTGCATATTATCCTTTTATTATATAGGATAGGTGTCAAGTTGGACCTTACCTGACCATAGTTCACCAACCCTAGTCTGGGGTATAAGAGTCAGTGAATGGCTAAAGTAGAGTGAAGGACAATGATATTGAAAAGGAAGGAGTACAAGGAATGAAAAACCAAGATTTGGCAAAATGGAAGGTTGGAAGGATAATCTATACGTATGTCAAAACTGCCAAGAGTTAAGGCAGGAGTAGAACTGGAGGGTGTGATGATGAGAAAGGAGCTGATAACTGAATAATAGGGGGAAATGGCCTAAAAATTGGCAGATGACAGCACATAAGTTCTCTTAGGTCATATAATCGGATAATATGAGATTCAAATTGGAAGCTTTTTAGATATGAGAAAGCAATAATGACCTGAAAGTGGTAATTAGATAAAGTTCAATTTTCTGGACATTGGCAATTCTCCACATGGTCAAAATAACTTCTTACCAAACACAATAAACACATTTTAACTGTTTAAAAACCATCAGAGTAAAGGTAATTTCTAGCAATGAGTCCCCAGTACCGGGTGCCTCGGGAAAGTGGTGATGGCCCATAATTTGTCGATTCTGCATGCTCTGTGATGGGACATTTTTACAAACACTAACCAGCCTCCACCTGGAGGCACATTTCAGCTCTCATTGGCAAGAAGACCAGCTTTTACATACACTTTGAATAGTTTTTACTGTGTCTTCATAGTAAATGAGGATTTGAGAGCAGTGACAGACTTATTGATAATACCCATAGCATAGTGTACAAAAAGGAGTACCATGGAGCCCAAAAAATCAAGTTGATGATTACTAAAGTTGAAAAAGATCAGAACATGAAGAAGATGCCTGAATATAGACACCCGAGGACTTGAAAAGCTAAGTCCCATAAAAGCAAACTGGAGGCTTTCAAAACGCCTAAAATGACACCAAAGAGAGATTAACCAGCAGGCAGAGGCTGGCAAAGTGTGTTCATGAATTATATACCGCACCAGAAGTTCTAGCAAGAGAAAAGCATAGGATTAATAATTAACTAGCAGAGTAATAATGGGCTTGTACGTTCTGCTTTTTCTCAGTGAAAGAAATCACCCAACTTAGTCTTTCTGCCCACTGTTTGTCTCTTCATATTTATAGAGAGGAAAGTTCATAAGCCAAATATTTTTTATAACCGTGAGTCCTTTCTTCCCAATGCCTCTTCAACATTTCTCTCATACTGTCCTTTGGATCTTCCTGAAAAAAAAAAAAAAAAAAACTTGCAGCATGTCCTTAGGCTCCTGCTGGTGATTTGCACTGCACAAGAAAGCTGGGGTACCCACAGTCCCCTGCCACCAATATTGACGTCCTTCTCCACAGTATTCTATTTATCACCATCATTATCTTCATCTCCAATAAGTATGTGTGGTATTAAGTGCCTGTTTAGCACTGCCCTTAGTACTGTGCATATCTCTGCTCTCTGCCCTCTCAGAGTTTAAACCCAGGGAAGAAATACCCATGCCTTTTCCCACCCTCAGCCACAGTACTCAGCACATTTCCTAGGGCACAGATAGGGATGCCTTTCAATGTTTATTGGATGATAAATGAAAACATGTGGAGGACATGCAGAAAACAAAAGAGAAATGCTAACTGAATGCAGAAAGAAACATTTGACATTTATATTATGTACTAGAGGCCCGGTGCTCAAAAATTCGTGCACTTGAGGGGTCCCTCAGCCCGGCCTGTGCCCTCTCGCAGTCCGGGACCCCTCAAGGATGTCCACCTGACAGTTTAGGCCTGCTGCCAGGGGAACATGCCTAAGCTGGAAGTCTTACATTATTCTAGCAGCCCAGGTGCCCTCAGGGGATGTCCGGCTTAGGCCCAGGGAGCGGGCCTAAGCTGTCCGTCGGACATCCTTAGCGCTGCCGAGAAGGCTGGAGAGGCTCCCACCACCGCCGCTGCACTCACAGCCATCAGCCCGGCTTGTGGCTGAGCGGCGCTCCCGCTGTGAGAGTGCACTGACCACCAGGAGGCAGCTCCTGCACTGAGCATCTGTCCCCTAGTGGTCAGTGTGTGTCATAGCAACTGGTCATGCCCAGTCGTTCCACTATTAGGGTCAATTTGCATGTAACCCTTTTATTATATAGGATTAGTAAGTTGGTTTAAAAGAGCTGGACAGCCCAGCTGGTATGGCTCATTGGTTGAGTGCCAACCTATGAACCAGGAGATCACGGTTCAATTCCTGGTCAAGGCATATGCCTGGGTTGTGGGCTCAATCCCCAGTGTAGGGCATGCAGGAGACAGCCAATCAATGATTGTCTCTCATCATTGATGTTTTTATTTCTCTCTCTCTCCCTCTCCCTTCCTCTCTGAAATCAATAAAAATATATATTTTTTAAAAATAATGAAAAAAGTAAAAGAGCTGGACAAGTACATTTACTGGGATAAAGAGCAGCTGCTAAACCAGGAGTGAAATTTTTCAGAGAAGAAAGTTCTTTTTCTTTTTATAGAGAAGGAAACTAAAAGTTTAATGTTCACAATATGTTGATTTATCACCACTTTTCTTTTTTTTAATATAAATATATTTTTGTATTGATTTCAGAGAGGAAGGAAACAGAGCAACATCAATGATGAGAGAGAATCATTGATTGGCTGCCTCCTGCACACTGCCTACTGGGGATCGAGCCTGAAACCTGGGCATGTGCCCTTGACCGGAATCAAACCTGAGACCCTTCAGTTTGCAGGTCAATGCTCTATCCACTGAACCAAACAATCTAGGGCACCATCTTTCTTTTTTAAATGAGCTTTAACGTTCACTTATGATCTCTCATTGTAATAAAATTTGCCAAGTACAAAAAAGCAAGGAGAAGACAAAGTAAAAATCCAATAATTCAACCACTCAAAGTTAAAACTGTTCCTGTTATTCAATCTATTTTCTTACAATTTTTTTGCCATGCATGTACAAAGAGAGCGATTAGTATAATAAATTTCTCTGTACCCATGTTCCAGCTTCAACAATTTTTAACTCACAGCCAAACTTGTTTTATCTCTACCCTCACTTGCATACTAAGTTCCTTCTTGTTGTATAATGTTGAATTACATCCCAGATATAATATACATCATAAATATTTCAGCATATATGCCTTAGATTTTCATACATATTTTAGTAGTTATGTTAATATGGTATGTTCAAAATTATACATACTTATTTTCATCTATTTATAATATCAAAAATTATTTTAATTAACTTTTTCTTTTTTTATTGATGTATAATTGATATATAACATTATATTAGTTTCAGGTGTATGACCTAATGAATAGATATTTGAATACACTGCAAAATGATCAACACAGTAAGTCTAGTTAACATAGGTCACCATGAAAAATTATGAATTTTGATGGGTTTATTTGTATGTGTGTATGATGAGAACTTATAAGATTTACTGTCTTAGCAACTTTCAAACATGCACTATAAAATTACTGACTATAATCATCATGCTGTACATTACATCCCCATCAGCTACTTATATAACTGAAAGTTTGTACCTTTTAATACCCTTCACCAATTTTACCTACCGCCTGTCACCCCTCCCCTCTGGCAACCACCATTCTATTCTCTGTATCTATGAGTTTTGTTTTGTTTTGTTTTGTTTAGATTCTACAATTAAGTGAAATCAAAGCATATTAGTCTTTCTCCATCTCACTTATTTCACTTAGCACAGTGGTTGGCAAACTGCGGCTCGCGAGCCACATGTGGCTCTTTGGCCCTTTGAGTGTGGCTCTTCCACCAAATACCACGGCCTGGGCGAGTCTATTTTGAAGAAGTGGCGTTAGAAGAAGTTTAAGTTTAAAAAATTTGGTTCTCAAAAGAAATTTCAATCGTTGTACGTTGATATTTGGCTCTGTTGACTAATGAGTTTGCAGACCACTGACTTAGCATAATACCCTCAAGGCCATGCAGATTGTTAACACAGGCAAATTTTCATGCTTTTTTATGGCTGCGTAGTATATTGGCACACCCAACCACTAACTGATCAAATTTTTCTTGTAGCTGTATAAGGACATATTTAGCCATATTTTATTCCTTGTAGACATCTATAAATTTTAAGACAAAAATATATCTTACTGTAGTAATTTTAATTCTATCAGTAACCTTTCTTTGAGATATAATCAACACTAATTTGAACAGTATCTGTGAAAGTATGTTAGAGATACTGTTCTAATTCTGACCTCTTTTTCTCTTAGTCTTTGTAATATCACACAGATTTGTTCCAAGTACCATCAGAAGAACCTTGATGAATTTTTTGACCCTGTTCAATGGATTTGGTTGTTTCATGGGGGCACTGCTGGTGGAGTTGGTATATCTCATCTCAGAAGGTAAAAATAGGTCTATGATATGTTTATATCTACATTGATTTGATGACTAGAAAATTGGAAGACAAAAACCTTAAGAAGAGGGGTTTTGCCAGTGTCGTTTCTTTAATTGCTCCACTTTTGCAATTAAAATAGGAAAGAACTCTTGCTGTATTCATTAATTTCTGAGAATTGTCTTTCTTTTGATAGGAAGAGGTAATTACAGAATTTAATTTCTCATGAGACCCCGCCTGCTGTCTTTCTTTAGTGTATTTTAAAACAAACTGGTCATTATATTCTTATTAGATCTTTCAATGAGGCCAAATTTAATAATGCATCATAGCTCGCATAGATAATCTTCAGAAAAGGTAAATCCTGTGTATATAGGGGTATCTAGATGATCCTTTATTCCTTGTAATTCACCAGAAATCATGTTTATGCAACCAAAGAGAAATTGTGCATTGATTAACCAATAATCTTGGAAAATTTTCCCCATAGAGACTTTGATCAGAAAAGCAGACAAACTGAGTCTGCCTATCTGTTGAGAATTATGTTCCACAGAAAAAAAGTCTAATTTTCTGTCCATATAGCAACTCTTCAAGCATTTGATAAACATTCAAAGAAATAGTGTGGAACAGGTTTAAGAAAGTAGCTTCTGGAGTTGGATCCAGATAGTCTAGCTATGTGTCCTTCTCAGTTTCCATGCCAATAATGACAATAAATAATTCATCATGTTTTTCTGAGGATTAAGTAATTAATACATATGGTAAATGCTCAATAAAGAGCTGTTATGATCCTCTTCTATTTTATAGACAAACTACCCCAGTTTTCTCACATTGCATGATTACCTGATTTTTTTTCACTATAAAAACCCCTCCATCAATTAAACAAGCAACGATTTGTCAGTATCTTTCTTAAAATATGGTTTCCAGAATCAAACACAATACTCAAGATGATAGATATGTCACGTTGATTAACCTTCTCTCTCTCTCTCTCTTTCTCTCTCTCTCTCTCTCTCTCTCTCTCTCTCTCTCTCTCTCTCTCTCCCTTTCTCTCTCTCTGAATTCCAACAGGGATTGTCTTGACTTTTTCAGTAGTGCATCATGCTTATGGTCAATTAAAACCTAAAGTATTTTCTATTTTTAGCAGCTTCTCCCCATTCAGTTTCACTTATCACAATTTTTTTCTAATTAAACACATGAATTTATATTTATCCTTAATAAATGTCAGCTCATCATCCTAAATAACACATTTTAAAAACTTAATTCTGTCATCCATTGAATTACTAACATTCACTTCTTTATTAGCTTTGCATCATGTGCCAATTTAGAAACAAGTAACTAGACTCTTCCAGGTAATTGATAAATTGTTGAATTGGACAGAACCAAAAATAGAGCCTATGGGAAATTCCTAAAGACCTCACTGCAAGTTAATGACAATCAACTAACCCTTCCCTTTGGGACTTAATCAGCTCCCACTTCATTTAATTACTATATTTAGCCTCCACACTTCTCCATTATTCCCTGAATGACATCACAAGACACATTGTCATATGTTTTTCTCAGAATAGTATATGGCTTTGTTTATGACAGTTCCTTTAGCATTTATCAAGAAAAAAAAAATGAAGTTCATTTACATGATTTGGATCTAGTGACCTTATACTGACTTATAGTGACTAATTAGAGCCCTTAAAAAAGAGGGGTCCTTTGACCTTAGCCTGACTTTGGGTCAGTCATCATCTCTCTTATTTCCTCTTATTTAAAAAAGGAAATGCTGTACTTCACTTTTCTCAGAGATGATAAGAAGATAAAATTAAATAAGGCATTTGAAAATTTCAATGTCAGAGATTATTTTAAATATAAAATTAAGTCATATATTATAGTGACCCATTTGGCTACAAACAAAATCAGTTTAGTCAAACAACCAGACCAATTTTTTGACAGAGCTGACCATAATAAAACCAACACTATTACAATATGTTTAGGCACCCCACATGCCTCCACATTCCATTTAGCACATAGGATATTTTAAACCTTTACGGATTCATGTCAGCTGAGCATGTGTGCATATGAGAGTGTGTGAGTGTTAGTACATGATTGGAAAAGATAATCAGCTATCACAGTCTCCCAGTCTCCAAGCTACATTAGTCATTTTTAGCACCATGATGGAGAATGGTGTGAATGCGGTAAATTCAAAAGATTTCTCAAAACTTGACTGTGCAGACAGATAGCTGTTAGAGTGACATTTTCAGTACAAGTGAGAAAACTGATCCTTCTGGGATCTCTAACTCTGAGTGCTTTAAAGGAGAAGATACAAGACTAAACCCATCCTCCTACACTAATCATTTCAGGAATAGTTTATCTAAAAGTAGCAATGCTAATATAAAGAAGTGAAGAAGTCAGTCAAACTGCTTATTTCAACTACATCCCATTAGCAACCAGATCAATTTTCTCACACATGAGTTCGAGCTTACCTTTTGACAAAAAATAACAAAATAGCAGTCAGTGGAAAATGACATCTTTGTTATGGACGTGCAGGTGATTGAAAGATCCAAAGCAAAATGTCTAAGAGAAAGGGGATAATTGGACAGAATCAAGAGGTCAAGGTATACATCTTTTTGTCCCTGCTAGTCCTTCTTCCTCAGAATTCAGGAAAGGAACAAAGAATTTAGCTGTTTAATTCCCATCAAGATCATTTTAAATTAAAAAAAAAATATGATCTTTTAAAATTCTCATTTAAGTATCTATGATTATTGAGGCCCCTGACAGCCATGTCAGCATGAATCACCTAGTCACTCTTGAAAGAGGAGTTTGCAGTTACAGTAAACTTGAAAGAAGAACATATTTATTATGCATCTGGAAAGGTGTTCATCTGGGTTTCACAGGCCCATGCTTATTTTTCCAGAGATATGTTTCTTCAAATTCAGATGAAAGCCTCTAGTCCAACTTCACATGGGTTTTGAGATGACAGATTTTTAAAGCCAGGGGGGAAAAGAAGTGGCCTGCTTCCCCATAATCTATCTTTAGTCAGCCAAACTCTACTGCCTGTCAACTGGCTTAATGCCTGAGTTCCTATGGCTAACTAGGCAGGACCCCAACAGTTCCCATGGGCAAACCCTGCTTATGGTCCTCAGTCGGAATTAGATGCAGAGCCCTCCTTGCACAATGGGGTTATGCATTTCAGAAACAATTTATTCTACACCCTCAACCTTCATCTCTACAGAAACCCTTGGAGCTGCTCAGAGGCCTTAGGGTTCATAACAGTATCAGGGCAGAGCCCAAATTACCCTCCAGACTATGGAAAGCAACTGTTCATGGCTATTGGCCCACAAGTGGTAGAAAGGGCACAACTATGAGTCAGATAAACCTGAATTTAAACAAAAAAAAGAGTTGTGAGATCTTGAGCACATTATTTAACTTTCTGAGACTCAGTTTCTCCTCCTCTAACATGGTGTCACTAATATCTTCCAAGAATTCTATGAGGAGAAGAGGAACTAAATATAAAGCACCAGATAAATCAAAGCACAAAAAAATGATTTTGTTGTCGTTGCTGTTGTAATTTGAGTGAGATTTCAACATTTTCAGAGTGAGCTAGGATTGTCATGGATATGATATTCTGGTATGGCATTTTAATAATTATTCAAAAAGAGTGTATTCCATAAATGCAGAGCTTAGTCGTCCTATTCAACTTCAATTCCAAGTCTAGATTGGGATGAGCTAAAATAAAGCAGTGCTCTGAGATTCTTCTTGGCCTCTTGTACCCATGTCATTAGTGGAGGTCCCTTTGCATGGCAAACTTAGAAATCTAGATAGTTAGAATCACATCCATGTCCACACTAAGAGTACCTGGAAATGTGATTAAAATTAACACTAGAAGGATGGGTTGTATTTGGCTTGGTAAGCGTAGGAGTGAAGTATTTCCGATAGGGAGCACATATACCAAGGCTTGGAAGTAGAGAATCAAGAGGTACATCAGAGGAACTCAAAGAAGACCAGTAACCTAAAAATATTCAGTAAATATTTTCAGTGAATATTCAGAGAATATGAGGAGAGAATCACATAAAGTTAGAAACAAAATCATGCAGGGTCCTTGGCTTACAGGGATTTATTTAATTTGAAGGTAATAAGAATTCATAAAGGCATCAGGTGAGCGGCATGACCTATTTGGCTTTAAGATCACTGTGGATGCAATATAATTTGGAAGAGAAAAAGAATGGTTTGGGAAGTAGTAAGAAGGGTGCAACTGAAGTCACCCAGGCAAATCTAGATAGTGATGGATTAATGAGGAAGTAAGAAGATGGAGAAAAATGAATGGATATAAGCTTGATTTTTAAAGTAGAATCAATAATCCTTAGTGATAGTTTTCATAGAGTCAGGGGGCAGTAGGGTACAAAAAGGAGAGGTATCAAGAAGGCATCCCAAATTCTGCCAAGAGAAACTGGGTAGGCAAAGCTTCCATTTTCTAAATGGAGAACACTAGAAGATGAATAGATTTAAAAACTTGTCACCCATTCATTTTTTTAACACATTAAGTTTGACATACTTGTTTGACATCCATATAGAAATATCTGGAGCTCAGAAAAAAGATCTGGGTCAGATATATAAATATGAGAATCTTTAGCACAAAAATAGCATTTGAACCCAGAGAAGTGAATGAAATTACCTAGTGTGAGTATTAAGAATGAGAAGAAAAAGGAGCCCGAGACCTAGACCTGAAAATCCTCAGTATTAGAGGTTACATGGAGGAGAAATGGCCTGCCAAAGAAAGAAAATTAGCAGCCAGAGATGTGGGAGAAAAAAAATGTAGATCTATACACATATGTGTGTGTGTATATATATTCATATACATACATATGTGTGTATGCATATGTATATTTCACTGAAGATAAGAGAGAGGGTTATTTCAAGCAGGAATTAGTAAATTGTACTAAATGCTACTGTGAGATCAAGTAGAATGAAGACTGAAAAGTATTCATAGATTTAACAAAATTATGATCACTAATAACTTTAGTAAGAGTCACTTCAGTGGTGACAGGGGAATGAGAACCTGGTTGGAGTAAAGAAATACCTAGTAAGGAAAGTAATAAAGGTATTGCCTTAAACACCTTTTTTGAAGAAGTTGGCACTGAAGATTTAAATAAAACAGTGGCTGGATGAAGATGTAAAAGGATTTGCCAGATTTAGCAAATAAAAATATAGGAGACCCAGTTACATTGAATTTCAGGTGCACAGTGAATAAATTTTTAGTATAAATGTCTGATGAAATATTGTAGGTATACTATAAACAAAAAATTATTTGTACAATATTCAGGGCATGCTTATCCTATAAAATAATTTATTGTTCTAAAATTCAAATTTAACTATGAGCCCTATGTTTTATCTGGGAAACTTGGATGTGGGTTCAAGATACTTTCTTATTTGAGAAATCTTGAGCATATTTAACAGATAAAAATATCTGGAGAAGTTAAAAATGCAAGTGAAAGAAGAGAGATGGACTTATCAAAGAGTGGGTACTTCTCCCCTGCACTGAAACAGAGAGAAAGGAGAGGATGGTGCTGGTACAAGTGGGTGTAGCTCTGGTTTTGGAAAGATGCTGGAGCCTTCCTTTCAAGGCTCCCAATTTTCTTTATAAAGCAGCAAGTCAATCATGAGAGCAAAAGGGGATTAGGATGAGAATGAATATGAAGAACAAGGGAATATGAACTCATTGCAAGAGTGAGCAAAGCTGATTTAGAAGATAAATGTTAAGATGCTGGTGATAATGGATGAAGTTTGGGGGGGTCCTTTTCCTCAGTAAATTTTCTGAGACTTGCATGAGAAAATGAGTGATTTTTATTTGTATGGAATCCCATCCCTGGGTTTCCAGGGTCCGTTTCTCTTAGTCCAGTCATAGAAGAAGTGTAGCTAGGGTTTCAGTACAGCTAGAAGCAAAACCAGCATCAGGAGTTTCCTTTCCATATTGGAGCTGGGTCCAGTACAGCATCAGGCTAGTTGCAGTCCATCAGTCCAGTGTGTGTGTGTGTGTGTGTGTGTGTGTGTGTGTGTGTGTGTGTGTGTGTGTAGGGGGTGGTCCATGGCCCACAGCAAATGCAGGAGAGCACACCCCAAGCAGCAAGAGTTCCAATGGTCCCAAAAGCACAAGAGCAACAAGAGAGCAAATTGCTTTGTTCAGGGGATTAAATATCCCAAATTTTCATGCACTTGCAGTGGCCACACCCATTCTGGCCAACCATCTCTGTTCCCAAGTGTGACTGACAATAAGCACCTTTGCTAGTCCCCTCAACTTTACTGGGCATGCATCCATCTTCCCTTTGTTGGACCCCTGAGGAGTGTAAAGTTGTAGTTTCCTGGTGAAGCTGCCTAAATGACATGCCTATAATATCTGGCTTTCCCTCTACTCCTTTCCTGTTATTAATAACTAAGTTAATTACAATGGTATCATTGGCAGTGTTGAAGGCCCAGTTAATATTGGTGATGATAAAGAATGATAACCAAACTACCTGAAGCATTACTTTGCACAGTGACATTCAGGTGCTCTAGGCAGGTATGAAGCTACCCAGTAGATTTTTAAATGGTGTAAAGACTACAAGATACAGGAAGAAAGGCACTAACTCTACTCTTGAGTTAAAGTAATTTGGGGTAAATCTTACAGGCTATTTCTTTTCAAATGTGCAAAAAAATTGAGAAAAGCTTTCTTCTCAAATTCTGAAATTAATATGTCTACACCATTAGCTAACTGGAGTTGCAAATAAGAGAACAGACTTTACAAATAAGCAGATATTGGGCAAAGTCAGTTCCTGCTATATCCATAAAATGATTTAAATTAAACATTTTACTATTTTAAGTAGCTCCACTTAGAGATTGACTTATTAATTCAGTCCACAAATACATACTGGGTTCCTACTATGTGTAAGTACTCAATTAATAATACCAAGTCCGATATTTAATTAATAAGAAGAGCCTTATAGAAATAGTTGACACTGAAATTAATATCAGATATATTCATTTGACTAATGCTATTACAATTACAGTTCATGCCTAATGACATTATCGGGCTATTATCACAAAGCATTACCTCTCTTCTAAAACTCATTTCCATGATAATTCATTGAAATCATCATGAGAACACACTATCTAGATGGGTTTTTACCTCCCAGTGCTCTTCCAAGAGGAGAAACTCACAGTATAAGAAAGCTTGTTATCCCAAATATCACCCATGCAGTTCTCTGTGCAGATCAGGTGAACAATGCACCGTGAATTCTCTACAATTTTGAAAGGCAGAGTATCCCCCAAAACAGCAAACTGACTTCATTTTAATCTACAATTCCCAAGAAGTGGAAATGCAAATTAAAGTGTCCATGCCGACAATGTTATGAGAGCAAACTACTGAGCTCTTGCAGATTTGGGACCCCATTTCAGCTCACCCATTTTATCCAACACATTTGTTCTATCTCCTTTAAAGGACTTTTGAAATACAGCTCAGACTCCCTGTGCCTCTGTTTTCTCATCTGTGAAATAAAGGTGATCGTTTGAGTGCTTACTAGATAAATATGAAAAAAAGACAGAAAAGTCAAAGTAGAATATAGTTGTTAGGTATTATTTCCTCAGGTATCATGAAAATTAATGTGTTTTAAAAATTAACTCAGGTAGGAGAGCTATGAATCTCAAATGAAGCATTTAAATCAGGTTACTGAAAGGAGGAAGGGAAGAAATTAACATTTATTAAGTGTCAGTTACATGCAGACCTTGCTATATGCATTTCACAAAGATATTATTTCATTAAATCTTTACAACAATCCTTTGGTGGTAGATATGTGTAGCCCCATCATATATAAGAAGAAAATGAGCTCAGAGGGTTATATAAGTTGCCTAAATCACATAGCAATGGTGGCTTCCCAATACCAAAGCTCTTTTCACTGCACAGGGTTTATTTCCCACGGCACCTCGGCACATCCCTCCTGGAGAAAGACTGCTACATCTTTTTAATTGCATACTTCTTCGCTCCCAAGCAAAAAGCATAGATGTGTCTAAAATAAACTGAGGTATAAAATCCATTTCAGTTTTGTCTCAACAACTTTGGATTATTGATAGATACTAGCATTAGAAAAACTAACGTTAAAAAAAAGAAAACTAACGAAGTCTGAGGGAAATAATTGCTTACTGTGCTCAACTATTATTTGAAAGATTCCAAAAGGCACATTTTCAGATTTGAAAACTTCCATTACATTCAAAATTAAACAGTAATTAGTAAAAAAGAGGAAATATTGTGTTTTTTCCTCTAAAAAATGATGGCAGAAATCTGCCTTGAATAGAAAGCAATATGCTGTAGCACTGAAAATAATACCATGTGTGCTTGAGGTGAGTGAATCTTAGGGTTCAGAATAGCCTACTATCGTTACTTAGAGAATGAGGATTTCCAAAACAATGTCTTAGGACAGTTTCATAAATAGCATATGACTTCCAAGTTATAGTGTCGAGGTTGTTATCCAGGTCTTCAATTGCTGAAGAAGCATTGGTTGTAATGAAAAACCCTCCCTTTTTGTTGTTTTATAAGAAATCAGAAATGCAAGTCTTAGAAAATTCTTTATCTCAAGATATTGCAAGAACCTCACTCCCACTAGCATCACAGGAATTTCACCCATGCCATATGCTGCCAACAGTTTCAGCTATCTCTTGATTTAGTATCATCTTCTTTGTAATTATTACAATTTGGTGATTAAAATTACATATCAGATATTACTGATCATACTTCTCCTTATGGTTTATTCTTCAGTAATAAAAATAATAATATTTCCTATGGTTTATAATTCCAGATGAATTTCAGAATCATTTTATCAATTTTCTCCAAATCCTATTTTTAATAAGTAAAACTTGGTAAGTTACTTTTAGAAAAAAATATAAAGCCTTTATAATATTTCATATCCCATCAACACCTACAGCATAACTTTTTTATTTATTCAATGTTTAAAAATTCAGTTTAGCAAAATTTTCTTCTTTCCTTATATATCCTGAACATTTCTTGTCAGAGTTATTATAGGAATTTTAGGCTCATTTTCTTTTTGCTGTTATGAACTGAGTCATTTCCCCTCATTACAACTCACTGAGATAATCACTACTATATAAGATATTAATGTTTGTCTTCATCTTGCACTGAACTTCTTTTAAAAATATTTTTTATTGATTTCAGAGAGGAGGGGAGAGGGAGAGAGATAAAAACATCAATGGTAAGAGAGAATCATTGATCAGCTGCTTCCTGCATGCCCCCACTGGGGATCGAGCCCACAACGGGCATATGACCTAACTGGGAATCGAACCATGACCTCTGGTTCATAGGTTGATGCTCAACCACTGAGCACACCGGCCAGACCTTGCACTGAACTTTTTAAATTTATGAGAGAATTTTAGTTGAACTTTTAGGTTTAAATCAAAATTATCTAATCTTAAATATCATTTTTAAAAATTTTATTTATTTGAGAGAGGGAGAGAGAGAGAGAGAAATTGACTTGCTCTTCCACTTATTTATGTATTCACTAGTGGATTCTTGTATGTGCCCTGACGGGATTGAACCCATAGCCTTGGCACATCAGGACAATGCTCTAACCAATGAGCTATCCAGCCAGGGCTTAAATATAATTTTTATCCATATTTCCAACATTAGCTCTTATGTTTTGTGTCTTTATCAGGACATAGAACTTCTAGGGCAATGTTAATACCAGAAGAGAATCACATTTTATCTTGCTTATGATCTTAATATTAATCTCTCTTATTTTTCTAATAAGCATATTTGTAGATCTATAAAGATAATTTTAAAGGAATTCTTTAGTATAAGAAAATTTCTATTTCTTGTTTTCTGATATTTAAACAAATCAGGTTACATTTTATTGAATGCTTCTTAAACAGCTCTTGAGATAGCCTTTTGATTTTCTTACTGCTCCTGCGATGATATAGTATATTTAATTAATAGATTTTTAAATTTTAAATCACCTTTACTTACAAGAAATAAATAATACTTGATAGCATCAATACTTGATGATCTTTTTGCTACACTCTGGAAAGATCTAAAGGAAAGATTCATTTCTTCCATAAAAATTGAAAGGTGCATTCAGGACCTAATGTCTGTTTTGCAGATAATTCTTTGTAACTTTCCCCTACTATTTCTTGCTATTATGTTTTTCATTTCTTCTTGGTTCAATTTTGGCAATTAATATTTTCCTAGGTAATTATCCCATTTCTATGAGATTTTTTACATTAATTTAGAATACTCATCGCTGAACATTGTTGTCTTCTCTGATTTTTTTTGTTATATATTCTGAACAGATTTGTCAAGGGCTCTTGTTGTTACATTTTTTTGAGTAATGAATCAGCACTTAGAACCATTAAATCTACTATACTTTAATATATTGATTTTCTTCTCTCGTCTTTATTTCCTTTCATTTTACTTCCCTTAGACTTGTTTTGTCATTTTCTTATGTTTAATATTTACTTCATTTATTTTCAATCTGTTAACAAACAAAACTCAACCTAGTAAATTTGAAGATCTAATTGGCTTGATTTGTGAATCAGGCAGCATCCCATCTAGTAGATAAAAAGGTGCTCTGAGCCTGGTTGGTATGGCTCAGTGGTTGAGCATCGACCTATGTATCAAGAGGTCAGGGGGATTCCCAGTCAGGGAATTGGGCTCAATCCACAATAAAGGGTGTGCAGGAGGCACAATAAAGGACGTGCATGGAGATGATTCTTTCTCATCATTGATGTTTCTATCTCTTTCTTCCTCTCTCTTCCTCTCTGAAATCAATTTATATATATACTAGAGGCCTGGTGCACAAAATTTGTGCACTTGGGGGGGTTCCTTCAGCCCAGCCTGAACCCTCTCACAGTCCGGGAGCCCTCAGGGGATGTCCAACTGATGGCTTAGGCCAGGGGTGGGCAAACTTTTTGACTTGAGGGCCACAATGGGTTCTTAAACTGGACCGGAGGGCCGGAACAAAAGCATGGATGGAGTGTTTGTGTGAACTAATATAAATTCAAAGTAAAGGAGCGGAGGGGAGAGCAAGAGAACCGGATAGAACAGCCAGATCCGGCCCGCGGGCCGTAGTTTGCCCACGGCTGGCTTAGGCCCACTCCCTCCCCCACCACAAGTGCATGAATTAGTTTATTTTGTTCACTAGATTCCACACATAAGCAAAATCATATACTTGTCTTTCTCTGACTGGCTTATTTCACTTAGCATAATATTCTCCCGGTCCATCAATGCTCTTGCAAAAGGTAAGATTTCCTTCTCTTTTTTTATGGCTGAGTAGTATTCCATTGTATACATGTACCTCAACTTTTATATCCACTCATCAACTGATGGGCACTTGGGCTGCTTCCAAATCTTGGCTATATTAAATAACGCTGCAGTGAACATAGAGGTGCATATATTCTTTCAAATTAGTTTTTGGGGTTTCTTTTAAAATTAACAAATAACTATAACTGAACAAGAAATATTTGGGGGACTTCTGAACAAATATTTTGTATGTGGTATTATTTCAGTGATCTAACCTCATTATTAACTAGCTGGTTATAACATTAAAATGTTTAACTGGGGTTCCCTGTGAGCATTAACAAATGTCACTTACTGTTCCCTTTATAGGGCACATTTTTTCTCATGTTGTTAATCTTCCTATCCAACCAACCTTAAGATTTGAAGAAGTTTGGTTAGTTCCATTCTAGACCTAAAGTGTTCTCTTTATCTCCTTTTACAAGGATACTCCTGATTTCCATCAGCTACTAGAAATGGCAGATGAAAAATGGCACAAATGTGAATTATGACAATAAAAGTTTATAAGCTACTAAAATAAAATTATAGTACCTAAGAGCTGAGTCAACTGACACTGTTAAATGGAACATTTTACAACCAGTCCTGGGATAATGATAAAAAGAAAAAAGTGTAGCACACAGAAGATGGAGAAATATCTGACAGGAAATGGGCCCAAGATCAAGCTCAGGCTACCTGATTTTGGATGAGCTATCTTAAAAGTCAGGGTGGGGAGGAGATAATCTAATGTTTACAGACTGCCTCCTCTGTGTTCAACTGCTGACATCTATTATCTCTTTTACTTCCCATAACAGCTCAGTGAGAGAGCTATTATTGTCATTTTAGAAAAAAGAAATCGAGGCTAAAGTGGTCGAGTTGGGAAAATGCCCAACAACAAAACTGTTAAATAATAGACAATATTGACACCCAAAGACCCTCTGACTCCAAAGCCCATGCTCTTTCTATAGCTTTTTTTATACCCAAATGCTACCTCTTTGTATAGATAGATAATCTCTATATAAATAAAGCAACTTTTAGGTTTTATAAAGAATCTCTCTTTCCAATTTGATGCTAATGTTTGTTCCACGCTATCAATTCAGGTGATGGTTCCCTTTACCTTGAAGCTCAGCATGTAAATTAGCTACACAGAGAATGTTAAATTATAGCTAAGTAAGGCAAAAATATAGGGCTAGCGTGAAGATCAGCATTAGGAAGAAAGCTGAACTCTGAAAAATGATATTTAAGGAGGAATATAAGAGTGTTATCAGGACTTTGGATAGGTGATAGGGCAACCTTTCATTTTATTTTTAAATAACTCCACTCACAGATTATTTTGTGTTACTCAAAAATTTCCACTGTCTTTCTCTAGCCTTTCTAGTAAGACATTCTTCTGTCACCCTAAATGCCCATAATACCAAGTCATAGTGCTTCTCATCTATGGCCACCTCAGTATCCCCAGTGACAAACAAAAGCATACTGGCATGTCCCAGGGTCTGGTGCTGTCTCCCAATAAACCAGTATTTGCTCTAATTACACAATTTTAGAAGTATTGTTTTATCTTTAAAGACCTTATAGAATTTATACTCTTTTCTTTCATCTGACTTTGTTATAATGTAAAGATAGTCTTTCCAATTATAACTATGGACCAAAATTCATGCTCCAAGAAGAATTAATGTCATGTTAATTCTGAGGCATCGCATACTCTGTGCAAACTCCTCTTACTCTAGCCAGAGAAACACAGTGATCAAATGATATAATCGAATGACATGCAAAGTGCTGATGTGAAATGAAAAGGGCAGAAATATGATTGGGATATTAATTCAAGAGAAATAAGAAAATAAGACTGTTCAAATAGGCTTAGCAGGATGGATTAGTTCTTTCTCGAAATATGTGTGATGTTATCTCAACATGGACTTCCACTCCAACTCCCCTCATTTAAGTACAATCAAATGCTTAGTTTCTACAAATACACACACACACACACACACACACACACACACACACACACACTAAGAGGGCTACAAAATATTCAATGGCCAGACATAGAGAAAAATATTCAGTGAAACTGCTCCTAAATATCAGATGAAGGCATCATGTCAATATAGCAATAAAACCATAAATTTCTATTGTAATGGAACACAAATTAATAAAATGGGAAAGTAGAACTTACAAAATAGCTTTAAACTCAATACCACATTTCATTTATAGGTCCAAGACTATAATGGACAAAAGCTAATTTTCATGGTTGATCCATAATAATAGTCATTGAGAAGTTAAATGACAGAGGAGAAACAGCTTTAAATGGGAAGTGGCACAATTAATCACAACTGTCATACTTATGCACTTGCTGACTATCAACCTTGAACAGAGCATTTAATTCAAATCCCATTTAAAAGTATGCACTGTCAAGGGAGAGGCCAAGAACCATTTTCTAGTTCAGGAAGCAACCCACAATCCATGTGCCAATGATGGCACTGAAAATCAAGTCTATTGGCATATAGACTGATTGCTCTGATCCTATACCCTCTTCACAACCCATTGTAGGAGCTGCTCCTATTAAAAAAATAATAATAAAATGCCAGAAACCTTGACATCTGACTTTTCAAAGATGATCAATTTCTGTTCTCGTTATTTGAAAATATTCTGCACATGCAGAACCCCAATTGAATTGAAGCTCTCTCTTTTGAACACCCTTTTAAACATTCTAAAATATTATATATCTGCAATGTATTTGTTAATACTAGGATCCCATTGCTGTTTTAAAGGCATTACATAGAATAACTATTGCATATATAATATAATATAGTATATTTCATACAATGTATTAAATAATATCTCAAACTCACTGAAGAAAAACTGTGTAGAGAAAAAGATGATACACAGATAGAGATATTGATATAGATGTAAATAGATTATATAGGTATAGCTAGAGATAGAGATAACAGAGATAGAAAGATAAAGATAGAAGGATAGAGATAGAGATTTGGATATGGAATGAGAGAGAGAGTTATAGCAAAGATCCAAAGCAAAAATCAAAATTTATAAGCAAAATAAAAACAATTACCTTGAATCCTAAATAATTTCATATTTACTTATTTAATAGTTTCATATATACCAGTTTGATCAGAAGGAAGTATTTAGAAGTATTAAATTGAAGGAATACTCACCAGTTCAGAAAATATCTTCCTGACAACCAGATTGCAAGTAATTATAAGATAACACTAGATTTATCTAAGTTGTCAAAATAATGTAACATCTGGCATCTATACATATTATCTCGATAACCTTACAATTAGCATATGCAACAAACTACCTGGTCTTGGCAAATATTTTTCATTCATTTAATGTATATTTACTAAACAATCCCTACATGCCAGCCACTGTTCTACATACTAGACAGGAATAAGACAAATGTGGTTCCTGCAAATTAATAGGATAATCAGGGTTACTTTTACAGCCCAGTTCTTCTGGCACTTACGCTGTGTTATGTAAATTAAGTTTTTCTGACCTTGGGTGCTTTGCTTGTCATTTTACTGTTATTTACAGAATTAAATAAATTTTGACAATGAGTTTCAGATGAGCTTTTTTGCTTTGTAGGTATTATTGAAGCAAATAAACTCTATGAATTGTGGAATGATAAAATATTCACAGAAACTTACAACTCTGCTGTTGAATAACAATTACACTTATTCCAAACAGGCAATTGGTTTCCAAACGCATTAAACAAAGGCAATTTAGAGAGCTTCTTCTTCTTCTTGGCATCATTAACATTGTTGAACGTCCTGGGATTCTGGAGTATTTCACAAAGGTAACTATGTGTATGGTAAGATTTCTGAGTTCGTGAAATATTGACCTGGGAACCATCACTGAGCCAATGGGAATCCTGTATGCCATGACTGGACCAATTAGCATATTAGAGAAATCTAACAGATTATTCAGAGCCAGAACTGTGCCATTTAGAATTCACTTTTTCCATCGATCCTTATAATAAAAACCGTTCTTTAGTTGATTCTACAAGATGTTCTAAAGCAAAACTTTTTTCCTCCATTACGTAGTACTACTTTAGAATTAGAAATAACTATATTGGTAATAAAAGAGAATGAATCATTATCATTAAAAGCAAGTATCATTAAATAAATAGCTAGAAATCTAATGATGCTTAAGATTCCAATTCCATTCAGGCCTTTGAATCAGCAGTGACCATTTCAAGGTCAATAACAAACTGGGAAAATCATTTAGCCAGTCACCTGAGACCCTTCAGTGGCTTAATATGTTTCATCTACCATTCATCCATTGCCAGTGTCTCTCTCTCTCTCTCTCTCTCTCTCTCTCTCTCTCTCTCTCTCTCTCTCTCTCTCTCTCTCTCTCATCTCTACACATGTAAAAATAAAGACAATAATAATGACCTCTTATGGGCTTTAGGGACATAAAGTCTTATAAAGGTTCTAGCATAATACCTGCCACATAGTGGGAATAAAACAGATCTTTGTTTTCCTCACTTCCCTCCATTCACTTATCCATTTAATCATGTTTATCCCATCCATTATCACTTCTCCCTTGCCTAAATCATCCTTTTACCCATCTAGTAAGTTTCCTTTGGAACATCAGTCAGTGATAGGTACTGTGGTCAACTAGAAGGATACAAAGTCAGTGAGTCAATAATACAGAGTGCCACCTATGATCCTGCTCTCATGGAGCATTTGGTCCAGTATATGAGAGAGGCGGGATTAGTGGTCAAATCACACAGAGGATGTATCATAGAACTGTACACTTGAAACTTATATAATATTCTTAACCTATGTCACCCCAATATATTTAATAAAAATAAAATAAAGAGGCAAAAATCAAATGAAAAAAATCTGAATGGCTACATGAGTTTCATCATTTCTTTCCTTCCACGGTGTATGTTATCAAATTGACCCTCCACAATGTATGATTTCCCTAAAATGCCTATTTCATTCTAAAATTAAAAATAAAATAAGAAAATCAGTCTTGCAGAAGGATTCAGCAAGAATGTCCTCAGCTTTGTAATAAAAATAGACTCAGCAACAAAAACTGAAGTTGAAGCAAGGTCTCTTTCCCCTCCATCCATTGGCTCCAAACACATAACTGATGCCCATCTGCCAATTCTCACAAGCCTGTATTATTTCTCAATTTTTGCTTTTTCTCCCACTTGTAAGATTTGACCCTTGTCTATTTTGGAGTAGTTTAATAGGCAATCTCTAAGGTCAGCCCAGTTGAATTCAGTCCCACAACTTAGCTGTACTAACTTCAGCGAGCTGTTTAACCTTGCTAAACCTCAGTTTTTTCTTTTGTAAAATGCAAACAATAAGAATAGCAATTGTAAAGTTGTAAGGATGAGTAAGTGCTCAGAAAGTTAGTAATATTAATAATAATGGCCTCATACTCTGCTCTATGATCCCCTTTTCCTCCTTTTTATTCTTCTAGACTCATGCTGATGTGTGGCCAAGATGACCGTGATTATGAGCTGAGTTCAGGTAGAACTAGCCCTGGAACCAGAGACTATCAGCTCAGGGAGCTACTCAATTATTCATTCATCCATTCATTCAACCAACATACCAAGCACTGTTCCAGGAACTAGAAAAATAGAATTGAAAAAAGCAAAGCACCAGTCTACATGAAGCTAACATCTAGTGCTCAAATTAAAATATGTAAGTGTGATTCTTTCTCTGTGGTTGTCAAGCAAATGAGTTACCATAAAGAAGTGGGATGCAGAGGAGGCAAAACTAAAAATATACAAAGCACCAGAGATTAGAGGAACCGAGGATGAGAACGAACTAAATGATAGTATAGGGTTTACTTAGAAAGAATCTGATTCTTACTAAATCTTCTTCATCTCTTTTCTCTTTTAATGCATACTTTTTTTTAATTTAATAAATCTTTATTGTTCAGATTATTACAATTGTTCCTCTTTTTTCCCCCCATAGCTCCCCTCCACCTGGTTCCCACCCCACCCTCTGCCCTTATCTCCATCCCACTGTCCTCACCAATAGGTGTACGCTTTTTGTCCAGTCTCTTCCCGCACCTCCCACACCCCTTTCCCCCCAAGAATTGTCAGTCCACTCCCTTTCTATGCCCCTGATTCTATTATATTCACCGGTTTATTCTGTTCATCAGATTTTTTATTCACTTGATTTTTAGATTCATTTGTTGATAGACATGTATTTGTTGTTCATAATTTTTATCTTTACCTTTTTCTTCTTCTTCCTCTTCTTAAAGAATACCTTTCAGCATTTAATATAATACTGGTTTGGTGTTGATGAACTCCTTTAGCTTTTTCTTATCTGTGAAGCTCTTTATCTGCCCTTCAATTCTGAATGATAGCTTTGCTGGGTAGAGTAATCTTGGTTGTAGGTTCTTGCTATTCATCACTTTGAATATTTCTTGACACTCCCGTCTGGCCTGCATAGTTTCTGTTGAGAAATCAGCTGACAGTCATATGGGTGCTCCCTTGTAGGTAATTAACTGTTTTTCTCTTGCTGCTTTTAATATTCTCTCTTTGTCTTTTGCTCTTGTCATTTTAATTATGATGTGTCTTGGTGTTGTCCTCTTTGGATTCCTCTTGTTTGGGGTTCTGTGCGCTTCCTGAACTTGTAAGTCTATTTCTTTCACCAGATGGGGGAAGTTTTCGGTCATTATTTCTTCAAATAGGTTTTCAGTATCTTGCTCTCTCTCTTTTTCTGGCACCCCCATAATTCTGATGTTGGTACACTTGAGGTTGTCCCAGAGGCTCCTTACACTATCTTCAAATTTTTGGATTCTTTTTTCTTTTTGCTTTTCCGGCTGAGTGTTTTTTGCTTCTTTGTATTTCAAATCTTTGACTTGATTTCTTGCAGTCCTCTAGTCTGCTGTTAGGTCTCTGTATAATATTTTTTATTTCAGTCAATGTATGTTTAATTTCTAGTTGGTCCTTTTTCATATCCTCGAGGTTCTCGCTAAATTTATCGGCTTTTTCTAGGAAATTCTTAAAAAACCTTATAACCGTGGTTTTGAACTCTATATCCAGTCGTTTGTTTTCCTCCATTTCTTTAATTTGTGATGTTTCTTTGTCTCTGCATTTTCACTGCTTCCCTGAGTTGGTAGAGTAACTTTGTGTGCTAGGTGTCCTGTATGGCCCAGTGGCTCAGCCTCCCCAGTTACCTGAGGTGGACACTCTTGGTGCACCCCTTTGTGGACTGTGTGCTCAGCCTTGTTGTAGTTAAGTCTTGATTGTTGTTGGTATCACTGGGAGGAATTGACCTCCAGGCCAATTGGCTGTGTGAATCAGCTGTGTCTATGCTGGGAGAACTTCTGTGCTGGAGACACTCTTATGAGACAAGACTTGCAAAATTGCAAAAGCCTCTGTGCTCAGCTTGGATGGGGTGGAGTTTCAGGGCGGAGCAGACAGCCTTGGTTTCCCGTTAGCCCTGCCTTATGAGGCCACTGGGTCTCAGTGTCCCTCAGTAATCACTGCAAGCACCTCTGAGAGAAAGCTGCCCTCGAGTTTTGCCCGCTGCCAGACAGTCCAGTTTCTCCCCAAATGAGTCAGGGTTCCCAGAAACTTGCCCAGAACTGGAGTTCAGCACAGTCGGGAGCTTCCGTCTCCCTCCTGCTTTAGAAAGCCAGCTGTGCACTCAGCCTCCCGTGCATTCAGCAGTCAGTCCTCTCTGCACGTGTGTGCCTCCTGACCTTTGCCTTCCGCAGCTCCCAAGTCTCAGTGTGCTTTCTCTTTTCCTGACAGTCCAGATCCCCCCCGAATGAGTCTGGTTTCCCAGCGTCTCGCCTGGGACTGGAGTTCAGTGCAGTTGGGAGCTTCCTTCTCCCTCCCGCTTTAGAAAGTCAGCCGTGCACTCAGCCACCTGTGCATACAGCCGCCCTTCCTCTCCATGTGCGAGTTTCCATACCTCAGCCTTTTGAAGCTCCTCTGAGTGTCAATGTGCTTCCTCTTTTCTTCTAGTTGTAGAATTTCCACTCAGCCAGCTTTCCTGTGGTTCTGGATGGTGTCCGTTTTGTCTTTTAGTTGCAGTTTTGATATTGTTGTGTGAGGCAGCAGTTTAGGTGTTTACCTATGCCGCCATCTTGGTTTCTCCTCTAATGCATACTTTTTAAGGGAAGGAAAAAAAAGAGAGAGAGGATAAAACAAGCAGGAAGGGGATAAAATAATTTTCCATGTGTTGAGCATTCCTGTGTCTTAGCATGCTAGATACACACAGATAACCTCATTTTATATCTACCACTTCCCTGTTACACTGTACTTAAAAAACTAAAGTAAGATCCCTGGCCAGGTAACTTGGTTGGTTAGAGCGTCATTTCAACATGCCAAGGTTGCAGGTTCAATCCCCTATCAGGGCACATCCAAGAGTCAACCAATGACTGTATAACTATGTGGAACAACAATTTCTCTCTCTCTCTCTCTCTCTCACTCTCTCTCTCTCTCTCTCTCTCTCTCTCTTTCCCTCCCTCCCTTTCTCCCTCTCTCCCTTTTTCTCTCTCTCTTTCTGACAACCCCTTCACTCTCGTAGGTAGGTAGGAAACCAGTCACTTCCATTAAAGTGACTATAACCACCATCATCTGTTAATCAGCCACTCCAAAGGGAAAGAATGAGTGTCACATATTAGAAGAAGAGAGAGTCTGGAAAATTTGCCTACATAGATTAAATAGCTAGAACCAACTATTAGAGCAAAGGCACATATTGCCTTGGGTATGTGTTGCCCATTGGGATAAAATGGACCAACTCAGAAGATCTAGGCAAGAAACTGCATGGAAATTAAGGTGGGAATATCAGTGACCTCAGGGAGAAGTACGTGACTCTGATTTATTTCTATACTGATATTTATTGTCAAATGCTAACGAGCAACAAGTATGCAAAGAAACAGGAGTAAACACAGGTGTCTCAGGGACAGTATTGTGGAAACATTATTTATGAGTCAGATAGTGTTTGATCACAATACACATCCAATCACAATTCAGTTTTTACCAAACCCAAAGGTGTTCAGAGCCAGATAACAGCAATGGCACATCTATCAAGAACAGGACAGTCCCGGCCTATTCTTTTCCCCCAAGATTTTTAGGACAGTGGATTAATTATGAAACATCATCCTCATCAATATACAGGTGTCATTAGGTCTGTGTTAGCACCAGAGGGCACCCCCACCAACAAGTTTATATTAGTGTGATGCCATCCTGGCGTAAGTCCGCAATCCATCCTAATCTTGTCAGGGTCACTGAGATATCACCTGACTACAGTTATGATTTACCCATGAATGTCAGGCCAAACTTACCTTTAATTTGTACAAAACAACAACAACAAAAGCAAAAAACAACAATAAACAAACAAAAAACAAGAGCTTTCTAACTTTGTATAGAGTCTCCTCAAATAAATCTGAAATAGAGAAATAGTGACATGTCATACCTGAGGCTCTCCAGGTTGTGGGTGACATAAGTAGACAGAAAAAAAAAATCTTCTTCTTGCTGAAAAATATTAGATAAACATTTCTATAGTACTTAATATCAATACATATCCCTCACTGGATGCTAACATTAACAGATATTATAGATGTTCTCAGGGGAGGTGGCAAAAGGGGGTCCCTCAGCCTGGCCTGCACCCTCTCGCAGTCCGGGAGCCCTCGGGGGGTGTCCAACTGACGGCTTAGGCTTGGCTTCTGGCTGAGTGGCGCTCCCCCTATGGGAGCGCACTGACCACAGGGGGCAGCTCCTGCTTTCAGCATCTGCCCCCTGGTGGTCATTGTGCATTATAGCGACCGGTCATTCTGCCATTCAGTTGATTTGCATATTATCCTTTTATTATATAAGATGTTGTAAAACACATCTTATCAAGTTTATGTCTATCATTGCACTTATTTTGTCAATGATGCCAGTAATCTTCTGTGTATAACCTATAACAATTGAAAGTGACATAAGTCAGATATAAATGCCCATGAATATTCTTCTCTTACAGTTATTTTCAGCAACATATTAGGAAGGAAAAGAAGGTGAAATCAGTTTTGGAAACCTTCATAAGTCAAAATAGATGTCTTATCCCATAAGTTGATATGCTCTTGATAAAATTGGACTTATAATCCATATTCACTTGTTCATTCAATAAATATATATTGGACATTTGCTATGTACCAGGCACTGATCAAGGCACTAGGAAAAAGCAGTGAATAAAGTAGTCTTAGATTCCTATCCTCCTGAGGCTTACTCAAAAGTGTTTAAGAAAATTGTTTGTCTTTAGAGGCAGCATGACATAGAAGGAAAAGGCCTGGACTCCAAGTAGAAATGTGTTCTGATTCCAAATCCAGACTCTGCCAACTACTATTCATATGAACCCTAAGCAAGTTTATCTCACCTTTTAGAACGTCAGTTTCCATACCTGTGAAATGGGATGATTCCATCTTTCCAGGGCTGTCGGGAGAATTCAGTAAGTTGGGGGTGAGTATAGTTAGTACCCTAGCATGGTACTTGGCACTTCGAAGACACTCGGGAAAGCCAGGTCTTTCTTGGGTCAAGGTAGAAGGCACACATTCTAGAAATATATTCATGGATTTCTTCTTCAACAATGATGTTTTCCACATAGTCTCAGCATCAACTTTACAAATCCCCACTGCATCTGATGAACCTTTCTCATGAACCCTGGCTGCCTCCAAATCTGTGAAGGTGACAGGGTTTCACACTTCACTTTCTCACTGTCAGACTCACAGCATGTTGTGAAAGAGCACCACCTAAAGGTCCTTATGAGACACCTTCATATGCACTAAACCTCCTTTGGTTGGTTATAAAAGACTTTTTGGTGAGCAGTGCTCTTAAATAATCATCACTGTTGTGCCAGTATCTATGGCCCCATAATAAAAGGTACACAAGCACAGGAGGAAAGCAAATGATTTATCAAGTCATCTACATCTGGTCCTAAAAAAAAAAGCCTTCTTTCTTTATTTTTTAGATATTGTAATCTAAATCATTTTAATGCCCAGAACATCAGTGGAAGTCATCTTGAAGAAACGCTTCTCCTCCATGAAAAGTATCCGAAATTTTATGGCAGTACACGGGAATTTTCTTCCAGTATTGATCTCTGGGAGACAGCCCTATGAAACTGTATTTGACTCCACCTGTCTTATGAGCAAAGTATTCATTGTTTTTCTCAGCGAACACTTTATGCATTTTAGTTTGAGCTGAGACATATGGAGTGCCTTTATGAATACTATTTGTGTATATTTACAAAGACTAACTGTGACTCTAATAAATTAGTATGGTTTTGTTTTAATATGCTATGCATTAGAATAAATACAGTAGCCCTAACCCAGTGGTTGGCAAACTGCGGCTCGCGAGCCACATGTGGCTCTTTGGCCCCTTGAGTGTGGCTCTTCCACAAAATACCACGGCCTGGGCGAGTCTATTTTGAAGAAGTGGCGTTAGAAGAAGTTTAATTTTAAAAAATTTGGCTCTCAAAAGAAATTTCAATCGTTGTACTGTTGATATTTGGCTCTGTTGACTAATGAGTTTGCCGACCACTGCCCTAACCGGTTTGGCTCAGTGGATAGAGCGTCGGCCTGCGGACTGAAAGGTCCCAGGTTTGATTCCGGTCAAGGGCATATACCTTGGTTGTGGGCACATCCCCAGTAGGGGGTGTGCAGGAGGCAGCTGATCGATGTTTCCCTCTCATCAATGTTTCTAACTCTCTATTCCTCTCCCTTCCTCTCTGTAAAAAATAAATAAAATATATTTTTAAAAAAGAATTAATACAGTGATTTCAAAGTCTAAGTGAATACAACAACAAAATGACAGTTTCCTATACATCACAATATTTCACAGCTTTTTACAATGGTTCAGCCATTAAAAGCAACATATGTGGTATTTTTTGGAGTTTAAATGTGCCATTAGAGTAAGAATAACAGTATGTTCCTTATATTCTTCTAATATATTTATTGAGCATTTATTATATGCGAGGCATTGTGATTGTATACTATGTCTGAGAAAATACTAAATCTACTGATGATTTGACTATAGTGGATCTTAATGTTACACTATCTATATGTGAACTAAGGAAATTTTCTCAGAATTGAAAAGCAATGTTACTAAAATAAAAGATCTTAACAAAGAGCAGATACCCACATGCTGAAGAAGTTGTAAAATAAATGTAAATGGTGCAAATATTGGGACTAAAGGAAAGAAAAAAATTAAGGAAGGTAAATGAGTTCTGAGAGGAGGGCAACAGGTCAAATCAGATAGAGATGCTTATGGGATCCCCTAACCCAGTGGTCGGCAAACCGCGGCTCGTGAACCACATGCGGCTCATGAGTCATGGTTTGCCACTCTGTTGACTAATGAGTTTTCCGACCACTGTCATATACTACCCTTTACCTCTTTGCACACAATATGCCACAATTGCCTAATCCTCACAGCTTCCAACTACACGATAACATTTAGTCTAGTCCAGTGGTCGGCAAACTCATTAGTCAACAGAGCGGCAAGCCCAAATGACATCTTTGGGTCACCATTGCTACCAATTCAAACACATTCAGAAAATTGTCTTCCAGAAGAGACTTTTCCTAAAGGCAAAAATATGTGAAAACTCGTTTTCTAAAAAAGTAAATAAAACCACCACCACATATCTTTGTAGCAGTGCATGTCCAAGTTTGATTGAAGACCATCTGCTTTGGGCAAACCTTCTAGCCCCCACCACAGACTGCCTTATTTCCAATCTTTTTCCAAGAATCAGTGGTCTAAACAAACACACCTGAATTATTTGTAAGCTTCCCAAAGTTTGAGCAAGCACCACTGCCTTCCAGGACTGTTGATGTTGGATAGGATAGGCGGGTTTATCAGCCGATTGCAAATGATTCTGCAATTAAGCGCCCTCCCTTGTGTATACCTAAATTGTTTTAGATCTGTAGAATAAAAGATTTATTCATCTTGATTAGGTATGATATGCATTTTTTATTGCAAAAGAGCAGCTGTAAAGCACCGGGTGTTTCTCTTACTCAAACAATATTTTGTTCATTGGCTTGTTTTAAGGACAAGTGGGGGAAAAAAAAGAAAAAACCAGCTCTTACAGACATCAATACTTGCCCTATAATTTCTTCCAATCGTCTTTTAGCATTTGTTCTCTGACAAAACAGTGAGGCCAACCCCTGATATGCGGTAGACGCTTTCTTTGCTACAGAGGGTTAAATGCCAAGTTTGCAACTTGAGTTTAATGAACACCCAAAAGATGAAAACATCTTTAAACACCTCACCTTAGTACACATGAGATGCTCGAACGGTCTCTCTCATCATTAGAAAAAGGGTCTTATTTTGTTGTTTTTTTCCCAAAAAATGTGCCTTCCTCTCTTAATTTCTACATCATGATAGAAAAAGAAGTGCTCATTCTGCTTTCACTCATCCTTAGAGATAAAAAGAGATCTGCAGAATTATAAAGTGGACCCAAAGCAAACACCCAAAGAGCTTAGAATTCTCACACTGGGGTTGACACTCGTGATTAGCTAAATTGCAGTAACTACACATGCTTCCATTCGGAACGGGATGCATCCACACAGCAGTTTCTTCTCTAGTGCCTAGCAACATTATCATTGAGCACCTGGAATAGTTTAGGCATTAAGTGTAATTGGTTTTGCTTTACATAAATCTGTAGCTTTGTAAATAAGCAGAGCATTTCAGCTTCTCTATAACACCAATTAACTTAAAGGGATGCGTTGTTTGCAGAAGCCTGCTGGGTCTGTACTGTACTTCCCTGGTAATATGATCAGTGGCGGGCAAGGTTCTGTGTCCCTGTAGCATTCCATTTACTCCCAGGCACTCAGTGCCAAGGGTCTGCACCCAGCCACTCATTTGCTCTATTTTTCACTTGGGAAAGATTGGGAAAATGAAGCCTTCCCTAATAAGCGCCTTCTGAGCTCTATTTCTGTCTATGGTCAAGACCTGAAAGACAGGGGATTTGAGAACGATTTCTGTGACCTGCAGAGCACAGGTCTGACCCCATCTGATTCTGTCCGCAACTGACCGGGACATCTCTTTCCTCTTTTTTTCTTGTAACACTGCAATCCAATGCAGCCAAAAGTCCCTACATTGAGCCTGTATACAAAATTAAGGAAACCATATTCTTATTATATGAAAATGTTTTCATCAGTTTTTATTATTATTATTATTATTATTATTATTATTATTTTGGAAAAGCACTCGGAAATTTGCTCCTAGAAATTGGTAAATCTGTCCAAGCTCTTGAACATTTCCCCATGCTATCTCTTTACTTGGCTTAATCCCTTATCTCTCATATCCCCTTCAGGTAATCTTGATTTATAGCATTCATTCCTCCCTGACCAACTTCTAATTCTCTTGGTTTCTGAAAGTGTTTTATTGACTATCAGATTAATGGTATCACAAAAAACAAACAAAAAAACAGCTCATGATTCCCAAAAGTTCCCTGTTAATATTGTGTGATTCACAAATTGAAGGAAGGAGAATCACCCCTTCTGAAAACAGTCAAGTATCCTTGTTATATGAGAACAGAACTTTGGCATTATTACCTGAACCAGTCCAGCAATGAACAGTTTTCAAAGATTATATGGGCACTATGGACACAGTAAATATTTGGACCAAGAAACTGGCTACCAAATCCAGGGGCTAGCCCTTTCTACATAATTGCTTAAAGTACAGCTATTGTCTACAATCCTATATAATAAAGAGGGAATATGCTAATTGACCATCACTCCATCACAAATATGGCTGCACCCACAGCTGAGGCCAAGTTCCCATAAGGAGCCTTAACGAGCAATCAGCAGGGACCTGAGGCTACGCCTTCTCCCACCCCCATGGGGCTTGACAGGGGACGTCAGGCCGTGTCTTCCACCCAGCAGGGCTTGACAGGGGATCTCAGACCGCACCCCCCACCCAGCAGAGCTTGACAGGGGACATCAGGCAGCGCCTCACACCCGGCAGTGCTTGACAGGGGACCTCAATGTGCGCTTCCCGTCCTGGTGCTGGGCTAGGGGACCTCAGGCTGCTCCCCCCGCCCCAGCGCCAGGCTGGGGGACTTCAGGTCGCGCCCCCCACCAGGTGGGGCTTGACAGGGGACTTCAGGCCACGCCCCCCACCCCAGCACCCGGGTGGGGGACCTGAGGCTGCGCCCCCCTGCCTGGTGAGGCTTGACAGGAGACCTCAAGGTGCAACCCCAGTGCTGGGTCAGGGGAACTCAGGCCACGTCCCCTGCCCAGCGGAGCTTGATGGGGGACCTGAGACTGCACCCCCCTGCCAGTGGGGCTTAATGGGGTACCTGAGGCTGTGCCCCCCTCCTGGTGCCGGGCCATGGGACCTGAGGCTGTGCCCCACCACCTGGCGGGGCTTGACAGGGGACCTCAGGCCATGCCCCCCACCCAGTGGGGCTTGACAGGGGATCTCAGGCTGTGTCCCCCACCTGGCCGGGCTTGACAGGGGACCTCAAGGCACGCCCTCTGCCCTGGTCTGGGCTGGGGGACCTCAGGCCACGCCCCCTGTCCTGGCACCGGGCCAAGGGACCTGAGGCTACGTCCACTGCCCGGTGGGGTTTGACAAGGGTGGGACTGGCCAGGTCTGGATCTAGCCCAATGGGGGAGTTGCCAGCTGGGTCTGGGTCTCCTGCGATTTTGAGGTGCATGTGGGTGGGCGGGGACTTGACTCTGGGTCCCATGGTGTGTCCCAGACTCTGACAGGAAGAAGGTTTTCATATACATTTTACTAATTTTCTTTCATCTCTGACCCTTCTATTATAGAGAAAGGGCAAATAGCAATATTAAATTATTTCCTCTAATTAATCCCCTTTTGATGTGCATGAATTTTGTGCACCAGGCCACTAGTACACTTATAATATTCTCAGGGGGATTTCAGTCTTTTTCTGTCCCAACAAACAAGAATACAACTCCCTCCATCCAGTAACTGCTGGATTGAAACAATAGTGATTCTTAACACTTCTATGGTGTGCCCTCCCCTTTTGTGGATAATTACTGTCTTCTGCTTAAACTCAAAGGTATGACTCTAAAGGCAGAATTTCTGGTTCTGTGGGAGTGAGTACATTTATCGAAGAATTGTTGTATGGGTACTTTTTTCGTGCTCTTTAAATCACAATGTAAACCATCTTTTCCTCAAATAAAACAGTCATCAATGGATCAAGATGGGAACCTGATGTCAACTAGGCTCTCCACTTCCTTAGCATCTACACAGGCATCCCCTGGAATTCCTCCAGGCCTGTTCTCCAGTGAGTGCAAAATTGTCAAAGATCATCAAGGATTGTGATGACAAGACTTGGTTTTTCTGTATCTCTCTGCCTATTCCTCTCTCTCTCTCTCTCTCTCTCTCTCTCTCTCTCTCTCTCTCTCTAACTGTGTGTCCCACTAAGGTTGTCTAGAATGGATGCTATTTGACAGCCAAGATCACGTTCCAAGGTGATAACACTGTCACTACTCCACTCAGAGACTGTACTAAGTATTAAATAATGACAGCACCCAAACCCTAATCTATCATCCATCTTAGACAGGTTTGAATCCATTTACTGGCTGGGAATCAGGTTGTTTCTTAAGCCTGCTAAACCACAAGTGACCAAACCTCATATAAATACAGTAATGAGTCAATAGCCTATGACAAGTGCCTATTACCATGGTAGCAGCAATTCAGGAGCACATTTAATGACATTTATGCAAAGAACAAGGAACAATTCTGCCAGGCATAAAAGATGGAGGAAAATGGAATCAATGTGAGGATGAAATGTGGCAAAAGTCAGGAGGAAGACACTGTAACATCAAAGATATACTAAGAAAACATACATTTTATCATCATGGACAATTTTCATGTTCCCAAAGCAATCTCTTGAAGAAAGATGATAGAGTGAAAAGAATATGCTAAATTTTAAAAATAAGGGAAAGAGCTCTCTATCAGAAATGTGGAAAGAAAATGTGAGCTTCATAAGTGAGAGTAGTGAGAGGCCATCTGGAAACAATGACTTCCCATTTTGACATACTACATTGCGCACAGTAGGTGCCTCGTTTTATATGAATTGATTATGACCCCATGAGCATGCCGGAATGCATTTTACCATTTCCCAAGCCTCTCTTATATGATTTAAACCTTTCTGGCCAGTTTCCACAGTGTCTCCAAAAACGCAGACTTCTGTTTCTGGTGCAGCTTGTGTAGTTAGTTCTGCCTTAATTCATTGTAGCCAACCATGTCTGAACGTCAGGAACAAACAAGATGGACAAGTGTGGCTGTGAATGAACCATTTTACTGCAATTAGAAGTTCACAGAGAATAAATTATCCTCTAGTTCAAGCTGTCCAGCAGTAATTTTCATTAATAATAACACTTCAACAACAGTCTGCTTCCCACAACCACAGTGAGTGCTAGAAACTTTATTATTACTCTTGAAGCAGGAGCCACATCCCAGACGGCCAGCTCAGATCGCCATATGCAGCACACAGAGAGGGCTTACATGACAAAGAAGCTTGAATGCATAACTGTCCATGAAGTTCACTGGCTAGATGAGCAGGTGGAAAAAGTCTAAGGGTTTCTCTCCTTCCAGCTTTCCTTTCTAATTTATGCTAAATTATAAATGGTTTTTCACACTAATGAGTAAGTCAATCTTAAAGTATACTTTCCTCTCTACTTGCCTCATTGAGAACATCTCTTTTACTACAGCATCCTTATTTCCTACACATGACCCACAAGGTTATAGAGGATTTGTGGTCCACAAAATAGAGATTTTTGTGGACCTCTATATCTCCACATATTTGGATTATACATATACATATACATGTAACATATACATATATAGCAAGAGAGAGAATTCTGACCAATAATTGATGCTGGCTGGGACCTCTGTGCCTCTCCATATGGACTTCTTCATGTTGACTTTCTACATGGGCTATTTTGGGCTTCTTTGGAGCTTGGTGGCCGGTATCCCAGGGCAAATATCCTCCAAGAAAGAAAGAAATCCAGGCAGAAACCCTATTGCCTTTTATGACATAGCCTCAGGGGCTACACAGCATCACTTCTGTATTCTATTTGATGAGGCGATCAGAAAGTCCTGTCTAGACCTAAAGAGCCAGGAAATAGGTTCCATCTCTTCAGGAGAAGGAGCAAGATGCTAGAAATTCACTTGGGACCCGAAATGTTGCTGTGGCATTTTAAGTTTAAAGAGGAACAGATATCTGTTAGACAAACAAAGGGCAGTGGCAAGAGCATTTCAAGTACCTAATGGTAGCATAAGTAATGTAACATAAGCAAAATGGCAAAGTGTGCAAGAACACAGCTTATTCTGAGAAATGCAAGTCATCTGGACCTCTGACTGGAGCAGTTGTTTGGTGCACATAATTCAAGGGCAGAATAATGTGACAGATGTGTTTCAAACACAATACTCACTCAAAACAGTAGAGGATAAATTGGTAGGGACTAGATAAGAGTTAGCCCAGGTTGGTGATGATCTGGAAGTGAATATTGGTTAAGAGATAATGTGGTCTGAGTTAGGATGACGGTACTGTGAATGCGGAAAAGGTTCAGAAGAATATAAAGAGATTCAAAGGTAAGATAAAAGGAAGAAACCATTTACTGAATTTCCACTGTGCATTTCATCATTTCATATAATTTTCACTAACTCTATGATCTTGAAATTACTACTATCTTCAGAGTCATAAAGCATTTATACTTAAAACAAACTTTAAGGAACATCTAGCCAAATTTTTATTTTATAAATGAGGAAATCTGTGCCCACAGAGGTGAGGCAACTTGTCCATAGATAAATGCCTATTTAACTGGTGAAGCTTTCAGTACTTCTGACTCTAAATCTAGCTTAGTAGAGTTTGGATTCTCCAAAGAATTATTAGGAAAAAGAAAAGTGTCCATAGTCAAATGTTGGATTTAACTAACAATTTAGTATGGTTTGTTTAGGACTTCTCAGAAACTTTTTTGTGTACATTGGGAATCACTAAAAAGTACATTTGTTACTCAGAGTTTTCTAAATTCATGTGGCCATACAATATTTTACTCAGAGAACACTTATCAACACTGGTCTTCTTTTTTGTACATTGGAAATGCTGGTAGGATTGTATGGCCACATGAATATAGATGCAAAAATCCTCAACAAAATACTAGCAAAACTAATCCAGCAGTACATTAAAAGAATCACTAAAACCAAGTGGGATTTATCCCTGGAGTGCAAGGATAGCTCAATATATGAAAATGAACTAATTTGATACAGCACATTAACAGAATAAAGGATAAAAGTCACATGGTTATCTCAACGGATGCAAAAAAAACATGTGACAAATTTAACACTCGTCCGTGAAAAAAATTCTCAACCTAATAAAGGCAATATATGAAAGCCCCCAGTTAATACTAACTCAGTGGTGAAAAACTGAAAGCTTTTCCTCTAAGACCAAGAACAAGGCAAGGGGCCTGGCCGGCATGGCTCAGTGGTTAAGCATGGACGAATGAACCAGGAGGTCATGATTCGATTCCCAGTCAGGCCATATGCCTGGGCTGCGAGCTTGATCCCCATTGTGGAGCATGCAGGAGGCAGCTAAACAATAATTCTCTCTCATCATTGATGTTGCTATCTCCCTCTCACTCTCCCTTCGTCTTTGAAATCAATAAAAATAGATTTTAAAAAAAGAACAAGGCAAGGATGTCACTCTTGCCATTTCTATTCAACATAGTATTAGAAATCCTACCCACAGCTAGTAGGCAAGATAAAGAAATAAAAGGCATCCAAATGAGAAAGGAAGAAATAAAATTACCCTTGTTTGCAGATGACAAGATCTTATACATGGAAAATCCCAAAGACTCAATAAAAAACTGTTATAACTAATAAACAAATTTAGTAAATGTTTAGCTCACAAAATTAGCAAGTAAAAATTAGTTGCATTTCTATATACTAAAAACAAACTTTCTGAAAATAAAATTAGATAATCAATACCATTTACAATCGCAACAAAAAGAATAAAATAAGAATAAACTTACTAAGGAGATGAAATACTTGTATACTTAAAACTATAAAACACTGGAGTAAATTTGAACACTGACAATATTTGGTAATATTAAGAAATTATTGTTAATTTTTAGTTGTAATAATGGCATAGTAGTTATGTTGTTTTAAGAGAATTCTTATCCTTTGGCTATTCACATAGAAATACTGGAGGATACAATGCTGAGATATCTATTTGCTTCAAAATAATTTAGAGTAATGGACAGTGGTGAGAGTTTATCAATCAAATTTGGCCATGAGTGGATAAATACTGAAGTTGGGATTAGGTCCATCCTCACTATTTTTGTGTATCTTTGAAATATTCCATACCAAAAACTTTTGTTTAAGGTGTGCTTGTTATGAAAGCTATCAGTATGTCAGTGACATATGCAATTGGATGTTTAATAGATGATTCTTTTTTTAAAAAAAAAAATCTTTATTGTTGAAAGTGGAAGGAATTTTTAGGGGTAAAATAGGCTGGTTTAGGAAGTTTTAGGAATTAGGCAGTCCTTGGGGGAGAACCACAGGGCTGCAAAGCTGGGAGCTGCCCAGATGTATACATTCACAGAATAACAGAGCTGCAGAAGGTATACATTCACAGCATAAAGGAAAGGAAGCCACTCATTCAGAGAGGGAAGAGAAAGGCCAGAGGGAATAGAAAAACAATAAGGGAGAAGAAAAGAGGAACCTCACGCTAGGTTTGAGCTCTGAATCTGCTATAGTGACCAATCAGAGGGGATATCAAGACACACAGAACTGCAAACTTTATAAACCTTAGAAAAAAAGGACTTAGTGGGACTCTCTCCCTCCCCACGTGGGAGTCTGTGCTTGTTTCTCATTAAATTTCCACCTTTTCTTGTACCACCTTTTGTCCGTGGCTTCATTCTTCGAATCCACCTGGACAAGAACCCAGGGAGCCATCATTGCACCCTGCCCAGGGGAACACCACGGGTTCCAGTTCAACTTTTGCATTTCAAAAGTATTATATATGTCCCCTTTTTTTCCCCACTGACCCTTTCTAGCCTGCCCCCACCCTCTGCCCCATTAATAGATGATTCTTGATAATTCAGTTTGTTTGTTATTTTGTTTTCATCTAATGTTTGGAAGATCCACTGTCAAAACTAAGGGAAAGGAAATAGGAAATAAAAACCGTATTGAATGTACGTGTTTGCCCCAGTGAAAGAAGCTCCAGATTTCAAAACTATAGCTAAATAGTATGCCCCAATCTAAAATAAAAGACTAGCATCTTCTAATTCCCATCTTTCCTATTGGCTGTACTGCCACATTGTGTTGAGCCCAACATAATAAAGAGGAAATATTGCATGCACATGATGAATTTTTGTCTTGACTCTGAGAATGTGTAGTAACTGTCTGCCTTTGGTATCTCTGCCTTTCCATCTGTCCAGAGGAAATCCCAGTCTACTGGTATCTTCCTTGGATTTTATTCTTCATTCCTAAACAAATTTAACTTCTATGTATAGCTGAATTGGATATGGATGAGGTTTAACAAGTGGAAATAAGTACTCTTCTTACCCCCACATGCCAATGATAAGTAGAATTACTTTAAATGCACAAATCTTTAGATTAAAGACATGGGGGCTAGAAGTATAATAAAGTAAAAATAAAGAAAATAAAGAATGGAGGGAGAGAAGGAGGATAACAGGAAAGGAGGAAGAGAAGAAAGAAGAAAAAATTGACCCTTCTCAGCAGAATGCAGAACATTTCAATTTACTAAGTTTGGTGCAGATGTTCTCATAAACCCATGAAGAGTGGAGCCAATTGCCCATTAAAGATTTACCAGCCATTCCTAATCTTCACTGTGCAAAGTGTCCTTTGGAGATTTCCCTGCACTAGTTGGTGAGGATTATTTTTCCTTTCAAAGTCATTTATGGTCACTGAGGAATCTGAACTCTAAGAAATGGATTGTTGGTTATAAAACTAAAAATTTACATATGATTACAGGCTTTGTAAGATCTCCAATTGTCCCAAACCACTCTACTAGGACCTTAAATGTGTGCAAAAAATATTTGGGGGGAGACCAACTATTAGAAAAGTTAAATAAATAACATCCTCAAACCAGATCATCTCCCTTTGTTTGGCTGTAAAAGGGACATTTACTTGGGAATAGTAGCCTTTCCCTCTTAAGCCGCTATCTTCAGATATGCAAAGATGTAGCCAGGCCTAAAACAATACTTCCTGACTTCTGAGATAACTGAACTAAGAAACTCTAGAAAAACCAGCAACCCTCTGAAATGTCAAAATAGCCAGATTCAAATAGTTCAATTATTCACATTCACATTATTTCAAAGATATATACTGACTGCTGACATACCAAGTTCGATACCTAATAATACAAATGTGATGAAGACAGGGAGGACCTGTCATGGGGCACACAGTCCAGAAAAGAATCAAGGGATAAGTCTCATATAAACCTTAAAAGATGGGTATAATTTAACCAAACAAGGTGGGACATTTGGCAGCCTCCTCAAGTGAGTACATTGATATAGGAAGTCCTTGGAAATCTAGAATTATTCTTGCAAGGTCTCTTAGAAGGGGCCTCATCCTCTTCTCTCCACTCCCATTTCCAGGATTAGTTTCAAAGAGAGTATTTCAAAGAGAGTGGAAAAAAGAATAAAATTCTTGAATAATTTGGGGAATGCAAAAAAAAAAAAAAAGATAGCAGACTCCCTTCTGGAACCCTGGAAAACAGCATTTGCATCCATTCAATCAGCAATCAACAAGACTCATAGGAATCCTTGTATTCCAGGCATATCTTTATAGGCCTTTCTTTTATGCCACTAAAGCAAGGTAGCAGTGGGGCCAAATGGCTTCATGGGATTTCTGGGGCAGAGGTCCTAAGATTTCTTCAAATGATATGCTGGAGACTTGGAGACACTGACCTTTCCCCTCGTTCCTATCTTTTGGGGTTACAGACGTTACCTCTGAAAAGAGAAAGGAGTGAGGGTATGGGGGTGGGGGTGGGGGGGGAGAGAGAGAGAGAGAAAGAGAGAGAGAAAGAGAGAGAGAGAGAGAGAGAGAGAGAGAGAGAGAGAGAGAGAGAGAACAAGTGCCCCAGTATGCCTTGCAGTCATGATAAAGGCCACAGAAGCAGGAAGCAGCATGAAGGACCAAATGGGTGAATTGTATATGTATTTCAGGAGAAACCAGTGCAGGACAAGCAAAGACCAAGGAGTAGATACTATCTCTTCACTATTGCTGTGAGACTGTGAAAGCATTACAGCTTAGATCAGTCCCAGGAAAAGGGAGAAATTATAGCTTAATGGAGTTTAAACCAGAAATAAAGGAAACTCAGAACTGACTTAGATTGTGTTGTTTTTCAGCAGGGAGTAATGGTGTCTTTGAATATATACTTAGTTGAGTTATATGAAATAAAGGTCTTTTTTTATACACCCAAGGCACTTGAAAATACTGCAATCTGTATACATACAAACTGTGTGTGTGTGTGTGTGTGTGTTTAGAAACATAACCATATGTACTTGAATATTGGACCTTTCAGAATAGCCACCTTGGAAGATTCTATTTATGATGTTGTCATTGTTCAAACACTTTCTTAAGCCTTCAGCATCATTTTATAAACCATACAGGAAAATCAATCCCATTAGTTTATATTGATTCTCTATGTTTGATTATAAGTTGTAAAAGAAAGTAAAAAGAGACAGAGAGAGAAAAAGAGAGAAATTATTTGCTTAAATCATGGATTTATGCACCAAACTTGGCACAGGCCAGTTCCAAAACTCAACAAGTAGGTCACATTTATTAGCTCGGTATAATACCCAAAGAATAAAAGCAATCCCAAAGTTGTTTTAAGCAATGACTACTGTTTTGTAATACATGTGTTGTCAAGGTGACTATTTTGAATGAAAACATTCATTTGGTTGAATTAACATATTTGTGAAAAACAAGAACCAATCCAAAAATGGCCACATTTCTTTATAGTGATGGGTATTCAGGGCAGTGACAAACATCTCAGCTTTGACCAAATGGCTATTTCCCTTGAAATCACATGCTCTCTGTCACTGTCTCAATCTCCAGAATGTCTTATATTTCTCCACACTCTGGAAAGAGCTCTTTCAAGGAAGCTACAGCATAAGTGCTGTCGTGCAACAAGAGAGGATAGCTTGAGAGAGTCTGGATCACGTAGCCTGCACTGTCTCTCTCGTACAGGTATCTTTGCATTTTTACAAGCATTACTCTTAATCTCATTTTTCATTCCCATCTTGCAACTTTCTACCTTACTATTGATCTTAGTTCGACTGCTTAGAGACACCAATGAGAAATGCTGAGAACATTCAATAAATAAAAAATATCCACCCACCCTGTACGTGATTCCTCGTTAGAAAATTATGCAAGTAAAGTTGTGTTTTTCTGCTCCCTGTTCGTTCTTGAGACCAAAGCCTATGTCATGCATGTGGAATTGACTCCAGGGATGGGTAGAGGGTGTTCTAAAATTCAAATCTCAGTCCTGGTTCAGAAGCCCAATATTGCCTTAGAGAAGTTGCCATCTATAATTATTGATTACTCTGCACATACTGTAATTGAAGTCACATCTACAAAGATCTCAGTTTAGACTGTAGCATTGGTGATTTTTCATGAATGAGAAATGCACTTATTTGCATTACTTCTATATTTTTTAAAAAAGTTGTTTAAAAAAATGAGGAAACACTCCCCTATAGCACATATTTTGCTAGTTTGAATTTAGCTAGGAATCTTGGTATATCAGTGCATAGTTCATTCAAATGATTCTTGTTTTTTTTAAAAAAATTGTAATCAAAGACTACTGGAGAGGTGTTTTTTATCAAACATTTAAGTTAATTCAGGGATCAAAATTATACCCTTCATTTCTGTACTATAGACAATTGAGGTAAATGCCATTGAGTAGTGTGAAAAGAATTCTAAGCATCGGGAAAATGTGTTCTAATATTTGCTTCCCAAGCTATCTGGATTTAATTTGACTTTCCCAAGTTTGCTTTATTTATTTGTTTGTTTGTTTGTTGACTTTATTTTGGTGACTTGGTTAATAAAATTATATAGGTTTCAGGTGTACAATTCTATAATACATCATCTGTATACTGCATTATGTGTTCCCATCCAAGTCAAGCCTCCTTCTATCACAATTTATCACCCCTTTTCCCTCCTCTACCTCCTCTGACCCCCTTCCCTCTGGCAGTCACCATACTGCTGTGTCATCTGTGAAAATGAAGGGGCTGACACCTGATCTCCACTGCCACTGATATTTTTGGAGCTTCAAGCACAAAGTGTGAAGGTATATTTTCATAAGCACCTGTTGCACTTCGTGGCAACTTTGTCTGTTCCTCTTCCCTCATTTTGAAGTCTGTTAAGAGCATGACAAATATTTGGTGATGGAGAGCAGAGTACTGAGGAGAGAGCTGAGAGGCTGCGCTTGGGAAGCAGTCTCAATTAGACCCAAATTCTAAGTGATGAAACCCCCCAAAACAACAACAACAACAAATAAACCAACAGCCTAACTTGAGGTGATGAGAAAACAGCTATTTTGAATTGCTGCCTGGGAATTTGACAATACAACAACACTGCTCACACCACAGTCTACATTTAGATAAGAACCTCAGTTTAGGATTCTACCACAAGTTCCTGCTTTGGTTTTCCCAAGGCACCTGTTGTTTTTTGTTCCATTTTCATATTCTTTTTTTTTTCAATTACAGTTCACATTCAGTACTATTCTGCATCAACTTCAGATGCACAGCAGAGTGGCCAGAGAACCATGCACTTCACAATGTGGTCCCCTTGCTTCCCCGCTGATACCTCAAGCACCCACCTGGCCCCACACGTAGCCACCATGACTACTGACTACATTCCCCATGCTGCAACCCACACCTCTGTGACTATTCTGTAACTGCTAATTTGTACCTCTTAATCCCTTCACTTTTTCACCCAGCCCCCCAACCCTCTCTCCACTGTGACAATAGTCAATCTGTTCTCTTTATATCTATAAGTCTGTTTCTATTTTATTTGTCAGTTTATTTTGTTCATTAGATTCCATATATAAGTGAAATCATATGGTATTTGTCTTTCTCTGACTGACATTTCATTTAGCATAATACCCTCTAGGTCCAGACATGCAGTCACAAAAGGTAAGATTTCATTCCTCTTTATGGCCAAGTAGTATTCCATTGTGTATATGTAGCACAGATTTTTGACTCTTTTAAAATAACCACACCCTAGCCAGTTTGGCTCAGTGGATAGAGCGTTGACCTGCAGACTGAAGGGTCTCAGGTTTGATTCCAGTCAAGGGCACATGCCCAGGTTGCAGGTTTGATCCCCAGTACGGGGCATGCAGGAGGCAGCCAATCAATGATTCTCTCTCATCATTGATGTTTCTATCTCTCTCTCCCTCTCCCTTCCTCTCTGAAATCAATAAAAATATATTTAAAAAATAAAATAACTACTTACAGTTGGGCCCAATAAAAGTTAGTGACTTCTACCCCAATCCCCTTATAATAGGTTCTTGCTACCCTGCTTTCTATCGCCTGCTCAATCATGACCTAGGATGAAGGACTACCCTTCCCTGGCACATTGCACCAACCAACCCTACCCACCCTGTTTCTGGGATCGCTAATAAATCATGTGTCTTTACTTCCTTTAAGTGAGTGTATTGAAACTCTACCTTTAATCAAAATGACCCAAGGGTTTTCACTTCCCCCAAATGAGAGCTTGGATGCTAAAGGAGACACCAACCTACTCCATGTGGGCAGTTTGTAACTCCTCAATCAAGCAGGTCATAATCTGCATACTCTTAATACACCAGCTGCAGGCCCTCCAACACACTTGACATAAAGAAAAAGGAATGTATTGGCTCATGTCATTGAAAAGTCTAGTTATAAATTGAATTGCATTACCTCAAAATTCATATGTTCAAGGCTTAACCCCCAGTATCTCAGGATGTTACTGCATGTGGAGATGGGGGCTTTAAAGACGTGTTTAAGATTAAATCAGGTCCTATGGGTGGACCCTAATCCAATCTAACTGGTGTCCTGATAAAAAGAGGGAATTGGGACACACAAAGAGATACCAGGGGTGCACATGCACAGAGGGAGGACTAGGTGGAGAGGCAGCCAGGGGGAACCATCTGCAAGCCAAGGAGAGAGGCCTCAGAGGAAACCAACCCTGAAAGCACCTTGATCTTGAACTTTTAGCCTCAAGAAAATAAATGTTCTGTTGCCTAAGTCACACAGTCTGGCATGTTGTTATAGCAGCCCTAGCAAAGTAATACAAGGCCCTTGCAGGGCTGAATATATTATTTGAAGAACCCAATGAAAAATGATAATGTGGCACCCCTGCTTCAAAAAGCAGGAAAAAATTGCCACTATAGACACTATAACATTATGCTTTTATTTCCTTCTTCTCTGGCCTTCCTCTAACTTGTCATGGTAGTTTTGTTGTTTGGGGTTTTTTTGAATGTTTTTGTTTCAGTTTTTGTTAGTTAAGTGATTCCAAGAAAAGGAAAATTAAAAAGTTAAATCATGAACCTGAATATTACCTCTATATTACCTCTATCTTGCACAATGCCAGTTTTAAATTCAAATGTAAGATCATTTAACTCACATGCAGGATCATCAAAATTGCACAATTATATTTCGTAGCCTGTGGTACATGCATATGTATGTCATTCTCACCAGAACAATGGAAACACTGCAGAAACTAGCTCAAGTGTTTTCATTTCACTTCTTGATACACACGCATTCTACCGACACTTGCTACCCTAGATTTATCAATGAGTATGGAAGGACTGAAAGGAAAAGGACTGAAAGGTTGTCCTTTCTTTCCCTTTTCTTCTGTGTCAGAATTGACAGCATAAGTGGTTGACTAACACAGGGGAGTTACACACAAGCAAGAGATGATCTGACAGGGTGCTTTGGTCAGTTGTGTTTCTTAGAATGCCACTGTCTTCCTTCCGCATTCAAAGCAGATTCTGATTCAAAGGGAAAGCATGACCTCTCAGGACTGTCAGCACCCCTGCTTACTCGGTCATAAACATGACAGGCTTGCCTTGTACTTGCTTTGAGTCTCACTGAACCTCTATACACCGGGGCTCACTAGAATTCTGTGCTTCTGGTTCATCGTGAATGCTATATGCAAATGGGGTGCCAAGGAATGGCAGACACGTATTATGTGCACTCCTCTGTTCACGCGAATGCTCTATTGTCCCACTGAACTTCACTTATAAACACAAGTTCAAAAATAAATGTATTAAGATATTCAAGATTGCAGCAGCTGAGCAATAAACCAAATGCAGGGTCTGTCTGAGCACAGGGCCCTGTGCACCTGCACAGGACCTAGACCCATAATGTGATGTTATGGAAAGCTCATCATAGCATCAGAACTCAATGTCTCTTTCCCCATTATCTGTCCCTACTCACCTCCGTGTTCCAGAATATTCCATTCCAATGCTTCTTTTTGCATTTTCCCTGCATTGTTACCATTATCATCACAAATTTATCATCAAATTACCCAGGACCCCAAAATATCATTTCTATTTCTAACTTTTATGAAAGAATTACTTAAAAACATTGCAATACCCAGCACTGCAACTGTTTTAGCTCTGTTCTGTTCAGACTTCCCATGAGATGTCACTCTGACAGGGGGTGGCCAGAGAGAGGAAGTTGAGGTGTTAGGTAGTGGAGGGAGAGTGAAAACAAGGGGGGAAATGAAGTCACATTTCTAGTTATACACCATGTTTGTCCAACTCACCCCTGGACCTCTGATTCTTGGGGCATCTGCACTACCCTGGGTGGCCTAGTTTCGTCAAATGAAGAAGAGGGAGGCAGAAGTGAATGTGTTTTCATGGAAGAGCCTTCTCCACCCATGTGGAGTACCAATTATTGTGTCCCACCCCCACCCACACACACACACACACATACTCCCTAAAAGCCACTCAAGAGGATGTCACTGCAGAGATGCAGTATGTACCCACAGTGAGGCCACCAACTGTTAGGGTCCAGCTTCGCAGTGTGCCCAAGGCCTCCCCAAGCAAATACCATCACTACCAGACACCCTAGTTGGAGCCTCTAGGTATCTCCACAGCTCCTTATAGAGCCTTTAGAGTCTGTATTCTGAAGCTTTTAATTTACCAAAGCCACAGTTTTGTGCCCTGCCAAAGAGTTCACCCATTTTGCACTCTGCACTGACACACAAATACCAAAGCAGAGTAGTCAGGCACTTGTAGGTCTTTTGGTAATGTCTGTGGGAAAATGGTAATAAAATAAAAAAAACACAGGTTTTATGTATGTAAAACCCTTTCAACTACCAAGGCTAGTGATTAGACCAAGTTTGGGTGCCTAGAACACTCTACTCCAAGAATTTCTTCTCTGGACAGAGCATACATAGAGTTGAAGGGTCTATTGTGCAAATGGGCTCCCGATGAGTGATCTCACTGGCCTAGTTTTACCAAAAGGAGATATGTCCAACTGTCTCCAGTGACAGCAGCTTAGACTCAGGGTTGGAATTCACTAGCAGCAATTTAATTCTAATGATGAATTTGGGCAGAAAAAGGTCTGAGCTTGAGATATTGTTCAGAACTGGGAGTTAGAAGGATATAAATTTAAGAAATATTGCTCTATTTCTCATAGAAACTTCTGTCATAAAAGTGTTGAAGTTGGGTTTTATAGAAACGTAGCTCTGAATGAGAACTTAGATGTCATCTGGTATAATGCCTTCCTCTTGGCAGTTAGTGAGAGGCAAACTTGGAACTAGAATTCAGATAATTCTTTGTTTTTTCTGCTCATGGAAAAATCACAAGAACAGGGCAGAGATTACTGATGCTCTTGTAGCTTTGGCATTAGCCACATTTGTTCTGGAGTATGGAAAACTTGCCCTCATACAATCCACTCCTTACTCTGTAGTCTCATGAGAAATATTAGATCACTTCTTACTCTGTACTCTATGAAAAATATTAGAGAGAAGCTGTCAAAATCCTGCAAATTTTGATTGGCACCTACTCCTTAGGTCAATATAACAAAGCCAAAGTCTTACAACTTATTTTCCATAGCAAGTACCCTGGCTCCTCCAGTTTTTCCATTGATTTTTTTTCTCATCTGTGATCTATCTAAAAGAAAAGTTCTCATCTAAATAACTTCCTCTCACATTTACTCTATTTTCTGAAAACTAAGATATAACTCTAGAAAACTGATGAACTCACATCTCTTTAAATTTCACAGCTCTCTCTGACATTGACCTCACCTCCAAAAGTAGTTCTCCAGAGGTATGGAAGAGTTTTCACAGAACAGAAAACAATAAAGACTTAGGTCATTTTCATAATGGAGAAACTGAAGAAAAGTTAAGTAGGAGTCAAACAAAGACACTCTACAGACATGACTGAGACATGTGTGATTTTGTTTCCAGACTACTAAACAGAGCCTATATAGAGGGTGTCCCAAAAAATGTGTACACTCTTTAACAGTTGATAGCTCAATTTTGAAAATGAAATGTATTTTAATAAACACTGCCTTTATAATTACCCGAAGTGTGTGCATACATTTTTGGGACACCCTATATTATTTACAGAATAATCTTGCTGACCCTCTGCTCTCTATTTATAATTATAAAGATCAGATTCTCTTGGAGAGGTTTATGTGTGTGTCTGTGTGCATGCATGTGTTTGGATCATGGCATCTAGCCTGAATAAATAGTTTGCTATTTAAAACAAATCTAATGCGTCCTAAAAACCAACTCAATAATCTCATTCAATTCTGCCTCCCTCTTCTTCATTCAATTGACAAAACTAGGACCCGCAAGACTAGTCCCCTAGGTCACCACCTGAGTGATTTAGTTGTCAGCCTTTTTACTAAAACAGCCTACTTGGATCTCAATTAGTGCTAATTATTATAGGGACTCCATTACCCAAGTGAGGAAATGTCTCCCCTGATAAAGTCTGTGCTATAAAAAAAGAAATTTAAATTTGCCTGTGTTTATGATTCAAACATCCAAATTTTAAGTGAGTCTAATATCTGACCTATGAGTAGAGTAAATGTTAAGACCCAGCATGACAGAAGTGTAACCCCATACTAGTAGCACCAAGTCATGAAGAGCCAAAGACAGTGTTGGTAGGAGTATCTTTATACATAAAAGATTAGCTGCCATTGGCATCTGGCATAGCACTACAGTACAGGAAGTCCAGGCTACTGTTAAAGAAGCAGCTCAGCATGAAAGGAGTCGTGTCTCCCTTGTCCTCAACTCTACCACTTCTCACTGAGTGCTGGCTTCACCAGATCTGCCCCTAGTCCCCAGCTGGCCTTCTACTGACATTTCCTCTAAGGCTGGGTTTCTCAACCTCAAGTTTCTCAACCTCAACACTGTTGATATTTTAGACTGGATAATTATTTAAGTGGCTGTCCTGTGCATTGTAGATTTTTTTTTGCAGCTTTCCTGGCCTCTATTTACCAAATTTCAATAGCATCCTCCAGTAGTGACAACTATATCATTTCAAGATGTTACCAAATGCCCCCAGAGAAGGAGGGGGCAAAATTGCCCTTGGTTGAGAACCACTTACCTAGGTCATAGAAAGTGAGGTCAGGAAGAGGCCACGGGTAAGCTGGCTTTCAGAGGATGACTGTTAACCTTTATGGTGGCTCAGTACTCTCACAGAGTTTGTTTGGAAATTTTTTTTACCTGTTACACACAAATGCATTTAAGTACATACAGGCAAATTTTTATTTCAGGGACCCCTTCAAGTTCAAGAATTCATTAATGTTCTAGGGCATTCATTCCTCTATGTCAATGTGGTAATTTTTCATACAGGACTTTCCCAAGAAGCAAAGCAGAAGCAAAATAAAAGACAAATACTGAAAATGTAGAAGTTGAAACAGACAAGTTTACAAGATAGAGGCATCTTAAAATAACTGAAGTCTAATCACAAAATGGCTTGGCACAGTTTAAGAGCTCACACGCTCTACTTTTGTTGTTGTTCTCAATAACCTCATTCCATTGCTTCATTTTCCAGCTCTATCCACATCCCCTTTCCTTCCCAGGAAAGCACTGAATTGGAAAAGTACTAATAGCTAACTTTTATCTAGCACTTACTCCGGGCCAGGCACTGCTCTGAGCACTTTTACTTATATTCCCTCATGTCATCCTCACAATAACTCTGTGGGATAAGTACTATTATTGTTCCTATTTTATAGAGAGGAAACAGAGGCACTTAGAGATTAAGTAACTTTCCCAAAACCATACAGCTAATAAGTGGCAGAACCAAGAGTTACACCTAGACAGTCTGGTCCCTGTGTGCATGTTCTTGGCCCCTCTGCTCTGCAGACCATGTGAGGTCCACAGTCCTAAACAGACAATGGATAATATTTTCTAACAGAGAGAAAGTTTTCATTACATTTCCCAGGACGCATGATTATAGCAGTCAATACCACAGACATTTAGCCAACTTAATTTCCTCCCTGTCCCCTTCTGTCCCTCAGTTTCCCTGCCCTATGGCTTCTCTTCCCTTAGGAGCAAGGTGAAGCTTTGTTTCCTCATAGCATCCTGATTAGTCTCCAGTGAATTCAAATAATTAAGGCATCATTTTATCATTGTTTCTGAGTTTGGGCCAAGAACTACCTGAGACTATATCACTAGTAATACTTACTAAAATGTAGATTCTTGGGTTCCACCATTGATTCACTGAATTAAACCCTCCGAGGATGATGCCCAAGACTGTTGTGTAAACAATCCCCCTAGATAATTATGATTCACAAAAAAACTTTGAGCTCAATTTAGACTTAGTGATCGGTTAGCTCAGCTAATTAGATCGAATTAAATTATAGTTCAATTCTCAGACAGAAGGGTCAACTTGGCAGTTCTACTCCTGCCCTTTCCTTATTTATTCACTAGAGGCCCTGTGCACAAAATTCATGCACGGGGGGGTGGGGGTCCCTCAGCCCAGCCTGCACCCTCTCCAATCTGGAACCCCTCGAGGGATGTCCGACTGCCCGTTTAGGCCCCACCGGGATCCGGCCTAAACGGGCAGTTGGACATCCCTCTCACAATCCAGGACTGCTGGCTCCCAACTGCTCGCCTGCCTGCCTTCCTGATTGCCCCTAACCACTTCTGCTTGCCAGCCTGATCACCCCCAACCACTCCCCTGACAACCTGATTGATGCCTAACTGCTCCACTGCCAGCCTGTTTTCCCCTAACTGCCCTCCCCTGCAGGCCTGGTCCCCTCTAATTGCCCTCCCCTGCAGGCCTGGGTCCCTCCCAACTGCCTTTCCCTGCAGGCCTGGTCGCCCCCAACTTTCCTCCTCTGCTGGCTTGGTCACCCCTAACTGCCCTCCCCTGCAGGCTTGATCACCCACAACTGCCCTCCTTTGCAGGCCTGGTCCCTCCCAACTGCCCTCCCTTGCTGGCCATCTTGTGGTGGCCATCTTGTGTCCACATGGGGGCAGGATCTTTGACCACATGGGGGCAGCCATCTTGTGTGTTGGAGTGATGGTCAATCTGCATATTACTCTTTTATTAGATAGGATTGGTTTCAAAGTACAGGCAGTTAAACAACATGGGGATGTGGAGAAACAGTCTGCATAAATAAAGTCAAGCTTATTAGCCAAACTGGGAAACTAATTTCAAGTGCATTATTTTTATTCACAACGGGCAATAAGTTTTCCATTGGCATGTCTTGAATGAGTAAACATACCTAACTTATAATCAAGATACAGTATTAGTTACCCAAAAAAGTAAACCAACAGTGAAATATACCCCAATTCTTAGTTAACTTATTTCTGTGTCTTAGATCCAAAAATCTTAAGGGCAGCAGAGCAGCATCTTGCATGGGTACATTATGGGTGGAGTCTTTTTTACAAAATATAGTCAACAAAGGCTCTCGATGGGCTAGCCAAAGCCCGTTTATAAGAGTTGTACCTCAGCCATGCACCCTGATTAGTGTGATTTCTTCATCCACCCAATTCCTGAACTTCCTAACATCTTAGCAGTTTAGATTCATTCTCAAATCAAAGCTAATAAAAGCCTTTGAATCTTACTCTGTCAGTCAGATCAGACAATATCTCTGAATCTGATTTAACTTTTATTTAAGCTGCCAATGCCATAAAGACTACCTGATTTTTTTGCTAACCTATCCTATCTAATAAAGATGGAATATGCTAATTGACCATCACGCCCTCACAAAGATGGCGGCACCCACAGCCAATAAGGAGGGAATATGATAATTGACTGCAACATCCTCAAAGATGGCGGCGCCCAGTCCCCTCAGCCCCGTCAGGGCGGCAGGCATGTGGCATGGCCGGGCCCGCCCCCAGGCGCCTGCCTCCAGAGTCCCCCAGTCCCTTCAGCCTGCCAGCAGTCCAGGGCTGGCCCAAGGCACAGGCAAACCTCGGATGGCAGCTGCCAGCTGCCCAGGGCCAGCCCGAGGCTCAGGCAAGCCACAGATGGCAGCTGCCCAGCTGATGCCTGAGGCGCAGGCAAGCCTCAGATGGTGGATGCTCGGCTGGCCGAGGCTTGTGCTGCCGGCAGTGGCAGCAGCAGAAGTGTGATGGGGGCGTTGCCTTCCCCTGATCGCTGGGTCACCTCCCACCCCTGAGGGCTCCTGGACTGTGAGAGGGGCAGGCTGGGCTGAGGGACCCCCTTGCAGTCCATGAATTTTCATGCACTGGGCCTCTAGTATAGAAATATTGGTGCTATGGTAGAGAATACGTAACCCAAAAAAGAGATGGGCTTCCTCCTCTGAGAAATACTAATTAATAGCCTGGTCCTCAGTGCTTCGAAGTGAACACAAAACTTTGCTATTTGATGGGTTCCAATGCTGTTTTCCCAGCAGGATCTGCATGCTGGGACTGCTCCTTAGTTACAAGCAAGTTTTATTGTTTTCCCTAAATGAAAATAGAATAGTCTGGTGGTAGAATGGAATTAGAGAAACAAGACTTCACTCGGGAGCCTGATCGAAATGGTTTAGAGAGGGAATTTTCTGTTTTCCATATTCTCTGTTTCCGACCACGGTTCCAGAACAGACGGCAGGAATGCTGCCTCACTTTGTCCTCACTTGGACTTCTGCACAGCCCTGTGACTGATGGTGCCAAGTCGCTTCTCCTCAACCTTGCACAGCAGTCTGTGCTCCAGCTTCACATCAGTAAAGAAACCGGTTTCATTTGTACTCTCCTTCCCTCTTTACAAAACCCTAAGAACTAACTAAGTGTAGCACTTTTCTTTTCAGAGGGTTCCATTTTCTAAGGCTTTTTTTTCTTTTTGAAGTGAAGCATTTAGTAGCTGTGCATAATTCTCCCACCCAGAAAAGCCTCCCTCCCTCCCTTCCTTCTTCCTTCCCAATAAAAGGAAGAGCTGATGTGGTTAAATAAATATTCATTAACTCTGAATTGATAATAAAATATACAGTATTGTGATTAAAATGAAATCTTCCTATTTTCCATTTTAACTAGGCCAAAGGTTTTGAAGATTTAAAATGCCTTCTTAACTTTTAATTGCCTCCCCAATTCCTAATATATCGGACATTTATTCTGTAACCACCAAGTCTTAGACTCTTTCATATAAATAACATATCACTTAAGCTTCTTGACAAATCTGGGGACAGCACTATTATCCCTCTTCTACAAACAAGGGCCTGAGGTTCTGGGAAACAAGCAGGCTTGTCCAATGTCACGGAGCAAGTAATAGAAATAAAATTCAAATCCTGGCCTCCTGATTCTAAGCTCGATATTGAGTCAATTATCCTATAGTTAATACCTGGGTAGGTACAACTGCTGAGAATAAATAGGTGATCAAAATTCAGAGCTTCTACCATGCCAAAGAATCCCATAGACTTTATATCCTTCACTCTCAGGTAGTAGTTTCTCATGTATTTTGCAAGGTTAGCATGCTCCCGTATTCTCATTCTTCCCAATTCATGTTTGTTTCACCTGCAGATATTATAATATCCATATCCTCAGACTTTCTTCCTTTATAGAGCTTTTTAGAAAAACTAGTCACTGGAGAGGAGTATAGAACTAAATATGCAATGACACAGGGTGACATGACCCAAATAATTCCTTCCACTGCATTCAATCTCTTAAGTCGCCCATTTCTAGTCCATCATGCAGTCACCAAGTACAGGCAGTACTGCCAGGCACACCAGAACTCATACAGAATCTTTCTAAAGGATCCCTGCAAAATGCATTGTTTTTATAACTGCCAGTTAGGTGATGCCTCGGCTGCATTTGAGGAAGAGTGGGGACATCCAGTGGCTGTGAAGGTTGATAACAACTGAAATATCCCTACAGTGATATGTGATGATTTGATACAAATTCTTGTGCTGCAAAGGGTCTCAAAACACTTTTGGTTTTGGTAATTTTTAAATTATTGTAAGTGGGATCCTATGGCAGCCAGCTATTTGTATTTAAAGTTCAATTGGCAAGTATATCTCCCCTCAAAATCATGTTTTTGAATAACTGGGTCATAATCCACTGCTCAAAGTGAGCTACCACATTAAACCAAAGTACATGATAAGATTAACTTCTTTGTTAAAAAGCTGAACATAATAAACTGTTCAACTTGGTCCATTTATACAGATGAACTTCTGCCTCAGAGTGTGCAAGATACACCAATATTGAAAGGAGTCTTCCTTTTGACAGGACAGAGGAAAATGAAAAAGTCTGAGGGGTCAAGAGGTCTCATTGACCAGCTAGTGTAATTTGGGAATTAAAATCATTCAGTGAGGAAAGACAACATTGAATATAAAGCTCATTTAGATAGCTCATCTAATGATTCTTCTAGAATAGATTTCCTTTCTGAGGTCTGCCATCTCTGTTTTGTGGGCACACAATGTTATATTTCAGGATTGCTTTGGAAAGACTGAGGATCAAGAGACCAGCGTTCCTGCTCTGACTCTCCCACTCATTAACCATCTGACCCCACGCTAGTCAGCACACAGTTGAAATTCAGCTTTCTCATCTGTAAAATAAGTCAATCAGATAACCTCTAAGGGTCTGTCATTATAAAACATTCTCTCATCCCATTTCCTTGTTTGTCATGTATCTATTTGTCTAATATTATGACTGTACTAAACTCATCTGACACCTTGAGGTATTTTAGAAGATTCCTTCTAAAAGAAAGAACCATAGACGTTTCATTAGCAGAAAAAACAAACAAAACCACTCTGTATTAGCCAATTATATATATACTCACATTAAGCTAGATGATATATGGCACAGAAATGCCTTGTATTGTATCCTCCTCTAAACTCCCAAAGTACTTTATTATACCTCCTGTATTCTATGAGATGCAGAAGGGAGGATGAAAAGAGAACCCAGGAATCCTGCATTCTCACTCCCTGTTCTAAACAGTAATTATTATGATTTTTTTGGGGGGGGGATGGGGAAAAAATGAGCAGTGCTGCTGCTTGTGCCATGGTTCTCAACAGTTTGCCATAAAGTGCATTTGAAGATCGTTCTCATTTTTATCCCGCCTACACAGGAATAGGAGGCAGATCAGCAATGAGGGATATCACAGGAATTTGCTTTCTCTGTCTTAAGAAGAGCCATTGCATTTCTTGCCTGAAGTTTAACTTGATTATGCATTCATTAAAGACGAGTGATGGCGATGATTAAACAAAAACATCTTTAAAATGCAGAGTTCATTTCAGCCCATTTGGTTTTGTTACACACAAATTGGATTTGCATTGCATCCTGCACAGCAGGTACTCCACTTGAAATCAAAGACAGATGCTTTTATGGGATTAAAAAGAAAACCTGGGGAAGGGGGAGGGGGAGGGACTAGAGATTGAGAGATTTTGCATTTCGGTAATAATGGCTCCAAAATGAAATAGTGATCATATTGCCACTTTATCCATATAAGTGTTGGGGCTATAATTAAAAGGAAACAAGAACCCCTCATCATAACTTGAATCATTGTCAAAGAAGAACATTTAATTTGCAAGGGGGAAAATGACTTTTCCCATAAATGTCTAATAATACCTTAGCATATTTGAAATTTAATCATAAGTGGCTTAGAATTAAACCATTTGAATTTATTGCTGAAACATTTCAAGTGGTGACATTAAATGCTTTGTTTGAAATTAGCCATTAATTCAAAAGTCTTCTTTGGAGCTGCTGTGGGAGTTTAACTCCTTGTCTGTAAACAAAAGTCCCTGGTTCTCACGCTATGTAATTAATCTTCATTCCTCTAGAACACTCATATTGCTGGCTATTTACTCTGATCTCTTTGGTTAAATTACTCTGGACACTATAATTTTATAACTGATATCATCTGCTGCTTTTAAATTTGTATATACTTATCAGCTTATTGGACATCTGTTGGGAACACTAACTAAAAATAAAGTCAGACTGACAGAGCCTCAGTGTGCCTCACCTTTCCATTACTTCCAAGAAACTTTGTACAGGGAATGTGGTTAATCGCTTATAATGTCTTGCAGAGGATCTCACTCTATAACAGGGTTATATTAGCATTTCTCATCTATTTAATGATTGCATCTTATGAAAGATTGATTGCACTGATGGCCCCTATTATTGGCCTCCTTATATCTGTGTTCACTGCAATGTAAACTTGCAGATCTTCCCATGAAGAGGTGGGATCTATTTCCAAAGCTCTTGAATCTGAGCTAGGCTTGTGATTTGCTTTGGTCAAGAGTTTGGTGAAAAAATGATATGCCAGTTCTAAGCCTAGGCTCTGAAGGCCTTGTGCATTCAGCTCTTTCTCTTTAACCTGATTCTGCAGTGAGAACAGACCCAGGCTAGCCTGAGATGTGTGGCCCAGTAACCCCATAAGTTGTGCCAACATCTAACGTACCCCCATTTGTAGAGCTGCCAGCGAAAGCATTCCTGAGAAGAAGTTTATAGCACTACAGGCCTACCTCAAGGAACATAGTCAATCTATTCTGTTCCATTAATTATTATGCCTATTTCACACTGTACTGATTAAGATAGTTTTATAGTAAATCATGAAATCAGGTGGCATGCATTCTTTATCTTCATTTCTCTTTTTCAAAATTGTTTTGTCTATTCCAGATTCTTTGCCTCTCCTTATAATTTTAGAATCAACTTGTCATTTTTTTGAAAATCACATTCACACTAAGATTTTTTATTGGCATTAGATTGATTCTATATATCCATTTATAAAGAATTACTCTTAACTATATTAAATCTTCCAGTCTATGAATATGATATATGCTAGCCTGGATTTAGGTTTTCTTTAATTTTCTTTAATGTTCTTTTGTTTCTCACTATACAGGTCTTGTACATATTTTAGCAAATTTTGTCTAAGTATTTCAGAAAGTATTAACTACATTTTTTAAGTGAGAGAACAAGATGATCAAGAAGATTATATAGTTCACCCAAGGTCATACAGCAAGAGGCTGAACCAAGACTTGAACCCAAAAGTGACTGAACCCAAAGACCATGTTCTTAACCACTAGGCCAGCAATTGTTAAATATGAGGAGTTAAACCAACTAGAGAGTTTTTTTCAAATCTTACACACCACCTCACTAGACATTCTGATATCTCATTAAAGAGAGGATTAGTGAGCCGGGATAGCTTGAAAAGCTCCCAAGCTGTTTCTGTTATAGCCTGCTGGTTGAGAACGACCGAGTAAGGCTTTTTGCAGTCATCAGACTCAGTATGGTCAATTTTAGCTCAACACCATTTGAAGCCCTTGCTACCTGGTTTCTAAAAAGATCAGGCCAGGAGAGAGAGCTAGCTTGGCATGACAACAAGAGCCAGGCAGAGCCTATGTTACCAGATGCAGCTTTATAAACAATAAAAATGGATTTCGCTCCCACATTCTGGTCGCACCTAAGCTTCTAGTCTATGAATAAGCTGATAATCTAATCATTAAAGATAAGACACACAAATTAATTTTCAATGCAAGTAATGTTTTAAATCCTGACATTTATTTAATTTGTTTTTCTTCACCTATTCTACTTTAACCTATTATGCTTCCCTTCTGTCTCTCCTCCTTTTAATAAGTTGAACATTTAGTTTTGAAATACTATGAAGAATGGAGAAGCAAGCAAGAAAAAATGGAATAATTGCAGATTAGATGTACCATGTTTATAGAAAAAAGGGTCATGGGCATGGGCAACCTGTCAGCAAGGAGCCATGCTCAGGAACTTCCTGACTGCTGTGGGACTCGTCATGATGTGCTGGCTGGGGGATACACCATTGAAAAGAAATGGGCTCAGTGGTGAAATCTGTGTATCTGTCACAGAGGGGAGGATGGCTAATATTTCACAAATAAACTATTTGAATGAAAAGCAAACTTTTAATAGATATTATACATTATAATATTAATAATTGCTAAAGTTTATCTAGTCTACTAGGTACAAATACTGCCTTTGGAGATTCATGGGATAAAAAGGGAGAAGAAAGATCATGTTTACTTCTCTGTTTTTGCCTTTCTGTTGTTGTTGTTCTCTTTTTCTACTTTTTTTTTATATGTTTACTTCTCTCAAGTAATTTTCACTTCATAAGGGAGAAAACAGACATTTGTAAAAAACAATTCAAGGCATCCCCAAGTCGTCTGCAGGACGCCCTGATGTCCTGGCACCTTGACATAAAAAAGCAGGCATCATATATGAAGAAGCAGGGAACCTGGACATACTAGAGCTGAGTCAATATGGCCTAGCCCAGTGGTCCGCGAGCCACGGTTTGCCACTCTGTTAACTAATGAGTTTGCCGACCACTGGACTAGACTAAATGTTACCGTGTAGTTGGAAGCTGTGAGGATTAGGCAATTGTGGCATATTGTGTGCAAAGAGGTAAAGGGTAGTATATGACAGTGGTCCGCAAACTCATTAGTCAACAGGGCGGCAAACCGCGGCTTGCGAGCCGCATGTGGCTCGCGAGCCGCAGTTTGCCGACCACTGGCCTAGACAGTTGATGTATCTGAGTGTATGTTTTTATCTATAAAATCGAATGAAAATACATGCTTTACACGTTTTTCATGAGTTTTAACAGAGATAATGGAGAATGCTCAGTAAACTGTCAACATAGTTATTGGTACTGGTGGTGGCAGCAGTAGTAGTAATAGAATGATTATCTCATCCAGCCCACTGCCTATAAGCCTATCTCAGTTAAATTACTTCTGTCTTCACATATTTTTAGCAAAACACATGGTACCCTTTTATCAATAAACTCATTTGGTTCCTTACCTCTCATTCAATGGAGTTCCAAACATTGTCAGAATACCAGAACCAAGATTCAAATGCCTGAGTGCTGACTGTGGGACCATTCATGACCTTGGAGTAAGTTTACCTTGTTGTTAATCAGACCTAGAACATTGTTACAACTATTTGGGATCTGTATTACCCCAAGTCACAACACTTCCAGTCCTCAAAATCTGCCCATCTACATAGAGACCTTTGTCTCGACCTCTGATGTAATCTTTGATGTAATTTCCCCTAGAGCAAGCATGTCAAACTCGTGGCCGATGGGTTTGACATGCTTGCCCTAGAGTATCTGGCATCCTGCCATGATTAGCACTCTTGATTGACCCATTCTGGAAAGACTGTATTGCTTTACAACAGATAGAGCCACTTCTTTTTAAATGTTGAACTATAATAATATAGAATGTTTGAATCTTATTTGTCATAATGACTAACATCTAAATAGCATTTTGGATTAGAATAATAACCTAATTCTCACCAACCCAAATAATAACCTTGAAGGAAAGATATTATTTCATCCCCACAGTGAGGAAATTGAGATTGGAAAAGGTGAAGTAAATTTCCCACTAACATACTAGTTTACCCAAGTTAAAATTTAGAACCAGGTCTTCTGACTCTATCACCTATGAGTTTATCATGCCCAAACTTCTATTTGGTCAAATAATCCCTTTGCCAGCTTAATCAAAACATGCATTTATTTTTTCACTCCAAAAACATTTAGTGAGTAACTTTATATTACAAATACCTTTGTCCTTGGAAATATTCACATTCTAGCAAGAATACAATGCTGTAAACACAGGAGTGGTGTCGTATTCCACCTGGAATTATCAACTCCTAACTCAGTATCTGGCATGAAGCATATTTACTGAATGGATTGATTGATTAATTAATTAATAGTATATGAATGAATATATTAAAAATTAAATTACCTTTTAAGGCAAATATTAACAATGAGAAATTACTCTGAAAAAGCACAAGTGTTATAAATGTTAAGCAGCATAACTGTATTCAATTGTAGATGGAATTTTAATTTCAATTAGAATGCCAGAGTGAGTTCTTAGATAATTTTAATAATGTCTTTTTTATCCTATTTAACATTATTTTCTTCATATTCAACATACCATTAGTAGGAAGACTGTTTTAAGTTCCTACTTCAAGTGTTCTTGAATTCTTTGACCTGATTGCAATCACTTCAGCAAATGCACCCACACCCTGATGCTGTCATTGCCAAAATTCCCATATGGAAGGGGAGGAGCTCTCAGAGGACTTGGCACAAATCCTTATAATGCACTCATCACATTCTATTATGATTATCTGTTGACATGTCATTTTCCCCCTCAAATCAATGCCACTTGATACTTCACCTACCAAAAGTTTTCAAGATTTTAAAACACAACTCACAATTTTTAAGTAAAATTTTCTCCTTGAAAAATTAACCCAAAATAAAGTTCCTTTATATTTAGAAAATATTTAACAACACCTCCACGGTTCAGTTCAGTTTCCTTAATATGTCCCTTTCACTAAAGTTGTAAATCAATACATAAAATCCTAAAATGAATATTAAATTTCTGAAACACATCTAAGCTCATTTGAGAGGACGGTTTTGAGGTAGAGAGTCCTCTGTCTCCAGCTGATGGCAATGGTACCCAGGTTAACACATTTCATTACAAAAGGTTAGTCTACCCAGGCATTACCAAATTATTTGCTAAAACACAGTATTGTGTGTCTAAGAACTTCATGAGGCACTTTCAAACAAAAGTCATGGACCTTGTGCTGATTTTTTATATAAGACAAATTTAAAGTAGCTTCTTTTAGTTTAAGAAAAATATTTAAAGACTAGGTAAACTCACTGTTTTAATAACAGAGGGTCACTGCCTCAAATTCCTTTTCTTACGTGTTAAACTTGCTTGTCATTTTTTGTGATAGTTGTGTTCACATGCTCAGAGACTCCGATGTCGTTAGAATCTGATCATTACCAATTCCTCAGAGAAGGAGAAGTACTAGCAGTATTTTGGAAGCCCAGTGTCTGAGATAGCTGAACTAGTTCTTGATGTGATCTGTTACTGAGACCCTTAGAAGGCCAAGATTTTCCTACTCTACTTAAATAGGCCACATGCAGGTGTTCGGAATTTACGCTGTGTACCAGCACCACCACACATTTGGATTTGCTTCAGGCTTCTGAGAGGGACAAGACCAAAAACAATATTTGACTCCCAGGACTCTCAGAATTAAGCCAAACAGAGTAGGTAGTTGATTTTAAGTAAAGTTTGGAACAAAATCTATAATAATCTATAATAATAAAAGCATAATATGCTAATTAGACTGGACAGCCAAACAACCTTCCAGATGAAGCCAGGGCTCCAAGGGCTGAGCCCTTTGCACGAATTTAGTGCAGCGGGCCTCTAGTATTATATAAATGGGGTAGTATATGACATTCATTGTTTAGCTGTGTGTTACCTACATACTATTTACACAAATTCTAAAGCCCATCCTTTCAATTCATTATTCCCCCAAATTATTTTCAAAACGTAATTTCAGGCTATGATGGTCAGAAAGTTCATTTTAATGGTAAGCACAATAGAAGTAAAAGACTCACAAACAAGTTAAAGAGGAAGTTTGGAGAAGGAATATTCTGTCAGAAGAATTCCAGCCATGTTGGCAATAGCTCAGTGACAGCGGTTATTCCTATAGTCTACTGTCGAAGGACTGACACATTTCATCAAAGCTTCCACTCACTGCCTCAGCCAACTGTCGCTGGTAAATGACTTAATCTTTGCTAAACTTTTATGCAGGAAAAGCAGAGTAGTTGAAATACACCCACATATAGACCTAAAACTCTAATGAGATCACTTGACATCCTGATTGATAGGAAATCTACATTGTGTTTTGACTTGCCTGCCACCCTTGATATGGTGTATTTCCAGTCTGAAAGGTTCAAACGTGATAGTTATTTTACAATACATCCCAGCTGTAGCTGAGAAAGAAGAAATGTGGAAATGAATGAGTTAATTGCCAGTTATTTGTTACAAGGTAAATTTTTAATCACATTTCATATGTATTATTTTTATTCTTAGTGAAAGTAATTGGTTAGGAGGACAGCGGGACATAAATATTTTATGTAATCTCCTAAAAATAAAGAGTCGTGTGGGTTCTTTCATGAATGTGTATTTATAAACCTTAGGTTGAGGGAATTTACTCGTGAAGGCTGAAATGCAAGACAATACCAGTTACAACATCTGCTTGAGTCCATTGTGGATCGGCCATTGCCATCCTAAGACACCCAAAACTTTACTAGAATTTTGGATTGATTTGTATTTTATGGTAAACCCATGCTTTCCAAAAGTGTAGGTATGGCGTTTTTCTGCTTAATGCTGATCTTTCCTGCAAACCTTTCCTAGTGGAGGCACCCAGAACCACAATGAATTCTGGGTGCCTCCACTATACTGTATTGCTAAGTCAGGTAAGTCCTATTATTACATTTACATATGAGGTGGGCAGAGAGGTCTGGTATCTGCATTCATGTGCATTCCTCCATTCCCACCACTGTTTTATCTGTTTGAAAAGATAAATTGCTATTACCAGGAGAATTAAGAGGAAAAATGTTTGGCTAATGTCATCCAAAGCTTCTTTACCAGAGGAAATCGGCCTAAGCTTGTTAGTCACCCAACACACTAAGGCTCTGGGAGCAAAGGCAACAACCTCCAAATTGCATTCTCACAATCACTGTTTTCCCTTCCACTTCTTAAAAAGATGTCAGTCCATCTGTTCCTGATTCTTTACAATTGAATCTGCACATTGGTTTTCTCTCTCTCTCTTTCTCTTTTTCCCACTCCCTCCATCTTTCAGTCTTAAAAACTGATTTTCTTTTAACTAGGAAGTTTTATCTTGCCAGCAATCAGAGCTCAGATACAGACATACACAAGTTTCAGTCAAAACTCTTAATACGTAAAATTTTAATTGCTACAAGGTTTGGCAAAATGCCATGCTTTTTCCAAATTCATAAGACAGATGAGACACAAGAGTGAGATAAATGATACTGCCTTGCTATTTCAAATGCCATATTGATATAGTCATTATGTGTGCCAATAAGGCTCACTGTCATCTAATTTTAACCTGTTTCTGTGTTGATTATGCCTAATTTTGGTCTTTTCTCTCTTTTGATATATGTTCTTCATTTAATAGAATCTAAGTTTGTGAAAAACGAAATCTTATTAAGTGCCTATTATGTGCAAAACACTGTATTTCTTATCTCGGGCAGAGGTTAGAGAATATAAACACTAAATATTCCTGACACATAATATGGACTCACTAAAATGTGTGAAAAAAGTGGATAGGAGGAAGAAAAGGATAGCAAGACAGAAGAAAAAGACAGCAAGCATCTAATAATTCATTCTACTTAAGAAAATGTATACTCCATCCCATCATTCTGCCATAATTTCTTCATAGCAGATGTTATTACCTAATATTGTCTTGATTACTTGCTGTTTATCTCTTTCTCTTTAGCCCAAAAATAACAACCATGGAAGCAGCAAACTTTTTGGACTGACTCACAATTGTAAAAAAAAAAAAAAAAAAAGTGTTTTTGCCTAGAACCTGGGAAATACCAAAGAAATGTAAAATCAAAGAAAAATGAATTAATCTCCTGACCTTAGAAGGAAAAGAATACTTTTCCTCTTTCCACATTCACCTCCAATGAGAAGCCTTCCTTCTGGAATCTTTACTGCCACCATGGTGAGGAAACCTGCTCTGAATGTACCTTTCTCATCTAGTAGTCAATTGTTGTGCAGAAAAGAATTATAATCTGAATTTGTCCTCATTAAGTGAAGAATTTTCTAATGAAATCCAGGTTGGAAATTGCTTTTTGTTAAAAACAAAACCAAACAAAACAAAAAAAAACAGTCTACATAGATCTTTTTGTCTTTTTTAAAAATTGAGGTAACACCCTAACCAGTATTGCTAAGTGGTTAGAGTGCCAGCCATGCACAGAAGGGTCATGGGTTTGATTCCCAGGCAACAGCATGTTCCTGGGTTTCAGGTTCGATCCCTGCCCCTAGTAGGGACATGTGCAGGAGGCAACCAATCAATGTGTCTCTCTTACATCAATGTTTCTCTCTTTCTCCCCACCCTCCTTTCCACTCTCTCTAAAAAAAATCAATGAAAAAATTATCCTCAGGTGACTATTAACAACAACAACAAAAAAAGATAAAAATTGAGGTAACATTGTTTTATCATATAAGTTTCAGATGTACAACATTATAATCTGACATCTGTATGCACTACAGTGTGCTCACCACCACAGCAGCACTATTTATAATAGCCAAGATATGGAAACAACCTAAGTGTCCATCAACAGATGAATGGGTAAATAAGATGAAATATATACATATATACCCACACATAGTGGGATATTACTCAGCCATATAAAAGATGAAATATTGACATTTTGGGACAACATGAATGGACCTTGAGGGCATTACACTAAGTGAAATAAGTCAAACAGAAATATCATATACTTTAACTCAAGTGGAATTTAAAAAATGAACAAACAAAACAAAAACAAACTCACAGATGTGACCAAAGATTAGTGGTTACCAGAGGGGTAGGTGGGGGGAGGAGGGCAAATGGGTAAAGAGGGCCAATTGTATGGATGTATGGAAACTAGACCTTTGGTAGTGAGCACTCTAAAGTGTATACAAATGTCGAATTATAATCTTGATTGCTTTTCATTTGACTTCCCCTAGCAGGTTAGAGACACAATCTCTATACCTCCCTTTTAGTCCTGCTTCCTGCTTAGACCTACCCCTTCTTTCCATTTCATGTTTATTTGGGTTTTTCTTTCATTTAATTCTTATCCATTTAGCCTACAAAAGTTCTTCTACTTCTTCCTGACTCAGGAGTTCCTTGAAGTCTTATCTTTCTTATTTCCTACTTTGTTATATGATCTTTTTCTTTTTTTTCATACACATCTGATTGACCACAAACAGTAAGCTATTTCCTCCTGGGAAAGGTATGGTTGCCTAAGAGAACACACTATTAAAATAATGGAAAGTTCATAGTTGATCATTGTACTTAATGATAGTTCAGATAATCCTAAAAAATTATTTACTCTTCTTTGCAATTAAGTGTAGCAATTAGGAAACCTTGTATATCACTCTCCAGTTATCCTTTAAAAATCCTCCTGTATTTGATGGTGGTGTAATTGGCTCTTAACTTTATATTGCACTAGAGGCTCAGTATACGAAATCTGTGCATGGGGGGGTCCCTCAGCCCAGCCTGCACCCTCTCCAATCTGGGACCCCTCGGGGGATGTCCAACTGCTGGTTTAGGCCCGATCCCCTAAACCAGCACTGAGACATCCCTCTCACAATACAGGACCACTGGCTCTTAACCACTCATCTGCCTGCCTGCCTGATCACCCCTAACCACCTCTGCCTGCCTGCCTGATGCCCCTAACCACTCTCCCCTGCCTGCCTGATCACCCCTAACTGCCTCTGCCTCGGCCCCTGCCACTGTGGCTTTGTCTGGAATGACGTCCGGAAGGACATCCGGAAGACATCTGGTCTATTCAGTCTAATTAGCATATTACCCTTTTATTAGTATAGATAGGTAGGTTAAAAAGAGGCAGCTTACTTTTAAGATATCTGATGAATAGGTTTTAAAAAAAAGTGATAAGGAAATTAAGACCACACTCTCTGTCACCCCATTTGAGTCTGGGGTCTCCTAAGGACTTGTAAATAAATAGCTCCAAACCAACCTTGAGCTAGTGCCCATAGTAGTGTTCCTGACTCTGCAAGTTCATTAAATACCACCTCATTTATAGTCCCATGCTAAAGAATAACTATTATTGTTATTGTCTATTTTTTCACTCAAATAAGGTCCTATACCTTCCTGGAAAATGTTATTTTGTAGCCCTAGCCAGTTTGGCTCAGTGAAGGATAGAGCACCAGCCTGTGGACCAAAGGGTCCCAGGTTCAATTCTGGTCAAGGGCACATACCTTAGTTGCAGGCTCCTTCCTGGCCCAGACCCTGGTTGTCTTGTATAGGAGGCAACGAATTGATGTAATTATCTCACATCAATGTTTCTCTCTGTCTTTCCCTCTCTCTTCCATTCTCCCTAAAAATCAATGGAAAAATATCCTCTGGTGCGGATTAACAAAAAAAATAAAACAAAACAAAAGTGTCATTTTGTAAAAATATTGCCATGGGCAGGCCCCTACTTAGAAATATAAAATCTGTGCAATTCACACATCCTTTTGAAATGCAAGAGCCTGTGAACTCTGACAGGCTGTAATTAAATGGCAGGCAGAGTTGACTGTCAGTTGCTAGTATGATTTTAGTGGGGTAAGATGCCTCACTACTGAGATTTCTTCCTGTGCATCCTCTAGCAGATACCTGAAAAATTCCCCTATTAGATGTTTATGTGTTTAGGTCAATGATTCTCAAGAGAATGGGAGAGAGAGAGATGGAGAGAATGAAGGAGAAGAGGAATATGAAAACTTTCATGTAGTTTAGAAAACATATTTAATACTTCACTATTTGGTTCTGCAATTACTAGAACTAAATATCTTGGTTTTATCTTTCTTAGCTTAGAAAATAAAGTAAGAAAGCACTGAAAGATGCCTGAGTTTTGCAATGTTGAATAATGATAGCTTAGGTGGAAATTTGCTTTTCCCATGGTCCTTACAGTAAATGGAAATGCCTTAGTGGGAATTAGTTCTTCAACAGGATCAATTTAGTAGAGCTTTATGGTGAATTTGAAAAGTGGTATAACAAAATCAGATTTGCTCGTGTCTAGAACCTTCCACCAACCTTTCTTTGGTCCCATTGGGTCCTGTGGTGCATTCCAGGGTTTTGGCAAATAGTTGTGCAACAGTGGGAGGGGGGGTTACAGTTTGGATGATTGGGTTGGTGATGATGATATGGTAAACCAAGATAGAGAACACAGTAAGTGAAACAGGACTAGAGCCAATGAGCTCAATATTAAGGATAACTGGTTTGAGATGCCAGTAGGAATTTAATTATAGTTTGGGTCGAGGATATGAATCTCATCTGGAGAAAGATATGAGTAGCATCTATCTGCATATGACTGTATTTAAAAGTGGATGATCTTTCTCAGATAAAGTGTGTCACACAAAGAAGACCCAGAAAAGGCCTTAAGAAAATCTAACTTTTTACTGATATTGGTGCCCAATCAATGGTGTTCCATATGTCTGAAAATATCTTTATTGTGGTATCACACTTATTTTAGATCTAACTCTGCCTTTGAAACCTAGATAATGTTCTACAATAGACAACATCTCTCAATTTTCATGTTGGTAGAAAGCAAAAAAGAAAAGTGTATCACATGAAATGATAGAGTTTTATATATGCTCTAGTAGCCCTGCGCACAAATCTGTGCACCAGTAGCTCACCAGTAGCTCGCTACCACCCTCCAGTAGCTCTCTGCACACTGCCCTGACCTCCTGTAGTTCCTGCGCCCCTCTACCCCTACCCCACCCCCTCATAGCTTGCTGCCCTGCCCCCTTCTATAGCTCTCCCCCACCTGCTTGTAGCTTGCTGCCCCACCCTCCTGCTGATCCATGATCTGGTCATTACGTGGTCAGTCGCTATGCTTCACAGCATAACAACCATTTGCATGTTATGTCTTTATTATATAGAGATGAACTTTCTATTTTCTGAAGGGCTGGAAAGAAAAGTGATTGTCTTCCAATTGCTTCCATGTAAACATGGGGCACTAGGTCTTTCAGTGGAAAACTTAGTTTGCAATTTCTTATTCCACTTAAATCTGTGTCTTTAGTCTTTGGAGGAACTGGGCTTTGTTGTCCCTTCAGGAAGCATGCAAGATCATGTGCTGGGCTTTGTGATCTTTCGGCCATGCAGCATTCACTGCCCCCTGTGCGGTACCAGTGTCTTTCCCATTTCCTTTGCTTAAACTCCCTTTTCCACTCTCCTAGTATGGAATTCTGGTGCAGTTGCCATCACTCCCCAGTGCTGAAGATGAGCATGTAACCCAGATGAAAATTCCATCCTCCTAGCCGTGGTGATTTATTTGGGGTTGAGACTAGGACCATAGCTGGGCTGATTAGACATAGTCCCAAGACTTGTGCCTAGACTGTTTAGGGCAGGGGTCCTCAAACTTTTTAAACAGGGGGCCAGTTCACTGTCCCTCAGACCGTTGGAGGGCCAGACTATAGTTTAAAAAAAAAACTATAAACAAATTCCTATGTGCACTGCGGGCCCAGGACGAGTCGGCTGCTAAGCAAGACAGGCAGTGGCACCCGACGGGCCGGATAAATGTCCTCGGCGGGCAGCATGTGGCCCGCGGGCCGTAGTTTGAGGACGCCTGGAGGGAATGGAGTTCTACTTGATCATGAGACATGAATCTTGGAAGATGTAGGGCTGGAGCTGCAAGTTTCCCACTTGCTACCAAACAGAACCGTGAATAAAGAAGGCAGATGAAGAGACGATGAGAGAATTGGAGAATTGGTCCTGACTGCATCATTTTAGCTGGATCAAGGCACATCTGAAGTTACTTCTAGCCTGACATTTTGCAGTTCCCAAGCCAATGAACTCTTTTTTTTTTTCTTTACTGCTTAAGCAAATTTGAATTGGGTTTGCTGTCATTCGTAAATCAAAGAGTTTAATATAAAGAAGATGGTTGGAGTTATGCTACCCATTGGAAGAAAATTCCAGATGACAATCTGCAATGATCTGTCAAGAGACAAAACCCATGCATCACTCCCATAGCCTCATCTGTATGAGGGACACCCATTCAGAAATCTGGCTCTCAGCTTCTTTAGTGTTAAGTTGATGGAGGAAGTCCATTTTATTGTCTTCAGGTGTACCTGACATTTTTAAATCTGCCCCCACCTAGTAAAGGTGACATTTGTTCAGCTCTCACAATACCAGGGAATACAGGATAAAGATTTCCTTAGAGACTGTAAGAAAATTTGAGTCAGATTGTCAAGCTCTATTCTGCTCCTTAGAATATGTTATGGCTATGAGCAGTGGCACTGCAATTCTAAGACCTAGCTAGGATTATTTATGTAAACCTAATAAACTTGTCTCCAGGTTTCCTGCTCTTCAGCTTGGGGGTTTGATTAGTGTCATAATCAATTTATCAAGGATCGGGGGGCCAAAGGGATTTTGATCTCAATATTATCCTCCTTCAGACCCCCCTCCCCCCATTTTGGCAGAATCTTAACTAAATGTGTTTAAAATAAATCCATTACCTTTTTACACAGATCAATGAATAGCAGGTCAACTGACTTTTCTATATCCACATGGCAAACTACAGAAAGAGGTAACTTTTTTTTGCTCGGTTTGGTTTTTTTGAACAAAATAGGAGCTGGCACTGCCTAATAAACCTTGTTCTTTTCATCCTCTGACAAGGATTCCCAAAGGAAGATTCCGTGGGACATTATCTATCCCGGCAGGAAAACAAACAAAAGCCCATCCTGCTTTTGAAGTTTATCACTTTAAAATATTGCTATTATGATGATAAGCCCTTTTGAGATTGACTCTTTATTTTCATGGATATTCTGATAGTGTTCAGATCAGAAGCAAAACAAAGTCACCTTTGGATTTCCTCTTTGGTGAAATGCACTTCACTGAAAACCCAAACGCCTCATTAACGGGGAGAGAAGAGGCCAACAAGGTAGAGAGGCCTTTAGCTCCAAAACTGGGTGCTCCTGGGTCAGAGGACGGGAGGCTCCCTAATATAGGCTGCCCAACATCTCTGTGTCCTTAGACACAGGAGCCATGCATGGTCTCAGTGCACTGATAGTGCTTCTTCTATTTCTGCTTTCTAGAAGAATGTGTGTTATAGCTCAGCCAGCTGAGAAAATATTTTATCTTTGAACCCCTGTGACCAATTTGTAATTAAGAGATAATGCTTTGGCGGGGGGGCGGATTTAGTGTGGCTATTGGAATATGAGTGGTATATCCCTACCCTTCCCCTAGCAAGAGGCAATCAGCAGAATCAAAGTAGTCTTCTTATACATTCAACAGATAACGGTTGGAAACTCACAGTGGTACAGGCATTCATTAGCCTCATCCTCAAGAAAGAACATCTACAGTAGTATCATTGACTGAATATTATTTATCACTTTTAAAGCCTATTCTATCTTGACATGAGAGAAGTCTGTTTTGCCCTATTCCCATATAGCCCAGTTACAATATTTTCATGTAAATTGTGAATGTCAATGGCATAGGATCAGAGTAGACAATTCACAGATGAACAACTGAACAACAACAAAATTAAAAACCATATGAAAAAAATTTCAGCCTCATAACTTATTTTAAAAAATCCAACTTTAAATATCAATGATAGAAGGGGAGAAACCAAGATGGCGGCATAGGTAAACACCTAAACTGCTGCCTCGCACAACAATTTCAAAACTACAACTAAAAGACAGAACGGACACCATCCAGAACCACAGGAAAGCAGGCTGAGTGAAAATTCTACAACTAGAAGGAAGGAGAAAAGCTCACAGAGAATTGGAGGTACGGCAAAGGGGCTTTGTGCGCGCAGAGAGGAAGGGCGGCTGAGAGCCTGGCTGACTTCCTCTGGCGGAAGGGGGAAGGAAGCCTCCGACGGCACTGAACCCCAGTTCTGACTGCACTGAACCCCAGTTCCGGGCGAACCCCTGGGGACCCACGCTCTTGTGGGGGGAGTCTGGACTCTCGGGCGGAGACTCGGGAGCCGGGGAAGGCGGAGGACTGAAAGTACACACGCGCGCGCACGCCAGTGCACACAAAGGCTGCGGGGGTTGCCACAGGCTTTCCCTGGTGGAGGGGAGTCAGAGGCTCCTGACAGCACTGTGCCCCAGTTCTGACTGCAGTGAACCCCGGTTCCAGGCGAGCCCCTGGGGACCCACACTCTTGTGGGGGGAGTCTGGACTCTCAGGCAGAGACTCGAGCTGGGGAAGGCGGAGGACTGAAAGCGCACGTGCGTGCAGGAGCGGGGCTGACAGGAAGCCAAGACTGAGGCTCCACCCCATCCAAGCTGAGCACAGAGGCTATTGCAATTTAGCAAGTCTAATCCTATAGGGCTGTCTCCAGCACCGGGCTTCTCCCAGCATAGACACAGCTGATCCTTACAGCCAACTGACCCGGAGGTCAATTCTTCCCAGTGATACCAACAACAATCAAGACTTAATTACAACAAGGCTGTACACACAGTCCACAAAGGGGTGCACCAAGAGTGTCCACCTCAGGTTAACTGGGGAAGCAGACCCACTGGGCCATATTGGAAACCTAGCACAAATATCTACCTTACCAACTCAGGGAATCAGTGAAAATGCGGGGTCAAAGAATCAGATCACAAACGAAAGAAATGGAGGAAAACAAACGACTGGATATAGAATTCAAAACCACGGTTATAAGACTTTTTAAGAATATCCTAGAAAAGGCCGATAAATATAACGAGACCCTCGAAGATATGAAAAAGGACCAACTAGAAATTAAACATACACTGACTGAAATAAAAAATATTATACAGAGACCCAGAAACAGAATAGAGGAACACAAAAATCAAGTCAAAGAATTGAAATACAAAGAAGCAAAAAACACTCAACCGAAAAAGCAAAAAGAAAAAAAAAAAATCCAAAAAGTTGAAGATAATGTAAGAAGACTCTGGGACAACTTCAAGCGTACCAACATCAGAATTATGGGGGTGCCAGAAGAAGAGAGAGAGCAAGATACTGAAAACCTATTTGAAGAAATAATGACAGAAAACTTACCCCACCTGGTGAAAGAAATAGACTTACAAGTCCAGGAAGCGCACAGAACCCCAAACAAAAGGAATCCAAAGAGGACCACACCAAGACACATCATAATTAAAATGCCAAGGGCAAAAGACAAAGAGAGAATATTAAAAGCAGCAAGAGAAAAACAGTTAATTACCTACAAGGGAGCACCCATACGACTGTCAGCTGACTTCTCAACAGAAACTATGCAGGCCAGACGGGAGTGGCAAGAAATTTTCAATGTGATGAATAGCAAGAACCTACAACCAAGATTACTCTACCCAGCAAAGCTATCATTCAGAATTGAAGGGCAGATAAAGAGCTTCACAGATAAGAAAAAGCTGAAGGAGTTCATCACCACCAAACCAGTATTATATGAAATGCTGAAAGGTATTCTTAAAGAAGAGGAAGAAGAAAAAAGTAAAGAGAAAAATTATGAACAACAAATACATATCTATCAACAAGCGAACCTAAAAATCAAGTGAATTAAAAACCTGAGGAACAGAATAATCTGGTGAATATAATAGAATCAGGGGCATAGATAGGGAGTGGACTGATAATTCTCAGGGGGAAAGGGGTATGGGGGGTTCATGAAGAGAATGGACAAAAATCATACACCTATGGATGAGGACAGTGGGGGGAGGTAAGGGCAGAAGGTGGGGTGGGAAAGGGGTGGAGGGGAGCTATGGGGGGAAAAAGGAGAAATAATTGTAATAATCTGAATAAAGATTTATTTAAAAAATAAAATAAAATAAAAAATAAATAAATAAATATCAATGATAGAAAACCCAATTTAATCTTCACAGGGAAAAGCCTACCAGTAAAATCCTTCTCCAAACCACACAATTCTTCAGAATTACTTACAATTCTTTCTATACCTTATTCCACTTTCACTCCGTGAGTTCAATGCATGGATGGCAGCATCTTGTCCTTCATAAAGCTGTCCTTTTTGCAAACAATGTGCCACAGGCGTGGACCATATCCTCTTTCCTTCATGTTCATATAAATAACAAACTGACCAAAGATTGATGGTGACAGAGAGGTTGTAAATCCTCTATTTTTCTAAGCCCTACTTGCTCTAAAGACTGCCTTGCCCCCTCTATTTTCAGAATCCCTATCCTAGGACTCAACCTACCCCCAACTCCTTCACCCTTACCCTCCCCACCTCTGTTCTGAATCTCCTACCCACATCGAAACTCAACCTCCCTCACTTTTTCCTGCAATCTTCACCCCCTATTGGCTCAAGTATTGTGAGTCACGTCTATTTTTCCCTTAATAATAAATTTCTTCTGTGTGGCCCACCTTCAGCACAGAAAAACCAAACTGGCAGAGACTTTGATATTTCCTGCCTTTCCCTTTTGTGAGCTCCACAAGCTTCTCTGAAAAGAATGGAATGGTTTAGATATTTGTATTCTCATGACTTTGAATTGTGCCTGCTGCAATCAGTTTACTGTTGCAATCAGTTTTGGATTTAAGTAACATTTTTTTTCTTTTTTATATTAAATTAAATAACATTTTCACAACAATAATACTCGATGTTAGTGAGGGTATAGTGAGACAGACACATTCACACTTAACTACTAGGTGTACAAAATGATACAAATTTGCTGAAAATCAATATAAAAAGAATATTAAAGTCAAGACATTTTTAAGAATCCAATCTTTAGAGCCTCGTAATTCTAATTCTGGAAATTTAGGCTAGAAATAACAGTTTATGAATTGTCTTATATGTAAGGATATTCCATGCATTATCTTAACTAATAAAAGAGAATCATGCAAATTAACCATCACTCCGCTACGCCCACAGCCAATCAGAGTGAGTATGCAAATTAACCCACCAAAGATGGAAGTTAATTTGCATATGCAGGTGCAGAGCGGTGTGAAGCCTGCTATGAGGGGAAGAGGGGTGGCGGAGGAAGCTACTGGAGTGGTGCTCCAGAAAGAAGTGAGGACGTGCCGGCCCCCAGGCGGCCGGGGAGCAGGGATGTGCCGACTGCCAGGCCCAGGCAGCTGGGGAGCAGGGATGTGCTGGCTCCCGGGTGGCCAGGGAGCGGGGACTTGCCGGCTCCTGGCAGGAGCGGGGACTTGCCGGCTCCAGGCCGCCAAGGAGTGGGGTCTTGCCGGCTCCCAGGCGGCCGGGGAGCAGGGACTTGCCAGCTCCCGGGCGGCTGGGAGTGAAGCCAGGGGCCTATTCTTGCACGAATATTGTGCAATGGGCCTCTAGTTATTTATAACAAATTTAAAAATCCAATAAGAGGATAGTTGAGCAGATCATGGTATGTTCATACAAAATGTAGGCATTAAAAATTGTGAGATTTTTGAGGAAATTTTAAGGCACGGGAAATGTGTGAGTCCTATTACTGGACTTAATCTCTCTAAAACATGATTAATTTATGACTAATTCATATTTATACCTCCCAAAGTTACAGCACAGTGCCTGTCATGTGATATGTGCACAATAAATATGTGTTGAATCATAAATAAATGAATAAATAAAACAGTGAATTTTGGCTTTGTTAAATTCCTTCTCGTTTCCTCTAATGTTTTATGATTCTACATGAATTTTCTGTCAGAATATACACTTGCATTCTCTTTGAGCGTGTAAAGGTTAGATGGGAAGACAAGATAAACACATAAAACAATAATGAATGAAAGAAGACTCTGACATGAAGTACTCCTGACTTCATTGAAGTACTAGTTTCCAGTTCTGCATGTAAGGATCTTGGAAATCACCACTCCATGCTAACAAGTGAAAACCTGAACAGACTGAAACATCAACTCTCCCTGGATGTGTAAGAGAGGGGAGGACAAAGGCACACTGCTGTTCCCAATACTGGGAAGACAGGGGAATAGAAGGAACAACAGTTTCCCAGAGCAGAGACTCACAAGCAGAAACCACATGGGAACCGGGGCTCGGGTAGGAAAACCTGAACTGAAATTGACATATTGCTGGAGGCTCCATGAGGATAATTCTAAGAGTTATAACCAAGTTCTGAATTAGGTTCATACTATGGGAGATGAGGGGCAAGAAATCATAAATGTCCTGGTGAAAACTCATAACCCATCTCCACTGCTTGGATAAACAGACCCAAGTATGTTAACTACTAGCCTTTCAAGAGTTATATAATATTCATAATCAAAGGATAGCACATTTTTTTCAAAAGTGCAATAAACATCTTTCACCCAGACTCCTACTCTCTCCAACACTTTGAGGAGACTAGCATAGTTATATAATCCATGAAGAATTCAGATTTATACCTGTTAGCCTATACAAAAGTCATTTTTGTTCAGTTGTTAGTCTTAAACCAAGTTTCCAACAAAGCCCGATCCTTATAAAAATCAACTGGTTAAATACCCTCCAAAATAATACTTTAGTGAAGGAAATTTTCAGTAGTTAAAGCTGCCTATTATAAGGTGAGATTAAAATAAAAGACAGTTAATGTATATCTCTTTATGTACCACAACTATTTGGAGGGTCATAAACTAATAATTCTGTTCCCGGCCCCGCCCCCAGAACGAATTTCTGCACTCTTGGAGGCAATATCATCCACATTGAAAATGAATGGTCCACACTATTCTGATGGGGGGAATGTTTAAACGCCATGCTCTTAAAATGCAATGCTGGATCTGCAATATTATCTTTGTACATAAGCTTCAAAACATGTATAAAAGGCAGCACATTACTTTCTTAAACACTTGATCTAATCAGTTTGAATGTCCCCTTCTCCCCCAAAATGGTTTCTATGTCTTTGAAACAGGGATGAGAGAAGGGCGTGAGAAGTAAAATTTAAAAAGAAAACAAAACTTTGACAACAGAAAACCAACAAATGATTAAATTAGAGATAAAATTCACTGTCTAGTCTAGCATTCCTGACATTCCTTTGATAGATTGCTATTGGCAATTCTATACAGAGTGGCTTGCATTTCTCTCTTTGTTCCCCTCCCCCATTCTCTCTCAATCTTTCATTCTGTGTATAACACATAGAGCCACATATCTATATCACTGAGAAAGGATCAATCATTTTTCCCCCTATGCTGCTGAGACATACAATATTTATCACAGGTTATAGAAAAAGAAGAAAAGAAAACCTAAGAATGTTCCCTTCAGCTGTATTTCTGTTGTGGACCCAGGAGCGTCCCAGTCCTCCTCATTTTACTTGTTTGTCAGCTCAGCCCAGAACAATCTGTAGTGCAATGAGGCTGATAAAGTTAGGTACCCACCGGCCACTGGAAAGAAAAACAGACCTGGTTATTGGTGATCTTCCTCACTATATTAAACCCAGCTCCCATTAGGCAAACTCCCTTCCATTTCTTTAAACCTCTCAATACCTTGTAAATCAAATATTTATCAACTGAGAACCTCTTTTCTAGCTGTCTGATGTTTCAGCTCTGACAAAGTTGGACACTAGCCAGTTGGTGAAGAAACCTGTGAAAGAAAATCAGCCACAAGAAAAAAGAAAACTCTATTTCATTTTTATTTCACAGGAACAAACTGTCAATAAATCCCCCTCCCTGTTTTTCCCTTTAAACTTGGCCTTGTAAAAAATGCTTACCTGGAATGAGCCAGTCTGGCCACTGACTTAGTCAACAAATAATTACTGGACATTCATCAGCTGGACCATATATCTTTGGGTCCTTGTAATGCATATGAAAATGTTGCTGAATGGTGGATATTGTGAATAATATGCAACTTATAGAAGTATGTGCATAAGACGCAGCGATTTACAAAGGTAGACCAGAATTCGTTTGACAAACTGTATTCTTAAGGAGAATAGACAAAGCTGTTTATGGCAAGCTTTCTGAAGGAGACAAGCCCTGAACCCTGACTTAGAACAGGAGAAGGAATCCATATGGTGAGTGGGCAGCGAGGTGACAAATCTACAGGAAAGCACAAGTGGCATCTTCCCAGGAAAAGTAATTGCTCCAACAAAATTACCATATAGATGGGCCACGTTTCAAATGAGTCAGCCCCAGCTGATGTGGCTCAGTTGGTTGCGCGTCCTCCCATACACTGAAAGGTTGCCAGTTCCATTCCCTGCCAGGGCATATAACCTATTGTGGGCTCCGTCCCCAGTAGCGGGCAAGCAAGAGGCAACCATTGATGTTTATTTCTCTCTCTTTCTCAAAATCAATTTTAAAAAATCTTAAAAGAATAAAAATTAAAAAGAATGATTTTCAGGACTGTTCTATAACAATCATACAGACCATGGCCTAAAGTAACACTACCAATGATTATCTACAGAATATTTTCAATTAAGAAACTTAAATGTCATTGCCCTGCTGGTATTGCTCAGTAGTTGAGCACTGACCTATGCACCAAGAGGTCATCCATTCCATTCCTGGTCAGGACATATGCCCAGGTTGCAGGCTCAGTCCCCAGTAGGGGGCGTGCAGGAGACAGCCAATAGATGTTTCTCAATGGTGTTTCTCTCTCTCTGATCTTTCTCCCTTCCTTTCTCAAAAATCAATGAAAACATGTTTTTTTAAAGAAACTCAAATGTCATCGATAATCTGGTATTCATTGTAGTTACTGGTGTATTGATTTAAAAAGGACATACATACTGAACACAAATCTGGTTATCCAGGATCAAAGGTCATTCTCTATTTTGTCTAAATGCCGGTGGATCCAGGGGGAGAGCCAGGGCATCAGAGCTTCTCAAAAACTCTGCAGACGATTCTAAGTTGCCTACAAATGTAAACTATGGCTCAGCAGTTTCCTATTACAACCAGTTCCAAAGTAACTCCTCAACTTATTACATGAGCACATCTATACACGGCTTTGAAAGTTAGTTCTTTAGCTTACCATACATACTTCAATTTCAGAATCTACACTCCCTTTTGGCAGAACTTTGTGACCACTACACTCCCAGATGCTATATACTAATAATTTCTGCATAATTTACTAGTCCCTTCCTACAACACTAAGAACTCTGACATGGACTGAGTATGCAACACTATTTGTAAAAGCCTAACGGTAATCACACGACCAAGAAGTGTTAGTAAAAATGTTGTTGATTCATATCAGGGATGTGTGTGTATATGTGTGTGTGTAACCAAAGAAGACAAGAAGAAAAAGTTCTGGTCCCCCCTCTCATATCAAGTGCCCACACAGGACCAGGCACCTTGCTAGGCTCTGGACACTGGGGAATTGCTGGTTCCCTCACCAGCTTTGCCTTCCTGAATCTTACAGTGGAGCAGGAAATGAATGAGGAAGTCCACAGCATGTCATGACTCGTATGGTAAGTGAAGGGAAGAAAATCAATTAGGTACGTGATAGGGGAAAGACAAAGAGCCTTCCCAGACAAGAAAGTCAGAGAAGGTCTCTTTAAAGAGGTGAATTTTAACATTTAAGCTTTCAGCTAAGACAAGAAGGAGAAGAAGGTGACAGCCATTTGAAGCACTTCAAGCATGTGAGAAAACCTGGGGCTGGAAAGAACTTAACCATCCTAGGCCATCTGTAAAATGATGAAATTGAGCTGCACAGTTTCAAATGCTATTTCCTGCTCTAAAAGTCTGTAAAAAAAAAAACAGGCTCAAGTAATTAGTGGCTAAGTAAGAAAATGAAAAGCATTAAGCAAAGCATTTTATCCTAATCTGAAAGACACACTAAAGTTAGAGATGGAAAAGATGTTTGTCTCATTCCGATTCCACCAATTGGTTTAATGATGCAGAAATAAGGTTACATAGCCTTTCATATTAGTATAACCAGGAACCTCTGTTGACAGATCATCTATATGGCATTTCTTGAAAACATCACTCTAAAAGGGAAAGCTTAATGGACAAAAATACATAAATGGATAATGTAAAAAGAAGACAGGAATCAATTATTTTCATTAGTCAAGAAGACAGAACAAGGACTAATGGCTTTTAAGCCTTAGTAGGGGAAACTCGTGTTAAATAGAGCAGAACCTTGCTAATTCTCCCTTCAATAATTTTCAAACCCTATAATTTCCAGAAAGAAAACTAGTAGTCTTAGTTATATTTCAATAAGCATTTACTAATACAAGGTAGACAGAGAACTCTCATGAATTACTTTTCATTACTCTCCAAAATATGCCACAAGAATGTTTGCTTGCCAGGGTCCCATGTTATATTACTAATAAAGTAAGTCCTTTGTCAAATTTAACAAGCTACATATACATTTGAGTACTGTCCTTATAGAACTTTCCCTCTCATTGAGCTCTTATTCTCAAAGTCAATAAATCATCAGGGGGTTTTCTATACAGCAGTGTGAATTAAAAATCAGACATCAAAGCATCCTTTTTCCACCAGCAAGGATAAGGTTTGTTTCATAAATTTTTTCATTGTATTTATTTTATATTGATATATACATCACATAGAAAGATGAAAATTCTCCTACAATGTCATCTTTTCTATATACCCAGAACACAAAGAAAAGCATTACTTAAAACAAAACAAAAAATAAAACAAGAAACAAAAAAATAAAACAAAATGTAAATGATGTCAGGTATGTTTTAGCATTTAAGAAGTTAACCATTTGTCCTTTTAGCAAGTTCATGGCTATGCTTGGACATGGGGTTATTCAACACACACTAATAGATTGCAAACCCTCCACTGACATATCAGTAATTCAACCCACAACATGGGGCGATGGATGTTTAGCAGATGCTGGCTTTGAGAGAGGATATAAAGAATCATATATTGTCCTATCCAGACCCTGCCCATGCCTTAGCACCATGCAAGGCCCCTGAAACTCAGTCTTGGCTCCAGAGGAAAGAAGATAAACCTCAAACTGACGGACGTTAAGTGCCCAACACCTTGGGAGAATATATAAATGGAAGTTTAGCAGAGTTACACTTTTTTCTTTCCTAGGTTATGAACTGAAATTCAGACATACTGCAGTATATTTGAAGAGGGGTACAAAGTAATTTTGGAGCAAGAGAAGAGCAGGAAAATCAGACTGGGGGGCTAGGAATTATCTGTCAGGAGCAATGGCCTTGAGCTAAGCCCAACAGGAAGAGTAAGAATCAAATGTACAGGAACAAGGGATAAGAAAAATGCAGAGACTTTCCTGGCAGAAAACAATGTGAGCTTCAGTCCAGAGGCAAGAAAGAATAGTGGGGCACTGGAATTCTTTCAGTATCACCGATATAAAAGCTGTATGAGAAATAGTGAAAGGAGATGGGGCTCGTGAAGTCGCTGGAGCCAGGTCATGCACGTCAGAAGGATGGCTCCTGCAGGTAAGTGAAGAAGAGTGGGAAGTCCTACTTCTCTTAACATTAACTTTTCCTGGACCTTTATGGTTGACCTTCATGGTTTATCTATAGCACTAATGCAGTACATTTTTAAAAATTAAAAAATTGCTCCAAAAAATAGACTAGCCCCTGATTTAAGTTAGGTACTTAGGTTTGTTTCACTAAAATGTCTTCTCAAGTTTTCTCTGAGGCTCATCCCCAGATTCTACTACTGGAAGAAGTTAAAGGAATAGATAAAGTAAATTCAGTGGCTATGCAAATGAAATGAAGTAACTTATACATACCTTATCCCTTCTCAATCTCAACAATCCAGATTTCGTGGTTGATGTCCAGCAAACTCATAAATACTGATGCATAAATGTCTTTAACATACTAGATTTTAAATTACTCAAATAATAACTAAAATTTACTAGGTTGTTCCCATTTGCAAACTCGGAGTCAAGGAAATGTGTAACCTCTATCCATATATGAATTGATATTTCTCAGGCAGCTTCTGTGCGGTACAGGCTGTCTCCCACAGCATGTAGGTTTAAAAAATGGAAGGGATGCAGGGAAGGAGGGAGAGAAAAAGGGAAGAGGGAAGAGGAAATGGTGATGGGAGAGAGGGAGGGAGGGAGTAAGGGAGGGAGGGGAAGAGGGAAGGAAGGAAGGAAGGAGGGAAGGAAGGAGGAAGAGAAGGAAGGGAAAAACCTTAGCTTTTATCTAAATACTCAGCATTGAATAAGTCATTTGAGAACTAGACAGCAGAGTCAAATCGCCTTTTTGTGTCTCGAAATAAATTATCAGCCTGGTACAGACCCCGGCTAAGACAGATATAGCATTTAACTTCACGGGTGGCTATAATTTCTGGATTTGTGGAAGAGTGATTCCTGCTTAGTATATTCCAAAAAGGACATGAAGTTTCTTAAAGGCCCTGTATAAATCAATTCACAATCATTCTGAGGTAGTTTGACTGTGACTCCAAAATGTCTGCATTTCATTTTCTCCCTGTTAGGGATGAAACCACTGACATTCATTTTTTATGGACATTTCCAGCTAAAGACATTTTGGTAAGTTAAAATTTGAAGAGCATGAAAGAGAAATTATTCTGATTTATGACGACTTCCAATCAGGACCAATTAAGAGAAAATGAACCAGGGAAATTGGAGTGGGGAAGGGAAATAAGATCCTGCAAAGTGAAAGTATTTAAACCTACGTTTTCTTTCACTGGTGTTCCCCTGGGGAGAATCCAGCAAAGGCAGCTTCAGGCTCAAGGGTGCCTGTGCCCCCCAGCCCTCACCCACATCCTGCTTTTTCACTGCTAATCTTGCTCTGGCATTAGTCTACACTACCCTTTACTCAGGAGTCTACCAGATCCACAGAAATGCTCCTCCTTTATTACAATAGTCAAGCTAAAGGAAAAGCAAATTCTTCCAATAGAACTATATGCTCCACTTATTTCTGACTTGGTTCCCACCTAAACACCTTCTGGTTTCAAGCTTAAAGTCCAAGGCCTCAAATTCACACATTTTCCAAAGGTATTTATGTCACCACTGCCCTTAGATCTGAGCACAAGGAACCTCTATAGTGGGTCCCCATAGCACTCTGCCCCCTCACCACCACCACCACCACACACACACACACACACACAAATACATTGATTAAGGATGCATGGGTGTCGCTGTCTCTCAGAATCTGCACTGACACAGGACAACTTGTATTCTCAACATCCACCCTCATGACCAACCCTGTTAAGATCCCAGAGAAACACTTCATCTCTTGCCCCATATCCTCTACACAAAAGGTGACTTCACTCAATTACTGTAAAAGTTTGTGGGTTGTGCCAATGCTGATGAATGGGTGAAGGCGGCTTCAGTGGCAGAGGTACTTAAGAGACAAGACAAATTAATTAACCTGTCAAATCTTTCCTCTGAGGTAGCGTGTGCATGCATGGATTACTGCATAACAAAGTACTGTTTCCCAGTAATGCTAAATGTTTATTTGCTTTTCTCTGTGTTCCAGTTCATGGTTCCAGAGGTACTCACAAATTGGGACAATAGACGGGGGTGGGCAAAAGTTGGTTTACAGTTGTTCATATGTTTTCCAGATACCTGACTGCATAAAAGCTCGAGTCTTTAAAGCTTAGATAGTAGGACTTGTAGAGATGGGCCACAAATGTGACTGCCTAGTGACCAAAACAGAGAACCATTATTTGTTTCAAAATTCACAGAAGGCATCAGAAAATAAAAACAACTAGTTGTTCAAAAAAACAAAACAAAACAAAACATGCACCTTTTCCAGAAACTGGAAACCTGCAAAAATCTATTCCAGATTCTTGGAGTTAAAAATCATGTTTTGTATGGATCACACCTAACATTTATAGCAGGAGGTTTTCTACACCTACCATCAATGGGGGAGAAAAGGGGAGAGATGTAATACTTTCAACAATAAAGATTAAAAAAAGAGCCCAGCTGGTGTGGCTCAGTGGTTGAGCATCGACCTATGAACCAGGAGGTCATGGTTCAATTTCCAGTCAGAACACATGCCCAGGTTGTGGGCTCGATCCCCAGTAGGGGTATGCTGGAAGCAGCTGATCAATAATTCTCTCTCATCATTGATGTTTCTATCTCCCTCTCCCTTCCTCTCTCTGAAATCAATAAAAACATATTTAAATAATAATAATCCTATATAATAAAAGGCTAATATGCAAATCAACAGAACGGCAGAATGACCGGTCGTTATGACGCATACTGACCACCAGGGGGCAGACGCTCAACGCAGGAGCTGCCCCCTGGTGGTCAGTGCGCTCCCACAGGGGTAGTGCTGCTCAGCCAGAGGCCGGGCTCATGACTGGCGAGTGTAGCAGTGTTGGCGGGAGCCTCTCCCGCCTCGGTGGCAGCTCTAAGGATGTCTGACTGACGGCTTAGGCCTGCTCCCCCCCAAGGGCTCTCGGACTGCAAGAGGGTGCAGGCTGGGCTGAGGGACCCCCCTGAGTGCACGAATTTCATGCACTAGGTCTCTACTAATAATAATAATAAAATATAACTAACAGGTTCTTTTCACCTAAGCTTTCCTTCACAGGAATGCAATGGAGCCCAAGGTAGTGCATTTGTTCTTACCCTTGCTTATTGTCAGCACACTGGGCTTCCCAGATGGTTTCAGGGTGGGGAAGCAGGAGAGATAGACCGAGGAAGGCACATCCATTCATGCACCCCCTAATCGTCAGGAATGTACTTCAATGGCAGCATTGCCTGGGGCACCAGGAAATTTCTTTTGTGATAAATGCATCATACCCAACCTTTCTTTATCTTCCCCAGATTCTGGGCACAGAAAATTACCTGTATGTTGGCTTCTGGATAACAGGCATCTTATCACTGAACAAATGATATTATAGTCAGAAATTAGAGAGGAGCCATCACATTTACACATTTCAAGTTACACATTTTTGCTCAATAAAATTAAGTGCTTTTATTATCTCTAAAGCAAACCTCATAAAATAGTGAACTCAGCAGAGGGGAATGGGAGTGTGCATTACACTGTACAAAAAGAACCATACTTTTTATATAAATAATTATAAACTCATTGCAGTTGAATAATCTAACAATTCTCATCAATGCACATTTCAAGTAACCACTTCAGTACAGTTTGGTTAAAATTATCAGGATTATAAATGGCATTTCAAGTAGTGTCCTGGGGGGCCTGACAAAGTTTTCCATCAAGTGCATGGTACCCCAGCTCTCAGTGGGGATCGGAGGGACTGGTGGAACCCAGCACCATGTGCTTTCTTCCAGAACAGCTCATAAAGGACCCTGCACTGAGCAGAAACTTCTGGGATGTAATCACAATTGAACAGAATGGAACCAGTAGAGACAATGGAGAGGAAAAAAAATAAAGATAAAAGTAAGGAGGAGAGCAGAACCCGGAAGTCTTAGAAAACAACAGAAGAGAGAACTCTCTAAAGTTAGAGCAGCTACCCCAAACGAAGCATCTACAATTTCAGAAGACTGATTCCACATAAAAATTAGCAGCAGGAAAGTATCGAAGTCAAGTCCTTTGCAAAGTGATCTATACTAATAAAAGGGTAATATGCTAATTAGACCAGATAGACAAAACATCTTCCAGACATCCTTCCAGACAAAGCCACGGTGGTGGGGGCCGAGGCAGAGGTGGTTAGGGACAATCAGGCTGGCAGGAGGTAGCAGTTAGGGGCAATCAGGCTAGCAGCGGGGAGTGGTTAGGGGTGATCAGGCCAGCAGGAGAGAGCAGTTCAGGGCGATCAGGCAGACAGAAGTGGTTACGGGTGATCAGGCTGGCAGAGGGGAGCAGTTAGGGGCGATCAGGCTGGCGGGGGGGGGGGCAGTTAGGGGTGATCAAGCAGGCAGGCAGGTAAGCAGTTAGGAGCCGGCAGTCCCAGATTGTGAGAGGTATGTCCAACTGCCAGACAAACTAGCAGTTGGACATTCCCCAAGGGGTCCCGGATTGGACAGGGTGCAGGCCGGGCTGAGGGACCTCCCCCTCCCCGTGCACAAATTTCGTGCACTAGGCCTCTAGTTAAAAGATAGAGGAGAATAAAGAGCAGAATAATATCACTATAGATAATAAAGGCATATCAGAAAGACAGGGACAAATCAAAACTGTAACATTTCAAAATGAACTAAAAGACATTAAGAAAATTATACAAGATGTAAAAGAACAGTATAAATCAGAATTAGAAAAACTCAGGAATGAGATGACGGAGCATAAGAATTATAAATAAATAAAAAGACATTTCTGAAATAAAGACTAAATTAGAAGGAACACAAAAGTAAATAAACACAAAAGAATAGAAGGTAAAGAGGAGGAATATTTTAAAAATAAGAAAGAAAAGAAATAAATAAACAGGTTTACAGAGAAAGTGTCAAAGAGAAGATAGAGAAGATTCAAATTGCATAATATAGAAATCCCTGAGGGGGGTAAAAAGAAAAAAGCAAGAAAGAAAACAAACACTAAAAACAATAATTCAAAAACACTTTCCTGAAATGAAAAGTTAATTGAAGCTTCATATTGAAAAATACACCTCACATCTGGGATTATCTATTCAGAATGACCAACAGCAAGGCATATGCTAATAAAATCATCGGATTTTAAAGAAAAAAAAATTCTTTGAGCATCCAGGAAAAAAAGGCAAGTAATTTATAAGAGGTAAAAATAAAGTTGCCATCATACTTTACAACAGCAATGCTTTGTGACAGAAAAAAAAATAAAGCAACCTAATTAACATATGCAGGGAAAGAAATGTCTAAAGTAAATATTAAAAGAAGGATTATTTTTATCCAGCAAAAGTGACTTTCAGATATAAAGAGCACAAACAAGCTATTATCAACATGTAAGAATTCAAGGAATATCATTCCCATGAGCCCTTCCTGAGGAATATACTAGAAGTGAGCTTCTTAGACAAGGACTAGTGGTGAGGACTAACTACATAAAGCATATAGTTATTATAGAACTAAGACCAAATGAGCATTAAAGAGGAAAATATAGTATTAATGGCTATATGCTTATGCAATATAGATATAATATAGCTGTAAAAATTAATAGAAGATGTGGAAAAGCATATGAAAAAAAATTTAGTGATTTTTAGTGATCATATTGCCGGTGATAGTATTAGTATTTGTATATATAATATTGAAATACATAATGATGAAATATTCTGATTCTATCCTCCTCTGTGTCTTTGAACACTCGGATTTTGTATGGAAGAAAAGAAATAGAGATATAATACAGAAGTTAAATAAAAAACCCTGTGTTCCTGAATCTAAATTAGAACTGTCAGATGTCCTGGCTGGATAGCTCAGTTGGTTAGAATGTCATCTCAATACTCCAAGATTGTGGGTTTGAGCCTCGGTCAGGGCATCAGCCAATGTATGCATATATAAGTGGAATAGCAAATCTCTCTCTCTCTCTCTCTCCTCTCTCTCTCTCTCTCTCTCTCAAAATCAATAAATTTTTAAAAATTAGAATTATCAGTATGAACTCATGAAGTAACTCAGTCCACTGAAGAGACCTAAAAACAATGGCCATCCCTAGCAAACAGATTGCAGTTTTGAAATACCATTTTCCCTGAAAGAACACTCAAGGCTTCTTAGAGAAATAGCCACTGGGGCAGGGAATGTACCAGATGAGCCTGGAAAATCCTATCACACCAAATAGCAAAGACTATCAGAGAGTCACTAGAAGAACTCAGAAGCCAACTTGAAGAGCCCACCTTGTGCTACACGTGTGAGGAGCGACATCCTCTGTGTGAGAGCATAAAGACAGCTTAGTCTTCCTTGATTCTCTGGTTACCATTTTTAATGTTTTGGGGATACGCTGGGTGTCTGCATTGAGCTGGAACCAAGGCCCTAAGCCTACCTTTTCCCTGGAGTGTTTTAGCTCTTAAAAGAGCACCTTCTTTTCTATCTAGAAATAGTATGTAATGTAGAATGTCTCAGGTCATGCTCTACAGCAAACCATCTCCAAGAGAGAGGACTCCATGCATGAAGGTTATAGGGAGTACCCATGGAGACCAACATCTGTGAATAAGTGAAGGAAGAACTGGGCAGAGGAAAGAATAGAACTGCAATACAGGCAAAATATAGACCTCAGACAATCCTATAGAAAAATATAGAGCTATCCAGAGTTGTCCCACCTTAAAGAGGCATGGGACTTTATTGTCACCAGGACCACCCCATTACTCAGTCTTTGAATGTGGGCTATTCGTGGGAAAGCATTGTGACCTTAAGCTAAGTAGCTCTCTTCCCTTGAGGGTAATGCCCCTAGGATCACTCAGCTAAGAGCTTTCAGCCACCAACATGCCCAAGTGTTAGGATGTGAGTGCCTCACTCCTAAGGAGGATCTGGACAATGCACCACAGCATCTGCTACAGAGAGCAATTCCACCACCTCACTTTGCTTCATTCCATGTCTCAGGTATATTTTGTCTTCAGAAGTTTCACCTTGCATTTCACCTTGTCTCTTCAGTACCTTTGGTCTTATGTTCTAAACTAGAGTGTTGCTTCAAAATTCCAAAGATGCATAAGAGCTTGGCCTCTGAAGAATATTCTTTGCATATCAAAATTTAATTTAAGTGAGGACTTGCAACACATTCCTAAGATTACAATATTCTCATTCACTCATTCAACCAATATATTTTGAATGCATTCTAGGTGCCAAATCCTAGGAGCTAAGCAGTAGGAACACAGTGGTTAATAGAACAGAGTCCTCATTTGACTAAAGCTTGTTCGATTCGGCATATAATGATGACATTCTGCATATGTTAGAGTAATTTTTCATTTTACTTCCATTCTGGGGTTGAATGCTGTAGAAGATAATTATGTCATTCTTGAAAAATCTATAACACTTCAAGATTTTTCTGTGACATTTTTTCTCTGGCTTAAGTGGCTTCTTTGACTTGATATCTATGTGAGATTGTAGCCAGAAAAATTAGGATAGGGATTTAGATAGCAATTCAAGATAGTGTCCTAACATGTTTATAATGATCAAGTTTCACACTCTGGGACAGTTGAAAAAAAAATCACACCATCTGTGTTTGTAATCATTTTATATCATTCACTTTCTTGCATAAACCCATAGAACAGGTATCGAGCTATAATTCTCTGTGGATCACTCACATTTCTGCATGTTTAAAGCCTAAACCTAATTCTTGGGCAATGAGACATATTTATCACTTTATAATGATATTGTTATTATTATCATCAGGTTGCTTTATTTCTAATTATTTGCATGCAAACATCATTCCTTCCTGCCTTCCTCAATATCCTGCCCTATCATTTATTTCTTCTTCCCATTTGTCACTTCTATTACTTGCTCTTCATAAGGGCCTTTGTCTCAGCTAATAAATATTAAACATACTCAAATTTTCTCTACCTTAAAAGAAATCTCCTCCTCAACTTATTTTCCTTCTGGATTTCTTGATTTAGCTCTTCTCTTCATTTTGCAGTCAACTTTTTTGAATGAGAAGTCTTCACTACTGTCTCTATTTACTAATTTCTTGTTTATTTCTCAGTTCTTTGATATCTGAATATCACCAGAACCATTAAAGGATCTCCTCTTAATAAAGTAACTAGTGATTTTTCACTGCTGTGATAGTAATTCTATGTATCAACTGGCCTGACCAATGGAGTGCCCAGATATTTGATTAAACATTATTCTGGGTATGTTTGTGAAGATATGTCTGGATGAGGTTAACATTTGAATTGGTAGAATAAGTAAAGCAAATTTTCCACTCTAATGTGGGTGGGTCTTATCCAATTCATTGAGAGCCTGAATAAAATAAAGGTGGGATAAGGGAGAATTCTGTCTCTCTGCCTGACTGTTTTTGACATCTGTCTTCTGCCTTTGGACTCAGACTAGATAGATAGATAGATAGATAGATAGATAGATAGATAGATAGATAGACAGACAGACAGATAGATAGATAGATAGATAGATAATTGATGATAGATAGATAGATGATAGATAGTTGATAGATAGATAGATAGATAGATAGATAGATAGATAGATAGATAGATAGATAGATAGAATATGGGTACATAGATGATGATGATAGATGATAGATAGATAGATAGATGTTGATAGATAGATAGATAGGTAGATAGATAGATAGATAGATAGATAGATAGATAGATAGATAGATAAAGTAGGTACAGATCCTATTAGTTCTATATTTCTGGAGAATGCTGACTAATATAATCACTATGTCCAAATTAATTCTACTTCACCTATTTATGGCATATGATGTTATTCACCAAACTCTTCTTCTTCAAACTCTTTCCCGCCCCCTTAGCATTGCCATACCCCTCTCTTCTTACTTTCTGACTCTAGTCATCAAATCTCCTCTCAACTGTCCACTAAACTTAATAATCTAAAGTGATTTCTTTTTATTTTTCCCTACTTTGTTCCCCTGGAGGATTTTATCCACTCCTTCAACTTCAACTACCATGTATTTGCTTTGTCTACCAAGTCTTCATCTTTTGTAAGTTTTTATCCCCCTGATCCACACACATTCTAAGAAGTGTGCTTACCTGAATTCTAAGAGGTGTTTTTACCTGAATGCTTGCATGAGCTTCAGTCTCTATAGTCAAGACTAAGCACATTACTCTCATCATAATCATCATAATCATTAACCCAGTTATCTATCCTGAAATGCAAAGTGACTTCGACCCTTCTTTTCATTAGAAGTATCCTACATTCAGGGTTTACCAAATCCTCGCTATTTTACCTAATTGGCATTATTTTGATTCATCTCTTCCCCACTCTTCTGCCTTATTTCTGGACCTTTATGAAAACAGCCTCGTAGTACCTCTTCCTACCTTCTGTCTCTCCCCACCTATAGTCAACGACACTGCCAGCAGAGGTATTACTCTTAGCAAAGACATGAGGAGTGTCCCTCCTGTGCTTAAATGACTTCTAGGGTTCCCCATAGTCAAAAGAACAAAATATGCATTCTGACTCAAACCTATTTTTTCCAGCTCATCTCACTCACTCCACCAATTCATAGCTGTTCCTCTTTCATGGTGACTCTGCTAGTCCTCTGCCAAGTTATTCTCCATCTGGTGAACTTCTACTTACCCTTCAGAGTCCTCACTAAAATGTCACTTCATCCTGAGCAAATTTTTCTCGACACCTTCAGGTATAATCAGTCACTGCTTCCACTAACTATCCATAGGGCTTGCTACATTCTCTAGCTCTTTTGTCATGGTTGATTTACATGTTTATGTCCCCCACTCTATTAAGAACTCCTTCAGAGAAGAGACTACATTTTATCTACCTTTTTGTCTCAAGCCGTAATGAGGTCTCCTGAACATGGGAAAGACTCAAAAAGTATGTTAAATATTAGTGTGTTAAATAAGTGTGTCAAAATGAATTAAACTTGAGAACATGAAATTACATTATAATGATAATATCTATAACATTTTATATCATTAACACAGCAAGTGTTAATTAATTCTAAGAATTTATCCTAAATAATTTAAATTATACACAAACATGTAGCCAAAATGATGTTTGAGTTTTTACTTTTGTTTATTTCTTTAATGCTTCTTGGAAACTTGGATGGTCTATGTTATCTTTAGTCACTACACCTCCTATAATTGGGGGAATGTATTTTATATAGAAAAAAAGGTTTCCAGTATGCCTCAATTGTCATTTTCTGACCTTAAAAACAATTTTTTTCTAAAAACCTTGAGCCTTTAGCGAAAAGCTTAAACATTTATTGAGGTTACCTATGTCTTTTAGCTATTATTAATACACAAAGATTTTAGGAATAGGTGACCTTGGCAACTATATTAAAGATGTAATGTTGACACAAGTTTTAGTTTCTCACCCTTCTTTGGCCTGTGTACCTATTAGAAGACATTTATTCTCTTAGATGAGAAGCAAAAATTTTATCAGATTTTATAAAACTTAATGAAGTACAAGAGGTCACCTACAAATGTTCTGTGACACCACTTTACTGGAGCAAGATGACAGGGAGCTGAGCTGCAGGTTAGGACTCCTCAGAGAGCTTCGGGGCCCTCATGAGGAAGAGATGGAAGATCTGGAGGAGTGGACAAACTGGGACTCTCGATGGACTTGGTGGACTGTGGGTGCCTAGGTGGCTGATTTCACTCTTCCAGCCATCATCTAACTATAGAAAAGATTCTCCTAAGAGTTCCTGAAACCATTTTCCTCCTCCTTCTGGCCTTCTATCCAGACAAGTGCCAACAGGGCTATCTCTAAATATTCTTGAACTTAAATCAGGTGAAATTGTGTATCAGCTCCAATCTCCACTAGGACCACTATGAATACTTACCTCCAGGCCCAGCCTGCAGCAAAGGGAGCACTTGCCATGCTATCTGCATGCTATCTGTCATTGTAAGAGTGGTATTTAGTTTTAGAGTCATGAGCTGCTTCCCGAAGAAAACCATGTCTCATTTAGTAATAGCAAATTGGTCCAAATTTGAACATGGCTTTCTGTTGCAGGGAAGTAAAATTCTTTTAAGGGATTTATTTTAAAGCAGTGCTAATTAATCCCTGGAGCGACACAAGGGTGTTGTTTCATGCTGTTCCTGAGAAAGAGCCTCTCTCAGGGCATTAGCATTTTTCTCCCAGCTTCAAAATGCAAAAGCTCTCTGGAGGAGGCCAGCACAGTTGTACACTGTCTGCCACCACTAGGCAGAGACCACAGAAGTGTCCTTCTATTTTCTTGAGAGACTCAGCAGATACCCCCAAGATGGATAGAAATGTAAGTAGAGTCAGGACAGGATGCGGATAGAGCGGTTCAAGAATTCCAGAACTTGATAAAACTGAACAATGATATAGGCTCTGAATGAATCAATATATGTATGCACAACTTTAATTCTCTTTTTGCTTTATCCCATGGGATTAGGGATACTTACAGAAGGCACCATACTTAGAGAAGTTGCAAAATTTCAGTCATAGCCTTAGAGATGAATGCTTAAATTTCCCTTACGTTTCAAAGTATTAAAGTATAAAGGCCACCTGTAACTGTAGAAATATTAAACTGCACTCTGTCCAAGGGCCTCTTTAGAGGAGGGGAGAAAAGAAAGGAATCCACTAACAGATATTTGCAGGAAAAGAGAAGAAAAGAAGGTGATGGAAACTTAGGGACACAAAGTAATTTGCAAGTCAGGAGTTAGATTTTGAAAGATGAATAGGCACCAAGATGAGGAAGGGCATTTGGGACATAGAGAATAGCATAAGGGAAGGTGGAGAAGGGTGAATGAGCAGGCATTGTTCAGAAAACCTGGAGTGTGCATATTGGTGAATAGGGATGGTTACCTGGGAATGAGGCTGGAGGGAGGAGGGAGACCAGGCCAGCTAAGGCCTTTTTGCCACACAAGACTTTCCTTTCAACTTGATGACTTAGGCAGTGGGAACTCAGGCCGTGATCAGCACCATGTCACAGGAGCTTGAAGTACAGAAACACAATGTGCTGTAATCAAGCAGGAGAGAGCCACTTCTCAAGGGAGTACATGAAAACTCATCTTTCTACTCTGTAACCAGCCTTGTGTTCAGAGGTTCCAGTCCCAGCGCTGACATTATTCACTAAGTGAGGAAGTCACCTCCATCTCTACGAAACTCTTTTTCATCCTTCAAAGGGGGGATATTTATATCTATTTCACAGGATTATAGTGACAATTAAATGAATCTCTAATGTGGGTGAAAGCACAAAACATAATGCCGGGAATGTAACTATTCAAGAAATGCTATTTTCTTTTTTTCCTTTCTTTTATATTTGTATATGTTACCATAACCCTATTGAAATAATGTCTATCCCTCCACCCATTCAAAGCTTACTTTATTTGCTTATTTATTTATTCATTAATCCATTTATTCCACTATGATTAAGTGCTTGTGATAGGGGGTTGAAGATACATACAGCAGTACCTGTTCTACAGAAAAGGAGAAATGAATAAATACACAAAAGAAATCCTATATAATAAAAGCCTAATATGCTAAGTGTCCAATCACCTGCCTCCAGGAACTCTTAAAATCTTTTTATTATAACTGTGCTGGGAGGATATGTATGATATTGTTACTCAAGAGAAAATAAAAGTTGTTTATCAAAGAAAAAATTCTTTTAGATAAGAGAAAGGATATAAAAGAATTATTTGTTTACACTCAATAAATGTTTGTTTAATTGAATAAATAAATGAATGGATGATGGCATCACCACTCCTTAGCAAAATGCTGATATAGGAGATATATCTTTGGTTCCTGCCTTCCTTTTCTGCAATTATTTGATTATTCCTGTCTCTCCCAATTTATGCAACCTTTCATGTTGACCAGTGTCCTTTTTGAAAGAGAAAATGTGATCTGATAAAAACTCTCAGTGTGAGATGTGGGAGACCTCTCCTAGGAATACTCGCGTGTTGAGAAGTCAATGGGGTTGCACAGTTTAACAAAAACAAATGAATGACAAGTGAGGATAATTGGGGATTCATAAAGGGTGTTTGCAACCATCTCATGCTGCCTGTGAAGAGCAGAAACAAAATTCTCATGATATAAAGGAACTATAAAGAAGTACTGACTTATTTTGATTTGAAAAATACATTAGGGAGATTGCAGTGTTTGTTATCCACAGTATAGAAACTGTGTTCTTAGCTCACCTTCTTGGTTGCAGACTCGGTGACATGGGGTAAAAAATGAGATGTATTTCAATTGTCTAAAATGGCCCTTGTGATACATGGTTTTTATGTCATAAGTCATATATTTAAACCTCAGAAACCATCATCCTTTATTCAATTGTTTAAAGGAGAAAGGAAATTTTTTCAGACATGTCAATTCTATGGACAATTCTTGCATTCAGTCATTAAAGTCCCTTTTTAAAGCTCTTCAGGTATTTAAGTGGATTTAAAAGAAAAGTGCAGAACAGTTTATATTTAAAGAATTATGTAATACTGAGTTGGCTTCGTTCATGCTTTGTGTTGTTTTTTTTCAAACTCGAAGTGGCCCTCAGCTTTATGTGGAGAATAACGTGCTCACAGTAATGCTGGTAGGCACAGCAGTGTCCCTTTTTCCCAGGCAGCAGGATGCCTCATCCCACACGGCTAAGACGGCTAAGACACTGTCCTACACTCTGAGCTCTCCCCAAGGCTCACCACATTCAGGCAATACATTGTTTCATTGGCGAGGAAATAAATTTCAGGGTGGGATCAGAATAGCAAGAGACTGGTCTTTGAAAGGCTGTGACATTATTTCACAGGCTTCACATCTCAACGCAAGAATATTTTACACCATGGTTACTATAAATTACACCCAACTCTTTTTTAGTATCTGCTAAAATGTGTTTTCTTTTATTCCTGTGAAGACATTAGCATGAAAAATTGAAGTGTTCCCATTCTGCTAAATAGAAATGCTTCATTTCACTGGCATCTACACCTGCCACTGTTACTTTCTAAACCAGTAATATCTGATGAAAGACATCACTGAAAGCTGTTTCTGTTATCCCCATCAACAAGCTGTGGTATAAAGGAGGAAAACACAATTCTGCCTCTCTTCCCCCTCTGCATTTCTCCCCCAAAATATCTCTTCCAAACACAATTCTTCATCCATTTATTGAGTGTTAATTGTGGGCAAGAAATTTATATTCTTCCAATCTCTGCCAGAGCCTTTTTTTTTTTTTTTTGTGATGGTGGCAGTAGTAAAATTCTAAGGGGTATGACACACTAGTAGAGGCATTGACTTCCAACCAAAATGAATAACAGTGACCAGACTTACCACCTACCTGCAATGACTTTTAAAAAATGCATTAAAGAAGTAGTTTTTGAGAAAATGGACATCAGAAAATTAAGGGCAATGATTACTAAGAGACAAGAAAAATGAGATGAGCCTTACTTACTACTGCTCTGGCTTCCTAACTGAGGAGTGTTCCCCGCTGCAGCACAGGAAGGAGAGTGCAGGGTGAGCCCACAGCTGGCCTTGAGTTGAGGAAACAGAGCTGGAGGTCTGAGTAGGCCACAGCAGCTAGAATTCACAGGGAAGACTAGCCAGAAAGTACAGAGCTACAGATAGAGCTCTGGAGATCTACAATGGGTCTTCCTGGAGTATAAAACAATTATGCCCCATAATAGAATTCTGCCCCCAAATAACATAGTTGATGGGATTAGCAGTAGACAAGTACATTGAAATAGTTATTATAATTATATCTTATGTTCACTAAGTTGGAGGAAAGATTGAACATGTTATGTTCACTAAGTTGGAGGAAAGAGACATGAAATATATATAAAAGATGCAAGTCAAACTTCTAGAATGAAAACTACAATGCCTGAGATGAAAAGTGCACCATATGGGAAAAATGCATCTGATGTTGTAGATAAAAATGTTAATGAACTTTCAGACATACAATTAGAAACTATCCAAAGAGAAATACAGAAAGAAAAAAAAAAACTGAAAAGATAATGAACCTATGTTCCATGAGTTATGGAGCATCTTCAAGTGGCTAAATATACACACAATTGGTATCAGCAAAAGGAGAGGGCAGAGAAACCAAGATGGCCACATAGGTAAGCACTTAAACTGCTGCCTCGCACAACAATTTCAAAACTACAACTAAAAGACAGAACGGACACCATCCAGAACCACAGGGAAGCTGGCTGAGTGAAAATTCTACAACTAGAAGGAAAGAGAAAAGCTCACAGAGAATTGGAGGTATGGCAAAGGATCTTTGTGCGCGCAGAGAGGAAGGGTGGCTGAGAGCCTGGCTGACTTTCTCTGGCGGAAGGGGGAAGGAAGCCCCCGACCGCACTGAACCCCAGTTCTGACTGCACTGAACCCCAGTTCCGGGCGAGCCCCTGGGGACCCACGCTCTTACGGGGGGAGTCTGGACTCTCCGGCGGAGACTCGGGAGCTGGGGAAGGCGGAGGACTGAAAGCGCACGCCTGCCAGTGCGCACAAAGGCTGCGGAGGTTGCCACAGGCTTTCCCTAGTGGAAGGGAGTCGGAGGTTCCTGACTGCACTGGGCCCCAGTTCTGACTGCACTGAACCCCGGTTCCAGGCGAGTCCCTGGGGACCCACGCTCTTGTGGGGGGAGTCTGGACTCTCGGGCAGAGACTCAGGAGCCAGGGAAGGCAGAGGTCTGAAGGCGCGCACGTGCGCGCAAGGGTAAGGCTGACGGGAAGCCAAGACGGAGACTCCACCCCATCAAAGCTGAGCACAGAGGCTATTGCAATTTGGCAAGTCTAATCCTATAAGGCTGTCTCCAGCACCGAACTTCTCCCAGCATAGACACAGCTGATCCTTACAGCCAACTGGCCTGGAGGTCAATTCTTCCCAGTGATACCAACAACAATCAAGACTTAATTACAACAAGGCTGTACACACAGTCCACAAAGGGGTGCACCAAGAGTGTCCACCTCTGGTTAACTGAAGAGGCAGACCCACTGGGCCATATTGGAAACCTAGCACACAAATCTACCTTACCAACTCAGGGAAGCAGTGAAAATGCGGCATCAAAGAATCAGATCACAAACGAAAGAAATGGAAGAAAACAAACAACTGGATATAGAATTCAAAACCACAGTTATAAGGTTTTTTAAGAATATCCTAGAAAAGGCCGATAAATATAACGAGACCCTCGAAGATATGAAAAAGGACCAACTAGAAATTAAACATACACTGACTGAAATAAAAAATATTATACAGAGACCCAAAAACAGACAAGAGGAACACAAAAATCAAGTCAAAGAATTGAAATACAAAGAAGCAAAAAACACTCAACCCAAAAAGCAAAAAGCAAAAAAAAAAATCCAAAAAGTTGAAGATAGTGTAAGAAGACTCTGGGACAACTTCAAGCGTACCAACATCAGAATTATGGGGGTGCCAGAAGAAGAGAGAGAGCAAGATACTGAAAACCTATTTGAAGAAATAATGACCGAAAACTTCCCCCACCTGGTGAAAGAAATAGAAGCGCACAGAACCCCAAACAAAAGGAATCCAAAGAGGACCACACCAAGACACATCATAATTAAAATGCCAAGAGCAAAAGACAAAGAGAGAATATTAAAAGCAGCAAGAGAAAAACAGTTAATTACCTACAAGGGAGCACCCATACGACTGTCAGCTGATTTCTCAACAGAAACTATGCAGGCCAGATGGGAGTGGCAAGAAATTTTCAATGTGATGAATAGCAAGAACCTACAACCAAGATTACTCTACCCAGCAAAGCTATCATTCAGAATTGAAGGGCAGATAAAGAGCTTCACAGATAAGAAAAAGCTGAAGGAGTTCATCACCACCAAACCAGTATTATATGAAATGCTGAAAGGTATTCTTAAAGAAGAGGAAGAAGAAAAAAGTAAAGAGAAAAATTATGAACAACAAATACATATCTATCAACAAGTGAACCTAAAAATCAAGTGAATTAAAAACCTGAGGAACAGAATAATCTGGTGAATATAATAGAATCAGGGGCATAGAAAGAGAGTGGACTGATAATTCTCAGGGGGAAGGGGTATGGGGGGTTCATGAAGTGACTGGACAAAAATCATACACCTATGGATGAGGACAGTGGGGGGGAGGTAAGGGCAGAAGGTGGGGTGGGAACTGGGTGGAGGGGAGCTATAGGGGGGAAAAGGAGAAATAATTGTAATAATCTGAATAAAGATTTATTTTTTTAAAAAAAGGAGAGGGCAGATAAATTATTTAAAGGTATAATGATAAAATTATTCCAAATTTGGCAGTTGACTGCTAGCTTGTTTGTTCTGCCATTCATTTTTGGAGTAAAGCAATGTGAGCCTATAGCATGAAAAGAAACTTGACCAAAAAAAGCACATGGAAATATCTACCTGTTACTTGTTTAAGGGTTCATTAGCCTCTTTGTGTGCTTTAAATCAAAGTCACCTATTTGTGTCTGTGTGCTTGAATACCCTCAATTAAGTCTGCCTAAACTCAAAGAAAATTTATTTTCCAAATTTGATGAAAACTATAAACCCACAAACCCTAGAACCTCAACAAACCCCCAAAACAATACATATGAAGAATACTACACCAAGGAACATCATAATTATACTACTTAAAACTAATCATAAAAAAATTATTTTAAAGCAGCCAGAGATAACAAGGCACATTATATACAGAAGAGCAAAGAATAAGAAGGATAACAGACTTCTCACTGGAAACAAGACAAGTGAGAAGACAGTGGATCAGCATCTTTTAAGTATTGGGAGAATAAAACTGTCAACACAGAATTTTATATCCAATAAAAATATCTTTCAAAAATGAAGACAAAGTAGTTTTTGAATGCATAACGTGAAATAATGCATTAGAAACTATGTGGATAATATAAAAAAAATTTTCTTATTATTTAATTTTCCCTGAAATATATAGCATTTAAAGCAAAAATAATAAGCATGCATTGAATGGATCTTAAACATCATTAGTAGTTAGGGAAATGCAAATCTATATCTCTATATATAAAAGCCTAAGGGACCAAACAACTGAACGACCAATCGACCAGTTGTTATGACGTGTACTGGCCACCAGAGGGCAGCCGCTCAATGCAGGAGCTGCCCCCTGGGGGTCAGTGTGCTCCCACAGCCAACCTCCCATGGCTGGCCAACTTCTTGCAGTCCCTCCTCACAGCCGACTCTGAACGGCCCCTTTCGGGACTCGAAGAGGCAGCACCAATGGGCCCTGATTGCCAGCCAGGCTGAGGGACCCCAACCATGCATGAATTTGTGCACTGGGCCTCTAGTCCTATCTAATAAAAGAGTAATATGTAAATTGACCATCAGTCCAACACACAAGATGGCTGCCCCCATGTGGACACAAGATGGCCACCACAAGATGACCAGCAGGGGAGGGCAGTTAGGAGGGGCCTGGCCTGCAAGGGAGGGCAGTTGGGGGCGATCAAGCCTGCAGGGGAGGGAAGTTAGGGATGACCAGGCCAGCAGACAAGGGAAGTTGGGAGCGACCGGGCCTGCAGGGAAGGGCAGTTGGGGGGGACCCAGGCCTGCAGGGGAGAGCAGTTGGGGAAGACCAGGCCTGCAGGGGAGGGCAGTTGGGGGGACCAGGCATGTAGGGGAGAGCAGTTGGGGAAGACCAGGCCTGCAGGGGAGGGCAGTTAGGGCAACCAGGCTGGCAGAGGAGCAGTTAGGCATCAATCAGGCTGGCAGGGGAGTGGTTAGGGGGTGATCAGGCTGGCAGGCAGAAGCGGTTAGGGGCAATCAGGAAAGCAGGCAGGCAAGTAGTTGGTAGCCAGCAGTCCTGGATTGTGAAAGGGATGTCCAACTGCCCGTTTAGGCCCAATCCCTGTAGGATCGGGCCTAAACGGGCAGTTGGACATCCCTCGAGGGGTCCCAGATTGGAGAGGGTGCAGGCTGGGCTGAGGGACACCGCCCCCACCCCCCCATGCATGAATTTCATGCACCAGGCCTCTAGTATATATATAAAAGTGTAATATGCAAATAGACCAGACAGTGGAATGACCTGTCAGCTATGATGCGTACTGACAACCAGGGGGCAGACACTCAACACAGGAGCTGCCCCCAGCCCACAGTCCCCGATCACACAATAGGGGCCTGAGGCCAACCTCTCGGTCCCTCCCCCCAGCCAGCAGGCTCTGATCACCTGATGGGGAATGGGGAACCGGGGGTGGGTGGCAGCAAATACAGGCAGCACCAGGGCCCAATCACCCAGCTGGTCACCCCACACACAGAGGGCGACTGGCAGCAGCAGGGAGTGGGGCCAGTGAGCAGGCGGGAACAGCCAACATCTCGGTCCCTCCCCCGGCCAGCAGGCTCCGATCGCCCAAAGGAGAACTAGGAACCGGGGGTGGGTGGTGGTGAACACAGGCAGCACTGGGGCCTCGATCGCCCCACCGGTCACCCCACACACAGAGGGCAACAGGCAGCAGCTGCAGCAGGGGGCAGGGTTGGCTGCTGGCAGCTGGGGAAGATCGGCCCTGATCGCAGGCCAGGCCTAGGGACCCCACCTGTGCACAAATTTCATGCACTGGGCCTCTAGTTAAAATATACAATGAAATGCCATTACACAGCTATTAAAATCTCTCATATTAAAAATTCTGATAGTGCCTTGGCTGATGTGGCTCAGTTGGTTGAGTGTCGTCCCATACACTGAAAGGTTGCCAGTTGGATTCCTGATCAGGGCACTTGCCTGGGTTGTGGGCTAGATCCCCAGTAGGGGACATGCAGGAGGCAGCCAATTGATGTTTCTATTTCTCTATCCCTCTCCCTTCCTCTCTAAAATCAATAAAAACATATTTTGAAAATAATAATAATAAATAAAATACTGATAGTATAGAGCAACTGAAGTTCTCATGTGTTGTTGAAAGAAATGTAAAATAGTATAAACACTTTGAAACAGTTTAACAATTTCTTAAATAGTTAAACATAGGCCCACCAGCCTTTCCATTCCTAGGTGTATACTCAAGATATGAAAGCTATCTCTATACAACTTATACACAAATGTTCACAACAGCTTTATTTGTAATAGTCAATAACTGAGAACAATTCAAATGTCCATCAACAAATCCTATCTAATAAAAGAGTAATATGCAAATTGACCATCACTCCAACACAAAAGATGGTTGCCCCCATGTGGTCAAAGATGGCTGCCCCCATGTGGACAAAAGATGGCCACCACAAGATGGCCAGCAGGGGAGGGCAGTTGGGAGGGACCAGGCCTGCAAAGGAGGGCAGTTGTGGGTGACCAGGCCAGCAGAGGAGGAAAGTTGGGGGTGACCGGGCCTGCAGGGAAGGGCAGTTGCGGGGGGACCCAGGCCTGCAGGGAAGGGCAGTTAGGAGTGACCAGACCTGCAGGGAAGGGCAGTTAGGAGTGACCAGACCTGCAGGGGAGGGCAGTTAGGGGCAATCAGGCTGGCAGAGGAGCAGTTAGGCATCAATCAGGCTGGCAGGGGAGTGGTTAGGGGGTGATCAGGCTGGCAGGCAGAAGTGGTTAGGGGCAATCAGGAAGGCAGGCAGGCAAGCTGTTGGGAGCCAGAAGTCCTGGATTGTGAGAGGGATGTCCGACTGCCCATTTAGGCCCGATCCTACAGGCAGTCGGACATCCCTCAAGGGGTCCCAGATTGGAGAGGGTGCAGGCTGGGCTGAGGGACACACACACACACACACACACACACACACACACACACCATGCACGAATTTCGTGCACTGAGCCTCTAGTTAATAGATAATGTGGTATATTCATACAATGGAATTCCATACTTGAGCAACATGGATGAATATCAAAATAATTATGTTGAGAAAAAGATGTCAGAAAAAAATAGCATATATATATATATATATAACTTCTAGAAAATACAAACTAATCCATATTGACAAAAAGTAGACAAATGGTTGTTTGGGAATTGAATAGAGTGGGGAGGGGATTTAACAGGCATGTACATATGCTAAATGATATTACTCTAAAGTTAAATTTCATAGTTTAAATAGATACAGTTTATCATGTCAGTTATACTTCTATAAATCTCTTTTTAAAATATAAATGAATGGCATCCCAACCATAAATGAATGACTGATACATACTATTTACTAAATATTTCTTGAGTCCAAAGTACTAGAAAAACTGGCATGTGGTTATAGTTGTCACGTGTATCTGTGCCTCATTGCCTTTTCTCAAAACCTCATGTGGAAGAGGCCCATTGTAGTAAAATATACTCCTACTCTTTTCATTGGCTACTGGGGATTCTTAAATACGGGATATTTTTAAATATCACATGGATTCTGGAAACAATGCTCAAGGATGGTAGATATTGCTCTCTGTCCACCAAATATGCATGGTCTGCTTCCATAATGTAGAGTTGTTATTGGGAAGGGGCTGGCCTTCAAGAATTACATTTCTCAGCCTCAGGCCATACTAAACAATTTGTGTGGCCTAGTGCAAAATAAACATGCAGACACTTTTTTAATTTTAATTAATAAGAATTCCAAGATCGTGAAAGCAGAGCATTGAACCCAGCATGGAGCCCTTCTAAGTATGAAGCCCTGGGCTGCACAGGTCACATGCCCACGAAGCCATACCTGCTCAGCCCCCACTGCATCTGCAGTAGGGCCTGGCACAAAACAACAAGTGAATGCTGTGTGTGGTAGCAGGGAGTGAGCTAGAAAGCTACAATACAAATTCCCTTTTGCTTGAGTGCCACGAGCTTTTCGGCGGGGTTCAGGATCTGAAGGAGGAGCCAATGCACAAGTGAAAATGCTGTACAAGAAATATGAATTTAGAAGGCATTGGGGGCCAGGTGGAGCCTCTTTCTTGAAGAGACACACCAACTTCTAGTCTAATCCGCTATTTATTTACTTGAATAAACATTTTCCCTTTAGCAATGCATATAGGCAGATCAAAGGTAAAGTTTGGTAAACAGTAAAAGGATTATCAGGTTAGAGAATTGCCTTGAGCCACCACTATCTCAACAGACAAGGTGCTTAGCATCAGCCCTGCTAATGCCCAAGGTCCATCAGCCTTCTGCATTCCTTGGCACTCTCATGACAGTATTGGCAAGTGGTGGCTTCCCACATCTGAGGAAATCACAGCTTTTGGAATCATTTCAGGGTGTGCTCTATTGCTCTGGTAAACCATCACTTCTAGTGTTTTATCTAGAGAAGAATAGTTTAGACCATGAGAAGCACAGGGCAAAAAAGATCTCAGTGCAGCCCTAGCCAGTGTGGCTCAGTTGGTTGAGCATTGTCCAGTGCACCAAAAGGTTATCAGTTTGATTCCCAGTCAGGCACATACCCAGGTTTTGGGTTAAATCCATGGTTGGGGGTGCATATGGGAGGCTACTGGTCAAACATCAATGTTTCTCACTCTCCCTTTCTCTCTAAAATCAATTAAAACGTTTTTTTTTTAAAAAAAAAAAGATCTCTGCATATATAAATCTGCTCAAGGTAACCCAATTCTTAGATCAAGAAATGGTAGAAATTGGCAAAAATGATCAGCTCAGATGATGCTAATTTCTTGCCATGAAATTATAACTGAAAACCAGTAAAATGGTTTAAGTTTATGCTGGTTTATTCTCCTAAGCAGATGTGTCTTGCTTATCATTTGTTTTAATTATTTCTGATGTGTTGCCTATCACATCACAAGCTTCTTCAAAGAGAAAGGAATAAGCAGTTGTCATAACAACACAATTCTTCATTACCCTGGGAACCTTCGACAGCTTTATTTAAAATGAAGGGAAAAAAGAACCCTAACCAATTAGCGTTATCAGTCTGATTCATGTTCTTCTTAAACTGATAACAGTGTTTCCTGAAGAACTTACATTTTGATGGGGAATGTGTCATGAATATTTATGGTAACATAAAACTCAGAAAAAAAAATTGGCAAGCTAATTATCACTCAGACGGTGTTTCTGGTCAAATTCCTGCCCAATGATCCATTTGATTTTTTAAAGTGACTTTTATTAAACAAATCAAAGAATTAGTGGGACTTTTGACAGCATCTACCCATCGGTTCAAGAACAGCAATGAGAACTATTTAGGTCTAAACTTTAAAGCCCAGGCCTCACCCGCAGCTAATTTGATTTGCATTAACTTTGCTTGCATTCAGTTAAACCAGAAATGTTCTTGCCTGCTTTCTATCCTTCCTTCCCAGAGATACCGCGAAAGTCCCTAGAGAATCTTAATTCTGCCCTTCTCTGCAGAATTAAAAAGGCAGATGTTTTCTTCTGGCTGCAGGAGATAAGACTGAGAAGTAATTATTGTTCTAGTCCCAGATCCCACAGGTGTTTTCATTCCTGCCCTGTGACCATAAGAAAAATAAACAGCAAATCTGAGAAGGTCTAGTTGGGGTGCTCTTCAAGTTCAGTCTTAAGCCAAATATTTGAATATCTCCTGCAAGACAAAAACTATTCAGGAATCAGCAAACTTTTTCTGTGAAGAACTAGATATTAACTTTTTTTTTTATATTGTGTGGGACTTAAGATTTCTGTCCTGACAACTCAACGTTGCCTTTTTTTGAGTGAAACAGCCACAGGCAATATGTAGACCAATGGGACTGGCCTGGTTGGGTCCAGCTGACTCAAAAGGGTTCCTAAGAAATTAGATATCTACCACCAAAGGAACACATGCATAAATTCTTCAAATAAACAATAGTAAACCCTTGGAAAGCACATGCACAAAGGTTTTCACATATAATTTCATTTAATCCTGAGATGAGGATTACTCTAAGAGGCAGCCATACCATATTTTTTCTTCTACGCTTGAGAAAACTAGACTCCGGATACTCAGGTAAATTCCTTGCCTTTAACAATCAAATAGCTGATTTCTTTTTTAAAAATATTTTTATTGATTTCAGAGAGCAAGGGAGATGGAGGGAGAGACAGAAACATCAATGATGAGAGAGAATTACCGATCGCCCACCTCCTGCACACCCACACACTGGGAATTGAGCCAGAAACGCAGGCATGTGCCCTGATAGGGAATCAAACCATGACCTTCTGGTTCATAGGTCTATGGTCAACCACTGAGCCATGCTGGCTGGACTGAACAGCTGATCTCTTGATTGCAGTTTCAATTATCTTTCCACCACACATCCAACTGTCTCATAAACAATGCACTTCATACCAATCAAACAAAAGAACTACGAATAACAAATTTTAAATCATGTCTTATGGATAGATAAATGTGGTTAGTGCTCAAGAGTTTTTAAAAAATCTATCAACACACCGCAAGCTCTGTTGAGTAACCCCCTGACACTAACTCAAGTGTTAGAACAAGCATTTAGTAACCATAAAGCCAGAAAATACTGCATCCTGAGTCCCAGGGTCATTTCAGAATTAACCATATCAGCTAGTTCACACTGAACTAGCCAAAGTGAAACCAAGAAGGACTTCATCAATTGTTTGGGGTCAAAGAAGGAAGTCTACTCCAAAATTTTCTGCACTGAATCAAATGCAGGATCAGTTATTCAACAGGATTGGTACATACTTATAGCCCACATATAGGAAAGAGTCTTCAGTTACCAAAGATTGAGCAGGCAACTACGACTTAATTATGACAACTATACACAGTCAGGATACTGCATTAGGGAAGACAGATGCACCATCTGTTAAGGAAACACGATTTAACTGATTTTCCCCCACTAGACTTTAGACTTGTAAATATTAACTCTACATTGTTCAGCTCAAATGAGAGTCTCCATGAAAAACACTGCTGATGGGGCACCTGTAAATGATATCCTCCATATCCAATTCAATTCAATTCTCTAACATTTACTGAATGTCTCCTAGGTTTCAGACATAGTAAAATAATCTCTGCCTCCAGGGAGTTTATACTGTGAAGAATAAGAATAAAACATTTATACGTAAGATACATGGCAGAAACACGGTGTAGGGAAGAGTTTAATATTACATGGATTCAGAGAAAAAAGAGATCTGGTGAAAGAGAAGGGAGGTCTCATGAAGAGGATCAGGGGAAGTTTCAGAGTGAATTCACAGGAAAAGAGGGAGACAGCTGCCCTGGCCCAGGAACTAGCATGAACAAGGAGACTGGGGCAGGAAATTGAATTAGGGGTTAGTTTAGTTTGCCACAGAGGTTAAAGCTAGAAGTTCAAGGACAAGATTCATCCCAGAAACTTCATTTTCTTTTTGGGTTTAAATGGTGGGGTGTGTGTGTGTTTTTTTTTTAATTTGAATCAATCCCACATTCAAAGGTTGGAAATTTCACATAGAAGTTAGATTCCAATAGGTCACTGGTTTGATTCCTGGTCAAGGGCACATGCCCAGGTTGCAGGCTTGATCCCCAGCAGCGGGCATGCAGGAGGCAGCTGATCAATGATTATCTCTCATTGTTGATGTTTCTATCTCTCCATCCCTCTCCCTTCCTTTCTCTCTATATCAATAAAAAAACATATTTTTTAAAAAAGAGCTAGTAAACCAGAGGCACCATTACTGCATGGCAACAATCAGAGCTGTGTAGATGCTGACGTTTAGACAGGGTGCCCTCTCCCATTTGTCTAGTCCCCTCCAGATCCACTGGACCTGCTGATGTTACCAACATGCCCTTGAAAAGCACTGGAATTTGCAACAACCAGTCCAGAGAAACACATGAAGTATCTTCTAAGAACCTGAAACAATTTCAATCTGCTTAGAAAGGTGCTTAAAGTTATTCTGTTCACTTCAAAAAGAAGTGACTAACTATTAAGTTATAAGCCATGAATTAATGAAATAGAAAAAATAAATTGAGTCATCCATACTGTGTAGAAGATAATTGAGTTATGATAAGCTGAAAATTTTTCATTTGATTCAATAAAAATGGTGAGCAAGTGAAGGTTTTTGTACAGAGAAGTGATATGATTGTAGCTAATTTTGGCTCTTTCAAATGATGTTAATTCTGACTAAAGTAAATTTTAAAATTTATACACTTTGTTTCAGCAAGTGAACAGGTTATTTTATGAACTATGTTGGAAATAAATGTACTGTGAAATACATTTATATTTTGATTTATAACTTGGTTGACCTCAATATGAATCATTTGTCCTATAACTGTTTTTCAGTACTCTACATGAATTTCAAAACACTTCCCATAAACTCAAGCATAAATATCTGTGGAACCAAATCATTAAAATACTTTAGTTTTACAAGTTGTATGTTTGCCTATAACTTTACTTTTCTTTATAGCACTTATAGGTAATTATTTCCAAATGAAAAATAATTTATCCTGAATTTATTCTAAAGACTATTTATAAGTAAAACACAATCATCTGAGATTTATGTATTCGAAAATTCTTCACATTTGCTGTTGACTTTTTTTTGCAGTTCACTATATAAAATGCCAAAATGTCAGTTGATTATATAAATTTAAAGTTATTTCTTTCATAACATTTAATATATGCATAGTCAGCCTTTTGAGTAAATAGTATCTACATTTAGAACATTCATGTTTTCTTTATTTATTCATATAATAAATTCAGTAATCTGTGACATAATATAAGTATCCTTTAAAAATGCACAAAGGTAATTTTAAGCACCTTCCTGATGAAAATTAAATTAATTCCAGCTCTCTCACTTTTTCAAAAAAACTATGTCACTGAGAGCACATCTCATCCTTCAACCTTTTTTAAAATAATTTCTTCTTTTCATTCTATTACCTCTTCTTTCCTAGGTTATTAGTCACCTGTCCCTTTAAGATATTATATTTATAAAATTTTAAACCCTGACTTGGGCTATTGGCCAAGAATAAGTCCAGCAACAACTACTAGTTATCTATCAGCTGAGGTTATTTCTCATTTCTATTGCCACTAAAGCCATTTGTTTTTAGAACTATAGTCTCTTTAGTTTATTACAAATGAGCTTGAATTTTACAACTGCCTGTGAGTTGCACATAATTGTATTTCCTGAATCGCACCTGCCTGATGACAAAGTTTAAAATAATCTCATCTTCCAGGCAAGGGATCTTACTTAAGCCAACAAATGCTTATCCCTGAGAATAGAACTGCAAAAGAAGACTATAATTATTTTGATAACCATTGGATTTCTCTAAGAGATGTGCACATATATGCACATATTTAGGTGATTGTTGTGCCATTCATACCTCATAAATCAATCTGGCAGGTCCTTATAATCACTCGTGCTTTTCACATACGAATCTCCTTTGTTTTTCAATGTCTTCCTTGTGCTGCAATCCTGAGATCATGTGTATTATTCCAAAAGTGTTTCGCCGAGGAGATATAAGCAGCCTTGCCTATATTTTTCTTGATCTATAATGTGATTTCTTTGCTTAGTCTACCGAAAGTCATATTGCCTTTTTTCCTGCACCCCCTTGCATTACACGTTCATATGAATTTGCTACGAGTTATCACCCCAGGCCATTTAGCGTTACTACTTTCCAAATTTTTCCTCCATTATGAGTGTCTGTGTTTCATACCACATTTTCCAAATACATTAGCTCCATTTATCGAAACATCAATATTTAAAATAATTCTGTGCGTTAGTCAGCAAAATTTCTCTTCACATTTTATGCTCATACAAACCCCAGTAGGAATTTGGTGATGGTTTTCAGAGCTCCTCTAACAAATAATTATGTCAATTTCCAAAAATATTACTGATACGGCATTTCCTTCATTTAGACTTCTAACTTACTCCTGCTTAAGGTATTAAGTTCATCTAGCATCATTGGAATTAGGTAATATCTACCTCTTCATGATCTATAGAGCAGGGGTCCTCAAACTTTTTAAACAGGGGGCCAGTTCACTGTCCCTCAGACCGTTGGAGGGCCAGACTATAGTTTAAAAAAAAAAACTATGAACAAATTGCGGGCCCGGGACGAGTCGGCTGCTAAGCAGGACAGGCAGCGGCACCCAGCGGGCCAGATAAATGTCCTCGGCGGGCCGCATGTGGCCCGCGGACCGTAGTTTGAGGACGCCTGCTCTAGAGTAATGCTATCTCCATGTGAAAGAAGGAATCAAAAACTCTAAATTATTAACAGCAGAGACAGAATGTGTGAAATGCTAAGTTGATAAGGAGTATCATTGCTCACGTATCAAAAACAGCCTTAGTACATGTCTTACAATAGTATTTTATACTAGAGGACCGGTGCACGAAATTAGTGCACGAGGGGTATGTGTGCCTCAGCCCAGCCTGTACCCGCTCCAATCTGGGACTCCTCGAGGGATGTCCGACTGCCCATTTAGGCCCGATCCTGGTAGGATCAGGCTTAAACGGGCAGTCGGACATCCCTCTCACAATCCAGGACTGCTGGCTCCCAACTGCTCTCCTGCCTGCCTTCCTGATTGCCCCTAACTGCTTCTGCCTGCCAGCCTGATCACCCCCTAACCACTCCCCTGCCAGCCTGTTTGCACCTAACTGCCCTCCCCTGCAGGCCTGCCTCCCCTGCAGGCTAGATCACCCCCAACTGCCCTCCCTTGCAGGCCTGGTCCCTCCCAACTGCCCTCCCCTGCTGGCCTGATTGCCCACAACTGCCCTCCCTTGCAGACCTGGTCCCTCCCAACTGCCCTCCCCTGCTGGCCATCTTGTGGTGGCCATCTTGTGTCCACATGTGGGTAGTCATCTTTGACCACATGGGGGCAGCCATCTTGTGTGTTGGAGTGATGGTCAATCTGCATATTATTCTTTTATTAGATAGGATAGAGGCCTGGTGCACAGGCAGGGGCCAGCTGGTTTGCCCTGAAGGGTGTCCCGGATCAGGGTGGGGGTTCCCTTGGGGCATGGGGCAGCCTGGACAAGGGGCCTGTGGTGGTTTGCAGGCTGACCACACCCCCTGGCGACCCAAGCAAAGGCCCTGGGATCTGGGATTTATTTATCTTCTATAATTGAAACTTTGTAGTCTTGAGTGGAGACCAAGGCAGGCCAGAGCTGCGGAAACTTGGCTTCCTCCATCGCCGGGGCCAACTCAAGCCTCCTGCTCTCTCCAGCTCCGTGACTGCTGCCATTTTTGTTGGGATTTATTTATCTTCTATAATTGAAACTTTGTAGCCCTAAGCGGAGGCCTGGGCCAGCCAGGGTGTGCGGAAAGCTTGGCTTCCTCCATTGCCAGGGAAACCCAAGCCTCCTGCTCTCTCCGTGGCCACAGCCACCTTGGTTGGGTTAATTTGCATACTCGCTCCTGATTGGCTGGTGGGCATGGCTTGTTGGTGTAGCGGAGGTGCGGTCAATTTGCATATTACTCTTTTATTAGATAGGATTGCCGTTTAACTCATATACTTAACTTTTTATATCTTGTCTCCTGAAATGGATTCTTAAATACTTGAGAACATGGAGAGAGAGAGAGAGAGAGAGAGAGAGAGAGAGAGAGAGAGAGAGAGAGTGTGTGTGTGTGTGTGCGCACATTATTTGAGATTTCTACAGCTCCTACCACTATGCAGCATGTATAACAGAGGGTTAGAAACATCTGAAGAAGGAAGGAAGAGAGCAAAAGAGAATGGACTAAGCAATGGGAATAAATGCCCTTGAATAACACCAGGATGGGAAAGGCAGGGGATCCAGGGCTTAGTGACCAACCTGCCAACTCACTTGTAGTAAAATGTTTACAGGCAAGAAGAGCAATAGATTGGGAGAGGTAACCCAGTCATACAGTTTCATGCTTTTCAAAGAAAAATCATGGCTATTGTAGAGAAAAGGAAAATTAAAAGGGGCTGAAATCAACATAAAATAAAAGCATTGCTAGAAAGCTCTAGCTGACATTCAGCAGATTTCCCACAGTCATTCAGTGCATAGCATGGACTCAGCACATGTTTGCAGGATCCACTAATAGTGATATCTCACCACTTGTATGAATTCAGTCATATGCCAGTCACTATGCAAAGAGCTTTCTGTGAATTATCCATTTGGAGAAACTCATTAAATTTATATGAACAGGTAATCAATTTATTTTATGTAAATATTTATTTAATGTTTATTGAATTCCTGCTAAAGCTCTATGATGGAAGTACTATTATAAACTCTTTTTGTACATTTATACAGACTAGAGGCCCGGTGCACGAAATTCGTGCATTGGTGGGGGGGGCGGGGTTGTGTTCCTCAGCCCAGCCTGCACCCTCTCCAATATGGGACATCCCTTTCACAATCCAGGACTGCTGACTCCCAACCACTCGACTGCCTGCCTGCCTGATTGCCCCTAACCGCTTCTGCCTGCCAGCCTGATTGACACCTAACTGCTCCCCTGCCAGCCCAATTGCCCTTAACTCCCCTCCCCTGATGGCCTAGTTACCCCCAACTGCTCTCCCCTGCTGGCCCAGTCACCCCTAACTTCCCTCCCTTGCCAGCCTGGTTACCCCTAACTGCCCTCCCCTGCAGGCCTGGTTCCCCCCAACTGCCCTCCCCTGCAGGGCTGGTCCCCCCAACTGCCCTCCCCTGCAGGCCTGGTCGCCCTCAACTGCCCTCTTCTGCCAGCCTGGTCACCCCTAACTGCACTCCCCTGAAGGCGTGATCACCCCCAACTTCCCTCCCTTTCAGGCCTGGTCCCTCCCAACTGCCCTCCCCTGCTGGCCTGGCTGCCCACAACTGCCCTCTCCTGCCGACCATCTTGTGTCCACATGGGGGCAGCCATCTTTGACCACATGGGGGTGGCCATCTTGTGTGTTGGAGTGATGGTCAATTTGCATATTACCGCTTTATTATATAGGATGAGGAAGCTGAAGCAAAAAATGATGAATAACCAAGCTGACCGAAGCTTCTACAACTGGTTGGAAAGTGACTGGCAGGGTTCAGACTCAGGTGCTCTAACTCCAGAGCCTACATTTAGGCACTACTCCAGAACCCCATGTTACTTAGATAATATGTCTTTCTAAGAGAGATTTATATGATTCTATTGGCATGTTCTTGCCATGCTAGGCACCATATGTTAACTGTATTATATGAATCTTATGTTTAACAATATCCAAAAAAATGATATAGCCTTGGGACTTTATTAAGAGATTTCTGAGAAATGCTTGAATTCATACACAGGAATGAGAGCTACATCCATTTGGCTATTCTTAGGCCTAATTATAGACAATAAATGAGAAAAACTGTACAGTGAAGATGACATACCAATTCCTCTTAGGAACCTTAAGCCACCACGAGCAAAAGAAGAGCACATCTCTGCTTTGTTCTAGTCTCAATTTTTCTCTGAGTGGTGTCCCCATTCTCCTATACTTTTGTGTTCTGGGAATGTCTTTCTGGATTTTGAGGTCTCTGGGATGAATTCTTGTTCTTTTTATATGCAAATACCTGTTATTCTCTTTAAATAAACCTTTTATGAGGGCTTTCTTCCCTTCCAAGATGTAGAGTTCTAGGTGCTTATCTTCCTCAGTTCTTTTGTTTTGGGCTCAGACTAGTTTGTCCTAGAGAGCCTTCTCAGACAATTAGTCTCTTAGGCAGAGAGGATCACAGTGTAGATTTCAAAGTCCACTATCATTGGCAACAAGAACAGTTTCTGTTTTGAAAAGATATTTCCCAGTGTCCCACGCCATAATGATGTCTGTTGGTCTACACATCCTGTTGGACGATGTGGCTCAGAGACATTACTCTTCGATCCTTTCATACTCGGTATCATGTGAGCTCCATTTCTACTTCCACACCCCCAATTCCTTCCCTGTGATCCTTAGGACTAGCCTTTATTGCTAGTCATGTCAGGGTTCTTTGTGTCTTTTCCACCCTTTGAGATTTCCAGTTCTGTGGTCCTGGGCCAGAGAACACCCTTACTTAGATAAGCCTAAATTCCAATCCATGCACACCAGGGTGTCAATCTCTGCTGTCAGTGATTCTGCAGTGGTTCCAGGTCATCTTTCATTAATCTTTTGTTTATCACAGAAATAGGAAGTACCTGAGTGCTTTATTCTGAACTGTGAGTGAGAATATTTGTGATCTGATCTAGAGAAGTTTCCGTCACTCAACAACAACAAAAAAATTAATAACTTCAATGTACTAGAGAAACAGCAGTGAACAAGACAAGCAAGGGCTCTGCTCTCATAGAATTTACAGTCTATGACTTTGACATTAATTAATATTTATCCACTACATTTTATATGGAAAATATATGTTAGGTATTTGGGGTGGCCAATAAGTAAAATCTTTCTCAACTGAATTCAGAAACAGTTTAGAGATGGGAGAGATAGACACATGGACATCAAACCAACAGCTTTATTACTGTTAATGCTGATTGGAGAATGTGGCTTTAGATCTTCCTTTATTGCTGAATTTAAAAGACTGGTTTCCTTATTCACTGGTATAGTTTGACAGCTGTGGGCCATTTTTCCCTAGAAACAGAGCCTTTACTACAGAGGGCTGACAAGAATGCATAAATCCAATGGACATGCTCACTCTGAAAAAGAAAAGTCCAGAAGAGGCTGAATCTGGCATGTTCCCTTTCTTTTAAACTCAACAAATCATAATAGCTGAAGGGAGAATCTACTGAGGAGTATTGTTCTAGCAGAAATCCCATCACATGGAAATGTGAGAACAAAGTGATTGTTTATACAAATAACGAATTAGTAAATGAGACTATGAAAACAAGTATATTTGAGTCAGGGAAAACTTATTTGTCCTTGGAACACTGAAGTTTATTGAGACTTACCAAAAATTCTCCACAGATTAACTAACATTGATTTTGAGAGTTTGTGCCATGTAATAATTTCAGTAAATGGTCATAACACTAATGGTGATTTTATTTTGAAAGCAAAAGTTGCAGGTGAGCCAAAGATATATAGATCAAGACTTGCAAGCTTTCCATTCACATCTGAATTAAAGTAAACAGCAGCTTAAAATACAGTCCATATAACAGTAAAGACTAATGACAGTAATTGGAGGAAATATTTTTAACGAACCATTACATGCAGAGACAAACTGTTTGAGTATGCCTATCATTGAAAATTTAGTATCACCTTCTTGTAGGGTTGGACTTAAACTCTTTTCCAATATAATCTAAAAAGAAACAAATGGTTTTCTACCATAACCACTAGAGTAACCAGCAATAAGACTTCAAGTAACTCTGGACCTCACTCCGGAGGCTGCTGCACACACAAGACTCAGTCCTATTCCAAAGCTCTGTGCTTGTTCCTAGGAGATCAGGTCACACTGTTGAATCCCCCAATTTATTTAAATCTGTTATTTTATTTCAAGTGCTAATTGTCTCTCACTACAAACAGAGACTTCTCTCAGATGCAATTATTGGTATTACAATAGATAATCAACAGGAAAGCCTGAACACAGAGAGGGAAGGGTTGCCTTGGTTACAAACCTGAGGTGCTTTTATTATTCCAGTTCTAGCCACGTTTTGAAATTTCCCAAAACACCCCAAGAACAAAGTATTCCATTTTTTTCTTTTCTTCTTTGTGGCCCATTCGAGAAGTTTTAACCAATGTGGAGGCCTGGCCTTCTACAGATATCTGTACAAGGTCTCTTCAATAAATAACCCTACAAAACAGAGCTTTCATTTAGAACATTTGTATATGCATGTTCATGCACTTCTATAATAATAAGAAGGAACCACTGTTTCATGCTAGAGAAGCATGGTATTATATTTGCTCGATCCACAATCACATAATGCAGTCATTACTCCACATATACTCTCATCTCTCTTTTTGCAAAGCAAACAGAAAAATAAACCCCATTTAGCCAATTACTATCCCAGTCCCCAAATTTATTTTCCTGCAGATTTAGTAGGGCTAGTAGGGCAGCCAAAAGGCAGACCTCTCTCAAGGCTCTGTTAGTAATTTTTGTTTTGCTGCTTTCCCATTTATTTGGGAAGTTGAGGTTTTAAAAATTAAGATGGTTATGCACATAATAACCCATTAATGTTACTAGCCGTGTAGGAAAATCCACATTATACTTCATAGAACATTTTGTTGTTTGTTAGGCTGTATTAGTGGCCGATGTGATCTTCCCCATCGATCATTAATCTTGATTACAGGAGATAGGTATTTTTTTATTTCCAACATATCATGTGTACCCCCATGTGACTTACATTTCATCTGCCTCAGTAGAGATATTCGGAAGTGTAAATGATAGCTACTATTTATTAAGGACTTCATACCTGTCAAAACCTGTATTAGAACCTTTAACAAATCCTCTACTATCTAAACATTACAACAATCCTATCATGCAAACATTATTGTCACTATTTATAATAAGGAAATGAAGGGTTATAATATGACTTGAATAGATTATTTTAATCCAAAAATGCTTTTACTAAGGAGGTAGCATGAAATGCTTAAGAGTCAGATTACTGGATTAAAATCCTAGCTCTGCCACTTAGAGATGTGTGATTTTTGACAAGTTACTTAACCTCTCTCTGCCATAGTCATTTTATCAATAAACTAGAGGCCCGATGCATGAAATTCGTGCAAGGGGCTTGGCCCCCGCTGCCCCAGCTTTGTTCAGAAGGTTGTTTGGCTGTTGGCCTAAGTAGCATATTATGCTTTTATTATTATAGAGGGGGAAATGATAGAAATAGGATTACAGTGAGAACTAAGTGAGTTAATACATATAAACACTTAAAACATTGCCAGATATATGGCAATTATCCAATGTTAATCCTTTAAATATTTCGAGTACTATAAAATTTCCCAACGTGATTACATTCTAATGTTTCAATTACATTACTATAGTTATTTCCTACATCTACAATAAGTTTAATTTTTTATCAGAGTCATTGAAGATTACAAAATATTACTATGAGTATAAAGTATTTCTATACTATGCTTAGCAGAGTTAGATAGGCAATACAAATTTTAAACATAAATGTATATTATTTTGCTATTTAAATACTTACTAATATTTACAACTAGCTTAAACCCTTCTTTGTTAACATTACCGAGAGACATAAAATACTTCAGACAAAGCTGACACTATGCAAAACTGTCACAAGAATACCTCCTATTCTGCTGTCCACCCTCCTAGTAATTTTATGTATGCTCTCCTCCATTTCCATTAGAATCTATTTCCCCAGGTTTTCTCCTATGTCAGAACAGTTTTCAAATCTTTCCACTAAGCCCTGGCTGTTGTGACTCAATGGGATGGGCAGCATTCTGTGCACCAAGAGGTTGCAGGTTCGATTCCCGGCCAGAGCACATGTCCAGGTGGTGGGTGAGATCGAGCCCTGCCAATTGATGTTTCACTCTCTCTCCCTTCTCTCTTCCTCTCTCTCTAAGAAATCAATAAAAAAAAGTTAAAAATATAAGTGTGTTGGTTATTAAACTAATGTCTTTCAGGTTGAAATGCATCCCTCTGTCCTTTCTGATGCTAGGGCTGGACTTGGCAAAAACTATTTTTCCTTTGCCTGTTAGGCATGACCAATAGAGGGCAGTAGAGAGAGAGGGAATAAGGGCTGTTTATCTTGGTTATTCTGTCTTGCCAGTACTGGATTAGTGGTAACAGTAGTCCCAGACTCCAGCTTGCTTCATCATTCCAAATACTTTAGAAGCACCAGCTGGGAAGTACCTCTCCTCAAGGTTCTGAGTCCTTAGTTCATGGGGCCACTCTTTTGACCCTCTGAGGTACCAGAGTTGCTAGACAGCTCCCCACTACTGAGAAGGCAAATTCCAACTCTGCAAGTCCTCTTCCCTAAGTTACTAGGTTTAGATAATTCCAACCTCGTCCCTTTTTTCTGGGGCCCTGAGTGGTGGCTACTCTGTAATTACTATTTCTGTGTTACTTATATGGTCACCTTTTGCTTTTTCATTCTTCCAACAATTTTTTAAAAATGTCTTTATTTTATATTCCCTCTCATAAAATACCTGTTATTTCCAATTTCCTGTCTGGACCCTAACTGATCCAGAAGTGCTATAAATAACTATTTGAATGCTATATTCTTGGAAGTCTTGGAAACACATCAAGAATAAAAAAAAAAAAAAGAATGAAGAAGAATTTTAGGTACCTTTCAGTAGGCAGAGAAGACTTTTGTGGGGGTAGAAAAATTTTAAATTACCCCCCCCCCAAGTAATTACATTACTAAGCAGCCAGTTCTGCCCACAGGCAGGAGGAATTCTCTCTTACTCCGGGGAGAGTCAGCCTTTTTGTTCTAGTCCAGCCATCAACTGATTGAATGTGGCCCACCCAACTTAGGGAGAGCAATCTGCTTTACTCAGTCTAACAATTTAAATGTTAACCTCATCCAGAAACATCCTCAATGAATACCCAGAATAATGTTTAACTAAATATCTGGGCACCCCATGGCCCAGTCACATTGACACATAAAATTAACTATCATGTTTGCCAACAAACCAAATGACCAGTTGAAATTTGGTCCACAGTCAACTCAAATAGCTATAATTGAGGAAGAAAACTTTGGGATAATTCAGCAATCCATCACAGTCTTTCCCTTCCATCCCATCCCTGCCTTGTGAACTCTCTTTGTCTTTCCCAGTTGGGAGTTTTACCCCTGTCAGCCAGGTTTCCTGTATCTTTCTAGGCTGCTAGAATGGTTCTCAGTCCTTGGGGCTCTGCAGATCATGAGCAGTACATGTCAGTAGCAAGGAACTGAAAAACCTATCAGGAACCAAGAAATATCTTGGGAAGAGTGGACTGAATAGAAGGTACAAGGTACCAAGGTAATCCCCCCAAAAAAAGAAAAGATATTATATATATACTAGAGTCCCGGTGCATGAAATTTGTGCACAGGGGTGTGTCTCTCAGCCCAGCCTGCACCCTCTCCAATCTGGGACCCACTGGGATCAGGCCTAAACAGTCGGTCAGACATCCCTCTCACAATCAAGGAATGCTGGCTCCCAACAGCTCATCTGCCTCTACCTGATTGCCCCTAACCACTTCTGCCTGCCAGCCTGACCACCCCCTAACCACACCCCTGCCAGCCTGATCAATGCCTAACTGCTCCCCGGCTGGCCCGATTGCCCCTAACTGCCCTCCCCTGCCAGTCTGGTCATCCCAACTGCCCTCCTCTGCTGGCCTGTTCACCCCTAACTGCCCACAACTGCCCTCCGCTGCAGGCCATCTTGTGGTGGCCATCTTGTGTCCACCTGGGGGCAGCCATCTTTGACCACATGGGGGTGGCCATCTTGTGTCTTGGAGTGACGGTCAATTTGCATATTACTCCTTAATTAGATAGGATATATTAGAGGCGCAGTGCACAAAATTTATGCACTTCGGGGGGTCCCTCAGCCCAGCCTGTGCCTTCTTGCAGTCTGAGAGCCCTTGGGGGATGTCCAAATGACAGGGAGCGGGCCTAAGCCGTCATCTGGACATCCTTAGTGCTGCTGCGGAAGCAGGAGAAGCTCCTGCCACCGCCACTGCACTCGCCAGCTGTGAGCCGGGCTTCTGGCTGAGCATTGCCCCCCCTGTGGGAACACACTGACCACCAGGGGGCAGCTCCTGCATTGAGGGTCTGCCCCCTTGTGGTCAGTGTGCATCATAGCGACCAGTCATTCCACCATTCAGTTGATTTGCATATTAGCCTTTTATTATATAGGATGTTTTTAAACATACAGTGAATTTTGAATGTGTACAGTCTTTCCTAAGATCTGTACTAATACAGCTAAGGTACTTCTGGAAAAAAACTTAAACCAGGAATCAACAATATGGATTTCCACTTCATTATGAGTTTTTTGTTGGCTCTTCCCTTTGTTATCTGAATTATGTCAATAGCAAATAAAACACAGGGTCTAGTAGAATATGAAATTTTAAATTATTCGGAGACTGATTATATGGCTTGTGAATTATTGTATCTCTTTTCATATCTCACACTTCCACATACACTGGCATCTCCAATAAGAGTGTGGCTTTGAAATATGAAATTCATAAAATGGGAGCTTCTCAATCTGAAAGAGACTTAAAAGTTAACTCCTTAATTTTGTGAGTTAGCCAATTGTTTTAAGAGGGGAAAGTAAATTACCAAGGTATGTGAATGAGTTAGTGGAAGGGATTAAAATTAGGCAATTTACTGGTAAACCTACTAGCTTACACCTCTAAGGTGCTTTGAGAGAAAATATGATAGTGTTAATAAAAGTAAGATTGGAGAATTATATAAGGATTTTAATTTTCTGCCTTATTCCTACTCCTTTGGGAAATTGGAAATTGACTTTAATGAATTGTTTATGTTCCTGGAAGAGAGAGATAATGTTTCCTAATCCAGAGTCCAAGACCTAACTGATGTGTGATCTGGGACTCACATACACACGCGCACACACACACATATATACACATGTCCTTCACCTTTGAAATGTTAATAGCATTATTTTTCTTGTTCATGATTAGAGCTGAAAAGACTAAAGCATCCCCGGCAGATCTGCCACACTGAGACACATATAAAACGTCCTTTCTGATGATGTCCCTTGACTCAAGCACTGTCACTGACTAAGGCTGGTATTACTTAGTCTGCTTTCAACCAGAGTCCCTGCAACAACCACAGCGAGCTTTCAGGCCTCTACAGGGAACTTTCCAGGAAGATTGGAAAAGCCTGGAACATAACTTGTCAATTCCCCGTGGCCATGCCCCTTGCATTTCAGATGTGTTTAAGGAGCAGAAAACCGAGAAAGGAAGAGAAGGCAGGGGGTGCACACTGAAGACATTTGACTGCTTCTGTGAAATGTTGGAAATAAACACTGCACTAAGTGCGCTAACCTTCGATGGCTCCCTTTTGAGATGCTGATTAAAATTTGTCCATGGCCACCATTTTCCTCTAAGTAAAATGCCAGGCAAGGTTCTTTGTGATTTTACCTCCGACAATTTATCCAGCTTCATTTCTCACTGCATCTGCCCAGCACCACCCTCCTACCTCCAAAATCCTGAATCTTACAATTGATATATAAACACTTTCCATTGCCCTTTTATCTTCCCACGCCTTTTCACAGGCCAGTACCTTAGTTGGGAACATTCCTCTACTCTTTACTTGCTAATGGGGCCCAGCAGACTCACTCCACTGTTCTCTCCTCAGGAAACTTGCCTCCCTCCAGTTTGTCCTTACGGGGTCTGCGGTAGCCAGCCTTTATGGTGGCCCCCAATGAGCTTACCTCCTGATATTCATAATCTTTTGGTCTCTTCCCACACTGAATAAGTTGACCTGTGTAACCTAAGGAAATTGTCAAATGTGTGACTTTTGAGGTTAGGTCATAATAAATCCTCCCTTGCTCTCTCTTTTATCCCTTACTCCGGCGGGGGGGGGGAGGGGGTGGCGGGGGGTAAGGGGGGGGACAACCCATATCTTAAAATCATCCAATCAGCCCTCTGGAGAAATCAATGTGGTGAAGCCATGTGCCAACAGCGAGTATCAACTCTCCAGCCACGTGAGTGAGCTGTCTCAGAAGTAGATCCTCAGCCCCACTGAGCCTTCAAATGATTGTAGTCCTGGCTGAAACCTTGACTTTAACCTCCTGAGGGCTCCCAAGCCAGTAACATTCAGCTAAGCTACTCCCAAATTCCTGGTTCACAGAAGATAAGTATTTGTTGTTGTTTTAAGCCTCTGTGCTTTGGAGTAAACTATTATGCATATACAGGTATAGGGTCTCTCTCCTCTATTTTTCCATAGCATCCTGTGTTTCCCTCCATCGAAACCCACTTCTCATTGTTTATTTACCGATCTGCCTTTTCCACTAGCCTGAGGTCATCTTGAAAGCAGAGACATAGCAAGTCATCTTTTTATTATTATTACTAGAGGCCCAATGCATGAAATTCATGCAGGGTAGGCCTTCCTTCCCCCGACTGCCAGCAGTGGCTTTCCTCTGGCTACTAGCACCCAGGCTTCCCTCCGACTGCCAGCACCCGGGACCCGGGCTTCCCTCTGGCTGCCAGCAGCCAGCCCCACCCCATGCTCACACCTGCCTTGGCCTGGTGCTGCCTACGGTCCGCCACCACCCCCCTCCCTTTCCCCTCGATTGATCGCTCTGCCGGCCAGTGGCCTTGGCCTCCCTCTGCTGGGCAATCATGGGGCAATGGTGGGCCCCCCAATCGCATCACACCCGCCTTGGCTGGCCTGGTGCTAGTGCGTGTCATAGCGTGGTCGTCCAGAAGGTCATCCGGAAGGTTGTCCAGAAGGTCGTCCAGACAGTCATTCTGCTATTTGGTCGTTCAGTCGATTTGCATATTACACTTTTATTATTATAGACTAGAGGCCCGGTGCACGAAATTCGTGCACGGGGGAGAGGGGTGTCCTTCAGCCCAGCCTGCACCCTCTCCAATCTGGAACCCCTTGATGGATGTCCTACTGCCCGTTTAAGCCCGATCCCTGGGATTGGGCCTAAACGGGCAGTCGGACATCCCTCTCACAATCCAGGACTGCTGGCTCCCAACTGCTCGCATGCCTGCCTTCCTGATTGCCCCTAACCACTTCTGCCTGCCAGCCTGATCACCCCCTAACCACTCCCCTGCCAGCCTGATTGATGCCTAACTGCTCCCCTGCCAGCCTGTTTGCCCCTAACTTCCCTCCCTTGCAGGCCTGGTCCCCCCCCAACTGCCTTTGCCTGCAGGCCTGGTTGCCCCCAACTTCCCTCCTCTGCCAGCTTGGTCACCCCTAACTGCCCTTTCCTGCAGGCTTGATCGCCCCCAACTGCCCTCCCTTGCAGGCCTGGTCCCTCCCAACTTCCCTCCCCTGCTGGCCTGAATGCCCACAACTGCCCTCCCCTGCTGGCCATCTTGTGGTGGCCATCTTGTGTCCACATGGGGGCAGGATCTTTGACCACATGGGGGCAGCCATATTGTATGTTGGAGTGATGGTCAATTTGCATATTACTCTTTTATTAGATAGGATATAGGCCTGGTGCATGGGTGGGGGCCAGCTGGTTTGCTCTGAAGGGTGTCCTGGATCAGGGTGGGGGTTCCCTTGGGGCATGAGGCGGCCTGGGCGAGGGGCCTGTGGTGGTTTGCAGGCCAGCCATGCCCCCTGGCGACCCAAGCGGAGGCCCTGGTATCTGGGGTTTATTTATCTTCTACAATTGAAACTTTGTAGCCTGGAGCGGAGCCAAGCATTCTGCTTGCTCCGTGGTGGCAGCCATTTTGGGGGGGATTTATGTATCTTCTATAATTGAAACTTTGTAGCCTTAAGCGGAGGCCTGGGCCGGCCAGGGTGTGCGGAAAGCTTGGCTTCCTCCATCACCGGGGGCAACCCTAGCCTCTTGCTCTTTCCAGCTCCGTGGCTGCCGCCATTTCTGTTTGGATTTATGTATCTTCTATCATTGAAACTTTGTAGCCTTGAGTGGAGGCCTAGGCCAGCAAGGGCAGGTGGAAAGCTTGGCTTCCTCCATTGCCGGGGAAACTCAAGCCTCCCTCCTGCTCTCTGTGGCCATAGCCATCTTGGTTGGGTTTATTTGCATATTCACTCCTGATTGGCTGGTGGGCGTGGCTTGTGGGTGTGGCTTGTGGATGTAGTGGAGTGATGGTTAATTTGCAAATTACTCTTTTATTAGATAGGATTATTATCATTATTATTGATTTCAGAGAGAGGAAGGAAGAGAAATAGAAGCATAGAAACATCAATGATGAGAGAAAATCATCAATCAGCTGCCTCCTGCATGCCCCCTACTGGGGATTGAACCCACAACCTGGGCATGTGCCCTGACCGAGAATCTAACTGTGACCTCCTGGTTCATGGGTCGACGCACAACCACTGAGCCACACCGGCTAGGCACAATTCATCTTTTAATTTAATTTATAAAGCTTCAATGGCCCAGAGAAGAACTACTCCTAATGACCATACAGGTTGTACAAATGCTCAAAAGTGCCTGCCCAATGTGCTGAAGCAATGGAGATCTAGCCCTTGCTCGCTCAACAAGTCGAATGTCCTGGTGAGGGCTGCTGCCACTGGAAGAGAGAGGCACTCCTTTCTTTGTAGAAAGAAAGGCACTTTTACTCACTAAATCTTGTCAAGGGATCACCATTCTAGTTCATTCACTGTGTCATCAGGGTACATTCAGGAGACAGAACCCATACAGGGGAAGTTTAATATCAAGAATAATTATCACCGGGACGCATTGGCTTAGTGGTTGGGTGTTGACCCATGAACAAGGAGGCCACAGTTAGATTCCTGGTCAGCATAGATGCCCGAGTTGCAGGCTTGATCCTCAGTGTGGGGTTGTGCAGGAGGCAGCCGATCAATGATTATCTCTCATCATCGATGTTTTCCTCTTTCTCTCCCTCTCCCTCCTCTCTGAAATCAATAAAAACATATTTTTTAAAAAAAAGAATAATTCTCTACAATAGGGGATTGGAGTACTAGGGTGTTAGCCACTAATACAAGAGTAACTGATATAAGGATCAGCCACTACATCCACAACTGAGGCAAAGTACCCAAGTAAGGAATAAATGTAAGAGAAAAACCCCTGTCTCTCCAGGGCTTTTGCTGCAGAGAGCATGGCGGGGTCCACTAAATGGCAGGGGAGTTTGCTGAGGTGAAGCAAGAGCAGAACTTGCTGGGAAGCCAACCTTTGGCAAACTAGAGGGAGATACCAATGGGGAGGTGGCACTCATGCCAAAGGAGAGCACACCCTGAAACCAGGGAGAGAAAGCCCCAGCTTCCTTCTGTGTCCCTCCAGTGCCTTCTACTGCCAGGCATAACTTAGTGCGAGTTGGCATGGGAGAAATGTTCCAGCATCATTAGCAGGGCAATGAAGAGCGATTGTGGCTGAGAGGCCATCCAGATTGATAACTGGCACATCCAAGGAGAAGGCAGTCCTCTTTCGAATTTGTCATTCATAAGGGAGGGTTGCTTCTCCGAGACAATGTGTGCTGGTATAATCTCTTGGTTATTTCTATTGACTGTATCTTCAAACTGAACTTAGTAGCCTCTTGGCACTTCATGTCTCAGGCCTGACTGAGTTCATCTACACGATTCCCGATCCTGGTGGCTACATTTCCCACGACACTGCAGCCCGTTACACCCTGAGCACTGATGTCAACGGAACACCTGGACACCTTCTTATTATAAATGTGGGCCTTGCAGTTGATGTTGTATACAGTGAGTAATGTGACAGATGGAAGATGAAATCTTCTCAATGCTGGATCTAATGAGGATACCGGACTTCTATCATTTTATAGTAAGGCTGCCTGGCTCTTAAAAACAGTTTGGTTTATAATATCTGTCAGAGAGGAGTGATGCTTTGTGGCATCAAATCACAATAGTGTCTTCACTAACAGGGATAGAGTAGTAATAGATACTCGCATAGAGTTACACAGCATGAAACTGTGGCTTATCATCTCTATTTGTATTATTTTTCTATAAAATGAAATAGCATCAATATAAATACCTAGCAGTCTCTGTTAATCCTGCTGCTCTGAAGAAATATGCTAACTATATGCTGAAATAAAAGTTCTATTTCTAATGTACTAAGGGCAGAATTAATGTCAATTAGTTCAGTCAACATTTATTGAGTCTGGTGAAGTTACAAAGAAAGAAGATTATATTCTTGCCTTAAAGTCACATGCAATCTAATATTTTCTGCCATGGCTTTCTGTGGAATTCTATTGACTACACTTCTTTTTACAGTATTTCTCTCTTTTTTATGATACTTTGATATTAAATGAAAGCAGAAAACTGGAGAGCTGCACCATATGACTATCTGGATTTTGTTGAGCATTCCTGTAAACAACCTCTCCTTAATCTTGAGATGCACATCCTCACCTACTAAAGAATCTTGGAAAAGGTAAACATTTGTTAAGAAATTTAACCTACTTCTATCAAAATGTCTTTGGTAAGCAATTTCCAAATGCGAGAGAAGTGTCACACAGAACAAAATCTGCACAGCAGCCGTGAGTGCTTCGCAGTAGTTCTGGGAGACATAAAGAAAAAAAGGAAGATTTGCAAGCAATAAAAGGTAGTGGGCCTAATAACCATTACTTTTAAGAAAACAAACACAAACAGCTACTGTAAATCAAACTTATTCAGCAATGATGTCTTTCTACAGAATTTAGAAAATAAGCTTGATTAATACTAATTCAAAAAATGTAGGAATGATGCTGTTGAGAAAGGAAAGGGATCAGAGGTACAATGATGATAATAAAAATAATCATTATAATGCTAACCAGTACTCCCTGAACACTTTCAATGAGCTGGGCACTATTCTAGGCCCCTAGGTAGTGTACTAAGGTTCTCCAGAGAAATAGAACCAATCAGTATCTCTGGAGAACCCTGACATATATACACATACACATGCAACACATACATATGTGAGATATGTATGTATACATAGGTAACATGTGTAAGTGTACATATATATGACGTATACATATATGTGACATTTAAATTTATGCATACATATGTATATTATATATAGAGAGAGAGATTTCTTATAGGAATTTGGCTCAAGCAAGTATGGAGGCCAAAAAGTCCCATGCTCTGCTGTCTGCAAGCTGGAGACCCAGGAAAACTGAAGTGTAATTCAGTCCAAGTCCAAATACCTGAAAACCACGAGTGCTCATGTCCAAGTGCAGGAACAGATGGACATCTCAGTTCAAGCAGAGAGAGTGTATTTGCCCTTCCTCTACCTTTTTCTTTGATTCAGGCCCTCAATGGGTTGGGAGATGCCCACCCACATTTATGAGGTCTTTCTTCTTTACTCAGCCCACCAATTTAAATGCTAATCTCTTCTGGAAACACCCCATGCCCAGAAATAACATTTTACCAGCTATCTGGGCATCCCTTAGCCCAGTGCAGTTCACATAAAATTAACCATCATGGGTGGATACTGTTTTTATCAACCAGCCTAACTCCCCTTTTAACCACACTGCTCCACTGCCTACTAGTATTTCCCCAACTGAAAACAGAAACACACTCTTTAATGTGTTAACATATTTATGGAAAAGCATGAGATTTTCATCAGTATTAAACTATAAAATATAGAACTCTTAGTTGCTGTAGTCTTTACTAAATAAGTGGAAAAAGAAAAAAAAAAACATTTAAGAGACTGGGATTTGCCAAAGACCATGGTAGGTGATTTGATATATACTATCTTGTTCATATGCATTCCTGATGTTATGTGTGGTACTTGGCATCTTTGTTTTTACCCTTTGTCAATCCTGCCTTCTGATGACAGTATCAGTGCTGGGGGAATGAACAGAGATGTCTTGGAAGCCCTTGAATAAACACGTGTTGTGGTGTGGCAACTCAGAGTGGTTTGGGTGAAGCAGAACAGAAGCCCCTCAAAGAAGAATCATAGTTTTCTTGAGACTCTTTGGTTTTTTTATAACAGGAACTCACACAAACACAGTTAAGAAAAAATAAATAGGGTTTTAGTAGAAAGTCATATGAATTTCCCATGCAACCAGTTGCAAGAAGTGCATCCACGTCTCCTGCAGGTAAGAACTGGGGAAGAACATGTTGCTAGAGTTTGCTCTTTCCTTCCCACCAACGGCCCCGCTCATTCCCACTGCTCTCTGCAGTGATTCTTCTCTGTGTCAGCCTGCTGGCCTCTTTTCTTTCCTCAGGTGTCTCTCAGTCACCCAACCCAAGATACTTTCAGCAACCTTGGGAGAAAGGAAATGTTTCACCTAATTCAGCCTTTGAATGCTCCACCCTTAAATCCAATTGTCTATGATCTGAAAGGAAGGGTCAGAGTCATAAAATATAAATGTGCAGCTGTAATGGCTCAACTTAGGCCAGATGAGTGTATGGGCGAAAGAGGAGCTGGAGGCAATTTAATCAACATCTATTCTACATCAGTACTAGAAGGTTACTGCCACACTACTTCCCATGGAACTTGAGTAAGATACTTGGCCTCTGTGTGCCTCGATTTCCGCAACTGTGAAATGGGGTAATTTTTGTGTGAGGATTATTAATTCATATGACATGCTGAGAATGCAATAAATATTATCTATTATTATTGTTGTTGTTTGCTGTTATTGTCTGCGGTCAACTCCTAACACCTGTAAATGCAATAACCTAGAGATTAAATACCATTAACCACACTCATTTTATTGGGATAGTCTCTCCTTTCCTACATGAAAAATTTAATAATCCATAAATTTGGAGGTAAAAATATTGAAAGATTCCAGAAAAAGAGGAATGGGAGGTATAACTCTTTTAGAAACAATGCCTAACTCCCCAACTATTATTTGTCATATCAATGATAGTGACCTATCATTTTAGGTCATTCACATTTCTGCACTCTAGACATAAATTTAAAAATTTTGTGGTTGATAAACAATGGAAGCTTTTCAATTCCAAGGAGGAACATATAGAAAAATGAGTCTTGGGCAGTGGTCCTTGGGGCAATTGGCTGAACTACTGTAATGGAACTGTCCAGTCAATTAGTTCCATTTAACTGGCTGGTAGCTTGACCACTGTATAGAAACGCTCTGAAATGTGGGCATTATTGAACAAAGCAAAACAAAGTGACCCATTAAAATAGATTGCAATGAAAGAAATAAGGCCCTGCTGGGATTGGTGTTGAATACACTGACCCGTTCTGAATAGCAGAGGCTTTCTTTTCAAATCTTCATTATTTGAAGTCACTTTGCGATTTCTGGTATAGATATAATTCTGGAACCATTCTCTATCCCTTGAAACAATCTCCCCTCCATCTCTAGACCTCTAACATAGTAGACAATTCTTCTAATTCTAGTCAGTGTCTTAATTCTTATTCTTTCTCTGAAATCTAAAACTATACACTGAGTTTAAAGAATTTAAAGAATTTTCTGGTTTGTCCTATAAAAAGGAAAACTCCTTCTTCTCCTTCTCCTTCTTCTTCTTCTTCTTTTTTTTTTTTTTCTAGATTGGTGTCCCTACCCCTCCACCTCCCTGTATTAACTTATTATTCACTTTGTTCTGCCTTCTCACTATAAAAAATAAAAAAGTTATTTTTTAGTTCTTTCCCTCTGTACTGTCACTTCAGATTCACAGTTGCTAAGTGTTCCAGGAGCCTACCAAAGGGACTTTCTCATGGTGTGATTTGCAAACTTTGAAATAACACCCACCAGCAGAAGCACCATATGCTATGAAGTTACACAGTAAACTGACAGGAGCATCTCATTTGTCATTTGAAATTCAGAAAATGTCAGCAATTTTCATACCCAGCCATTGCCTAAATGCCTCTCTGGTTAGCAAGGAGTAACATGTACTATAAATGCACATGAAATATGAAATTTTTATTGTGATTCTAGAGGAATAATAATAGCAATGCCAGTATTAAGACCTATACAAATTGATGAGCATATGGACAGACTTATCAAATTTCTATAGTCCTTTTCTATTCTGTGCACATATCTCTAGATGAATGGTTTTATCTGTAAGGTTTATGGCATTTAGACTGTTCACATTCTATAACCTGGTGATTCAAATGTGCCTTTTTATGATAAAATAGAATACCAAAGAATATTTTTAATCCATTAAAGGCAAATTTAACATAAAACACAAGCTGTTCCCTTTGTGATGAAGCTGAATTTTCACCCAGCTGCACTTAGCTACAACAGAACCAAGAGCGAAAACTACTTGGCAATACTTCCTAATTAAAGGATGTTAATTACTGCTAAATACTATACACTTTCCATGTTATAAAGGTTCACCTAAATCAATGTTATTACAATATTAAAAAAATTAATGATAATTTCAGGTCTAGTAAGTGTGGCCAAAGTACCCGTCAGTTCATACTGTTAAGTGACTTCACAATGGAATTTCTTAAGCAGCATTGTATAAAGACTGGAATGGCCTCACACATTCAGCACATCTTGTGTGTATTAGTCATAGAACCTGGTGGTGTCCCTTCTTTTGCAGAAGCAGAGGATGTGTGAAAGTAAAGAATGGAACACACTGAGTCTCTAGGTTTTTACTTCACTCTGAATTTGCCTTTGGCCAGCATGGCCTCTTTAGAATAGAGGGTGTAAGACAGAGCTCTCCACTCTCTGTATGACCAGTGGATCATGACCAGTAGGGACAGGGAAAGTAACATTTACTAAGGCTTGGACGCTTTCTCATTTGATAAAACAGTCCTTCAGGGTACATATAAATACCCCTGCTTGCATATGAGGATTTGAGGGCTTAGAAGTGAAAGCTGCCAAGTGTATTCAATTAATAGGTGGCAGAGCCATACTCCAAGCCCATTCTCTCTGACCTCAATTCACAGGTTCTTTCCATTTGTTCCCTGTTATAAAAGGGAAATATGAAAACATTTTGCTTTATGAGCCAATATTCTTCCTTCCCTTATCACTTGGCCACAAGTCCTGCTATGTTTATTTGAAGTTTGGCTCAAGAGGTGACTACAGACTTGGCTCTACCACTGATGGAAGCATAACCTAGAAAAGTCACTTCACGCCTTTGAGCATCAATTTCCTCACTTACAAAATGAGCAATGACCCTAAGTCTCTCCTAAGATTTAATGATGATCAAAGAAGGTAATGTCTCAGGAAAGAAGGTATTTATAAAACTATCTATATATCTATATATGTAAAAAGTCAGCTACCTTAACAACCAGAGACCAGAACACCACGGCCCCTCGCCCAGGCTGGCCCACCACCCACCCGCACCCCCGTACCCCCAGGGAGCGGTTAGGGGCGCCCGTAGGCAACGCAATAGGCTGCGAGTTTGATGGGGGAAAGACGAAGAAATAGAGAGGCAGGTCTTAAGGGTCTGCGGGGTTGGGGTGGTCGGCCCAAAGTAGGTTTGGAGTGTGCTGGGGAAGGAAGAGGAAGATCCGACTGGAAAATGGCTCAGCTCAGTACCTTTCCATGGACTGAATGGGCGGTTGTTTCATGAGTGTGCTTGGGACCGACATGTTCATGGCAGCGGCAGAGCTCCCGAAACTTCACTGATTCCAAATAGTAAACAGCTATCAATGTCAAAGAACAGAAAAATCCTCTCCAACTGGAGGCCCTGGACTTACAATGCGACTAAAGGAAATACCATTTAAGGAGGAGCTAGAAAAACCGGAAGTATGCAACCAGAGGATTGTGGGATTGTGGAGGACGCCTGGGCGCCTACTGCTGCCATGAGCCTGCTATTGCGCATGTACATAGTCAGCCGTATAGTCCTCAGTTTCCCAGCATTTGGAGGTGACTTTGGCGGGAAATTATTTCTACTGAGGTTTGCTGTTCCCTTGTGGCGAGGAAGAGCAGAATTAAAGGTTTCCTTTGTTACCTTGGTTTGAAGCGGAGGACAAAAGCCGGGGGTATGACCAGCTCTACGAGGAGTACACACGCACCTTCCAGGAACTGCAGAAGAAGCGCACCGCATCAAAGCCTTCAATGAAACCATCAAGATCTTAGAAGAGCAGGGCCAGACTCAGGAGAAGTGCAGCAAGGAGTACCTGGAGCGCTTCTGTGTGAGGGCAATGAAAACGAGATGCAGAGGATCCTGCTGAACTCAGAACAGCTCCAGTCTCACATCGCCGAGATCCACAAGAGCCGCAGGAAGCTGGAACAGGAGCTGCGGACACAGGCCTCGGACAACCGTGAGATGGATAAGTGTAAGCACAGCCTGAAGCCAGACCTCATGCAGCTGCACAAGATCCCAGACCAGTGCCTGGTATGGCTCACCCAGAAAGGCGCCCGGCAGAAGAAAATCAACGAGTGGTTGGGAATCAAAAATGAGACTGGAGACCAGTGTGCGCTGATGGAGGATGAGGATGACCTCCCCCACCATGAGGAGCAAACCTGGTGTGTGTGCAAGATCAACCGCACGCAGGCTGAGGGAATGCTGAACAGGAAGCGGGATGGTACCTTCCTCATGCGTGAGAGCAGCCAGTGAGGCTGCTATGCCCGCTCTGTGGTGGTGGACGGCGATACCCAGCACTGTGTCATCTACCGCCCGGCCACTGGCTTGGGTTTTGCGGAGCCCTACAACCTGTACGGGTCTCTGAAGGAGCTGGTGCTGCATCACCAGCACACCTCTCATGCAACACAGCGATGCACTTACCATCACACTGGCACATCCTGTGTGAGCCCGCCCCCCACCCCAGCCCCCTGACTCATACAGAGCAGGACTCCATCTTTCTGTCTGTCTGTCATCTGTCTGTCTGTCTCTCTTCTTTGTGAATCTTTCTGTCTCAATCTCCCTCTTGCTTTCTCTGAGTCTTTCTCTTCCTGTCACTCTTTCTATCCCCATCTCTGTCCTCTCTGTCTCTTAGTCTCTGTGCCTCTAAGTCTCCATTAGAGGAGCATACTTCCTCCACCCCATGCCCCCTTTCCCCATGGGCACTGCCCTCCCTGGCTCTGGCTGCCCCCACCAGTTCCTAGAGTTCCCCCAAGCTCCCCCTGCCTGTACCTGCCATGTTTACAAAGGCCCCTGGGGTGCTCAGCCCCAGCTTGGTGCCCTGATTTTTAAGCCATAGACCTGGGGTCAGGGCAGGAAGAAGGCAGGAAGGAACTTCGCTGGGCCACTTCCAAGAACCTCAGCTGTGACATTTGGGGCCAGGTGAGTCCTGCCCTGCCCCACACACCCAACTTCCCCTCGAAACCCTGAACTGAAACCCTCACCCGTTACCCCCACATGGAGCTGCTTCCCAGAAGCCCTCCTCCCCCAAAAGCAAAATAATTAAAAACTAGAGGCCCGATGCACAAAGATTCATGCAAGAATGGGCCTTCCTTCCCCTGGCTGCTGGCACCGCCTTCACTATGGCAGGAGCCACCTTTCCACTCCAGCCCAGAGCTGCCTTTCCACCTTCCCATGCTGCCCAGAGGCCCGGAGCGGCTGGGGTGGTGCAGAACACCTGCATTGTCGCCATGGCGACAACTCAAGTGTCCCGCCCCACCCCGGGCTGCTCGGCACCTGCGTATGCAAAATAACCAGTCATCTTTGTTGGGTTAATTTGCATGCTCACCCCTGATTGGCTGATGGGCGTCATGAATGTACGGTCAATTAGCATGTTACTCTTTTATTAGGTAGATTAGAGGCCTGATGCACGAAGATTCATGCAAGAATGGGCCTTCCTTCCCCTGGCTGCCAGCACCACATTAGCTCTGGCCGGAACTGCCTTTCCACCTTCCAACACTGCCCAGAAGCCCAGAGCAGCTGGGGCGGTGCGAAATGCCTGCATCATTGCCATAGCAACGCCCTGCCCCCGGCCGCTTGGTGCCTGCATATGCAAATTAACCCGCCATCTTTGTTGGGTTAATTTGCATGCTCACTCCTGATTGGCTGGTGGGCATCGCAAAGGAATCAACAATTTGCATCTTACTCTTTTATTAGTGTAGATAACCTCAAGAGCTGGGTCCTATCTGACCCCAGGCTTCCCAGGAACCGAGGCTGCTGCAGGTACTGCTGGGCCAGCCGAGATGCACCACTGCCCACAGCACCTCTGCTCGGTGCAGTTTCAAGGCTTCTCCTTGATCACATTGGGTTCTGATTTTGTTTCCTTGACTGTAAACCCATTTTCTCCTCTTTTGGGACAAGAACCCCGGTTTTCTGTGCTGCCATGGACCCCCCTCCTGCCTGCTCAGCGAGGCTGGCAGGTGGGTTTTGTATGGTACATTGATACTGATGTGGATATAAAACATTGAACTCAAAAAAAAAAAAAAAAGGAAATGGAATAGTGATGAATAAGAAACTTTGGAGACAGTGAAGGGCAGTTTGTCCAGACTGTTGAGACCTAAGAATTAGAGTTTAATTGGGATAGAAATCCTGCTAATAGCACCTGATGCCTGAAATGTAAGCACTCTAATTTAAATTTTCCAGTTCAAGTTTTTGGAGACTGCCTATTAAAACATTCCTGGCTGGAGAGAAACCAAGATGGCGGCATAGGTAAACACCTAAACTGCTGCCTCGCACAACAATTTCAAAACTACAACTAAAAGACAGAACGGACACCATCCAGAACCACAGGAAAGCTGGCTGAGTGAAAATTCTACAACTAGAAGGAAAGAGAAAAGCTCACAGAGAATTGTAGGTATGACAAAGGGTCTTTGTGCGCGCAGAGAGGAAGGGCGGCTGAGAGCCTGGCTGACTTTCTCTGGCGGAAGTGGGAAGGAAGCCCCCGACCGCACTGAACCCCAGTTCTGACTGCACTGAACCCCAGTTCCGGGTGAGCCCCTGGGGACCCACGCTCTTAAGGGGGGAGTCTGGACTCTCGGGCAGAGACTCGAGCTGGGAAAGGCAGAGGTCTGAAGGCGCGCACATGCGCACAAGGGCAAGGCTGAAGGGAAGCCAAGACTGAGACTCCACCCCATCCAAGCTGAGCACAGAGGCTATTGCAATTTGGCAAGTCTAATCCTATAAGGCTGTCTCCAGCACCAAATTTCTACCAGCATAGACACAGCTGATCCTTACAGCCAACTGGCCTGGAGGTCAATTCTTCCCAGTGATACCAACAACAATCAAGACTTAATTACAACAAGGCTGTACACACAGTCCACAAAGGGGTGCACCAAGAGTGTCCACCTCAGGTTAACTGGGGAGGCAGACCCACTGGGCCATATTGGAAACCTAGCACACAAATCTACCTTACCAACTCAGGGAAGCAATGAAAATGCGGCGTCAAAGAATCAGATCACAAACGAAAGAAATGGAGGAAAACAAACGACTGGATATAGAATTCAAAACCACGGTTATAAGGCTTTTTAAGAATATCCTAGAAAAGGCCAATAAATAATAACGAGACCCTCGAAGATATGAAAAAGGACCAACTAGAAATTAAACATACACTGACTGAAATAAAAAATATTATACAGAGACCCAAAAACAGACAAGAGGAACACAAAAATCAAGTCAAAGAATTGAAATACAAAGAAGCAAAAAACACTCAACCAAAAAAGCAAAAAGCAAAAAAAAAAATCCAAAAAGTTGAAGATAATGTAAGAAGACTCTGGGACAACTTCAAGCGTACCAACATCAGAATTATGGGGGTGCCAGAAGAAGAGAGAGAGCAAGATACTGAAAACCTATTTGAAGAAATAATGACCGAAAACTTCCCCCACCTGGTGAAAGAAATACACTTACAAGTCCAGGAAGCGCACAGAACCCCAAACAAAAGGAATCCAAAGAGGACCACACCAAGACACATCATTATTAAAATGCCAAGAGCAAAAGACAAAGAGAGAATATTAAAAGCAGCAAGAGAAAAACAGTTAGTTACCTACAAGGGAGCACCCATACGACTGTCAGCTGACTTCTCAACAGAAACTATGCATGCCAGACGGGAGTGGCAAGAAATTTTCAATGTGATGAATAGCAAGAACCTACAACCAAGATTACTCTACCCAGCAAAGCTATCATTCAGAATTGAAGGGCAGATAAAGAGCTTCACAGATAAGAAAAAGCTAAAGGAGTTCATCACCACCAAACCAGTATTATATGAAATGCTGAAAGGTATTCTTAAAGAAGAGGAAGAAGAAAAAAGTAAAGAGAAAAATTATGAACAACAAATACATATCTATCAACAAGTGAACCTAAAAATCAAGTGAATTAAAAACCTGAGGAACAGAATAATCTGGTGAATATAATAGAATCAGGGGCATAGAAAGGGAGTGGACTGATAATTCTCAGGGGGAAAGGGGAATGGGGGGTTCATGAAGAGACTGGACAAAAATCATACACCTATGGATGAGGACAGTGGGTGGGGAGGTAAGGGCAGAAGGTGGGGTGGGAAATGGGTGGAGAGGAGCTATGGGGGGAAAAAGGAGAAATAATTGTAAACAATCTGAATAAAGATTTATTTTAAAAAAAGAGAGAATAAGAAGACAAGTCAAAGTCTGGGAGAAAAATATTTGCAAAAGACAGATCTGATAAATGAGTTATCCAAATATATACAAAGAGCCCTGAGAATGTAACAATAAAATAACAAACAACCCAAGTAAAAATTGGACAAAAAAAAAAAAAAAAAAACATTCCTGGCTGGAAAGTGTTTGTATAGAAGCCCAGAAGTATTAAGTATTTGCTGTGTTTACCATGCTTAGCTCTCTGTAAGGAATATGGAAGGATGTTAAATGCCTCATGTTCTCAAGAAGCTTGACTTTTAAAATAAAAAAGAAATATAAATATTAAAAATAAAAAAGAAGAAGCTTGAGTTTTAGGGGCAAATCAGGCAGGCAGGCAAGCGGTTTTGAGCCAGCCATCCCAGATTGTGAAAGGGATGTCCAACTGCTGGTTTAGGCCCAATCCCAGAGAGGTCCTGAAAGGTCCCAGATTGCGAGAGAGTGAAGGCTGGGCTGAGAGACCCACTCCCCCTGCACAAATTTCATGCACCGGGCCTCTAGTAGAGTATGATACAAGACAAGGTACTTTGGCCAAGTGCTCCACATGAGAATGAATAGGAAGGAAGAATAATTTATAACCCACAGATGATAATTATTTTTAGATTACTAAAATCCACCAATGATTATAGGCAGTTGCATAGCCAAGTAATTACAGTACTGAATCCTTAAGACAGACCTGAGTCCAAATCCAGGCTCTCCATTGTCTGTTTATCTGAGCTTAAGTATGTTACTTAACCTTTCCCCCCATCAGTCTCATCTGAAAAACAAAAAATAAGATACTATATCATAGCCACGGCTGACTTTATAGACATGCAACCTGAGTACTTCCACAGGAACCCGTGCACTGAAGGGCTCCAACCATGGTTTAAATGCTCTGCTGTTCCTAACTTGAATTTCTTAATAGTTTTAACTTTGGACTTGTGTTTTGTAAGTGAAATCCAATGTGACGATGGAGCATGCATGTAAGAAGAGACTTTCCTTGCTACTATGTCAGTGTATAACAGGATGCTCCATGAGTGGACCCATCATACATGAGAGTTCAGTGAGATTTAAAGCAAGTGCATGATAAGCATGTTAGGTCTATGAGTGAGTAAATGGGAGCACTGACAGCCTGAGAGGCTATTCTTGCCCTTTGTACAAGAATTTCTTTGAAATAAAGAAGGCAAGTGCAGCCCGGCTGGTGTGGCTCAGTGGTTGAGTGTCGACTCTGATGCAGGAGGTCATGGTTCAATTCCCAGTCAGGGCACATGCCAGGGTTGTGGGCTTTATCCCCGGTAGTGGTCATGCAAGAGGCAGCCAAACAATGATTCTCTCTTATCATTGATGTTTCTGTCTCTCTCTGCCTCTCCCTCTCTGAAATCAATAAAATATTTTGAAAACAAATTCATTTCATTTATATATTTTTTAAAAAGGAAGGCAAGTGCATTCAACCAAACAGAATAAAATCTGTGAAATCATTTGGCAGAGTGTCTGATACTTACTCAACAACCAGTAAAGGTTGGCTACTATTGTTGTGATTCTTCTTTCTGAAGTTGTATGCTGTTAAAACTATAAAACAGATGCATGTAAAAAGTGTTAAAAATTCATGCTCTGGAGTTAGCCTATTTCTAGGTTAAAATCCATGTTCTTTCACTTTATAGCTGTGTGATCTTGCGCAAGTCCCTTAACTCTTCTGAGCCTCAGAAAATGACAGTGCAGACATCACAGAATGGTTGAGAGAATCAGTGAGTCAACGTGCCTAGAATAATACCTATAGAACATGTACATGCTCATTACCTTTTTAATTATTTTTTTTTCTGTTACTGGAATATAGAAGAGGGAGAAATTAATTCAATTTTGGAGAAATCAAGGAGGGCTTTACAGAGGAGATAACACTGGCGCTGTCCTCTATGAACTTCGCATTCATACGTGAAGGGCAGAAATGAAACGCCATCCAAATATAGACAGCTCAAAAGGGCCTACACCAGGGGTGGGCAAACTTTTTGACTCGAGGGCCACAATGGGTTCTTAAACTGGACCGGAGGGCCGGAACAAAAGCATGGATGGAGTGTTTGTGTGAACTAATATAAATTCAAAGTAAATATCATTACATAAAAGGGTACGGTCTTTTTTTTTTTATTTCAATAGTTTTATTCATTTCAAACATTTTAACAAGAAGAATGTAAACACTAATTATTATAATTTGAAACTTCAAAAAATAGAGGAATCATAGCACAATAACATACCTTATATTGAAGATGGCAAAGGCAAAATAAAATTGCCTAACAAAGGAAAGGTACAAAAGCCTTTCAAATTAAACTTAAATATAATAAAATAATTTAAAACAAATAGAAAAGAACAAAATGTGTAAACAGTAAATTAAACATTTTCTTTAGTGCAACTTCCAAATTATGCCCGGGACGTAGATGTAGATGGCAATGTAGACTGGGTTGAAAGGTTTTTGGTCTTTAAAACATCAACTTCAGTGGAAACAGTGTTGTTGGTCTCTTTTTTAGCTAATGCTCTGATACTGTGCTCTCCAGGGGCGTGTCTCCCTACATCACCACGATAATGTGTCTACACATTCCCAGGGTGATGTCGGGGGACGCGTCCGCGGGCATTACAAGGAGCCTCTGGAAGATTGAGAGGTTGTTCCTTCTACTGAATGGGCGGATATAAATCCGCCCACTCAGAAGAAGGAGCTGCGGCCGTGTTTCCCCACGTTGCCATGTTAACACTGCTGCTGGTGAAGGAGCGGAGGGGAGAGCAAGAGAACCCTCCGCTCTTTCGGCTCCGCGGGCCGGATAGAACAGCCGAACGGGCCGGATCCAGCCCACGGGCCATAGTTTGCCCACGGCTGGCCTACACCGTTTACTGACTCTGAGGGCCAGGCCACATTCATCACAGGCTCTCCAAACTTTCAAATAACTTTTGTAAAACTAGGGTAGCAAGCTCATCTCTCTACATGTTGATTTATGCTCTTAGGAAGACCATTATAAGAAAAAAATAAAACTCTTTAAAAACACATAGGTGTCAGAAACAGTCCAAGATTCCTTCCCTGGAAGACTGCGTCAGAGAACCTCTTAGCAGAACAAAATCGCCCCTGGTGCTCAGGAGCAGGCAGGAATCCGTCAGCCCTTTCCCGCAGCTCTTGTCTGTTCATTTTCTACAGTTGCCCAGTCTGACAAGACATCCAGAGAAGGGCTGAGGAGTGTTGGTTGTCAGCATGACGATGGGAGAGAAGTGATGTACTAGGCCAGTGGTCGGCAAACTGCGGTTTGCCGCTCTATTGACTAATGAGTTTGCCGACCACTGACCTAGACTCTGGATTCCAATAATTACAGGCTGTTGTTGTTCCTTGTGATTAAGCCCCTCTAGGCTAACGAAAGGACTCACAAAGGTCCCAGAAGTGATAAATCCTTGCGGCTTCTAAAATCTGTTTCCTTGGTAGGATTGTGATGATGGTGCTCTGCCAGAGTGCCCTTTCCATCCTCTCCCCTGCACAGCGCGAACCCTGTGCTAAGTGTGTGGAGAGATGACAAAATGCAATCTACCTTCCTGCCTGAACTGTTCTTCCCTCTCCATGAGGGTCTGGTGCAGCCTTGCTGATGCAGGCGCCTATTGTTTCTGCCTGGGCGCCCTGCCCTCCCATTAATTCTGATGGTTGCCTCCTGCCCACGCGCACTCGGAGAACTACCTGATTCGCTTATGCGTCAGTCTAAATCCTGGTACCAACCCTTAGTTTTTATTAAGTAGGTGGGTTTCTTCTTGGTTTCAAGTCAGGGTCTTCAGGGGAATCTGCCATCAGAAATATTGCAAATCACACACTGGATTTTGACTCACCACACGTATGAACGGTATCTAAGAATTCCGCAAAGAGGTCATCTATGAGCATGAGCAAGGATCACCGTGTTGGAGGAGGACATCGAGATGTGACCTCCGGCTGACCGGAGAACTGGCCCGGACAGTAGGAGGCCCCTGACTCCATCCCCTGTCCCTGGGATGCACCTGCCGCCCTCCGTGTTTATATCCAGAGCCATTCAAGGAAGCAGTCTTGACAGAGTAGTGTTGTTGATACGGACAGTGTACGTGACTGAACCCAGTGAAGGCCTCTCTATAAACTTTTAAGATTCCGACTCGTATCGCAGACACCCAAAACAAGTTCCCTCGCTTATTAAAACTGCCACTTAATGCTCAGTGTTGCTCAGTGGTTAAGCCTCGACCCATGAACCAGGAAGTCCTGGTTGGATTCCCACTAGGTCACATGCCTGGGTTGCGAGCTCCATCCCCATTGTGCAGGAGGCAGTCGATGAATGATTCTCTCTCATCATTGATGTTTCTATCCCTCTCTCCTCTCTCTTCCTCCCTGAAATCAATAAAAATATATTTTAAGAAAACACACAAAACAAACACATACAAAAACTGCCACCTACACATCAGGAGTGGTCTGCCTCTTTTTTCTGTCTCTCCCTGCCCTCCATGGCTGGGTTATCAGCTTCCCCCAGGGGAACTCCTGAGGTTTCAAACCAATACACAGACACACTCTGCTGCCACATTTCTATATTTGGGATAATCTGCTTTCCCCCAGTTGTAAAATACAACTGATGTTTATATTAATTCAGGCACAATGCAATTAGAAATATAAATTGATAAATGCCACTATAAAAATGTACTATCCAAAAGAAAATACTAATATCTTTTTATTATTGGTGTTTTTATTACCTATACAGGGGTTGGCAAAAGTAGGTTTACAGTTGTGAATACAGGAAACAGTTTATTCTTGTGCTATTATTTATTGACTAGAGGCCCAGTGCATGAATTCATGTACAGGAGGGGTCCTGCAGCCTGGCCAGCGATCCGGGCCTATTGGAGCGGTCTCACCAGTCCCTATCGGAGTGATTGGGGCTGGCCGACCGGGTGTTGGGGGGGGGGGGGGGGGCCATGGGCGGTTGGCCAGCCAACCCGATCAGGGCTCATCAGGTCCAGCCAGCAGGGGGGCGGGACCGTGGGAGATGGCCTGCTAGCCTGGGGGAGTGACCGTGGGAGATTGGCCCACCACAGGAGGTTAGTTGTGGAAGCGTACTGACCACCAGGGGGCAGCTCCTGCGTTGAGTATCTGCCCCCTGGTGGTTAGTGCATGTCACAGCGACTGGTTGACTGGTTGTTCTGTCATTCAGTCGTAACGGTCGCTTAAGCTTTTATATATAGAGATTATTGTATTATTGATTTGTATTGCAACTGTAAATCTACTTTTTCTTACCTCTGTATATTACTTTTCCTTATACAATGTAAATATTTCAAAGTTGCTGGAGATATATAGGAACCTAAGTACCCTTCCCCCAATATAGATATTTAAAACAAAGCCAAAATAAATCTACCTTTACAAAATAAATGTAAATTATTTTCCCTTTCAACCATCTATGGCAAGCAATGCATCTATGCCAACGCTACTGCCAGTGCCCCAAACGTCTGTGAGTGTGTGGGTCACTGTCTCATATTCCCCTATCAGGAGACAGTCCCAGAGTGACAGACCACGTGGGGCAGAGCCCAGCTGACCCAAATGGAGAGGGAGCAAGATGTGAATCTGCTACATGTGAAAGCATCCTTCCCTGGTCCATGATGAGCAATTTGATGCAGCGTTCAGGGCTATGGAAGAAATCCAGTCTCATTACTTTAAGGCTACTTTTTCATCCTTTATTTTCCTTACACAGCTTGAGCCTGCATGTCAGTCATGGGTAAGTGACTTCAGGCTGTTTGAACAAATTAATTTTGCTCTTAGAGGGTGAGAATCACTGCCACCGAGTCTTTAGCCACTGCTCACGGGGATGATGGATGAGTGCGCTAGGTGTGTAGTCATTTATCTAGGGGTTGGACGGGATCATGGTTCCCAGGGTCAAGCTGGACCAAGAGGGTGTCTGCCTGAGCTGCTTCTATAGCACCTTAGGCAAGAGAAAAATCAGGATCGTGGTCGAGAAGAGAAGCGAAGATTACAGCTAAAATTGTGGAGCTAATTGTCATGTCTGAATTATATAATGAGTTGCAAATGAAAGATTACGGAATGAACTCAAAAAACTAGGAGGATCAGAATAGAGTGAGGATATGGAGTAAGAAGAGACTCCATAAAAAGAGACCCAGGATAAGAAGCCTAAGACTTAAGGCAATAAAATGGTGAGAGAATATCTGAAGCACATATACTCCCCCCCTCCTTTTTCTTATGGAGCCACAGAAGCCTGAGGATATTCAAAAGAATGTTTCTAAAACTTTGAAGGCAATTTCAGAATAGCAATTCCAAAAATGTTTTTATCAGTGACAAAGTGACATTGAAATATATAAACATCCCAAGATGCCTACTTTGAGGGGGGGAAAAAAGCAGCCAGTTGGGTGTGTGAATTCTGGCATATTTGTTAAACATCAGACATATTACTTCAGAGTGACTCTTTAAATATGCAATATGTTCGGATATAGGAAAAACCAACCTGGAACACTGTGTGTTTTATTCCTGTATTGCTAGAGGTCCTATACTTCTCTTTGTTGTTTTTCTCAAAACACAAAGTCTTCTCACTTGAAAAGAGTTATGTGTGTATGAGAGGATAGGAGGTTTTTGTGCATTGTTCTTTGAAAACTTTTTGTTCCCTGTATTACTGCATTCTCACACATCTTTTTCCGTGGGGCAGAATGACTCTGTTTTTCTTTATAACAATCACTTCATAAATCCACAGAGACCCTCCATGGCACAGCTCATGATAACTTTCTAGTTCTGAAAGATTTGGGGGGAAACTATATTAACTTTATATCAGTAGAGGAAATGACTCGGCTTTATCTGAAATCTTTATCAGCCTGACCCCATAAGGAGAGGTACCTTGGTTTGCTAGGTTGCTGTAGGTCTGGTGACTGTGATTCAACTTACAGTCTGAGTTTCACCAGTTCCCTCTGAGATTTGGGCTCAGTCACTTCACCCTCTGGAATTTGTTTCTTCTCCCCATGTTCCCCACTCACTACACAAAGATGCTGTGAATATTAACATCAAAAGGCTTTCAGTACTCTTGAAGAAAGGCATACCTCCAAATATAAGGCATTAAGTAATCTGAAAGGCTTCACTTCATGATTATCATATAAATAATCAAGAGAATTTTGCCAAGAGAGCAGTTACTTTGTACTAAATCCAGCTGAATAATAATTTTTTAAAAATCATGCAAGAGATAGAAAGTAACATAAGTCCTAAATATGGATATACAACAATGCTTTAATAGGGGTGAGAATAAAGGTAAATCAATAAGCAAACTGTTGGTAGGAGGTACTTGACACTGTCAATGTGCTTGATTTTAAGTTATTGTCCTTCCTGTTTGATCAAGGACATAGAATTCAGTGCAGGGGACAAAAATCTGACAAAATGCTCAACATCATTAGTCACCAGAGAAAACGCAAATTAAACCACAGTGAGATAACTACACACCCAGATGAATGGATAAAAGTGAAAAGATTGACATTGCCAAAGGTTGGTGAAGATGTTAGGCAGTCAAAAAAATAAATTGCTTGTGGGAGTGCTAACCAAACTTTCTTTTAAAGTTAAACGTAACCTACGCAATGACCCCACAATTGCATTTCTATGTATTTACCCAATCAAAATGAAAACCTATATCCACAAAAGACTTGTACAAGAATGTTCGTAGCAAATTTATTCATAATAGCTCTAAAGTGGTTATGACCCAAATGTCTATTCACAGGTGGCATGGTCATACAATCAAATGCTATTCAGTAATAAAAATGACAAAACTGCTTGGCCAGTGTGGTTCAGTGGTTGAGCATTGACCTATGAACCAGGAGGTCACAGTTCAATTCCCAGTCAGAGCACCTGCCTGGGTTTTGGCATCTGTTCCCAGTAGGGGGCATGCAGGCAGCAGTGGGTCAATGATTCTCTCTCATCATTGATGTTTCTATCTCCCTCCCTCTCCCTTCCTCTCTGAAATTAATAAAAATATATTGTTTAAAAAAAGAGAGAGAGAGAAAGGGAAAAAAAGAAGAAAACTCTTCATACAGCGGCAGGATGGATACAGTTTAGTTACTGTCTTGTGTGAAGGAAACCAGACAAAAGAATTGTCAGATTGGCATTAACTATTCTGCTATTACATCCACAAAGATTGTTGCCCATCTCTAGTCATAATACATATCTATTCACACACACCCTCGCGCGCGCATGCAATTTGTGGCATGTTGGAAAGTAAAATCATTACATAAGTTTAAAGCAATTAATTTTAAATTTTTGAGTGCTTTCTATATGCCATTCACTATGTTAGGTGTTTCATTTGCATTGTAACACTTAATGGATAAGGTACTATTATTATCCCCATTTTATAGACAAGAAAACCGAGGCTTAGAGAGGATAAGTGTTGCCATGTAGCTAAATATAGAACTGGAACTCAAATTCACATCCATCTGAGTCCAAAGCCTGTAGGAAAAACCAATGTCCCCTCACCTGGTCCTCACTGTTTAGTGCTAGCCTTGTTTTTACAGAAATGCAGAACCTAACCTATCAGCCCTTATTAACCTATGTGATTTATCACAGTGTGGTAGATCATGGAGGGATTATCTATCTATATAATAGATGAATATGCAAATTAGCCAGGATGCCATAACGTCACAACTGAACAGCAGGGACCTGAGGCTGCATGGTGCCTGACTGGGGCGAGGGACCTCAGGCTGCATCCCCCACCCCGCGGGACTTGACGGGAGACCTCAGGCCACACCCCCCGCCCCAGAGCCAGGCCTGGGGACCTCAGGCTGTGCCCCCTGCTTGACAGGGCTTGACGGGGGACCTCAGGCCACGCCTCTCGCCTGGTGGGGCTTGACGAAAGACCTCAGGCCATGCCCACCCGCCCCGGCGCTGGTCCAGGGGACTTCAGGCTGCACCCAGCAGGGCTTGATGGGAGACTTCAGGCCATGCCCCCTGCCCAGCAGGGCTTGACAGGGGACCTCAGGCCGCACCCTCTGCCCCGGCACCGGGCCAGGGGACCTGAGGCTGTGCCCCCCACCTGGCACCAGGCTGGGGGAGCTGAGGCTGCACCCCCGCCCAGAGGGGCTTGGCCAGGGTGAGGCTGGCCGGGTCTGGGTCTCACCCAATGGGGGTGGGGCTGGCCAGGTCTGGGTCTCACCCAATGGAGGTGGGGCTGGCCGGGTCTGGGTCTCCTGCGTTTTCAAAGTGTGTGCGGGTGGTGGGCGGGGACTTGACTCTAGGTCCCACAGCATGCCCCAGACTCTGACAGGAGGGAGATTTTCATATACATTTTACTAATTTTTTTTCATCTCTGACACTTCTACTATAGAGAAAAGGCAAATAGCAATATTAAAATATTTCCTCTCATTAATTACCTTTTAATGTGCATGAATTTTGTGCACCAGGCCACTAGTTTACTGATAAATACCTGCATTTATCAGGACCTAGTAGTCAAGAAGGGAGAGAAAGCCCTATCCAGTCTGGAAACAAAAAACACAGGTCACTTGCAGGAAAAGGTTCTGATATTGGTGGCATCTGAGAATGTACTGTGGTAGTCAAATACATGAACTGATTCAATCCATGGTCTGCCATTGCTAAGTTTCATTGCTTACTTTAGTTCCTCATTTTCTGCCTCCAATAGAAGCCCAGAGCGAAGTCTACTCATCTTCATTCTCACACTACACAGCTAAGTCAAAGGATCTTTGCTCCCACATTAGGTACAAAGACTCTTGACTTCAGTTCCTCCAGAAATTAAGGCAAGATGTAATAAGTATTTAAGTAGCTTCAACTCCATTCCTCCTACAATACACATAGTTGTTTACATTCATCCATATATACACACATATGTACATAAGTACATACATACATGCATACATAAGGGGGCTTAATATCAGTCATTCTCCCATGTACTCTGATGCTGACCAGTGGGGATCCCATGTCCGTTTGCTAATCCAAACTACCAACTTGACATCACTTATCGTGAAGTTGAGAAAAGATGAGCAACTGCAATTATTATATAGTATTTCTGCTTTATACTATACAGATACAACAGAATAAAGAACCTCAAAAGCATCGGCAATGGTAAAATGTCATAAATGCATTGGGAAGTAATAAGTTTTGAGTATTTATTCTGTTTCCAAACTTTCCAAGACATACTTCTTTTATTACCACAACTCTCTTTGGTGAAGGAAACTAACAATTACTGAATATATTCTGTAAACTAGCCATTTATGTATCTTATTCCATTTAATTCTCAATATAACTCAGATGTTGTAGGTATTATTATCCCCATTTTTAGATGAAAAAATGAAACTTTTTTAAAAAAATCAGCAAAGGTATGATTTAAGGCCAGATCTGTCTGACTGCCAAGTTCACATTCTTTTCTTCAAACAGACTTCCTCTGAGCTCTCCTATGCAGCTTTCCTTGATTATATGCATGGGTAGGTGTGCCTACCATTTTTATAATAGCTTATACTGTAGCTTACAAGCTTTAAAAGTATAAAAGAGTATTGTTCCTGCACCATTTAGAATAATGGGAGTTTAATAAACTTGTTGACAGATTTTATAAATTCTGTTTTATTTATTGCTTTGGTTATAAAAATAATACATTTTAAAACAGAATACTTAAATAGTCACAAAGAAGAAAATACATCATACATAGTACCCAGGGTTATCCAATTTTTGCTACTTTGTTATTTCCATGTTTTACTCTCTATGTATAACCTTTGAAAATATAATTGGCATCATACTGTACATATCCTTTCATATTATTTTACTTTGATTTTTTAATACTTGATATCATTTTCTCTTGACATTTAATATTATTCTACAATGATATATCCTAATGTGTTTATCTAATCATTTTCCTATTATTGTTCCTTAAAATTTGTTATAAATAATGCTTGATTTACATTTCTTTTTTTTTTTTTTGATTTTTTTAATTTTCATCTGAGGATATTTTTCCATTGATTTTTAGAGAGTGGAAGAAAGTGGGAAAGATAGAGAGAAATATCAATGTGAGAGAAACACATTAATTGGTTGCTTCCTGCATACACCCGACCAGGACTCAGGCTGGGGAGGAGCCTGCAACTGAGGTATGTGCCCTTGACCGAAATTGAACCCAGGACCCTTCAGTCCACAGGCCGACACTCTGTCCATTGAACCAAACCGGCTAGGCCTGATTTACATTCTTATAGATACACTAGAGGCCTGGTGCATGAAATTTGTGCATAGAGGGGGGTGTCCCTCAGCCCGGCCTTCACCCTCTCCAATCTGGAACCCCTCAGGGGATGTCCGACTGCCAGTTTAGGCCCAATCCCACAGGGCCTAAACCGGCAGTCAGACATCCTTCTCACAATCTGGGACTGCTGGCTCCTAACCACTTACCTGCCTGCCTGCCTGCCTGCCTGATTGCCCCTAAACACTTCTGCCTGCTGGCCTGATCACCCCCTAACCGCTCCCCTGCTGGCCTGATTGACACCTAACTGCTCCCCTGCCAGCCCAATCGCCCACAACTGCCCTCCACTGCTGGCCTGATCGCCCACAACTGCCCTCCCCTGCTGGCCTGGTTGCACCCAATTGCCCTCTCCTGCCAGCCCGGTCGCGCCCAGCTGCCCTTCCCTGCAGGCCTGGTTGCTCCCAACTGCCCTCCCCTGCTGGCCCACTGCCCTCCTCTGCTGTCCTGATCACCCCCATCTGCCCTTCCCTGCTGGCCTGGTCGCCCCCAACTGCCCTCCCCTGCCAGCCTGATCACCCACAACTGCCCTCCCCTGCCACGACCTGCCTCCTCTGCCGGGCCCCACCTCCGCTGTGATCATGGCCATCCTGTGACAGCCATCTTGTGATGGCCATCTAGTGACAGCCATCTTGTGATGGCCATCTTGTGATGACATTAGGGCAGTGGTCGGCAAACTGCGGCTCGCGAGCCACATGTGGCTCTTTGGCCCCTTGAGTGTGGCTTTTCCACAAAATACTATGTGCGGGCACGCCCATACAGTGCTATTGAAACTTCGTGGCCCATGCGCAGAAGTCGGTTTTCGGCTCTCAAAAGAAATTTCAATCGTTGTACTGTAGATATTTGGCTCTGTTGACTAATGAGTTTGCTGACCACTGACCTAGGCTATTATTAGTATAGAAGCTTTGATATTTTTTATTCCTCTTGTGTTACAAATGTTTTTTTCTAGATTATTTTACTTTAAAAAAAACTTTATTTTAAATAGTTACAGATTCATAAGTTGCAAAATATAGAACAGAGTACACCGCTCATCAAGGTTCCTGCATGGAGACATCTTACATTACTGTAGTACATTATCAAAACCAAGAAATTGACATTGGTACACACTGGTTATAGACTACAAACCTATATGGATTTCTTCATATATTTTTAAAAGTACTAATGGAGATTTTAGACAAATTTTAAAGCATTCATTCTTTTTTAAAAAGAAAACCCACAAAACTTTCCACTTCTGGTTCCACATGTAAGAAGTTTTGGAAGTGGCCACTCCATCTTGACAAGTAAAAAAACTGAAGAGACTAGAAGATCAACACCTCTTCTTGGGTCCATAATACAGAGAAGGAGCCAGGGCAACCCACTACCTGCAAGGTTGGAGGGATGGGGGAACAGAGTCGTGGCTTAGGAGAGCAAAGACTCACCAGCAGAAACCACTGTGGGCATCAGTGCTGGGGTGGGAAAATCTGAACTGTAATTGATGAATTGCTGGAGGTTCAGTACAGACAAGTTTGAGAGTTACAAGCACCAACATTTTCTAGCTACAATACTCCTAGTCATCCTTAAACATTACCTGTTGCATGCAGCTTTATTCATTCAACTTCCTGACATATTCTTTCCTTTGCTTACATAACATTTTTGCACCTATAAATAAATTCAACAAGTAATATTGACTATTACATGCAAGATACAATGGCTACAAGTAAGACAGTATTTCTGCCTTCAGAAACTTGGGGTGACAATATCGATGACAGCATCTCTGATACAGCTCTCAGATTTTTAGCCTCAACAGTTATTCTGTCAACAAATTTAGAAGCACTAATCACACAGGCACCCTTTTTCTATGAAACAATTTACCCATGTCATCATACCATCTGAAATCTGTCTAGATCATTTGACCCGCACAAATCTATACTTGACTTTCAGGATGCCCCTGAAATCTTTCCAAACTGCTCTCAAGATCTAACCAGACCAAAGCCCCCAGTAATTGTCCCCCAAACCTAACAATTCATTTTTTATCCGTCCCATTTCCCTAGTAATTTTATACATGGGTGGATGCCTTTGTGCGTTTGTGTTTTATATTTATAGCTACAATGGTAGAATCCTACAGTGATACAGTTCATTATATAAGGATTTGGAAATAACATGGCCAAATCCCAGATCCTAAGATGCAGCAGTAAATATAATAAAAGCCTAATATACCCTGTTTAACCTATAAGGAAGGCACTGTTTCAGTCCCTGAACAGCTCATTATAGAGATTCCACGGCATTGCTATTTCCCCCCATGTCCGTGGCAGCCTGCAGACTGCTGGAGTGCGTGACCAGGGGCAGGATGGCTAAATGACCACTGGGGACCTGTTTTTACCCCCTAAAAGTCCATGTGTTTCCTTTTCTTGGAATTATGGCACAAAGGCTGCATTTTACCAAAGTGCCCGGCACATAGTCTGTCACAGTAGTTAAAAGTACAGATGCTGGAGCCAAGATTAACTAACCAGTCTCTAATCTCAGCTGTATGTGTGACCTTAAATCCCTTTGTGGGTCTCTGCTTCCATCAACTCATCTGTAAAAGGAAAATAATCATACCTAGCTCATAGGTATGTTGTGAGCATAAACTAGCTCATACCTATAAAGCACTTAGAAAAGTGCCTGCCATATACTGAATGTACAGTAAACTGTCAATTACTAGGTAGTACCAGCAAATATGTGTACAAAAAACTCTACAAGTCCATGAATTCCCAGTAACTTAAAATATACATGTAATAAGAAACACTGGAGAGTGATCTTGAATCTGAAAATTAAAGACTTATCCAAATCCTTTTAAATACATTGTCTCATTAAACTGAAAAGATTTTTAAATTAGAAAAGAAGATAGTCTTTTTTGAAAATGAATTCTCAGCATATATACCAGGCATATAGATGTCAAGTTAACCAATAAAATCCTCTTATAAGACCATGTTTGCATAATTTTATTATATTAAAAATATTTATATCCATTTCTTAGATTTCAAATCAAGCATTTACAGAATTACAATATCTCTTCTTTGCAAAAACTTGCTGTAGGTATGTTAAATGTTCTAAACACTCCACCAGGTGCAGACACTGACTTCAGTCTAAAAGATATAATCAAATAGCATATTAAATAGTTCCAAAGGCTTAGCCAGTGAAGCTAACTTCCAACCACAGAATGGCTTAAGCAGTGGGTAAGTTTGGCACATTTGCTCCTAAGTCATTTAAAAAGCATTAAAACATATTTCAAAGATTTCAAACATGCAATTATTTTTGCTGCCACTCAAAACATAAAATAAACATTGCCTTAAAAAAATATGTGCTTTTTGATCTACCAAAACAAACAACTTAATGAATAAAAATTGTTTTCCCAAACCATTTTTCATACATTTGCAACTCATCCATCAAGTTTTAAGTCTGAAATTATAGAAACCATTGATAAAATGTATCACTGTCCCCCCCAAATTAAAATGAATTAAAACTCAAGGTGTGGTTATTTTATGAAAAACTCCTCTGAAAATATGTATCATGCATTTATTTAGGAATTCCATTCCACCAGCAAAGCTATATTTTGTCCACCTGGACAGCACTGAATTTTGGTGTTTATCTTGTGGATTGGTCTTATTTTATAACCATACCTTCCTTGTATTTATCTAGAGTAATAAGTAACGTTTAAATTAGTTTAACAAATTAATCTGGAGCACCTGCTCTCTTTAAGTTACTTTACTGGATATTTTAAGGGGTTTTAAGAGGTTACAACAGGCCTACCTATCAGAGTTCCCACTAAGGGTGGACATACAGGCAGTGCACAGGTAGATTGAAGATTATATGCTCTGTCCCTGACATTTTACTAGCTCCAGACACGGTGTCGTCATGATGAAGAGAGAATACACAGGCCAGGCAGACTTTTGTCCTAGACCACCCCAGTTTGCAACCTGTCCCTAACTTCTCCTTCTGTGATCTCCTAGTTTAAAATCTATTTCCCTATACCCATTCCACATGTAAAGCCTCTTTGCTGATTCAGATTCCACTCTTTAAGTTCCAGACTCACAAAGCTCCAGGTAAGAAATCTGTCTGCCAGTCCTGCTGTATAAGACTGGCACTACTGAGTGAAGGCCCCTCCCCCCTCCCTTGTCCCATCTACCCACCTCCCTCCAAAAAAACTGACCTGCCATAAAAGGAAAATAAGAAAAAGACACAAGGCAATAATTTAGTTATAAGAATCACTTAAAAAATGATAGGAACCAGCTGCTACTGTTAAGTGAGATAAGTGAGAGCAGTAGCTTCTGATTTTGAATCCTCTTTTCATACTCTGCTTAGTGATGGATGGGCTTCCAGGATGCCCAATAAGAGGAACTGGAGCAGGAGAGGCATATTTATGCTCGTAAAAAGATTCGATTTGTATTAACAAAATAGTATATTTTTATACGGCTGATTTTCCACCTTTTTCTTTCTCTCTCTCTCTCTCTCTCTTTTTTTTTTTTTTGCAGTGTCATTATGGTAGTAGAGAGAATAACTGGAACTTTTGAACAGCTTCTACATGCCAGACACTTTCCAAGTTCAGTTTTACCGATTATCCCTCTCGATATTCCAATGGGAAGACGTCTTATCTGAGGGTGAGATATGAATCATGCCAGATGCCTCAGGCACTAGAGCTTCAATCCCCATTTCTCAACTTGCTGCTGTTTCTACTCTTGGTTTCAAAGTGAACCAGAATTTATATTCATCCCAAACACAATTAACAACTCTTTCTATTGTAATGTAACATTTATGCAAATTCTAAATCCTTGGTCTCAGAAAAAGTCAACAGATCAAAATAGGTGTCACACCCTGGGAAGGTGGACCCTTAATTTCTGTGGATAAATAGGGACAGGTGCATAGACTGGCAGCAGGAGTTTCCCTGGACCCAGTTCGGCATCAAAGAGAAGCAGAGGAGTTACAGCTAGAAGGAAAATCTTACAGCAACCCCATATTTGCAGGAAGCAGCCTGTTATTGAGGCAGGGCCAGAGAACAGAATCACAATGTGAGTAGCCCTAAAGCTATTGATCTCTGGTAACTAGGGATAATGGAGGACAAAATAATCCACTCAAACACACAATCTGTGTCATAAGGAACTATGTGTCTATCTATGAACAGTGAAAAACCTGCTGGACTAGGGCATGGACATGGCATCTCTCCCACACAAACCTCCTGCCATTAGCTGATCCAGAAAAAAAAAAAAAAAAAAAAAAACTGATATCATCCATGCAAAGCTATGACAAGAAAATAAGAGAGGAGAAAAACAGATAAAATGGAAGACAAAGAATACTTTTCAGAAAAAAAAAAAAAATGTGTCCATAGAGCAGATAAAAATTCGGGCTGTACATATTGTCATAAACTTAAAAAAAGACCTAAACAAAGCTACCGTATCTATAAAGCAAGAGCTCATATCAAATATACAAGAGCTTGGGGAAGATACTATAAGACAGTAAGAAATGAAAGATGATTTGCAGAGCCCAGGAAACATACATCTCACTGGCAGCAACCAGGTTCTGCTAAAAACATGGAAAGAAACAAGAATGTTAGAAATAGAAAAAGAGTGCAATGCAATGAAGTAGAAAAAAAGAATTAGAAAAAAATAGTAGCTAGACAGACGGATAAAAAAAGGCCTTATCATATGCAATAACCTGAACAACCTGCAGTATCCTGAAGAAGAGGCAAAAAATAACAAAATAGGGGAAAAGTTAAGGATATACTTCAAAGTAACTTTTCAGAAATATAAGTCATAACTCTATAAACTCAGAGGTCACACTGAATTCCAGGAAAAACTGATATAAAACATTCAACCCTATATCATGTTTCAGTAAAGTTACTGGAATTGAAAGGGAAAAAAACACCTGTTGTACATTGAAACAAAAAGTTTAAGTCAAAATGTTACTTCCCACAGCAATGGTCAACATTAGAAGACAGTGGAGCAACAGGAAATAAAGTTTGTGATCCGAGAATTGTACCCAACCAAGTAGTCAAGAAAATGTAATGAAAGTAAGTATTTTTTGTGCTTGCGAAAACTCAGGGAATATCCCCCAAACCCTTCCTGAAGAAACTACTGTAAGCCACATTTTTTTAAAATATATATATTTTATTGATACTTTACAGAGAGGAAAGGAGAGGGATAGAGAGCTAGAAACATCGATGAGAGAGAAACATCGATCAGCTGCCTCCTGCACCTCCCACTGGGGATGTGCCCGCAACCAAGGTACATGCCCTTGACCGGAATCGAACCCGGGACCCTTCAGTCCACAGGCCGACGCTCTATCCACTGAGCCAAACCGGTTTCGGCTGTAAGCCACATTTTGAAAAGCAAAGAGTTAAATGGAGTACTAGTCCTCAGTGTCGACTTCATTTAACTGTAGGACTAAAACTAAAATGATTGTGGAGATTACGGTCACAGAACAAAATTACATGTTATAAACTCTAATGATGTAGAAATAATATAGCGAAGGTTTAGAGGGGAAGAGGACAGATGGTGGGTAGTAACGTCAATATGCTGATTTTCTCATCTGGTAGAGCAGAGGATAGAGAGATTATTGAAGCTGATAAATCATGCAATAGAGTTATAAGTACATTTCAAAGTCTAAAGAATATGATATGAAAAATTATATAATCATCAAGAATAAGTTGAGTTGGGGAGGAAGTTGAAGGGGAGGACGTGGGGGGGAAAAAAACAACCTAATTTTATTATGATTCCTGGTAGGAAGTCAACAGGTATCTCTCTAGAGATATATTTAAGTATTCGATGGAAGGTGCACTGTCATATATTGTTGGTATGAGTAAGTGTAAGGACTTCATGGGACTTCTCAAGAGACCAGGGGTGACTGCAGAGTTCAGCTTTAGAGACTGACCGGAAGTGGAAATACAGCCAAAATGCAATGGGTCCTTTTCTACCACAAAGTATTGATAGGGGGACTTATAATCTGATAGATAGAGCACCTGAATTAATCTGAAAATAATCATACTATACAGATACCTGAATAGGGGGTTAAGTTTTTCTTAAGTTTCCTTTCCAAGACCTGTGCAAAGTGATTAAGGAAGTGATTCAGCTGTGAATCCAGCAAGCAGAACCAGTAAGCATGGTCAGACCAACCCACCAGGAGCCAAAACATCATCTAATCAACATCATCTCTTCACCTGAGGATTAAAGATAATAGCTGACATCTGTGGACCTCCAGGACTGCACATAGCTGCATTCCATTCCCAGCCTCATCCTAGCCCCTTCCCCTTTATAATCCTGTCCCCTGCACCCTGCTGTAAGTCAGGATTTAAATGCTTTTAAGCACCCCGTCTTCTTAGTTGGCTGGTCTTCTCAATAAACACCTTGTATGATTCAACCCTGCCAACCGGAGCCCACCTGGGGATTTCCCGGGAACAGTATGAACCATCTCCCCAGTACCACCTTGCTATATTGTGGTTGACAACTATCATGATTACTATGTGCCACTTCTCCCAAGAAGGCCAAATGCACTTCCCAGTCTCCTTTACAGTTAGAGTACAGGCATGTGACTGAGGCTTCAACAAAGCAGACAACCGCACAGCAGTGTGTTACCCAGGACAGCAGTGGAGGAACCCATCTTTGGCCACTGTGGTCAAGGAGGGCTCCAGCTTTCAAGGGTGGCAAGGCACAGATTGGGGTATCAAGTGCCCAGAGGTGGTAGCATTGGGTCTTCACTAGATCAGTTCCAAAAAGGGTTTGGGTGTTATTCCTAGCTGGCTGCCTCTGTGCCCAACAATCTGGCCTTCTGCTTCTGGAAGATACTCAACATGCTTTCAAAATAAATTTCTTTACTGCTTAAATGAGGAAGAGGGCAGTTCTGTTATTGCAATTAAGAACCATGCTTGCTCTGTGTCTGGCAGAACACATACTTAAAATAAAAATAAATAAAAAATAAATAAATAAGCCCAGCTGGAATGGCTCAGTGGTTGAGCATTGTCCTATGAACCAGGAGGTCACGGTTCAATTCCCGGTCAGGACACATGCCCGGGTTTTGGGCTCAGTCCCCAATGCCTGGTCAATGATTGATAGGGGGACTTGTAATCTGATAGATAGAGCACCATCATTATTGATTTCTCTCTCTCTCTCTCTCTCTCTCTCTCTCTCTCTTCCCGTTCCTCTCTGAAATCAATAAAAATATATTTTTTAAAAAGAAAAAACAAATGTAAAACATCCTTTTGTGTTAAAAAGGAAAAGGACCTAATGTTTTCCTTACCCCCAGCCTAAAGATCACTTACACAGTAGCTTCAAATTGAGAAGCCAAGCATCTGAGGAAAGTCCCTTCCTTCCCTAGAATATTTTATCTATTCAAATATAAATTAAAGAATGGGCTCTGTTAAAATAGATCTTGGTTTTAAGTGCAATTATACTGGAATCACCAAAAGTTAAGGCATTCCAATAGGTAAAAAATCACATACAGCTGACTCTGACTATCTCGGCTTGCTGAAATCCCTTGGAAGATTTTGTGGATAATGATTCTTACCTCATCTAAAATGTTTATTCTTGCTTTTAAGCCCAGAGTGTAATCAAGTTCACTGCCTACTGTGAAAGGATTAAGGGATAATGTCATTTCCATTGTTCTGTCTCCCGTTCTTGGCTATGAAAAGCAACAAAATACACACCTCTATCCTGGAGTTTCATGATTAAGCAGTGCTGCCACTGGTGGGTTTTACCACTGAAAGAGGCATTTACCTTGAAATCTAGGTGTTGAGTACTGGCTTTCCAGTCGAGTGGTTTTCAAAGTGTGGTTCCCGGGTCATAGCATTAATATCACCTGGGAACTGCTTGGAAATGCAAATTCTGGGGCCCCATAGCCAATTTACTGGATTGGAAACTCTGGGGGTAGGGCTGGAATTATGTATTTTATAAACTCTCCCAGTATTTCTCATGTAAAATAGTTTGGGAACGTAGGGAACTGCTTTCTTTGACAGCACAACTAACCACTGCAAAGAATTTACTTCTGAGAAGGGAATAGCAAATGTACCTTTTTAGTAACATACTTCAGAGTAAAGGAATCTTCCCTAGAACTAACCTAACTTCACATGTAGCATAAGCCCATTCCTTCTTCTCTAGAGGAAATACAGGACTCTTGTCTACTGAGATCTAATGTAGAAGGACCCTTTCCTGGAACCGTTAGACATCAAGTACCCTTCAATCTTCTCCCAGATCCTTTACCTTTGTTTATAATGACTTTTTAAAACTCTTCATCATCCTCGTCAAGCTCCAGAATAAAGTATAACCTCATTTTACTGTTCAAATGAATTACAACTCATTTCCTGTCACTGAACCATAGAAAATAATGCCACAAAACCTACGTTTCTTCTATTCTACCTATGTTTTATAGTATAAGATGTACTTCTAAAAATAAAAAAATAAAAATTTATGTCTGTTCTTTCTAGATACTCTGATTCCTCCTCCTCACCCCTGTTCTTCCTAAAAAAGTTTTAGTTTATCATAAGGTCACAAACTATTTCACATATATTGCATTAAACATTCGATCCTCATTTGTCCTATTAACTGAGAATTGACCAGATGGCTATTCCTCTGACTCTCTCTCCTGAGCAGGTTTTAGTTAATTAAAAATGATTATTTTTACTACATATTTTATATATCAGCCAGATGTTACCTGTGGTCATTTCTGGAAAGGATCATTTGGTGGTGGTTATAAAATATCTATGTTCTTTTGGGAGGCAAGACTCTTGCACATGATTAGGAAAACAATTGTAGGAATTGATTTTACTTAGACCTTTTTCATGGTGTCCAAATGGGCATAACGTTTCATTTCCTTAGAAAGAACAATCCAATCAAATTCTTTCTTCTTTCTATTTCCGCACTTTGGCCCCATTTATGTTGTGGAAAAAAAATTATCAAGTTGACAGAAGAAAAATTAATATTGGTCTCCCTGTGTACTAGAAGAGCAAGCTGATTTTTCCAAAGAAACTGACGTGGTTTTTCTAAATTGGGCTTAAGACTGCTCTGCTCCATCAGGACAGACACTGTATCACATTCTTGTGAGGATGCACTTCCAGAGAGATATCCAAAATGGTTCCCACTTTGCATAGGTGTCCTCAGATGCTGTATTTCATACAAACTAATATGCCTAAATTTCCCATTAATGCTTGAAATAATCCACAATGAGGCAACAATATTACAATTATGAAATTGTTTTGCAATTACACATCATTTTCTCTCCATTTGTAGACAAACTAGAATCCAAACAAGCCCCCCTGTTTTCTTTTTTAAAAAATCAACATTGAACTACCTTTTAAAAAAATATATTCAGTTCTTAAGGTCACCAAAAATTCAGAAAGTCTAAGAAATGAAATTAACCATACCAGCACTTGGACTAGATTTAGATGGCTGATTATCTCCAAATACCATTTAGAAGACTCCAAAAGGCAAAATGAGTCCTTTGAAAGTCTAAAGTTCACATGGTGACAAACATAATAGTGGGTATGGCAGGATTTATAAACAATTACGAAATGTTCAATTCCAAAGCCCTGGCTATGACCTGTAGAATATCTCATGGCGTGATGTGGATCTACTTTCTCTGTGACTTTGAGTTTCTCTTCTCACATTAAAAAAAATGGATAAAATTAGATAGTCCCTAAAGTCATTTTAAGCCTCTAAACGTTATGATTGGTTGTTTTTTACATTATCTTTAAAACCTAATAGGCTTTATTCAACAATTGTGACAATTTTGGGGGAGGTTGCTTTTATGAACGTAGAAGCTTTAAACACAACACAGCAAAACGCATTTTCTGGTTGCATAAAGCATCTGCTCCCAGTGTTCTCAAGCAGACAAATCTGCTTGTAGTAAATCACAAACACCTCAGAAATGACCTCTTCCTCTTATGTTTTCATAGCAATCAACATTTACTGGGAGCTTCTATTAAAGCCATCCTTGTTGTATTTGACTTCAAGAGCTAGGTAAGGGGCAGACATTTCTGATGAAGAGGCCAACAGTCCTTGGAATAAATTGTCCCCCAATATACAAGATTATTTACCTTTAGAGCAGGCCATGCTCATCAGCCTCTAATAGGTCTGAGGGACTCACCAGTCTTAATTTCCTGTGTGAATCTATAATTGTCCGCAGAGGTCAATTTCCGTGGATGTCTCATATAAATTAGAATTGAAGATAATGATGCCTGTTCACTTGATCAACTAAAGTGACCAGCTGGGTTTAATGGGAGGAAAACAGAAACCCCTGTGAAATTGGAATAGCTTCAAAGGTGATAGAGTGTAATTATTTTCTGCAGTTTCTTCTCCAAAGGTGACTGACCTTTGTGCTGGGGGACCCCTGGGCCAGCCTGTTATGAAGGTGGAAGTGGCATTCAGAGTCACTGACCACGTCCAAAGACATAAGTCAAAAGCCAGCTTTCTGCTAAGGTGTTGGGGGAAAGCAGGATTACTTCTCTGTACTTATTTTAGTCATTTCATTTACAGTTAGAGAGGTGCTTTGAGGGACTTGCCTAATTGACTCCTCAGAGGCAAATTCTAACTTAGATTGCTTCAATAAACTTTTTCTCTTTATAGCCATAAAGCATCTTCTTGGGTTTGTTATAGTTTATCCTTAGGGTATTGTAATGTTAGGACTGAAAGCACCTTGATATCACCTGCCTCTATCCTTTTATTTTACAGATAAAGAAACTGAGGTCCAGAAATGTGAACCTACTGGGCAAGGTCACAAAGCTAGACAGAGGAAGGGGCTGGGACAGGATCCAGCAGATGAGAGTCACAACTGCAACTGACTCCCAGTCCAAGGTTTCTCATTCATGAGTAGCTAGAGATTCATTCAGGAAGGAGAAGACTCCATAAAAATCACCATTTAAAAAAAAAATAGGGGCAAGAGTAGATAAATGGTGATGGGAAAAATAAAAAAAAAATTTTTAAATGAGAAATGCCCTAAAGCATCTCAATACTGTGTCTGCATAACTGACTCACAGTATGAACTAAGTAAATGTCCATTTGGAAATGTAATCAGTTTCCTGCTGCAGTTTTAGATTGAAAATTAATATCAATTAATTGTATCCAAATAAATTATTTTAAATATTTAAAAAAGGAGAAAAAACAGGTTGTATAATGTGGTAAAGGTGCTAGCAAGCAAAACAGGTGGAGGTGTGAAGTTGGGAGAGACCTGGGCAAAGGAACCAGCTGACTAAAACAGAGACTATCATCCCGAATAGCTGACAGTGAGCTGCTTGAGTGCCTGGGTGTGCTGAGGGACAGCTACACACAGGACAGACTGCACAGGCTCGGGAGACAGACGGTCTGCCTGGGCTTGATTCTTCACTGCTAATTTTTAAGCTCTGTGACTTTGGGCAAGTTACTTAAACGCTCTGTGCCTCAGTCCCGAATCTGAATAAAAGGATGATAATACCAGTATTCACTGTTGTAAGGATTTAAAACCTTAATGTAGTTACATAACTGTTAGAGAGATTAAAATAAGGATTAAGTAAATTGAAATACGTAAAGAATTTAGCACTGAGTGTTATGTTAGTGTCTGTTGTTTTACCCCTACTCACTGTACTAGTAAATCTTAAGTTTCAGAATATAGACATAAGTTGTACTCATTAATAATGGACTGGGGGTGCTTCACCTGAGATAAGTACCCCTGGACTCTACCAGAGAGATTCAGGATTTAGAAAGTCATTGATAAAACCTCTTTATATGTTTCACGGATTCATTTTTGCAATGTGTATGGTGACAACCTAAAGTTAAAAAAATAAATAACTACAGGGATTTATTTTATTTAAAAAAGTCGATGACATCCATAGTTTCACATTGCAATGACAGGCATTTCATTAACAAAACAATTAATAAAAGAGCATATCTGTTGCAAAAATTAAAGATGGATTTTCCTGGCAGGAAGTTAGTGCCGAGCCAGTGCCTCCTGGGTCATTGGAGGAGAGCAGCAGGTCAGTTTCTTTTGCACGTTTCTTGGGCACTTGAGCATTTTTTCCTTAGAATTTAATGTTGTCAACGCTGTCATTAACATGATACTGAGTTTTAAAGAGAAAACCTTCACACAATTAACAGTGCAGATCTAGTCATTTAAGAGCATTTCAGATGTGCCTGAAATGAGTTCCACATGTGGATTGGCTGGCATTTTTCTTTCATTCTTTGAATTAAATTCAACAGAAATTTTAAGGGGAAAAAGTCAGTTACCTAGTCTCTCATTTTTTAATTAAGTAATTTCCCTAATTAGGTAGAGAAATGATTTTTAAACGTTGTGAAAAACTTTTCTGGAATCCGTTGCGGGTTTAACACATTGGAAGATCATGATAAGCTGCATATCTTCCAGTCACGTGATGATAAATCTGTGAGGGAAGCAGTTTTTTAAATTAATAATTATTATATCATTACACATATTAATTAATAATCATGCTATTATACAATAATTAATTATTTTAATTAACACTTCATTATAAAGCCCCATTATTCTGCACTTCAGCAAAACCTCCATCCAGCCTACTTCAGGGGCAGTTTTGCTTGGAAGAAGGCAGAGTTTGGGTATGATGACATACATCAGATGAGATCTGTTTTGCTTTTTAAATATATTTATATTGATTTCAGAGAGGAAGTGAGAGGGAGAGAGAGATAGAAACATCAATGATGAGAGAGAATCATTGATCAGCTGCCTCCTGCACACCCCACACTGGGGATCGAGCCCACAACCCAGGCATGTGCCCTGACCAGGAATCGAACCATGCCTCCTGGATCATAGGTCGATGTTCAATCACTGAGCCATGCCGGCCGGGCAAGTCAAATGAGTTTTCATCTCTGGTTCTCACAGCCCTATAGGTGACTTTTCATTTCTCTCTCAAAAACACGTATCAGTTTGTTCCAAGGACAATGGGTTACTACTCACCTGCCTCTCAATGTCGGAAAGCAGAGCGCTGGCCCCGATCCGAAAGAGCTCTGGCTTCAGCCACTCATCTCCTAGCTCCTCCTTTATGAGGGAGAGCCAGGCAAGGGAATCCTTTGCACTGCGGATGCCTCCTGCCGGCTTAAAGCCTACCTACAAGGGAAGGTGGGAAAGACAAGGTTTATTGTCACTGGGTTACTTTTAAAAATGCTACTGCATTAGTAGTACAGGTCTCAATTCTCTCACTCTCTTTTTTTAGTCTATTCCAGTTAACCTGAGCAAAAGAGCTTAGATGATTGACTCATGCCCATTCACACTACAAAATGACTTTTCCAAGACTAATGAGAAGAATGCGCTTCTGAGGAGGCACTAATGAGAGTTAATAACCCTCGTTAACATTGCACTTATTGGAAAGTCATAAACCTCAACCACCTAGTCCTAGACTATAGCTGTGAACCTGGGATAAGCAAAAACGTGTCAATAAATAGGGAAACATATCACAAAAGCCCACGCATTTTACATTTCTACTAGTAAGCCTGGATAGACGCCTTTCAGCCCTTCATCTTGAGGTGCAAAAGACACACGTGTATCTCTAAAACAAGAGCAAACCGGAGAGCCCACACTCACCTCACTCAGCAATCAGCAAGGAGCGCTGACAGTTGTTTTAATCAGCTTAAACTGCAGAGACGTTTCCCCGAGTTGTAAGGAGACAGTTATATAAAGCAGCCAGACTCATTCAAGAAGCACAGCAGAAAAAGACAGTGTGGGGGCTCTTTGCAGTAGTCTTTGAAGGTGCCCATAAAACAGCACCATTTAGCCAATAACTGATGTTTACAAATGATGTCCCTGAGCCCACTGGAAAAGGACAAATGTGCACTACACACAGTAAAACCTGCTTATCTGGATTCACCTGTCTCAAGAACTAGACTATGCAGTAAAGTAGAGACTCTCTAGATGGGCGCAATCAAGGAAACACCCCCTGGCCCGAGTACTAACGCTCACACACTTGACAACTCGGAGTTGTGGGTTTCCTAGGCACACCAGCAGGGGTGACAGCTAACAGAATACTATAGAAGGGAAGCAATAATAAATGAGCCCAAGCTAGAAACCTCATAGTTCACCAGGACTCCACCGTTTTCCTTACCACACCACACCCAATCGATCAACCGCCAGGTCCCACCAATCCTACCCTCTTCACTTCTCTATGCCCCCTGTGCACACTTCCCTATCTACTCTCACTTTCACTGCTTTCGTTTTGACCCTCATCACTTCTCACAAGGAATATCAGTAAAGGCCAGCTGGTTTCCGTGCCTCAATCACACACAAGCAGCGGCTGTGTAGAGATTCCAACCACATCTGCCTATTGCTCTGGAACCCAAGTGACTCTATAAGAGTGAGGGGAGTTGGGGGAAATGGGGCAGGCAAGTGGGATGGGGTTATTTATTAAAAAGAGGCAAAAAAAATCTATTAGCTGATATTAGCATACATGTTAATCACAGGAGCACTTCTATCAATTAGGCAGTGCTGCATATAGATTTTCCTACGTGATTCAGTTGTGTCAGCAAGTCTGTTTGGCAATGCTTCTGAAGACAGGTTCTAGCATAAGTTTGCACCTTTGATAAGGCAGAGAATATGGAAAACATAAATCTGCAATGAAATCAGTTATGAAATATTAAACCTCTGCTTCTCAGGGGTGGCACCAAGCACGGTCTGGAAGGCGACTGATCCCATTTTAAAACTCCCCTTAAATCAATGATGTAGAAACTTTACAGTCTAAGGGCTGCCCAGGGAACCTGTCACCAACCTGAAAGGATGCACCTGATTTGCAAGACACACATATTGCACCTCCCTGTGTGAAACCAAATGTGATGAAAACGAATACAGTTTGCCTTGTACCTGTCCCTATCTTAATGAAACTGGGATGAACTTTGCTTACTAGCTGAAGAAAGGGTCAACACAATTCAAAAAGAAAGTGCTGAAAGACAGCAAAACATCCCTGGCTCTCTACTCTTGTCTACAACACAGAGCATTTAAAACTGCTATTGACATTCTTTGCTTGTTGTCTAAGGGATCTCCTGGGAAGAGACTTGCTCATTTTTGTGTCCCTAACATATAACACAGGTTAACGTGGTACATAGTTAAGGACTCAATGAATGTTTGTTGAGACTAAAACAGGATTGGGTTCCCAATGGGGAGTTTTAATCCCAACTATGGAGCTTATGAAACGTGGACATGCCTGAGGACTCCCCCTGACGCAGCACGGCAGGGATGCGTGCCCAGGCCTCTACAAGTAGAAAAAGCTTCCCATCTATGTGGATGTTATTGGGCTGAGAAAAAGAAGTGCTGATCTAGTAAGTGGTGGGCCCACTCACTCAAATGGGGGAGGGCGCATAAAGATAGAGTTATCCCACTTTTAGAGCTTTAAATTTTTTAATTCGGATCACTACAGAAAGGCAACCAAGTAGAAGTTATTCAAGTTGGGTCAACTTTCATATGTAGGTCACAGGTGTTACTTCACCTATTTTGTACTTTTTTAAGATACGAAGTTATTCTTTTCTGTATATACTAGAGGCCCGATGCACGAAATTTGTGCAAGGGGCTCAGCCCTCACAGCCCCAGCTTCATCTGGAAGGTCGTCTATCTGGTCTAATTAGCATATTATGCTTTTATTATTATAGATTATTACAGATATGTTAATTGATTTCAGAGAGGAAGGGAGGAGAAAAAGATAGAAACATCAATGATGAGAGAGAATCATTGATTAGCTGCTTCCTGCACACCCCACACTGGGGATTGAGCCCACAACCCAGGCATGTGCCTTGACCAGGAAGTGAACCGGGACCTCCTGGTTCATAGGTTGACAATCAACCACTGAGCCACACCAGCTGGGCAAGATATGAAGTTATTCTGAAGGAGAAAATTCTGGAAGGAGTTAATTGCTTCTCAAATCCAGTACATTCTCAAAAAGGTCTCTGATTCCAAAATAAACGGAAGCTACAGCCACATATAAAGTCATCACATCCAGTTGGCAAAGGATTAAAGATCTTTTTAGGGGTTTCTATTGGGCAGAAATCACGAGATTGGTTTTACAGGATGTCTTCTGAGGAAGGGAAAGTCTCATTTAAAAAAAAAATTATCGTTCTTTCCAAGGATGTAAAAAAAATTCCTTTGAGATAATTTGCAACTAAACAAGCAACTTGAAGTGAAAAGAAAAATGCAAACTCATTTTAAAAAACACCTCATACGCATTTTTTCTTTTAACTTCATGTTTCAAAAAATATGTATTATTTTTCGAAAAGCTGACAAAAGCTAGCATATACCCTCCTCAGCTTAACAGCCTTCCAAAGAGCACATCTAACTGCCATAAAACGCAAAAATGGATATTTAATTCAAGAGCTATATAACGTCTAGCTACCTTTTCCCTGCTGTTTCACAGCATTTCATTATTTTGTTTAATAAGTTCATCTCCTCAAGAATTTTCCCTTCACCTCATATTATTAAAAGTAATAAGTTTTTCTGGACCGGGGGTTTCCCAACAGAAAAACCAATTTATGTGTGTCCTTCAATAATGACAGGAAAAGATTATTTCCCATTATATTGCATACTTTTCATATCACCACCACAGCTTATCATTCAATAAATGTTACTCTGCAATTCTTTCCATTCCTCAAGGAAGTTTAATTTCTGCATTAACCTGTTTTCTCTGGCCAACACCTTACCAGAAAGCCTCTGTGTTGCAGCAGAATTAGTTCGTTAAAGAACCCATTTAGGAATTTCTTGTCAGTGATAAAACTGTCTTCGGTTGAGAAAAGGACATAAAGTAAGTTTACATCTTGATCACACATACTTGCTCCCACACTCACACTCACTTTCTGTCCACTGCACATGTTTCTCCGGGCATGCGTTCTTTTGTAATGAAAAGTAAATTAAACATTTATCTTAATAAGGGTAACTCATTCACACCTTCTGCATACAAAGACAGTCATCGTGGCTGTAACACGTATTATAAATAGCATTAGCTTTGCTCTGAAGGAAGATGTGCTGGCAATAACATACCTGGTTTCCAGTTTTCCAGAAGAAATCTCTAATGGCCCGTAGCATCACTATAGCTACCGGGAAGGTGGCATTTACTGTTTCTTTTCCAGTAGAAGTCTTAATAAAATCTGATCCTAAAACACAAGGCAGAAACACTGCGTGTCAATTTAAACACTTATTTTTTACACTTTTGAGTCAGTGGGAGAAATGAGTTGTGTAAATTTCTTTTCCTGAAGAACACAACTTTTTCAAGAATTAGTTGAAAAACTAAAAAATATATATCTCTTTAAAATAATTATTTCCATGCTCTTTTTTCTCCTTACTATAAAATGAATTACATTAAGCACCAAATGAATTCTCACGAACCCCCGGGGCTCTTGCCTCTATATTTCCATATCACCAATTAAAATCAAGTTGGTTTATTTAATGCATAACTGAGATGAATAAAACAATTTTATTCCCTGTGCTTAGCATCATATAACACTTTACTACAAAAATGGATTGCCAACTCATTTTTCCCTCATTTCCTTATGCTTGATAGAAAGCACACAGAACAGCTGTGACAACACAAGATGAATCACCAATAGCTGATTTCCACTGTGTTGTTTGTTAATAAATGCACTGTCTTCCAACCAGATTAGGGTTTTTATGAAAATCCTATGTTACTTCATAACTTGCAAATATTTTAAATGACTTCTTGTCTCTGAAATATATCTTCTACCTATTGATGCAGTTTAACAGAATAACATGAGGAGACAAAGAAATGATAATAACAGTTAAGATTCACCAAGGGCAATGCACCATGCACTATTCTAGGTGCTCTGAAAGTATTCAGTTAATCCTCATGACAGCTGTAAACGTTAGGTACTAAAATGATCCACTTTTTTTTTTTTTTGAGAGAGAGGGGGAGAGAGAGAAGAAGGGGAGAGAGAGAGAGAGAGAGAGAGAGAGAGAGAGAGAGAGAGAGAGAGAGAGAGAGAAAGAAACACTGATCAGTTGCCTCAGTTGCCTTCCATACACTCCCCGACTGGGGATTAAACCAGCGGCCTTTCAGTGCATGGGACAATGCTCAACCAACTGAGCCACTCTGGCCAGGGCAAATGATCACCATTTTGAAAGAGGAAATTGAAGCACATAATGTTAAGTAACTTGCTTGAGGTTACATAGTAAGCAGAGGAGATAGAATTTTAACCAAAGCAATATAGCTTACCCAATATACTACAGTGTCTCCAAGAAACGTACTTAGTTCACACAGACACATAGCCAAATAGAGATCCCGTCTTTCATGTGGTTACCTATTCCTGAAACACTCAAAGTGTAGATAACAGACCAGCAGCATAGGTACCATCAGGGAACCTGTCAAAAGTGCAGACTTCTCAGACCCTACACTAGACCAACTAAACCTAAATCTCAATATCAGCGAGGTACCTACGTGATTCCTGTGCAAATTTACAGCCCTAGCCCATTGAATCCATGGATCCATAGGTAAGGCAAATCTCTGAGAATCTCTCATGGTCTATCAAAAAAAATGGTCGATGGAAGTGGAGGGAAAAAGTGGCCAAAACTTTCCCTTCTAGTTTCCATTGGAAAAGATACATCCACAACTATTTTGTGTATGGAAAGGTTCAAAATTATATGCCTTTAGCAGGTGCACTGTGTGTAAAGCACTGTGAAAAATATTAAAAAAAAAATATCCACACCCTTACCCTCAAAGCCACATACATTCTACATGCAAGTGGAGGTGAAACCTAGTCCTGCGTAATCACGTGATGAGCTACAAGTCAGCAGATCTGGTTTCCAGCTCTAGCTCTGAAATTTACCTTCAAATGCCATCTCCTAATCTCACTCATTTTTAAAATACATTTTTATTGATTTCATAGAGGAAGGGAGAGGGAGAGAGGAATAGAAACATCAAAGATGTGAGAGAAACATTGATCTGCTGCCTCCTGCACACCCCCTACCAGGGATCAAGCTTGCAACCTGGTCATGTGCCCTGACGAGGAATCTAACTGTGACCTCCAGGTTCATGAGTCGATGCTCAACCCTGAGCCACATCAGCTGGGGCCTAATCTCTCTTGTTTGTAAAATAGATCTGAAAATTCTTACTGGCTTCATAGTGCTATTTGAGGAGTCAAAAGAGACAGTCTATGTAAAAGCACTCTGAAAACTGTTAAGCGTTTTACACATGCGAACGGAGCGAAGACCTAGGTAGGGGTGCAGTCTAGAAATACCATAGGAATTCTGACATATTGGAACAGGATACTGCAAGCCTTCTTTTCTTTGGATCTGGAGGTAGGCCCATGTGGGGAAAATGGAGACATAATTGCCATGCATGCATTCATTCAACAAATATTGACTAAGTGCTTACTATGCTCTAGAGCAGTGGTTCTCAACCTTTCTAATGCCGCGACCCTTTAATACAGTTCCTCATGTTGTGGTGACCCCCAACTATAAAATTATTTTCATTGCTACTTCATGACTGTAATTTTGATACTGTTAATGAATCGTAATGTAAATATCTGTGTTTTCCCATGGTCTTAGGCAACCCTGCTAGCAGTTCTCCAACTGTGGGTCATGACACACAGGTTGAGAACCACTGCTGTAGAGCCTAAGACCATCGGAAAACACAAATATTTACATTACAATTCATTAACAGTAGCAAAATTACAGTTATGAAGTAGCTGTAATGAAAGTAATTTTATGGTTGGGGGTCACCACAACATGAGGAACTGTATTAAAGGGTCTCGGCATTAGAAAGGTTGAGAACCACTGCTCTAGACTCCTCTAGATGCTGGGAATAGACCACTAAACAAAACAGACAAAGTTCCTGCCCTTGTGATAATTTCTGGAAGAGGAAGACAATAAGCTTAAATATATAACAAAAGCCAGTGCCGTGAAGCAAATAAGCAATGTAACAGGAGAGAGCAATGGATTTGGGGAGAGAAACTATGTTTAAATGGAGTCCTCATAAAAGCATCTCTGAGGAGTGAAATGCAGAGTGAAGGAGGGGAATCTGTGAAAAGAGCCTTGCAAGAAGGAAACCAGCATCTGCCTCCCTCTTCACATTGCCTCTCTCCCCTGTGAGCTTAAGCTTCCTCCGCCTCTCTCTTACAAGAACATTTGTGATGGTATTTAGAGACAACCCAGATAATCCAGAACAATCACTTCATCTCAGTGTCCTTAATTTAACCACATCAGCAAAATCCTATTTTTTCCCCCAAATAAGCTAATATTCACAGGTTCTTGGGATTAGGATGTGGACATATGTTTGGGAGCCATTATCAGCTTACCACACTTCCCAATCTGTATACCTTTGATCCCATTTTCTTGTCTTATTGCATCTGGTAGGAGTTCCAGAACCATGTTGAACAGGAGCTGTGTGAGAGAACAGCCTTCCTGTTCTTAAGGGGAACTTAGGGGGAAAGTATCTAGTTTCTCATCATAAGTATGTTAGATGAAGTTTGCTTCTACATGTTCTTTATCAAGCTGAAGATGTTCCCCTCTATTCTAAGTTTGCTGAGAATTTTTATTATGAATCGGTGTTGAAATTTATCAACTGCCTAATCTGTATCAACTATATGATCATATGACTTTTCTTTCTTACATTATTGATACAGTGGATTACATCAAGCCAGCCTTGAATCTCTATAAAGTAAATCCCATTGGTTGTGGTGTATAATTACTTTTATACATTGTTGGCCTCATTTTACTAATATGTTGTTGAAGATGTTTGCATCTATGTTCATGAGTGATATCCTATCCAATAAAAGAGTAATATGCAAATTGACCATCACTCCAACACACAAGATGGCTGCCCCCATGTGGTCAAAGATGGCTGTCCCCATGTGGACACAAAATAGCCACCACAAGATGGCCAGCAGGGGAGGGCAGTTGAAAGGGATCAGGCCAGCAGGGGAGGGCAGTTGTGGGCGATCAGGCCAGCAGGGAAGGGCAGTTGGGAGGGAACAGACCTGCAAGGGAGGGCAGTTGGGGGTGATCAAGCCTGCAGGGGAGGGCAGGTAGGGGTGACCAGGCCAGCAGAGGAGGGAAGTTGGGAGGGACCAGACCTGCAAGGGAGGGCAGTTGGGGGTGATCAAGCCTGCAGGGGAGGGCAGGTAGGGGTGACCAGGCCAGCAGAGGAGGGAAGTTGGGGACAACCGGACCTGCAGGGAAGGGCAGTTGGGGGGGACCAGGCCTGCAGGGGAGGGCAATTAGGGGTGACCAGGCCTGCAGGGGAGGGCAGTTAGGAATGACCAGGCCTGCCAGTGAGGGCAGTTAGGGGCAATCAGGCTGGCAGGGGAGCATTTATTCAGACCTTTTAGATTTATTCAGACCTTTTCTCTTTGTATGAGTTTTGGTTGTTTATGTCTTTGATCTATTTAATCTAAGTTATTCAATTGTGGGCACACAGTATTCCTTTATTATTGTTTTCATGTTCGTAGGAAGAGTAATGATCCTCCTTTCATTTACAATATTAATTTATGTCTTTTACCTTTTATTCTTCAGTAGTCTGTCTAGAAGTTTATCAATTTTATTGATATTTTTTTAAAAAAAACAGCTTTTAGGGTTTTTTAATTTTCTCTGTTGTTTTGTTTTCAATTTCATTGATTTCTGCTCTGATTTTTATTTCTTTTGTTCTGCTTGCCTTAGGCTTGCATTGTTGTTCTTTATTTTTTGAAGATAGAAGGCTGAGATTATTGATTTTAGACCATTCTTTTTTTTTTTAATATATATACCTAATGTTATAAATTTCTCTCTAGGCAATGTTTTTGCATTGCAGAGTCTGCTTTTTTGACAATCTTCTTTTCATTGCTAGATTTAGACCATTATCATTTAAAGCTATTATTGATTTAGTTGAATTAATATCTACAATGTTTATCAATTTTCTATTTATTGTGTTTTTTATCTTTCTTAAATTTTACAACTCTTTTTCTGCCTGCTCTGGCTTTAATTGAACATTTTATATAATCCCATTTTATGTCCTCGCAGCATATCAGTTAAATTCCTTTTGTACATTTTTTTATTGGTTGTCTTAGAGTTTCCAATATACATTTTTTAACAATCTAAGTCTACCTTCAAATAACACTGTACCACCACACAGGTATTTCAGGTACCTTTTAACAAAATATTCCTAATTCCTCCCTTCTGTCCTTTAGAATATTGCTGTCATTCATTTCACTAATCTATTTGGTATACTTGCCCAATACATTATTACTGTTAATACTTTAAACAGTTATCTTTTAGATCAATTGAAAGAGAAAATTTATTTTTACTCTTCATTTATTCTTTCTCTGACATTCTTCATGTTTTAATATAGATCAGAGTTTCTGATTACATCATTGTCCTATTCCTAACATTTCTTATAGGGCAGATCTGCCGGCAACAAATTCCCTCAGTTTTTGTATGTCGGAGCTCCTTCACTTTTAAAGGATAATCTCACTGGACATAGATTTCTAGGTTGGTGAGGGTTTTTCTCCTCTCAATACTTTAAGTATTTCACTCTATTCACTTCTTGCTGACATGGTTTCTAATAAGAAGACCACTGTAATTATTTCCATTTTTGTCTACAGGTAAAGTATTTCCTTTCTGTTTTTTAATTCAAGATTTTTTATTTGCCCTTGGTTTTTGTCCATTTGAATATGATATATTTCGGTGTAATTTTTAAAAATATTTATCCTGCTAGGTGTTCTCTCAACTTCCTGGATCTGTGGTTTGGCATCTGTCATTAATTTTGGAAAATTCTTGACCATTACTACTTCAAATATGTTGTCTGCTCCATTTCTTAATTTTCTTCTTGTATTCCAATTATTACACATATGCCACACCTTTTGAAATTGTCCCAAAACTTTTAGAAACTCTGTTCTGTATTTTTCAACCTTTTTTTTTTTTCTTTCTCTCTTTATATTTCACTTTATGGGGCTTCCCTCGACCTATCTTCATGGTCACTGGTTCTTTCCACAGTCTACTAATGGGCTCAGTCCTGCCCACTGATGAGCCCATAAGGAATTCTTCATTTTTGTTCGTGTTTTTGATTTCCAGCATTTCCTTTCGATTATTTCTTAAGAGTTTCCATCACTCTGCTTACATTGCCTTTCATTTTCTCATGCTATTTTTTTCACTAACATAACATACTAATCATAGCTATTTTAAATTTCTCTTTCTGATAATTCTAACTTCTCTTTTACATTTGAATCTGATTGTAATGCTTGCTTTGTCTCTAAAGATTGTGGGGGTTTCTGTAGTGTGTGTATTTTGTTGTTGTTAATCCTCACCTGAGGATATTTTTCCGTTGATTTTCAGAGAAAGTGGAAGGGAGGGGGAGAGACAGAGAGAGAAACATTGTTGTGAGAGAGACACAATCATTTGGTTGCCTCTGGCACATGCTCTGACTAGGACTGGGGATCAAGCCTGCAACCAAGGTACGTGCCTCTGACTGAGGGCCAATGCTCTATCCACTGAGCCAAACCAGCTAGAGCCAGACTGTACTTTTCCTTGCCTTTTAGCATCTCTTATCATTTTAGCTGAAAGCTTGACATGACATATTGGGTAATAGGATACAACTATTATATAAACAGGCCTTTGGTGTAAGATTTTATGTTAAGCCAAAACCGGTTTGGCTCAGTGGATAGAGTGTCAGCCTGCAGACTGAAAGGTCCCAGGTTCGATTCCGGTCAAGGGCATGTAACTTGGTTGCGGGCACATCCCCAGTAGGAGGTGTGCAAGAGGCAGCTGATCGATGTTTCTCTCTCATCGATGTTTCTGACTATCTATCCCTCTTCCTTCCTCTCTGTAAAAAACCAATAAAATATATTAAAAAAAAAAAAAAAAAAGAATCATCTTAAAAAAAAAAAAAAAGATTTTATGTTAATCTGGCTAGGAGTTGGGCTGTGCTTAATGTTTGCTGTAGCCATAGGTACCAGAGTATTTAAATCCTATAGTATCTTTGTTTTTTTTTCTTCCCTGCTTACTTAGGGCTTCCTAAGCACTCAGATAGTCTATGTTTTTTCATTTAGCTCTCTCACTGTAATCCACAGGATTATTGGAGCCCCATTACTGTGATAGTAATGTATGGGGGAGAGGAAATCTGATATATAAAAGCCTAATATGCAAATTGTCCCTTCAGGAGTTCGACCGGGAGTTCGACCGCTCGCTATTACATGCACTGACAACCAGGGGGCAGCGCAGAACATGGTGGGCGTCAGCAACGCGGCTCTGGCAGCAGGCAGCAGTGCAAGCACTGCCGGCCCCGATGGGCCCCAACGAGAGCGGGACTGCAATGGGATGGTGGAGCAGGTGAGTGGGCGGCGCCAGGCCAAGGTGGGTGCAAGTGGGGGCTCGACTGCCCACCAATCACCCCGCACATGGCTACCAACAGCAGTTGCAGAGGGTGGGGCCGCCACTTGGCTCCCAGGCACTGAGGGAGTTGGGCAGGGGGCCCAGCCTCAATCGATCGCCCCACAGGCAGGATGGTAGAGCAGGTGAGGGGGCAGCGCCAGGCCAAGGCGGAGTGCCAAACGGGGATGCAGAGCTGCAAGGCTGGGGGCGTGAGCTAAGGCCCGATCCCCGCAGGCCACCCTGAGGCACCCTACCCATGCATGAATTAGTGCACCAGGCCTCTAGTATTTTATAATCTTATAATTAAATATCAGTCTTCTAGTGGGCCTGTGTTGCTGGGCTGTAACCTTCACAAATGTGTCCTAGCTCTTCTCCCCCACTTTGGTGAGGTAGGAAGACTAGAAGACAAATGTCCTCCCAGGTAAGATAAGACCAGTAAAGACTTAGGCCTTTGTTAAGGAGAACACTCTGGACATATTTTGCAATGATTATCTCCCCCTTCCATGCCAGAACCAAGTTCTTTCTTGGCTCTTCACTGTGAGAATCTGGGGCTCCTGGAGGTAAAACCCACAAAAGTATCGGGGTTAACACTCAGCTTCCAACAATTTGTCAAATTTCCCATTTAAGTGTTCCTACCAGTGTATGGTTCTAGCAGGTAAGCAGATCTCGATTGTGACTCTTAGGATTTCCCTGTCTTTCCAGATTTCAAGGTGGCAGTTTGCCCTACTACCTAAGTTCTTAGAAAAGTCATTAATTTTCCATTTATTGGGCTTTTTCATGTTCTGAAGAACAGGAATAGCAACTTCCAAATTCTTTACATGTTGAAGCTAAAACCAGAAGTCCTTAAATATTAAGAGCAGCAGCCTTTATTATTTAGAAGTCAGATATGAATGGAGATACAAATTATATATGGTATTTAAGGTATTTTAGACATATGCCATGAAACTATTACAGTCAAGTAGAATTGGAAGGATTCAGAGAGATTCACTTTACCTAGAATGATATGGGACAGGTAGAATTTGGTACAAACCCTGAAGGAGCATAAAGAAGAGAGGAATAGAAGAACGATACCATTAGAAGAAACACAAAAAAACATAGAAAATATAAGACACAGCCAAAGAATAACAAGTGGATCCATCAAAGGAATCTCTGTGAGGGGCAGAGAGCATGGGGGTTGGGGGGGTGGTGATATTTGGTGTGAGTGTGTCAATGTCTGTTTTGGAACATCCTATATAATAAAAGCCTTATATGCAAATTGTCCCCTTGACCGGGAGTTTGACCAGGGGGCGGGGCCGGCCAGCCAAATGCCCTTGGCCCCTCGCCCTGGCTGGCCCACCCTGGCCAGTGGCGGCAGGCGGCCGGGGGAAGGGAGGCCCCGGCTGGCAGCCAGCAGCCACTAGGGACCCTACCTATGCACAAATTTCATGCACTGGGCCTCTAATGTGACTATAAAAATCCCTTGGGAAACATGAGGTCTGTCCCCTGAAATCAGTGTTTAAGATGCTAAATTTGGTGTCTCGTTAGATAGGGGGAGGAAAGACAATGGAGAGTCAGAGACCACACAAGAGATTAACACAGGCATGCAGGCACCACAGGCTATTTCTGCAAACCCAGGAATAAGACTTAGCTTTCATTACACAAAATACTATAGAAAGTACATTAGCATTATACTACTGTCAAAAAACAATGGACTTTCCAATGGGACTAAGTGGGCACACACTTTTGTTTTACTTCTCATTTTAATATTGCTTCCTTGGCCCCTCTGCTAAAACAAAATTACCTTAGAGAAATAAATGCTAGATTTAGAATATCCAACACCACAGAACACCGACTCTCCTCAGAGCTGATGTAAATCCAACCTTAAGCAAGCTCACTTCTGCTCAGCTTGGGGAAAAAGACCTTAAGAGAAAATATCTCACAATTAGAATAGCTATCCTTATAAATGTTCTCTCATCAGTGCCCACAATTTCAATGAAATGACTAACTTAGAAGATGAAAGGCCTGGAAGTCAAAAGTAACACATTGAATAGACTAGTATTCAACTGTAATTAGTTGAAATTAAAATTAATAATAAATTTATAGTATTATATCAAAATGTATTTTTTTCTTTTCCTAATTTGAAATCTCTAGCACAATACTTTTTTTATGGTCTAAAGCAACTCAAAGCTTTTCTAAGACCCATAATTACAAGTCTCCATGGTACAGTTTCATTAAAAACTTTCATTAAACAACAGCTGCCCTTGTATATGGTCTTCTAATCAATTTGGTCAAACAGAATGACTTCTAATCAGCTGTTGATAAAAATAGAAGATGAAATTTTAATTCTAATAGATTAACCACAAACTCAAGACAGTCTTCAAAATCCATCTAGCTCTATTCTCCAGTGGATTTAATGACTATTCAGCAACTCATTACTAAATAGAACAAGATGAACATTTTCCAGTTCATTAAAGAAATGTACTATGTATTTTTGCATTGTCCTCATGATTCGTTACAGGGAGTCTTAATTACAAGATAATGGATAATGGTTATTAAATGCAGACTGCAGTAATGAAGCTCTATTCATTTGCGAACCTCAGAGACTGCAAAGGGAAGAAAATAAAATTACTAGCTTCAAAAGATTAACGGATCAAATTATTATTCAATTTTGAAAATCTCATTCAGACTTCATAGAAACAAGAAGAGATTAAAAACTAGTATTAAGACCAAAGTAGTACATTTAAAAAAATAATATCTTAAGGCTATTACTGCATAATAAGCTTCAGATGTGATTATTAGAAAAACATATAGCTAACAATGGGAAAACATACATTTTTATTTCCTGAACAACTCTTATTTATGAGATAGGACGTTACTAGTAGAATCTTAAAGAGAGTCTTGGTGAACATGGGAGATATATGCTACTATGCTACAAAAGAACAGCACAATGGAAGGTATTATTAACATTTTATACCTCACTAATGAAAATAGGATTAAAATCAACTGCTGCGTGAGAAAGCTTGTCATTAAGTGGAATTCATGCCAACCCAATAATAAGAGCTTCTGGGCACATTACTCATTAGCACTATGTTTTCTATCATTCTCTAAAAAAAAAAAAAAAAAAAAAAAAAATCCTGATTAAAGTTAGCAAGAGAGTTTTGTGTGGTAATTCTGATACTAATTTATACTTGCACTCTGCAATGGGACACCTTTTTTAATCCTTACCCGAGAATATGTTTTTATTGAACCCGCAACCCAAGTATGTAACCTGAATGGGAATTGAACTGGCAATCTTTTAGTGCACAGGACAATGCACAACCAACCGAGCCACTCTGGCTGGGCAAGGACACCTTTAAAAAAATATATGTAGCCCTAACCGGTTTGGCTCAGTGGATAGAGTGTCGGCCTGCGGACTCAAGGGTCCCAGGTTCGATTCCGGCCAAGGGCATGTACCTTGGTTGCAGGCACATACCCAGTAGGGAGTGTGCAGGAGGCAGCTGATCGATGTTTCTCTCTCATTGATGTTTCTAACTCTCTATCCGTCTCCCTTCCTCTCTGTTAAAAAATCAATAAAATATATTTAAAAAAAAAATATATATATATATATGTACATATATATACACTCACACTGAGAGGCCAGATTATTACGACCATCCAGATTATTATGACCACCCCATCAGTACAATGAAGTGAATTAGTTATGCAAATAATAATAATAAAACCTTGAGAGTATTTGCTTAGGAAGTTTTCAATATTCAGTATTTTTGGAAGTGTCAATGAAGTACTGATGGGGTGGTCATAATAATCTGGCTGGTCATAATAATCTGGCCACTCAGTGTGTGTGTGTGTGTGTGTGTGTATGTGTATATATGTATATATATGTATAGATATAGATATAGATATGTATACACACATACACACACATACACACTGAGTGGCCAGATTATTATGATCTCTGAACACACAATAATCTGGCCAATCAGTGTATATCCTATATTATAATAAAAGGCTAATATGCAAATTGTCCCCTCGACCAGTTCGACCGGCAGACAAGCCGGCTAACCGCCCATGTTCCCTCCCCCTGGCCAGGCTGGTCGGACCCCACCCATGCACAAATTCATGCACCAGGCCTCTAATATATATATATATTTATAGTCACACTAGAGGCCCAGTGCGCACACACACACACACACACACACACACTGAGTGGCCAGATTATTATGCGTTCAGAGATCATAATAATCTGGCCACTCAGTGTATATACATTGTACAAAAGTATGAAGCCCCGCCTGGCCAGTGTGGCTCAGTTTGTTGAGTGCCATCCCATGTACCAGCAGGTTGCCGGTTGAGGTTCAATTCCAGTTTAATTCCGGGTCAGGGCACATGCCTGGGTTGTGGGCCTGATCCCCAAATTAAAACATATTCTTTGATATTATATTCTTTCACTCAACAAAGGCCTGAAAATAATTTAGGGATAAGGACCCAGTGTTATGGTTGAAGAACTGGCCAAGGATGAAAGCAAAAGACCCCTGAGGGGTATCAATATGGTGCTGATACTCAGTCTAGAGACCAATTATACCACAAAGACATCCTTACATGACCCAGAGATAATAGCTATCCTTGTAAAAAAGGGGGGAACATTTTCTAAAAGAGAGAGGAAAAAATGTAAGTAGAAAAAAAAATAAATAAAAAACACCTGCTCTCTCAGTTCTTTCCTTCATCCTGAATAGTGAGCTCTGGAAATACTTCTCAGCTGGCCCAGTCTATCACATGAGAAAGGCAACAGCGCAGCATAATTAAGCAGTAAGGCATGTTCAAGCTCAATGGCAATCAGAAAGCAATCACAATCTCAGAGGCAGAAAATATCCCAAATACCCCTAGGGGAAGATTAGCTCATGATAACCACATTCCTTGTAGTTGCCTTCGCCTAAATAAAAATAAAAATGTGGCCAGTTAAAATAATGCAAAACAGTAGCATTCAAATGGAATACAAGGTGGGGATTCTGACTATATAACACTTGGTAATTGACAGTAATGTCCTGGGAGAATATCTTAAACAATTATGTTAACCATACAAAGATATGTGGTGGAATCTCCTGCCACAAACCAGAGTCCTTGAGTTATGTCTAATGCTACAAGTTCCCTTTCACTCCTAAAATATAGCTTATTTAAAATGAGCTTCAGAACTATAATAATACCAGAGGTGAATTACCCATCAATGCAAATATCTATTTTAGAGTGGATTTAAATTTTTTAAACAACTCTAAAATGTTTGTTTGTTTTTTACAAATTTGAAAAAAGAGAAGAGTTATTTAACTCAAATGTTTACAAGACCATACTGTCAGCATTTTAGACCAAGAGTCAAACTGGGAAATAACAGAATGTCTCCTAAACCAAGCTCTATACAGCCTCTAATTTTTAATATTGCATTGGTACTCCTGAGGGTGTTTACAAATATCTAAATAGAGTTAACTGTTCAGAAATGGGTTCCCAAAATATCATGCTGCACTTGTTGGTTCTCACCTCTTTCCCCACCCTCCTCCTTCTTTTGAGTAAGTTTATCAAGGAAGAAGAGTTAGGGGTGAATCCTATATCTGTAATTAAAATAAGGGGTCTGAAATTACAAAGTGGGGATGGATGCACAATGCTATGAATGTACTAAAAAACCCTGAACTGTATACCTTCAAGGGTGAGTTTTATTTTGTGGCAATTATATCTCAATCCTATATAATAAAAGCCTGATTTGCTAAGTGTCTGGTCATCCGTTCAACCAATAAAAGCGTAATATGCTAATGATATGCTAAGGCCGCTCAACCGCTCACTATGATGTGCACTGACCACCAGGGGGCAGAGAGTCAACCGGTCGACCAGTTGACCAGTTGCTATGATGTGCACTGACCACCAGGGGCCAGATGCTCCAACCAGTAGGTTAGCTTGCTGCTGGGGTCCGGCCAATCGGGACTGAGTGAGAAGGGCCGGACATGCCCTGGATCCCTCCCATGGTCCCTCCCCGCTGCCCAACCTCCCGCGTCCCTCCCTGGCCCCGATTGTGCACTGGTGGGGTCCCTTGGCCTGGCCTGCACCCTCTCGCAATCCGGGACCTCTCAGGGGATGTTGGAGAGCCGGTTTTGGCCTGATCCCGCAGGTCAGGCCAAGGGACCCCACTGGTGCACGAATTCATGCACTGGGCCTCTAGTTTAAAATAAAAAAGGGAGTGTGTTCATGAGGGAGAAAGGGGGTAAAAATTAAGTAAAGCTACACTGTGGAAAACAGTATGGTGTTTCCTCAAAAATTTAAAAATGGAACTGCCATTTGACCCAGTAATACCACTTCTAGGAATGTATCCCAAGAAAAGAGAAACACCAATTAGAAAGGATATATGCACTCCTATGTTCATAGCAGCACAATTTACAATAGCTAAGATTTGGAAACAGCCTAAATCCCCATCAGCAGAGGAGTGGATTAGAAAACTATGGTACATCTACACAATGGAATACTAAGCTGCTATAAAAATGAAGGAATTCTTACCATTTGCAGCAGCATGGATGGAACTGGAGAGCATTATGCTAAGTGAAATAAGCCAGGCAGTGAAAGAAAAATAACACGTGATCTCACTCATTTATGGATAATAAAGAGCATTATAACCTGATGAATAAAAAGATACAGAGGCAGAAAAGCATCAAACAGACTGTCAAATTACAGCGGGAAGGCTGGGGAGTGTTGTGCGGGGAGGAGGTAAGAGATCAACCGAAGGACTTGTATGCGTGCATATAAGCATAACCAATGGACACAAGACACTGGGGGAGGGGAGGAGGGAGGAAATGTGCAGATAATTAGCATATTCTTCTCTTTTGATATAGGATGTTTTACTCTGGAAATAAGGGGGAGGGCATGTGCCGGGGGGATAGGGGAGGCTAGGGGAAGGTCAATGGGGAAAAAATGGAGACTTATGTACTACTATTTGTAATACTTTAAACAATAAAATAAAATTTTAAAAAAAGTAAAGCTAACTCTCAGTAAAATTATCAATTAGTTAACAAATCAAGTATATATCATCATCTGGACCTTCACCCCTTTTTCTGATCTCATGTCTAAAGGCTACTCCTAATTTTGATTTGTACTTCCCTAATAGCTAATAAAGTTGAACACCTTTTCATATATCTGCTGGCCACTTGTATATCTTCTTGGAGGGGTGTCTGTTCAGGTCTTCTGCCCATTTTTTAATAGGGTTGTTTGTTTGGTGTTGAGTTGTATGAGTTCTTTATATATTTTGGATAGTAACCCCTTGTCAGAGCTGTTGTTTGCAAATACCATCTCCCATTCGGTTGGTTGCCTTTTTGTTTTGTTGGCAGTTTCTTTTGCTGTGCAGAATCTTTTTAGTTTGATAGAGTCCCATTCATTTATTTTTGCCTTTACTTTCCTTGCCTTTGGGATCAAATTCATAAAATCCTCTCTAAGACTAAGGTCCATAAGTTGAGTACCTATGTTTTCTTCTATGTAATTTATTGTTTAAGGTCTTATCTTTAGGTCTTTGATCCATTTTGAATTAATTTTTGTATATGGGGAGAAGATTCTGTCTTTAATTCATGATAAGATCTAGCACTGTGTCTTAGGAAACAGAAAAGGCAATAAAGCTGGAGCCAGAAGATAATAATGGTTCAAATAATGACAATATGTGATCTCTAATCGTCATTAATGACTATAACATAACATTTAGTCAACATTGGTCTAAACAGACATGGTTATTTATTGATAACTAGTAGCCCTGCGCACAAATCCGTGTGCCAGTAGGTCACTGCCGCCCTCCTGTAGCTCTCCGCCTGCTGCCCGCCCTCCTGTAGCTCCCCACCACTCCCCTCTCATAGCTTGCTGCCCTGCCCCCTCCTGTAGCTCTCCGCCTCCCGCTTGCTTGCTGCCCTTACCCCTCCTGTAGCTCTCCGCTGCCCGCTTGTAGTTTGCTGCCCCACCCTCCTGCAGATCTGTGATCCAGTCGTTACGCAGTCGGTCGTCACGCCTCACGGCGTAACTGATAATTAGCATATTTTTCTCTTATTATATGGGATGTTTCACTCTGGAAATAAGGTTAGCCAAATGAAGAGCATTCATATCCAAGCATTAAACTACTTAAAATAGTACTTTTGAGGAAAAATATTCCAACATATCTATCATTATACTTTCTTAAAAAGATTTTTAGCCCTTGCTGATTTGGCTCAGTGACTAGTGTAGGCCCACAGACTGAAGGGTCCCAGTTTGACTCTGGTCTCGGCTGCAGGCTCAATCCCCGGCCCCCATCGGGGCGCGTGCAGGAGACAACCAATCTCACATAGATGTTTCTCTCTCTCTGTCTCCCCCGCTCCCTCCCTTCCACTCTAAAAACCAATGAAAAAAAATATCCTCTGATGAGGATTAATGAACAAACAAACAAAAAATATTTTTAAAGAGTGATATCAACACTGAGAATTTCATGCTGTCCAAAGAGATAATTTTTACTTAAGGGCCTTTTAGGACCAGTTCAACGATGCCAGCTGGGAGTCACTGACTTTGCCTTGTCCACAGTCGAAGGCTATACTGTCTAATGTGGCAGTCACTTGCCAATGTGGCTACTGAGCACTTGCAAAGTGGTTCATCCAAACTGGGATGTGCTATAAGTATGAAATACACAAGAGTTTTTGAAAACTTAGTACAAAAAAAGAGAATATAAAATATCTCACTAATACTTTTTACATGGATTACAAACTGAAATGATATTGTGGATTTATTGGGCTAAATAAAATTTATTATTATAATTACTTTTACCCATTTCTTTTTACTTTACTAAAGTGGCTATTAAGAATTTTTTAAATTATATATCTCTGTTAGGCAGGAATGGTCCAGAGCTTCAATGAGACACTGAAATCTGTATTCACCCTGCCTAAGCTACAATTGGATGTCCTTTTAAACTAATATTCTTTAAGTGTTGGTTTGCATTTACTTAGGAAAAATAAAAAAGGCTTAAATCTGCCCAGAGGTAGAGTAAGAAGTTCCCTGGTGACAGCACTTAACTATTCTCTCTCATCCAAAGAATTCAGTTCTGTCCCCATATTTGAATACTTCACTCAACAAACAAAAGCTCTGTAATTAACTGGACCTGCCCTCCTTAGAAAGCAGCCAATATCTGTTTGGAGAACCTAAGAACACGCCCCTATGTCTTATACCCAATCCTAATCATATACAGTAGAGGCATTCTAGCAAACACAATTTTCTGTCTTGAACATTTTCATTGGTTTCAATGCCTCTTATGGATTAGCACCCTGGGAAACTGGCCAGCTGGCTGGCCCCTTAATCCTGTTTGGAATTGGCCTTGCTTTCCGTTTTCAAACACACAGGAATAACTCTAAACCACACTTATAAACTCATGACTGCATATGACTTGTGCTCACAGCTCTGTGCTCAAGCCAACCACTCTCTCGCCCAATCTTTCAATATCCACTCAACTAATATTCACTGAGCACCTACTATGTGCTAGTACTATTGTATGAACTGGGGACACAACAGTATCCTATATAATAAAAGGCTAATATGCAAACAGACCAAACAGGGAAATGACCCATCACTATGACACGCACTGACCACCAGGGGGCAGACGCTCAATGCAGGAGCTGTCCCCTGGTGGTCAGTGTGCTCCTACAGGGGGAGCGCCACTCAGCCAGAAGCCAGGCTCATGGCTGGCAAGTGTAGTGGTGGTGGCTGGAGCCTCTCCTGCCTCCATGGCAGTGCTAAGGATGTCCGACTGCTGGCTTAGGCCTGTGGGGAGCGGGCCTAAGCCCTCAGTTGGACATCCCCCGAGGGCTCCCAGACTGTGAGAGGGCACAGGCTGGGCTGAAGGACCCCACCTCCCCACCCCCAAGTGCACAAATTTCGTGCACTGGGCCTCTAGTACATGATAAGAATTTCCTTAATGGGCCCCTGTTACAGGCAACACTTCCTTAATGAGCAAGACTGACTCAGTTATAGAAGTTATTTGTTTTTTCTCTGTCTGGCTACCGGAAGAAAAAAATCTCTGTCTCCATCACATTACCCTCCGTTTTTCAGAGAGCTGGTGGCACTACTGAAAAGGAAAAAATGAGATTCATGACATTAGACTAGTACCTGATGATCAAAAGAAAATGCCAGAAGTGCCCACAGGCACTGTTACTATACAGGTATAATGGTTTGGATAAAATAGCAAAGGGTTTTAGACTCAATATAAAATGAAAACATCAACCTGCAAATGAAGTTACTGATGCCAAATGCCTCAAAATCAAAATGCTTTCCTTTTTAGGCCAGCTTGTTACAGCTGAACTTACCGGTGTAGGAATTTATTATGTTAAAGCAAATGTCCTCTACTGATATGGTATTTTAAAGTCATCTTATCTTGAAATGACACAACCATATCTAACACATTCTTTTTTCCTTCTCATTTGCTAGGAGAAAAGAGGGAGATGGAACCTCAATACAAGGTAAAATGTGATTTGGTATCACTATATATACTTTGGCGAATAAGAGTAAAATGACGCATTTTAACAAAATAACAGGCTAGATATGCTTTAAAACAACTGGATTTCATTTTGATTGTGCTTCCCATTGTCACAGGCAAGTTTGGAATATACAGTATACGTTAACATTAAAAGTCAGGTATGCTTGTGTGGAATCTATTAACTTGAGAGAAAATGACTCAAATTGAAGAAATAGCTGCTTAAAATGGATTTAGAAACGTATTTTACTGAACAAAGCAAGCTAGAAAATTAGGCTACTTTATCAGGATTAGAAAAGTGCTATGAATTTTAAACACAAAAGCTTTTAAAAACAATGCAGAACATAGTTGAGCTTATCCTGCCTCAATGTCATCATCAATCTTTTTTTCAAAAACTGATGATGTCTGTAGAGTTACTTTTTACAATGACCTGTCTTTCATATTAAAAAAAAAAAATCTGTGTTAATTTTTCTGCAGGGAGTTTTATCTGCCGGTGATTGTTTCACTGTACCTGGAGACACACACACTTTCCATTAGCAGATCTCTAGATGCTGAACCTTGAAAAGGCTCTGAATGGGAACTATTCACCACCATATGCTGCTCTCAGGGCTGGCCATGTGGGTGATTGCAGTCACCACTTACCAACCACTTATAAAGACAATGCTGCCACTCTCCTCCTGTTCACAAACCATTGTCAAGTTAAAACCCTATCTCTATTTTTCAACTAGTCACGCCTTCATTTTTATCTGTATTCCTCTGCACTCAGCCACCACCAGAGACCTTGATTCTTCAACAAAAGAGGTACACGTTGGCCAAGGAGGCCCAGCAAATCTCCTCTACGGTAAGGGTCTGATCAGAGAGGGTCACCTCAAACTTTTGCCAAATCATGGTCCTCATCGGGATATGAGAATCATTCACACATTCCTGAGAACACATGAGGCAAGGAGAAAGGATGGGAAAAAGAAGTTTGTAAACTGGGCAGGAAGAATGGTCTGACCTACACTCCGAAAAAGGTATGAATTAATACAGCATGTCTACAAGCTGGATCCATTTTGCATATTCACTAGAAATCATCTAGGATTCCCTGGATATCAGACTGTCCGTTTTCGACAGTTTTAAATAGAAATGATATATAACCATAGGGTAATGATGTATATTTCAGAGAGATAGTTTACATTACACACTTAATACAGACGTTTTATCTGCCTCTCACAGAACTTCCTATTAGAAGACGAACAGATTTGATTAAAGGCTATTCATTTTTAGGAGATTTCCCTCATCAGAAAACAGAATATAGGAGAGAGAAACCAAGATGGCGGCATAGGTAAGCACCTAAACTGCTGCCTCGCACAACAATTTCAAAACTACAACTAAAAGACAGAACAAACACCATCCAGAACCACAGGAAAGCTGGCTGAGTGAAAATTCTACAACTAGAAGGAAAGAGAAAAGCTCACAGAGAATTGGAGGTATGGCAAAGGGTCTTCGTGCGCGCAGAGAGGAAGGGTGGCTGAGAGCCTGGCTGACTTTCTCTGGCGGAAGGGGAAAGGAAGCCCCCGACCGCACTGAACCCCAGTTCTGACTGCACTGAACCCCAGTTCCAGGCGATCCCCTGGGGACCCACACTCTTGTGGGGGGAATCTGGACTCTCGGGCGGAGACTCGGGAGCCGGGGAAGGCAGAGGTCTGAAGGCGCGCACGTGCACACAAGGGCAAGGCTGACGGGAAGCCAAGACTGTCTGCTCTGCCCTGAGACTCCACCCCATCCAAGCTGAGCACAGAGGCTATTGCAATTTGGCAAGTCTAATCCTATAAGGCTGTCTCCAGCACCGAACTTCTACCAGCATAGACACAGCTGATCCTTACAGCCAACTGGCCTGGAGGTCAATTCCTCCCAGTGATACCAACAACAATCAAGACTTAATTACAACAAGGCTGTATACACAGTGCACAAAGGGGTGCACCAAGGGTGTCCACCTCAGGTTAACTGGGGAGGCCGACCCACTGGGCCATATAGGAAACCTAGCACACAAATCTACCCTACCAACTCAGGGAATCAATGAAAATGCGGCGTCAAAGAAACAGATCACAAACGAAAGAAATGGAGGAAAACAAACAACTGGATATAGAATTCAAAACCACGGTTATAAGGCTTTTCAAGAATATCCTAGAAAAGGCCGATAAATATAACGAGACCCTCGAAGATATAAAAAAGGACCAACTAGAAATTAAACATACACTGACTGAAATAAAAAATATTATACAGAGACCCAAAAACAGACTAGAGGAACACAAGAATCAAGTCAAAGAATTGAAATACAAAGAAGCAAAAAACACTCAACCAAAAAAGCAAAAAGCAAAAAAAAAATCCAAAAAGTTGAAGATAGTGTAAGAAGACTCTGGGACAACTTCAAGCGTACCAACATCAGAATTATGGGGGTGCCAGAAGAAGAGAGAGAGCAAGATACTGAAAACCTACTGGAAGAAATAATGACAGAAAACTTCCCCCACCTGGTGAAAGAAATAGACTTACAAGTCCAGGAAGCACACAGAACCCCAAACAAAAGGAATCCAAAGAGGACCACACCAAGACACATCATAATTAAAATGCCAAGAGCAAAAGACAAAGAGAGAATATTAAAAGCAGCAAGAGAAAAACAGTTAATTACCTACAAGGGTAATACGACTGTCAGCTGATTTCTCAACAGAAACTATGCAGGCCAGACGGGAGTGGCAAGAAATTTTCAATGTGATGAATAGCAAGAACCTACAACCAAGATTACTCTACCCAGCAAAGCTATCATTCAGAATAGAAGGGCAGATAAAGAGCTTCACAGATAAGAAAAAGCTAAAGGAGTTCATCACCACCAAACCAGTATTATATGAAATGCTGTAAGGTATTCTTAAAGAAGAGGAAGAAGAAAAAGTAAAGATAAAAATTATGAACAACAAATACATATCTATCAACAAGTGAACCTAAAAATCAAGTGAATTAAAAACCTGAGGAACAGAATAATCTGGTGAATATAATAGAATCAGGGGCATAGAAAGGAAGTGGACTGATAATTCTCAGGGGGAAAGGGGTATGGGGGGTTCAGGAAGAGACTGGACAAAAACCACACACCTATGGATGAGGACAGTGGGGGGGAGGTAAGGGCAGAAGGTGGGGTGGGAACTGGGTGGAGAGGAGCTATGGGGGGAAAAAGGAGAAACAATTGTAATAATCTGAATAAAGATTTATTTAAAAAAAAGAAAACAGAATATAAATAGTTTCTTAATATCTATAGATATTTACCTTCCTTCCTTTTAAACCCACATTTAAAAGTTCTAACACATTTTTAATGTTTTAATACCACCTGTATAATTGCTTTGAGTGTGGCATTTATTTCCTCCCCCTAAAGTACATGTTATATCATAGGTGTAATTTCTCCCAGGTATTTCAGGGGAGGTATTAAATGTCAAAATCTAAAGTGAATACATACGTAACTTAAAAATGTAAAACCTGTCAAAAAAATATTTTAGCTGTTAAGTTTATTACCAAAAATGGGAAATGAAATTCACAATGTTAACCTGTAAGGTAAAAAGGCATTTAGAAAATGGAGTTAGAGACAGTTGCTAGCCATCCATTTACTTATGCTTCTGACAAAAAAAAAAATCATAAATTTGCTCTGGAGAAAGAAGATTTTCTGTGTGGACTTGGCCCAGCTTTTTATATTTAATTCATGAAAACTAAAGAGCACAAAAATGTTTAAGTGTGAAGGGCTAAGAAGTATTGAAATGCGTAATGGAAAGATAAGACAGGTTTGCTTGTGGCATTTTTCATCTCAAAACTTTCAACTGCTTACAGAATAAAATTCTAGAATTTCTACTCTTCAGGATCTGAATTTAGCTAATATTCCATTGGTGCCTTCTGCAACTCACCCTAAAGTATCTCGGGTTCTAGCAAATTCTGATGAATAATAATAATAATAATAATAATAATAATAATATACAAGCCCAGCTGGTGTTGCTCAGTGGTTGAGTGTTGACCCAGGAACCAGAGGTCACAATCCGATTCCAGGTCAGGGCATATGTCTGGGTTGCAAGCTCGATCCCCAGTAAGGGGTGTGCAGGGGACAGCGGATAGATGATTCTCTCATCACTGATGTGTCTAACTCTCTCTCCCTCTCCCTTCCTCTTTCTGAAAGCAATAAAAAGCACATTTTTAAAATCATACACACACACACACACACACATATATATATATAAAATAGAGAAATATGCTAATTAACCGGGATGCCATAACGGGTCGACTGGACAGGAGGAGGTTGTGCATGCAGCGTTGAGGGGCGGGGCAGCAGGGGCCTCCGTGCGCCTGCGCTGGGTTAGGGCCTGATCAGCAGTGGCCGCAGCTGCTTCAAGGGCCAGAGAGGGAGGCAGGGCTGGACTGGCAGCAGCGGCGGCCGCTGCGGGACCCAGGGAGCAAGGCAGGGCCAGACCAGTGACTCGAGGGTGGGCGGCGCTGCGCAATTTCAAATCGCGCACTGGGCTCCTAGTAATAATAATAATAATAATAATAATAATAATAATAGATAAAAACAACATTAAGAGTAGTAGAATGCATCTCCTTTTTGAGAACTCACAGGTGCTGGGCTCCAGCTAACCACTTTATTTATCTACTCTCATTTAATCCCCACAGTAACTTAAAAGACAGGCACTCTTATTATCTCCATTTACAAATGAAGAAACCAGGGGTAACAGATAATGAGGGACTCATCTAAGACTATAATTTATAAACATCACACATGGAATTTAACACAGCTTTTTCTAACTCAAAGTCCAGGCTTTTAATTACTACACTTCTGCCCCCTAAACCAGAGACTGTGTTATTTCACAGAAACACTCTCTACCTTATCAAACTTGTACTCTCCTTCCTTTCTCTCCCTGTCAAAATCCTACCTGGCCAGTTCAACCGTTTCCTTCACTATGAAGCAGCACAGGCATTGCTTTCCTCCTATTTGGAATGGAAACATGATGACCAGAGCTGTGGCAGCCGCCTTTCAACCATGAGGAACATGCCAAGAGAATACCAGAGGCACCAAACCTGGCACGAATGATGACTGACTACGCCTCTGAACGTTTTTTTAATGAGAAAAATAATTCCTTATTTATTTAACTCACTGTTCTTTTAAGTTTGGTGCTTTCTGTAGCCATACTCAGTCCTAACTGATGAGGTCCCAGGACTGTTTGTTTTTGCTGTGCTGACCTAGAAATCCAATGGTGCACCATATCTATTCATTTCCCTTGGCATCACTCTCTGCAACCATGGACACTGGGTACCACTCCCCCTCTCCCCAACACACATACACAGCCTCTGCTCTGCATGGCTGAGACCCCTGGATATGCCACCAGCTATGCCTACCCAGACCCCTAGGTCCCCACTCCATCTACATTAGTAAATCAGACAGGAGTCAAAGTCCACCTGAATAAAATGTGGAAGGAAAAGCAGCAGGTGAAAGGGGACCCTCGTAAGCTGTAGGTATTATTAGGAAAAGCTAAAAGTGAAAAGCCACAGGAGAACAGAGATTTCTGTTGGAGAGACAACTGTCTGAGAGACTAGTGAATGGAGCATCTATACACCAATCTGAACATGGTATTGAAGAAACAGAGAAAGGAACTGTTTTATCAACAAGCAGAGACTATAAGGAGTCCTAGCAAAGTAGAAGATGAGCAAGAAACTAAGGTACAAGCCCTGAAAAGCTAATTGGAGAACATACTGGGCGCGGATGAGCGGGACCGTTTTTCAATGTGTGTGTCCATCCCAGTGCACTAACTCCGCAGCCTTTCAGAGCCATGGCTACCACATTCACTGGTGTTATGCCCACCATATGTAGCGAGCACAGTGGTCACAGTATAGACTTAATAAATACAAAATCCAAATAAGTTCACAACCAGGTAAGCTCTGATAAAGCATAATGTCTGTACGGAACACAACTAAACTCTTCAGCGATTCCACAGCTGTCTACTTATATAAATACCTGAGTTTCTACTTAATTAACCTCTTTAGTAAACACTTACATAGCACTCAGCATGTGCTGGGTACTGTTCTGAGAACTTTATCAATAACCTGACAAGTATTAACAAAATAAAGCAGTTAGTGGGCACTTCAGGACCTGACTGAAGCTACCTTGCTGAGTAACACGGGGAGTAGACCTATGTTGAGGCTAAACATCCAAGAAGTAATCTTGAGAAATCCTATGCTTCCTGGCCCAAGGGGCCTTTCCTTGACCTAGTCTGTCCCACCACCAGTATCTGGGAGTGACTACCGTGCTCTAGGCTGCGTGCTGGGCAGTGATTTACAAGCTTTCCTGAAACTGCTCCCTTCTGAGAGAGAGGCTAAGTGGAGAATCAAGCGTTGGAGGTCAACCAGGGCACACAACCTGGAGTCCACGGGGTGGATGTGAGGACATGAATGGCCGAGTTCTCTTTTTTCAGTGGGTGGGGTCGGCGGAGCTGTGTGGAGAGAGCGCAGTGGACCCAGGACACTATACACGAGGGCTACTCGCTAAGTGGTAAAGTTTGGGTTTTGTTTTTCTGACTTTAGTCCTAGTTTCAGTCAGTTTAACAGAGATTTCTCTATTAAATGTCTCCTGTTTATTTAGTCAGAGCACTAATACAAAATATCTTGACTGGCAACACTGTTTTGAGCCTAAAGAGAAATTTTTTCTTTTCTTTCTTTTTTTTTTTTTTTAATATATTTTATTAATTTTTTTTTACAGAGAGGAAGAGAGAGGAGAGGGATAGAGAGCCAGAAACATAGATGAGAGAGAAACATCGATCAGCTGCCTCCTGCACACCCCCTACTGGGGATGTGCCTGCAACCAAGGTACATGCCCTAGACCGGAATCGAACCTGGGACCCTTCAGTCCGCAGGCCGACGCTCTATCCACTGAGCCAAACCGGTTTCGGCAATTTTTTCTTTTCTTGAAGAGTTTCTGATTTTGGTTGAACAAATGTCCTGACTTCTTTTCCTGGGGGAGTGGGAAAGGGGGGGTCCAAGGTGAGAAAGGGATTCTAACCTTATGGTTTCAACTCAATGGATATTTTTTTAATCAAATATTTTCACCAAGTTCACATGTAGTTCTCTGCATCTATCAACTAGTGTTGCTCAAGTAATGTTACACAGTTATTGAACCCGTGTCTTTTTTAAAATGCATTTAAATTTTAGGCCTAAACTAAAGAGTGAGGATCAGACAGTGGAACCTCAGACATTAGCCACAGGAACAACAGGAAGGAGGCGGTGTTTGAGGAGACTGCAAGGGAGGTTTTCTAAAACTGGACCACTTACACTGGCAGGCTTACGCTCCCATAGTTACGTGTTCAATGTAATCTTGTCTGCTTAAAAATGTATACTCCCACAGCGCATAAGCTTCTGTGTCTACCGGACCCGACAGAACCTAATGATATCCACTGACTCTAGTCATCGGTTCAATATTCACAATGACACATGAGAAAAACTTTGCCATACATAAAAGTAAGTGTGGTCTGGAGGGCTTAAAAATACAGTTTTCCTTTCTGTAAACTTTCAGGATCTTTTCTAAGTGCACATGCACCGTGAATGGCTCGTAGGGGTACCTGTTACACCGTGTCCCCAAAGTTGTCTGATCACGTGACCTCTTCTTCAGAGATGTTTCCATTGAAATATTGTATCACAGAGCGCAGTTTGGAAATCACTGTTTCAGCTGAAAATTATCCCCAAACACACACCTTTTCTTTATTCGTTTGGTTGGAGGCAAGCTGGTCTCTGGAATAACCTTTTCGGTTCTGACAGGACTTGTCTAGAATTCCAGATCATCCGAGGGCAAGTGTTGTGAAGTTCATTACCTTGGCTAGCTCGTGGAAATGTGTTTTGAAGTAGACTGCATGAGAAGAAAGAACCTTTTAAACTTCTAAAACTGTTTCTTAGCAAAATTTAATTTGAACTCTCTAGGGCATGAAACCAAATCCTCAGGTGCTGTTCCTTCTTTATCTAGTTATTCATAGACTCTAATACTTAAAATAGGTTCATAGATCCCATTAACTTATCAAAAGATTTCTAACCCTTTGCACTAAGAAACACATATACGCAGATGATCTCTGCAAATTTATAAATCAACACTTCCTAACCTGGAGTTTGGAAACTCCCAAGGTATTTCTATCTTAATCTATAATAAAATTTTCTTTACTTCTCAAAAAATTAATAAAGGTAATCCATGTTAACTTTGGGAAAAAAAAGAAAAGGATGTAACAACAAAAAAGCCCCATTAAGTCATTTGTTACCATTGTACAAAGGATACATTTGCAAATACCTTCTGTCTTTAAGAAGAGAGCATACAATTTCATACACTAAAGAGATTACTAATAAAAATTTAGGAAGATGGCTGGTTCTTTCCTTTCTTATGTCAGAAAATACCGCTCTCCCTTTTCCACATTAGCTTCATTTTTTTCGGTGCATTAACACACATGAAGATTTGTTGCATTTAAAATTAATCTTTTATGAAAACTATGAGATGCCTAGATTCATAAATCAAAGGAAAAAAAACAGATTGGTGGGGAACTAGGTTGTTAGGCAGCAATTAGGCTTTTTCATCCAGTTTTGTTTCATTTTGCTTTCTACAGTGGCTCCTTTGCAGTATGTAAGGTCTCTGGGGATTATGTGTGCTTCTTATTTTTTCTCTGTATTTATTTATGTCTTTTGAATACTTAGTTTTAGATTCATGTTTAAATGATCTGCCTATGTTAAAGTGCTAATTGACTACATAGATAAACCAGTAACATTTTCTACCTTTAATTATTCAATCGAGCAGTTAAATACGTAATTTTCACAACCTAGAAGTGGAATGGATTCCAAAAGCTCATAAATTCACAGCAGGCTGGAAATTAAAATGTTCCTCTACAGATAAATACTATTTCAACCGAGAGTAAGTCCCAGGTCAGCCCTGGTAAGCATGTTTTACCTGCCCGGAACCCCAAGTCCTACCAACCCCTCCTAAGCATAACAGTGTTTTCTTAGGAAACAGAGGAAGGCCAGGTGGTACATCTGACTGTCAGTCTCTACAACCCATCACTTCTATCATCGGCCAGGCTGGGGATGGGGTCACTCTGACCTTTAAATGACCTAAGGGGTTTACACTGGCAAGAAGGACTTGCGGGGAGTGTGTGGTGAGGAGTTATGGGAGCCAACAGCTTCTCAGTCACAAATCACTAGAAATGCTCACTCATAAGCCGCGTCCTAGTCACTCTTGCCTCTTGGTACTCTCCCACCAACCACAGACACACTTGCTTTCTTCCATCAGCTCTAGAGTCTACAGCCTCTCCAGGGTCACTTAGAGATTGTTTTAACTGGTGTGCAGCTCACCATAATAGAGAAATATAATCTCACTGCTTCTCTTCTACTTTAAACAAGAACTCGGCCCTTAAGCACACCAGCAAAATGAGCAAAAAGGTCCTCCCTGAACTCTACTTGGCTTTCCTTCTTTAGAACGCACTTGTTATGAGTTGAATCGTGTCCTCCACTAATTTCATATGTTGAAGTCCTAATGCCCAGATGTTGGAGTGTGACTTTATTTGGGGAAATAGGGTCACTGAAGATATGATTCGTAACTGGAGTAGGAAGGGTGGGCCCCCAATCCAATATGATTAGTGTCCTTATAAAAAGAATGCCGTGTGAAGAGATAAACACACATGTGCGCACACACACAGAGCGTTGTGTGAACATGAAGGCAGAGTTCAGAGTGATGCTTCTATAAGCCAGCACACTACCAGGAGCCAGAGGGAAGACCTGGAACAGATCCCCTCTCTGCCCTCAGAAGGAACCAACCCTGCCTACTCCCTGATCTCAGACTTCTGGTCTCCAGAACTGGGAGGCAATTCATTAATACTGTAGAAGTCACTCCATTTGTGGCACCGTTATGTCAGCCTTAGGGAACAATATAAGAATAAATTTAAAAAGTTAAGAAGACATCACGCACATAGGTATTCAAAAGTGAGTCTTGTATAGTTCAAGATCAGGTCACTTGTATTTCAGAACAAATCCAAACTCAACTCTCCAGGGTATTTCACCACAGAGCTGGGGCTTGGTAGGGGACTGATAAAGAGATGAGATGAGGAAGGAGGGCGCAGCCAAGGAACTAGCACTGGGCCTGGCAGAGCAACGGTTGCAGGAGAAGAGAGGAATGGGACTGCGGCCCTTCCCAGAGACACCGGTGGTACTGCAGGAGAGGATGAGAAAACAGCAATAGGCAGCGAGTAGCTAAGGAAAAAGAGAAGAAGAGGAAACTCCCACAGGGCATCTCTGAGGAACAGGGCTATTATTCCCAAGCTCTCTACCAATGTTCTGGCTAGTTCCTGGTCATGGCCTGGTCATGCGTAAGAGCCACATTTAAGTCAAGGTGATACACATTGGGTCCTAGACATCTGTGATTTCTCTAGCGAATATTTAGAGTTTATAACAGTGCCTGGCAACCATTATCCTAACTTTATTTGAGTGAACCTATTTGGGGCAATAAAGAAAGAGACCGTTTGACTGAAAAGTCCACATTGGGATTTCCTCTTGAAGCACCTGAACTGTCAACAAGCTTCTAGCCGAATGCCTCCTTTCTAGCTCTGGGGAGCAGGAGACAGATTCCTCAGTCTTATTATTCTCCCAGCTCATGACCACACCCTCCTCAGGAAACTCTCCCTCTAATACCATTTCCTCTACTAACACTGTTTCCACCATCTAAAAGGCATAAATTTAGGCAGATCCTGTGGAAATTGGTGCAGTCCCTTCTACGTCTAAAATTACTCAAACAATGCACAGCTTTAAGAGCATCAAATACAACTCACATAATATCGTGACACTGTGGCTTCACATGCATCTATATCTCTTTGTTTCTAAGCACAAATCTCTTTCCTATCTCTGTGAGTCACTTCTCTGAGCCAATTGTCTTGAATGAAAACCCTGAACTTTTCCAGCCTGCTAAAGGAGCAACTGAAGAAAACAGTTAGTGGAAAGAGATGGATTTAACTAAGAAGTCTATTCAGGTATAAAGTAATGCCTGATCACCTCTTGGGAGTATGGATGTTAAAAAGGAATGCCTGATCACCTCTTGGGAGTATGGATGTTAAAAAGCTGGGCCCTGGCCAGTGTGGCTCAGTTGATTGAGCACAGTCTCGTACATGGAGTGGCTGCAAGCTCGATCCCCAGTAGGGGGCATGCAAGAGGCAGCCAATGGATATTTCTCTCTCTCATCGATGTTTCTCTCCCTTCCTCATTCTCTAAAATCAATGAAAACATATTTTAAAAATAAATAAATAAAAGGGGTCAGAGAATTTTTTTTCTTTTTGAAAACAGAGCAGGCAGAAACAGTATCAGCTATGCCTGGGTGTGTGTTTACGGACAGGAGATGAAAATGAAAAATGAACTTCAAAAAAAATTTCAGCAGAAAAGTATATTCAATAACCACTCACTTTAGAAAATACCATCTCCAGTGAGAATGCCTCAAAGTAGTTTTAAAGATTTTTACATTTCTGAAAGGCCTTACTCTAATGAAGACTGTGAAAGGAGGACGCTACGGAAGGCAGAAGACAATGTGCTTTTTAATTGTCTCAGTTATCCAGCTACAATACTAGTCAGAAGCCTCAAGATCTGTGAATGCAAATACAGGTAACATTATACACTCTGAGGAAATTTATATGCTTTTTCTTTTTATTAAAAAATAAACAGGAATATTTTAATTATTCACTAGAATGTTAATATCAAACCAGTGTGATAGCAGCTAACATTCTACAAACAGCCTTTTGCTGGCTTTGTGTGACATGGATGATCTAAATTCTTCCCAATTTCATGGACTATTCAGTGCCTCCTCTGTTGTCCCTGCCCAATTTAGCAGCTTCGTAGCATAGGAAACATGCTTTCGGATGCCCCAGTTGATGATAAATTTTTTACAAAAGGCGTACTATACCACTCATTTGTGGGTCACTAGAAGACAAAGCATCACCCCAATAATTCACGTAAAAGCATGAATTTCCTTTTCCTCCCAAATCACTAAAACAACTGTATTAGTTCTCCATTTTACTTGACATGCCTTGTCTTGCTAATGTTTTCTAAACAGAAAGAGAGGCTCTCTTTCTTTTATCTTCATAGCCTGAATCAGATCTCCTCACCAATGTTTAATTTTTTTTTTCTTGTTAAAGAACAAAAAAGGAGAGGGCAAGTGGTGAGACTGAGGCGCGTCCTGCAGTAAGCCAACAACAGAATGAACAGGTGGAGGAGGTCCCATAAAGGGAAGCAGAGGCTTGGACTTCTGACCTGGGATAAGCCTGGCTTCTCGTGATTTCCCTATGCTGACAAACGGCATCATTATGAGCTGCTCTGCCCTCTCCCACCCAGCTTGGTATACAATCATTCACCAAATTCCATTCGTTCCGCCCCTTTAATCCTTCCCATAGCTGTCCACTCCTCTCCATTCCCACCACACTCACTACCACAACTCAGCTCCTCAGCATGGTCAGCTGAGCTATTACAACAGCTTCCTAAGGGGGTCCCTGTCTCCAGCTACAATCACTGCCCAAGGGTTATGTTTCCAATGAGACTCTGATCATCCTTCCTCTACCGGTGTTTGGAGTAAAGGTATTTTGTGGATGACCTTCCTCCCAGTGCCTGGCACAGAGCAGACTTCACCAAGTCCTTGTGAAGAAGCCGAGGGGGCAATTGCAGTACGTCTTCACAGCGTCTTGGTTTTCCCACCTTTCCAATGGCAGCTTTGCGGTTAATGAGACTTCTTTATGCTTCATGATCCTTTTTTAGTTTCAAAGCATTTACAACTTTTATGAGTTAACTTTTGAATGTTTAGTTGCTCCATTTCTCTTGGCTGCTCTGACAATGTACAAATCAAGGGAAAACAGACATGAATTTGTAAAAACCTTTTAGTGACTTAGACAAAAGGACTGGCAGGCACAATTCCAATATGAAAAGTATGTTTCCCACATGCTAACTAGTTCCTGGGAGGACAAAAGTAACGTATACAATCACCAAATTTTACGGATATTTTTTGAGAGCCATTGTGTTAAATTTTTTAAAAGGGGGAAAAAAAAGTTCCATACTATTTCGCTCCCTCAGATGTGTAGTTTCATCATTCTAACAATGACTTTTTTGCATATGCTTCCATTAAAGTCACAAGCTGATGATTTCAATAACGCCCCCTCACTTCTTAAGTCGTTTTCCTGCATGGCTTGCTGAGCAATTTAACATACAAGGTCCCTAATTTCTTTATGCTAGTGACGCCAATACAACCTTTGTCTAGCTTCGACCAATTTTTCCCTCTGTTAACACATCTTTCCAAGTTTAAAAAAATACTTTTGCATTTATTTGGCTTGTAAACTAAACCCAGAAACCTGCAAATATTTTTTTAAAAGCAAATAAAGAAATATTCAGCCCTGCAGAAGGAGAACACAGGAGAATCGCTGGCTCCATTTTATAATATTATGGCACATTGTGTAGTGTTCTGTCAGTATTTATTATCAGTCATTTAGTTTATGATAGAGAATAACTTTTGATTACTGATGCTTGTAGCATTACTCACTCTGTCTTGGGCTGTTTGAAGATCTGTATTTTTATTACAAAGTCTAATAAAAATAAAGTGAAAAACCCATAGGTCCCCAAACGGATTCCTGGCTTGGGTTGTATGTCACTCCTTTCCAATCTAAAAAGTATTTCTTTCTGCTGTTAGTCTCTGTCTCTTGCTCATAAGCAAATTTATCTCCTAATGTCTCATTCTTTATTTTAGCCATTAATCTCCCATTGAGAACCTTACCAAATGCTTTTAGCAGATAAAAATATTTAATATCTACTAGATTTCCCCTACCTACAAAACCATCCAACATTGTTTACAGAGGGGAAAAAAAATCAATCTTTTGTACCTGAATTTAAGTTTGCTGGTTTGACTCAGAGTCTTTTTCTCTGACTTCTTCGGGTCTTTTTATGGTAAATAATAGAACCACAATGCAAGAACCCTATTTCTCTTTCTTATGAATTGAATTGGGTGCCCCCCCCCCGCCCACCCCGCCGGCCAAAACCCCAGTTCCAACCCCCAGTCACTCAGAAAGTGACCTTGGAAATAGGGACACTGCAGATGTAATTCATTAATTAAACATAAGGTCTTACTACATTGGGTGGGAAATGATACAACTGGTGTCCTTATGAGAAAAGGACAGAAGATGGCCACACGACAGAGGAATGCCAAATATTGCCAGCAAACACCAGGATCTAGAAAAAGCAAGGAAGGCTTCTCCCCTACTGATTTCAGAGGGAGAAGGACCCTGCAGATACCTTGATTTCAGACATCTACGCTTCAGAACCATGAGACTACATTTCTGTAGTTTGAAGCCATCCAGTTTGAGTTAATTTGTTATACAGCACTAGAGGCCCTGCGCACGAAATTCGTGCACTCGGGGCGGGAGGGAGGTCCCTCAACCCGGCCTGCACCCTTTTGCAGTCCGGGAGCCCTCGGGGGATGTCTAACTGACAGCTTAGGCCTGCTCCCTGGACATCCTTAGCACTGCCACGGAGGCAGGAGAGGCTGCTGCCACCGCCACTGCACTCACCAGCCATGAGCCTGGCTCAAGGCTTCTGGCTGAGCGGTGCTCCCCCTGTGGGAGCGCACTGACCACCAGGGGGAAGCTCCTGCATTGAGCATCTGCCCCCTGGTGGTCAGTGCATGTTATAGCAACTGGTTGTTCCGCTGTTTGGTCAATTTGAATATTAGCCTTTTATTATATAGGAGGATTCCTAGGAAACCAATACACTCCTCCTTCCCCATTGTTTCCACATTTTGGAGCCCTGTCTATTTCACACATGCATGCACACACACACACAGACACAGACACAGAAGAAGCATCCCTAATGGTTGCTAAGTGACACTTACTCTAACAGTAACTCTTTCAGGTTGACATCAAGTTTGTGATTTGAACATTTACCTCCTGATGTGACCCATCCAATTTCTTATACCAGGTCAACTCCATCTTCCCATAACTTCTTTCTTTTTTTGTAATATATTTTTGTTGATTTCAGAGAGAGGAAGGGAGAGAGAGATAGAAACATCAATGATGAGAGAGAATCATTGATCAGCTGCCTCTTGCATGCCCTACACTGGGGATCAAGCCTCAACCCAGGCATATGCCCTGACCGGGAATTGAACCGTGACCTCCTGGTTCATAGGTCAACACTCAACCACTGAGCTATGCCAGCCAGGCTTCCCATAACTTCTTAAAGTTGGACCCTCCTGCCTTGGGGTAAGAAAGAGCAATCATCCTTTTACAGCGTGTGTGTGTGTGTGTGTGTGTGTGTGTGTGTGTTACAGGTATTTGAACACAACATCACAATCCCAATGAGTGCTCTCTTCTAAATAAGACATCCACTTTCCTTCCAATCACTCTTCATGGGAAGGTTTCCATTTCCCCATTCCATGCTGAGGGATTCCTCTGCATATGCAATACTATTCCTCTCTCCCATCCCCTTTAATCTCACCCCTTCTGCTTCTTCATCCTCAGACTGCCCTCAGCTTTGACATCTCTCTTCCTCCTTCATCAGATGGACAAGAGGAAGAAAGGTCCACTTTTACTGTCACTCCCTAACTGTTCTCTCAGTTCCCCAGGTGGGGGAATCTGAAAATAAACAAGAACGTTAGTACAGAACTCAAGGGCAGCTGTTAAGTCATGACCTTGCTAATATTCCCAGTGCATCACCATGGCACCATCTGAGGAAGAGATAAATGCACACACACAAAACAATGGAAGTGTCTGAGATGAAGGTGTTCTTGGCATCCTTTCCCTTCATTTCAATAAGGATTTACTGTGGGCCTATCATGGGCTGGCTTTTGTTTTTATGTTTATTTAGGTCTATCACCCCCTAAGTGTTTCTCTAAACACAGTGTCTCCCTCCTGTCTTACTTTCCTAGTCCTTGATAGAAAAGTACAATTCAATATATAAATCTCATTCAGTGACTAGAAATACATCTATGCCTCCAAAGGTTAAACACAACTTATATGCAACTTTACATACAGATCAATTGCAGGGTGGAGAACAGCATTGTGCAGTAACTGAAGCATGGAATTTGGAGTCAAGAGTCCTTCAGAATTCTGCACACCCTCAATGTATAGCCTTGGTCTAGTCGTTTAACTTCTGAGCTTCAATGTTTCATCTACTAAAAGAGAAGGTACTTCCTTTATTTCCTTTTTAGGACAACTGCAAAAAGAATATGCAAACTTCACCTGATTTATTAACCTTTATTTACTCATTCAACAAATATGTATATCAAGTATACCCATTCAAGAATCTAATTTCCCACCATTTCAGAGTTTGCTAGTAGATCAGTAACCTAGCACAGACAATAATACCCAAAGTTAATGTGTCAAGAATTAAAGGCAAATGAATAAATAGCACCATCTCAGAGACAAGAGCAAATGTCTACAGGTTTAACATCTATGTCATGTATCACAATTTCACTGAGAAAAAAAAAATTGCTTAAGGTTTGTTTTAATGGGAAAATGCTGATTTATTAAAAATATTAATTTTATACATGTTGTTTACAAATATACCTATTGATGCCCCTTTACCTAATAACTGAACCCATCAGCAAGCATTTTCTAGGCCTTTGCTATGTATTAGCCTGTGTACCCATGAACATCTCTAGGCAAGCCAGGTCTAGAGAAGGCAGTTATATGATTTTGAAATAAGGTAGACTGCCCAAACCAGCATGGCTCAGTGGTTGAGTGTCAACCTATGAACCAGGAGGTCACAGTTCAATTCCCAGTCAGGGCACATGCCTGAATTTTGGGCTCAATCCCAGTGTGGAGCATGCAGGAAGCAGCCGATCAATGACTCTCTCTCATCACTGATGTTTCTATCTCTCAATTCCTCTCCATTCCACTATGAAATCAATAAAAAAATATATATAGTTTTTAAAAAAAGAAATAAGGTGCTGAAACCGGTTTGGCTCAGTGGATAGAGCGTCAGCCTGCGGACTGAAAGGTCCCAGGTTCGATTCCGGTCGAGGGCATGTACCTTGGTTGCGGGCACATCCCCAGTGGGAGGTGTGCAGGAGGCAGCTGATCGATGTTTCTCTCTCATCGATGTTTCTAGCTCTCTATCCCTCTCCCTTCCTCTCTCTGTAAAATATCAATAAAATATATTAAAAAAAAAAAAAAGAAATAAGGTAGGTTACATTTTTTAAATTTTCACACAGTGAAATTTTACCCGGGCTAATATATACCACATAAAAAACTAAGCTTACAAGCTTCTTCTTTTTTTTCTTTTTTAACCCCAGAAGCCCAGCCACGAGGAGGTAAAGACAGTGCTTTCTGTGTAAATGTATAGACTTACCCTCTTCTTTAACATGATATGCATATACCAGATTCACCATCAGTAGCACCTGCAGTGCTGGGAGGCCAGGGAATATAACCTCCCTTCCACAGAGCTCCTGATCTCACACTCCGCAGAGGATGGGGAGGGCGTGGGTGCATGGGGGTAAACTTTCTGAAATTTTTGCCTGGGGGTCTGAATTTAAATTTACTTTCTGAATGAGATGTCAAGGTAATTAGTGTTTGCCCTTTAAGCGCTGTCATTTTCAGGGCTAGTTTAAGAAACTGCAAATAAATTTACACTTTAAATCCTTATCTCTTAAGCTAACACATGTCTATAGTCTTATACTTTCCCGATTGATGAACTTTCCATTGCAGCACACCTTTTCATAAATTGAAATGCTTTTCCCATGAAAAGCAAATCTTATTTAAAAAAAAAAAAAAAAAAAAAAAAGCTGGAACACGGTAGGGGTCTAGATGTGCCATCTGGATCAATATTCCTTGAGTATACAAAGATTTGCAAGCCTAAGACAAAGGACTTGGTGTGACTTGTGACAATCTTTAAAAATACAAAGCTACACTGTCATTTACTCCACTATCTGATTCATATTTAAATTTCTATAACTTTTTTTTTAATTCTTAGATGTTAATTTGATATTAATCACAGCATCTTTATAGGGTTTTGGTTTCCTTCCATGATAGCAAGTTTTCCACTATTTTTTCCCTTTACTTTAGTATTTTTTTAATGACCTCCCTTATATATTATTACTCTGCTTCATCTCATTGTTCCTGTATGATTTTGATCTTAATGGGTTAAATTTCAAATATTCCCTCCCCTGGTTCCTAGTTTTGTGTTGTTGTTTTTTCCTACACATTACAAAATCCCAGCCAAATTCCAAACTCATTTTGCATTCATTCCTTCAAGGTCTGCGTTTCTCAAGCCCCATATTTTCGTATTAGTACTCTTCCCACAGATCTTCATCAGCAATTCAAACCTGATGACATTATGATTACATCTTCAGTGTTTTTCTCCTCCAACCTTATTTATCAGGCCTGCATTATTTCCAAAGATAAGGTCTAGAATAACTTCAGAGCAGAGCTTGTTAACTGTTGCATGTGTGCGAACAGCCCACCATAAAGATAAAGATAAAGCCACTTTTCTACATCCTGGCATTATTCTCAACTTGTGCACTTGCTGTGCTGAAATTCCTTAGCAGAGACTGATCTGCTTTTAGACTTCTCTTTTCTGTAAGCATGTTTCCCTTTCTATCTTACTTCCTATCACCTTGTTCTTGCATAATTCAATGAAAAAAAATATGGCTCTCCTTTCTCCTTCCTGATTATATTCCCTTCAAATGGTTTCCTCCTGCCTCACCTCCTCCTTTATTTGTATCTCTCTCGCCACATTTCCACCAATGCAAATGGCAGATCCAGTTTTTTTACAAAAAGCTAAAGCAAAAGGGTCTCCTTAGTATTCTTGCCTCCACAGCTACTTCAAAATCCTCACAAACCTTTAATGTCATACCACTACTTGGATCGCCTAAACCAGTGGTCGGCAAACTCATTAGTCAACAGAGCAAAATATCAACAGTACAATGATTTAAATTTCTTTTGAGAGCCACATTTTTTAAACTTAAACTTCTAACGCCACTTCTTCAAAATAGACTCGCCCAGGCCGTGGTATTTTGTGGAAGAGCCACACTCAAGGGGCCAAAGAGCCGCATGTGGCTCACGAGCCACGGTTTGCCGACCACTGGCCTAAACCAGCGGTCGCCAACCAGTGGTTTGCACACCACTGGTGGTCCGTCAGGTCCGAAAGGTTGGCAACCTCTGGCCTAAACAATGCCATCCTATCTAATAAAAGGGTAATATGCAAATCAACTGTACAGCAAAACAACCAGTCACTATGACATGTACTGACCACCAGGGGACAGACGCTCAACGCAGGAGCTGCCCCCAGCCCACAGCCCTGGTCGCCCAATGGGGAATGGGGAACCTGGGGTGGGTGGTGGCGGATGTGAGCGGCACCAGGCCAAGACCCAAGCCCCGCCGGTCACCCCACACACAGAGGGCGACCGGTGGCAGAGGGTGAGTCCGGCAAGCAGGCGGAACGGCCAACCTCTTGGTCCCTTCCCCCAGCCAGCAGGCACCAATCACCTAATGGCAAATGGGGAACTGAATCGGGAACCTGGGGTAGGTGGTGATTGGGGCGGGGGTGGGGGGGAGGGCAGGGCTGGCTGCCGGGGAAGATGGCCCTGATCACAGGCCAGGCCTAGGGACCATACCAGTGCACGAATTTCGTGCGCTGGGCCTCTAGTGGATATATAATCTCCTGCTCAAGGTTTACTCTCAAAATAACATGTCCAGACTCCACAAAGCTGTTGCACATGTGGAAAGATGAATCTAGATCTTCACATTTCACTTTCCTGTTTTCACTTTCCTTATATCGCTATCTTTCTTTCCCATTCATTCTTATATTCCGAAATACTGTCTCAGGCTCTCCTAGATGCCAGGCACATAATAATCACAAGAAATAATGATAAGTAAGATTTAGTCCTTTGTCTCAGGGAGGTTCACAGTTTTGCAAAAAATCTAAAAATGTAGAACAACTGGTGGTAATACTATCTGACAATGCTCCTGGTATTTACAACTGTCCTCAGAGCACAACAGTATGAACAATTAATTATTCAGCTTTTAGAGGATCATGGAGAGATCTGACAGAGTTTAGAAATTTTATTAAAAGCTTTAAAAACTGTTAAGGGGAGGAGGGGGAAAAGCTATAACAGACAGAGAAAATAATAAATAACAAAGACAGAAATATCTGGAATATTTCCAAGTATCAATAATGACCATATGGAATAGAAGCAAAAACATCCTTTGGTCTGCTGTTCTTATTTTACCACAGGAGAGCACCTACCTCATAGAGTTGTTGTGAAGAGCAAATATAAACATACATAAATCCCCTAAGTCGCTGGCATATGGTAAATGCTCAAAAAATGTGAGCTGCTATTGTTTTATTCCAGATTACATTTTTAATATGTCATCTTTCTTTTTCCCCCTGGTTCATGGCTTGGTTTTGGATCATTGTGGCTGCTGAGTAAGTGATTTCCAGTTAAGTGACATTTTATTTGGATACACATCTAAAGGATGGAGGTGGCTGCTATAGCTTCCAGAGTAAAAGAATGAAGAGAGATGACAATCAAATAGAGCTGAGATGTGTACCATAAAAAACGTAGCTGAACCACATCTAATTGTTATTCTCAACTAATCAGACTCTTTTTACACCTTTTTTTTTTCAAGACAGAGTCCAGAGTTGACAAAACGAGTTCCTATCTAAGATTCATTGAACAATCCTACCAATATGGTAAGCTTTGGGATAAGTACAGAATGAAATACAGCTCAGTATCTTACATTTCCTAAAGCTACACCAAATGACTTTGAAAACTAAGGTTCTGAATAATGCCTTGTAAGCAGCCTTGGGCAAACTACGGCCAGCGGGCCGGATCTGGCTGTTCTATCCGGTTCTCTTGCTCTCCCCTCCGCTCCTTTACTTTGAATTTATATTAGTTCACACAAACACTCCATCCATGCTTTTGTTCCGGCCCTCCAGTCCAGTTTAAGAACCCATTGTGGCCCTCGAGTCAAAAAGTTTGCCCACCCCTGGTAGGGGGAAAAAAGATTCAATTATGTTCCTTCCTTATTGAGGTAAGATGGGGTAGGAAGGTATACTAATATTTTTTAGTAACTTGGAAAGTATTTAATTTATAGTTTATAATGTAGTCATAAATTACTTTATTTCAATTGATAATCAGATTAATGTATTTGCTCGCAGGGGTCCTCAAACTACGGCCTGCGGGCCACATGCGGCCCGCCGAGGACATTTATCCGGCCCGCCGGGTGCCGCTGCCTGTCCTGCTTAGCAGCTGACTTGTCCCGGGCCCGCAGTGCGCATAGGAATTTGTTCATAGTTTTTTTTTAAACTATAGTCCGGCCCTCCAACGGTCTGAGGGACAGTGAACTGGCCCCCTGTTTAAAAAGTTTGAGGACCCCTGGCTCAAGGTCACAAAATGTGCAACACGGAACAAGAGTGCAGGTCTTCGTACTCCAATGACCATGCTTCTCCCCCTAAGACATTTTAAAGATTCCTAAACAAGATTAAAGGAAAAGTAGGATACTAATCATTTATTTAACCAAAAATGCAAATACCCTGGTTAACTAAGTTTTTATACTTACAATGATGTGTGTAATACCAGATAACATAATATCTCTACTTTATCTCCAGAGAATTATTTTTGCAAAAATCGAAATGGCTATCAAAATTAGAAGATAAATTATGAATGTAAATGATAAACCTCCTTTCTTTTAAGATTTTGAAACTAAAATAATTCAAAAACAAAAGCAATAAAAAAAATTCCAGACACGACACAGTGTTACCAAGACTTGCCTTCTTGCTATAAATAACTTTACAACTGAACAGATTATATAAGGCAACTATTTTCAGGCACTGGAAAATTGGCAGCTTAAGATACATTCTAAGATAATCCAGATATATATTAGCAGTTTGAGGACTTAAAGGAAAACATAATCTCAATGAGTAAATAAATAGAAAAGTACAGCAGGGAAATGAAAATGATAATAAATAATCAAATGGATATTCTAAAACTAAAACATGTACAATAGCCCTGGCTCAGTTAGTTGGGCATCATCCCAGGTTCGATTCCCAGTCAGGACACATGCCCGGGTTGTGGGCATGATCTCCACTCTGGCAGCCAATCGATGTTCTGTTTTCACATCATTGTTTCTGTTTCTCCCTTCCCCTTTCTCTAAAAATTAATTTTAAAAATCTTTTTAAAAAATAAAATATGTACAATAGCATCCATTTCACTGGATGGGCTTAAAATTTGAGATAGAAAATAAAGGGAAATTAGAAAGTATTTTCAACTAAATAATTAAAAACTGAAGCAAAAAATTGGCTCTTTGAAAAGATCAATGAAAATGGCAGCCTCCTAGCAAGACTCATTTTCTACAAAAAACAAAACAAAACAGTAATAACAGCAATAATGACCAATCTATCATAATAAAAGTGTAATATGCTAATTAGAACAGATGTCCTTCCAGACAACTTTCCGGACGAAGCCGGGGCTGCGAGGGAAGCCCAGGTTCCAGGTGCCAGAGGGAAGCTGCTGCCAGCAGCCGGGGGAAGGAAGGCCTACTCTTGCACGAATTTCGTGCATCAGGCCTCTAGTATAGGAATAAAGGAGTATATATAACTACAGATCCTGTAGACATCAAACTAATAAAATAATTTTAGAAACAACTTTAAATCACTAAATTTATCAACTCAGTATATTTGTACAATGGAAAACTTCTAAGCAAACTCATACACAGAACAACACAGATACACCTCAACCCTATTATCTTTGATGGGGGGGTGGGGAGGACAAGCGCAAAAGTCCCTATGGTATTCTAAAACTAGCAGAGCTAATTTACAGTGGGTGATAAAATCAGATCAGAGCTTGCATGTGGGGCAGAAGGTGAGACAACCGGAATTCACTGTCAAAACTCATCACATTGGCCGAAACCGGTTTGGCTCAGTGGATAGAGCGTCGGCCTGCGGACTGAAGGGTCCCGGGTTCGATTCCGGTCAAGGGCATGTACCTTGGTTGCGGGCACATCCCCAGTGGGGAGTGTGCAGGAGGCAGCTGATCGATGCTTCTCTCTCATCGATGTTTCTAGCTCTCTGTCCCTCTCCCTTCCTCTCTGTAAAATATCAATAAAAAATATATTAAAAAAAAAAAAACTCATCACATTGTACATTTAAACACCTGAACTTTATTGAATATAAATTTACTTCAATAAAATTGATTTTTAAGAAAAAATTTAAAAATATCACAAATATGGGAAGCATTGTGAATTTAGTTCGATTTTTTTTAATTCTTCAAAATTTTAAAATTACTTCTTTTCTACTATATACCTTCTTAACATGGTAGGAAGCACAACTGTGGGCCAGGAAGTATGCTGGGTGCTTCCACATAGGCCACTTCACAAGGTTGTGTCTTTAATTCATGCCCAGATCTAGCACAGTGCCTTGAGAGACAGAAAAAACAATAAAGCTGGAACCAGAAGACCTGGGTTCAAATAATGACTATATGTGACCTCTTAGTTTCATGACTGTAGACAAGAGACTTAATTTTAAACTTCATCAATTAAAGGGATGATATGAAGATTAAGAAATACTACTTTAAAGTAGAAAGTAGACAACGGTTAAATGAAGGACATAAACAACAACATGGACAGGGAAAGAGTAGGCAGGAAGATACAGGGGAGAGCCTGTTTCCAATCAGGTATTTGTCTGTGGACGGGTAGAGGAAAGGGTGGAACAGAGGCGTCCAAGTGTGATGACTTAATACCATGTTCCTGTCATGAGCAGAAGGTGCAGTGATTAGGATAGGGTTGGCTGATGTCCCAGAATGAATATACTTTCATTATGTCCTGAATGACAGCATTCTGGGCTAGCCATCCCTTGTCCTGACAAGGAGCATGAAAAGGGAGGCTCCTTGTCCACTTAAGACTCCAAGGGTAGGTTCCTAAGAGTTGCAGACAGTCTTCTATTACTACACATCTTTTAAATGCCAACATGATTGATGACCACCCATTCGTTCTCATTCTTAGGTTTTCAGAGTTTCTGCTCTGAATGAGAAGAAATCTGGACACAGCAGCAGTGACGAGAACATCATTGATGCCTAGTAGGCTGACCTTCATTAGAGTTCCAGGGAACAATGTTAGTCTGATAGAGTATTCTAAACGTACATGAGTATAAAAATCTGGAGGGTGACTTCAAAGACACCCAGATTTAAGACCTAAAAAGTCTCGTATTGCCCTAACTGGTTTGGCTCAGTGGCTAGAGTGTCGGCCTGCGAACTGAAGGGTCCCAGGTTCGATTCCGGTCAAGGGTATGTACCTTGGTTGCGGGCACATCCCCAGTAGGGGGTGTGTAGGAAGCAGCTGATCGATGTTTCTCTCTCACCGATGTTTCTAACTCTCTATTCCTCTCCCTTCCTCTCTGTAAAAAATCAATAAAATATATTTTTTTAAAAAAGTCTCGTATCTTCACCCAAATATGTAGCCACTTGTAGGGTACCTAGAAATTCAATACTCAATCACAGAACAGTGCGACAAGTTATCTGATAGAGGTTTTAACAAAATGCAATGGGGGCACACAGAAGCAATAATGAACCAAGTGGTGGGGGAAGAAGCAGTACTGGGACCCATTCTCGAGAAGAGTGACACCTGTGCTGAATCCAAAGATGCTAAGAAGTTATTTGGGCAAAACGTATTTCAAGGCAAGGGGCACAGCACAAACAAAGACTCAAAAGGGTTGGACGGTGACATTCACCGAAAACTGCAAGCAATGCCACAGAACTGGAGCAGATGGTGTGAAGGGAGAATGGGGGGATGGCAGAGGCCCAGGCTGGGTCCTGGGAAGGACCACTTTAAAAATCAGGCTGGAGGAACTTACAGTTTACCTTGAAGACGAAGGCAAGTTACTGCAGGATTTTAAGCAAGGAGTACCACAATCAAACAGATCATTTCTAAGAAATCATTCTGGCAACAGTGTGGAGAACAGACTGGAAGGGGACGAACCTAGACATGGGAACACTGGTTAGGAGACTGCTGAGGAGACCCCTGTGGGAATGACAGTGGCCTACCACAGCAGCACTCAGAATGGAGGAGATGTAGTAGATACAAGAAAAAGGTCGAACTCCCAAGACTTATTCATGATTCATGTGAAGGTGAGAAAGAGAAGGAATCAAGCAGGTCTCAAGCTCAGACAGACAGGCCTCCTGTCCACACCAAAAGAAAGAATATGCCAACTTCTATTTGAAATGATCAAAAACAATGATTCGGCACTAAATTTCAGAAAAAAAGAATTAACACAAAAGCACAGGTTTCCTTAGACAGTATGGATACTCTATCCCCAAGAAAAATCAAACACTTAAATTCACAGAGAGGAATAAGCCAGAGTTAAAGAAATTCCTAACATGTTGATGAATGAATAATCCAAGAATAACGCAGTAGGCAATTCACTAACAAGAGCGCCATCTACTGCCATATCAGGATAGTGCAGCAATGAAAGGCCAACAAAGAGTGTAGAAGGAAGCCAAGTACTTGGACACTTCACCTGGTACATGTAGTCCCTAAATATCTGACACCCCCTCCCCGCCCCAAAATCCAAGTGGTTAGCACTTGTAGCTAACAGCCAAATGTTTTCACTTCCTTGTTTCACCTGAAAACATCAATTCAATTGATATGATCATTTGAATAGAATATGCTTACCTGCCATCATTGCTATCATGCTGGCTTTATAGACATTGGTGAGCGATCCAAGTTCTCCTGTTGCTAAGATGGTTTTGAGATGAGCCTTCCCACAGGCCTTGCGAAACTGCCGAATCTCATCATACAGGGCTGGGGGAGGAAATAATTGAGGCCGTTACAAAGCAGGCAAGTGATAACATGACTTGGCAGCCGTGGAGAGCTGGTAGAGCCCATCTCAGATGTAGGAAATATAAAACATTTGTCACTTTCTAAAAATCGCCCTAATTTCACATTGCCTGGAGCATTCTGTTGCAGTTCACATTCTGTTACAAGGAATGCTTAGTTTGCTACCATGAAACAGTTTCCAAGCCCTGGCCTGAGGTCCCGAGGCATGAAGACTAAAAAAATATCATGATAATGACATGCAAATGACAAATAATTTCTACCTCTTCCAGATGAAGGTTATTTATAAGGAAAAAGAAACTTACCGACCATACATACAGGGGTGTACTGCTTTGCAAACTAAAGGAAAAAGAAATCCTCGGGTCCCTATTAACTCTTCCATTCACACATAACAAGTTCTCTTGGAATATAAAGCAGGCCTTTCCTGAGCGCCCTGCTAACGACAATAAAGACATAACAGCTTGTCGCACTATCTGCCAGGATGTGTGACTCTATCTCTGATGAAAAAGTGTCGAGGTGGCCTTGGATGTATGCGTGCAGAACCAGCTGTGGAGGGATGTACAGATGCAGCCTTGAACCTATTAACCCCTAACCCCTAGAGCCACGTCTGGCTTTCTCAGGCTCCACACAGCACCCTGAAAACAGCTTGATCATATGCATATAAAGCTGTACACAACAAAATAAAGCCGAGAGGAAAAACAGTTCCTATTTAAAGTAACAGAATTTTAGTAAACAAAATCAGTAGGGTTAAGGATAAAATTTTTTGAAAAAAATTATTTTACAGTCTTTTGTCCTGACACCAGTGGATTTGGGCTCTCACCCTGCATCAGCTTGGCCATATTCATTTCCTGAATTTGAGCTATGGCAAATTATCAGGACTAAGGACAGGGCTTTTTCTTTCTTCTGTATGTGTGTTTCATAGGAAGTAGTTTTGTAAGCACACAGACTAAACTGAACAAGAAAGAAACATTCATAAGCATTTTTTAATACAACAATGAGAGCTCTGTGATTCATAGGTTTCCTAAAGTACATATAAAGTACTTAAACGTCAGCAAACTCAGTCAAATCCATGAAAGTTATAACAAGAGGCACAAAACTTGTCTTCCCAATCCTAGAAAACTTAACTTGAAGATAGAAAGTGAAAACTGGATACGAATAAAGTCAAATATTCTATCACAAGATGCTTGGTAAAGTTCAGTGTTTACTGCCACCAGACATGGTCTCAGAGGTTTTTCAAGAAAAGATTGAATATTTTCACAAATCCCTAAAAATCTGTAGTTTTGAGTACTAGAGATGATCTGAGATGCCACACCACCTACTGTACCCTGCCCATCCTTATTAAACTGTGATAAAATGATCACTCATACATCCAATCTGACAACATGGAGAATGGATGGTATAAACAGTACAAGATTATGTGATAATCTTTTAAGTCAGAGAATGAGTCACTGAATCTAAACAGAGAAAGTTGTTCTCGAAGAAGTAGTGACAAGGAAATCTCTTGATCTAAAAATTCAAGAATGCTAATCCAGAGTTAACTTGTAATCTAATCAGTGACTATTCTTCCACAATACAGTGTTGCCATCAAAAGCAAGCTGGAGAGTCACACAAACATGGATTTATTTTTTTTAACTTTTTTTTTAGAGAGAGAGGAAGAGAGAAATATCGATGCAAGATGAAACATCGACCAGTTGTCTCCTGCATGACCCCCACTGGGGATCGAGCACGAGATATGGGCATATGCCCTGACCGGAAATCAAACTGGTAACATTTCAGTGCATGAGCCATCACCAGCCAGGGATAGACAAATGTGGATTTAAAATCCAACTCCACCATATACTGTAGGACCCTGGGCAAGTTACTGCTCTTAGCCTCAATACCATCCTAAAAGCGTCAATAAGAACATTTATTTTATAGAGTTATTATGAGGATTAAAAGAGAATATATATGTAAAGTACTTTGCACATTGCCTGGCTTATTATAAGCACTCAGATCATGTATTCATTATTAAGCTCAGAATTCTAGTAAAATGAGTTTCCATTAAGTGTTGTGTGATGAAAGCCAGATCTTGTTTCTTGGCCTGATCCAACTCCTTGTACTGAACTAAAAGTTATCATATGGATTAGTGCTTACAATCAATGAGCCATCAGATAAGGCTTGAAAATATTTTATTACAGCATTTGTTAAACTGAACTTTGGCCTATATAACAAAGTTCTGGAAACACTGATCCTGATCATATTTATGTCATCCTTTTCCTAAAGAATATCACCTTTTGATATCCAGTGAATTTCTTCACCTACAGTTAAACTCAACCAGAAAACCCAAATGTATTTTATGACTCAATTATCAGCTACCTAGGAGTAATGCTCTTTAATCCATGATCCAAACAGAATGAAACAAAAATAATCACTTAGAACTTAACTGGATTTAGCTAGTATGCAACCAGTGTGTTCTTAGTCTTTACTTGTCAACTCCTCAAATCATTCTACTGACCGTTTCAACACATTAGGCCGGTCACGTTTTTCTGAGCAAATATATTAATTAATAAGCTCAACATTGGGAAAGTTGTTGCTTCTTTCTCTTACTATTCCGCCCAGAGTATACCAGCACAATTAAATAAAAAAGTATATCAAATCTGGCCTTTTAAAAATGTGGCCTGAAGGCCCACAGTCTGGCACACCCACTTCACACCACAGCTACCGCACACACTGACCGCAGGGGCTCCACAGCAGCCCCCCACCACCGATTCCAAAAATAACCTCCTGCCCCAGCTGGTATGGCTCAGTGAATAGAGCGTCAGCCTGCGGACTGAAGAGTCCTGGGTTTAATTCCAGTGAAGGGCACGTACCTCGGTTGCAGGTTCCCTGGCCCTGATCGGGGTGCATGCAGGAGGCAACCAATCGATGTGTCTCTCTCATATCAACGTTTCTCTCTGTCTCTCCCTCTCGCTTCCACTCTCTCTAAAAATCAATGGAAAAATATCCTCCAGTGGGGATTAACCAAAATAAATAAATAATATGTAAATATATAAATATATAAAAATAAAAAAATGTGGCCTGAGCCCTGGCTGGTTTGGCTCAGTGGATAGAACGTCCGCCTGTGGACTGAAGGTTCCCAGATTTGATTCCCGGTCAGGGCACATGCCCAGGTTGTGGGCTTGATCCAGTGTGGGACGTGCAAGAGGCAGTCAATCAATGATTCTCTCTCATCATTGATGTATCTATCTCTCTCCCTCCTTCTCCTTTCCTCTCTGAAATCAATAAAAATATGTTTAAAAAAATTTTTTAAAAAGTGGCCTGAGCACCTTAGCTGGTTTGGCTCCGTGGATAGAGCATCAGCCTGTGGACTGAAAGGTCCTGAGTTCAATTCTGGTCAAGGGCACATCCCCGGGTTGTGGGCTTGATCCCCAGTAGGCGGAGTGCAGGAGGCAGCTGATCAATGGTTCTCTCATCATTGATGTTTCTATCCCTCTCTCCCTCTCTCTTTCTCTCTGAAATCAATAAAAAATATATATTTTTAAGAAGAGTTTATAAATAAATAAATAAATAAATAATAAATACATGTGGGCTGGAGTATTTATAGTATTCAAGTGAATACTTCAACCTGGGCCTTTGAATTTCAATGAGTGATACAAAGATGAAAGAACAGTTAGAGACTTTTATTAGCCTTGCAGCATCAGCCATGGCAGCAGACGCAGGAGTCCAGCAGCCACCAGCCAGCACCATGTTACCGTATGGGTCTGTGGTGGCGGCAGCAGCAGTGGCCCTATGACCAAGCTCTTCCCGGGGCTCAGTCTGGCTGTATCCTCTGCTCCCCAGTCCTTCATGATCCTACTTGTTTTCCAAGCCTGGTTTTTCAGGCTTCCTACGGATGCAATGAGTTACTATATATCCTCCTAATAAAGCTCTTTAGCTTAACTTAATCAGAATTAGTTTTTGTTTGTTTCAACTCAGAAGTCCAGCATAACAAATATTTACTGAGAAAGGATGGTAAAGCAGACAATAGTGGGTGCCCTGGCTGCGTGGGCTCATATCCTACCTAATAAAAGAGTAATATGCAAATTTACCTTACCTCTGCTACACCCACAAGCCATGCCCACAAGCCACGCCTACAAGCCAATCAGGAGCGAATATGCAAATAAACCCAACCAAGATGGCTGTGGCCATAGAGTGCAGGAGGGAGGCTTGGGTTTCCCTGGCAATGGAGGAAGCCAAACTTTCTGCCTGCCCTTGCCGGCCCAGGCCTCCACTCCAGGCTACAAAGTTTCAATTATAGAAGATAAATAAATCCCAACAAAAATGGTGGCAGCCATGGAGCTGAAGAGAGCAGGAGGCTAGGGTTGCCCCCAGTGATGGAGGAAGCCAAGCTTCTGCAGCCCTAGCCTGCTTTGGCCTCCGCTTAAGGCTACAAAGTTTCAATTATAGAAGATAAATAAATCCCAGATACCAGGGCCTCTGCTTGGGTCGCCGGGGGCGTGGCCAGCCTGCAAACCACCACTGGCCCCTCGCCCAGGCTGCCCCACGCCCCAAGGCAACCCCCACCCTGATCCAGAATACCCTTCAGGGCAAACCAGCTGGCCCCCACCCGTGCACCAGACCTCTATCCTACCTAATAAAAGAGTAATATGAAAATTGACCATCACTCCAACACACAAGATGGCTGCTCCCATGTGGTCAAAGATCCTAACCCCATGTGGACACAAGATGGCCACCACAAGATGGCCAGCAGGGGAGGACAGTTGGGAGGGACCAGGCCTGCAAGGGAGGGCAGTTGGGGGCGATCAAGCCTGCAGGGGAGGGCAGGTAGGGGTGACCAGGCCGGCAGAGGAGGGAAGTTGGGGGTGACTGGGCCTGCAGGGAAGGGCAGTTGGGGGGAACCCAGGCCTTCAGGGGAGAGTAGTTGGGGGGTACCAGGCCTGCAGGGGAGGGCAGTTAGGGGTGACCAGGCGTGCAGGGGAGGGCAGTTAGAGCTGACCAGGTCTGCAGGGGAGGGCAGTTAGGGGTGACCAGGCCTGCAAGGGAGGGCAGTTAGGGGCAAACAGGCTGGCAGGGGAGCAGTTAGGCATCAATCAGGCTGGCAGGGGAGTGGTTAGGGGGTGATCAGGCTGGCAGGCAGAAGCGGTTAGGGGCAATCAGGAAGGCAGGCAGGCGAGCAGTTGGGAGCCAGCAGTGTCCTGTGATTTTATCAGCCCCTCTGTGCTCTGAACCTAACAAGCACTCAGCAGTAACAGTAACAGCACCACACTGCTGCCAGCAACAGGAAAACAAGTGGCTGCCATTCTTGGTGTTAACTATGTGACAAATACTGTCCTTTGCATTTTATATGTAGTAACCTGTCTGATGCAGTCCTGGACTGTGAGAGGGATGTCCGACTGCCCGTTTAGGTCCGATCCCATCGGGGTCCCAGATTGGAGTCGGTGCAGGCTGGGCTGAGGAACACGCCCCCCCCCCCCCGCACATATTTCGTGCACCGGGCCTCTAGTCCTAGCTATAAAACTAATTTGTTGCTTGATTTGGGCAAGTTACTTAATCTTTGTCTCAGTTTCCTCATCTATAAAATAAGGATAATAGAGGTACAAGCAACTCATGGAGTTATTTCAAGCATCAGACAGGTTACTATATATAAAATGCAAAGGACAGTATTTGTCACATAGTTAACACCAAGAATGGCAGCCACTTGTTTTCCTGTTGCTGGCAGCAGTGTGGTGCTGTTACTATTACTGCTGAGTGCTTGTTAGGTTCAGAGCACAGAGGGGCTGATAAAAGCAGAGGACACCATGACCTGTGTATTACTCAGGACCTGTGTATACACAACCTCTTTGGGGCACTGGAAGAGCAATCTGGAAACACATGTTTACTATATCACAGACAATTTTTTTAAAACTCAGAGCCCATGCTCCTTTGGATAGCACAGACTCCTGGGATAATAAGACAGTTGAGCTACTTACTAGATTTGTAAACTTGTAGGAATTACTCATTTTTTCTAAGCCTAATTACTCAGGAGCTGCAGTTTGCTCACATATTTTTGTGAAGATTAAATATAATAATACATGTGGCTAGAACAGCACCAGGCATATAGTAAGCATTTAATCATTCAATGCTAGTTTTCCGTATTTTTTCCTTATATACATACTTCCAGGAATTTCAAAAACTTTAAAAAACAAAATGAAGCAAGCCCTGCCCTAACACTTACGAAAGTATAATTAGAATTTATAGATCTCACATATAAGAAAAATAGACCACCCCACTCCAGCACAAGCCACAGAAACCAGGAGAAGCACTATCAGAGGTGTCTAGATAGTTCTGAGCACCTTGGCATCCCAATGATGGACACCTTGGAACCAGATAGACGATAAACGCAAATCCAATGACTTGATGGCTGAAATGTAACCCAGTCTATCTCAAATCAGAATGTCCTTTAACATACTCAACTGTCACTTTCAAGATAAACAAGCAAAACAATGCAAAAGCTAATGGGTGGCTTTTCTCTACATTAGCAGGAAAGGATAGCAGGATGTAGATTTACATAACTGCAACTGAACTATGTATGTAGAGAGAAATACAAGTGAAGTGATAAGTGCAAGAGATCCCCCTTCCAAAAAATTCTTCACGCAGAGTAGTTACTCAAAAGAATGAAAAATCCCCTACATTTCAAAGCATCTTCCTTTAAAAATTCTCAAATTGTTTTCCATGCGTCGAGGGACACACTTTACCAGTGTGGGTGGGGAATTCTGGAGAACCTGGAGAACAGCCTGAGTATACCAAACTGGGCGAGGGAGACAGCCCAAAGGAAAAAGAGATTGTTAGCTACAAGGAAATTGATCAAATAAGTAAATACACTGAGAATAATTGGAGCAAGATTTCTTAATGACAAGAAAGAGGGACATAAATATAGAAAGGGAGAAGTGAAAATAAAACATGTGATGTTGGCTTATAGTAAAAGTTGTCCGTGTGAACGCATGGATTCTGGAATAGATAGACAGATAGGCAAACGATAGATAGATAGATAGATAGATAGATAGATAGATAGATAGACAGACAGACAGACAGATGTGTTTATATGGGTGCATTGTGTATATGTGAATATTCACATATTTCCTAGAGCTGTCCTCTGAGAAGGCCTAGAAACAATAACATCCCTATACCATCTTCCATTGCATGGTCATAAATAATTTATTCAATAATTTTTCTATTATTGGCTATTTAAGGTTTCAGATCTTTTGCTCTTATAAACAAAATTTTAGTACCGTAAATATCCTTACTGTTAAATCTATGTATATATCATGACCTTATTCCCTAGAGTACTTATTAACTTTTCTGCTCACATATTCACATAATCATATTCATTGTTAAAATCTCAAACATTAAAAAAACTGAAAATTCCCCATTAAAAACAATTCTCGCACATACCAGAAAAATAATAATTTGGAAGGCTATTATAAAAGATGACTGACAAATGAAAATGGAATTCAAACACCACGACTACAAATTAGTTAGAATAATGCAAATTTTAACAAAACACATATGCCAGAGAAGTGGCTGGCACAGTGATGTCACATTAAAAACCTGATAATAAATGTTTTGACTTATAATGAGGTTTTCAGGAGTAGCGAGAGTGGGTGTACTAGAAACCCAGGCTATATTACATTGCAGATGCTTAATCAATACAGTGTCTCAACCAGCAGAAAGGGTTGTCTCCTGTCTGTCCCCCCTCATCCCTCCTACTACTGCCACACTGATGAGGAGAGATGAAGGTCACACCTGACCTTCTGCTCATCATTCCCAGATAAAAAAAACAGGTGAGGGTGGAGTGCTCACTGACAGGGATCAGAGAACTTAGCTGCACTGGGAAAGGTCTAATGCAGGGCCTTGTGGATCCAAGTTGTGAAGTGGGTCATCCTTCCTGCACCTGTCTTAAATTTTTTTTAATTTATTTTAAAGAGAGAGAGAGAGAGAAACATCAATTTGTTGTTCCATTTATTATGCACCCATTGGTTGCTTCTTGTATGTGCCCTGCCTGGGGATCGAACCCGCAACACTGGCATATTGAGATGACAATCTAACCAACTGAACTACCCAGCCAGGGCCATCCCGCACCTGTTTTAAAGAGCATTCAAAATAGGTGGAAATTGACTACCTTCTGCTCCCCGGGTCAGCAGGAACTTGCATCTATAGCATTTTATTTTCTCTATTTAAAATTATCTGTTCCTCTCCAGCTCCCACCTTAAAGGAAAATATATTCTTAATCTTCAGGCTGCTGACAGTGAGTTAAGTTTTCTGGAAAAGCACTGTTACAGACATAGAAAACTATGTTAGTAAAGCTTTCCTGTACAGAAATTATGATTTAAGGAAGAACCTAAGTGATTAAAGACTGTATTTCCTATCTAAAAGTCGTAAACTGAATTTCCTTTTATAGTTCGTGCTATTCAAAGGCACTTAAAAAATAATTGTTAACAAACATATCTAAGCAATTATTTTTTGAGTACCAGAAAGATGTTCAACATTGCACAAGAATGGCCTGAAAATAACTCTTATGATAATTATATGTACAGTAAAACACTTAATATAAAGTGTACAGCAACATTTAAACTAAAAAAGTCACAAAATGTTCAAAAACAGTTTTCTACCATCAAGGCATCTAATTAATCTTGTCTGAGTTAAACAGAGATGAGCTCAAACACCAGGCAGTAAAATAACCTACAGGAAATAAAGCACACATTTTGGTCAATAGTATTTGAAGTTTTGAGCATAAAAACAAAAACCATAAAAGCATACAGGTGCCAGAAGTATCTCTAGCATTTTCTGTTATAAACAACTCCCAAAACTGAGAAAGCACAGATTACAGCTGATGTGATTCTTCCCAAGAAAGTGTCCAGAGATGTAGAGATTGCTTTTCTCGTTGATATTATGATTAACAGCTCTACAAAACAAAGAAAAACACCAATTTCTCTTAAGGGATGTTCTTTCTACCATCCCTCTTGTGTAAAAATAAGTAAACAAGAAAAATAAATTGGTGCCCAGATTCAAGATCTTCAGGATCCACTAGCGTATGACACAATGACAGACACTGTAGCTTTGGCCCAAATATTTCATTCTCTCACCCTAAAACTTTTGATAGCCAGGAGGCACGTACTCCACAGACCAAGTTTAGAAGAGCAACTCGGGGCTGAGGAACTGAAGGGGGTGAAAGGCACATGAGGCTCTGGAAGCAGGAGACAAACAGTATTTCCAATTGCTACACTGAGCATACAATTCTGGGAAAATGTCACAGACAAGGTCCCCTTTGGTGTATTTCTGTTGGTGTTCCAGGGCCAAATGGGTTTCTGGACAACTAGGAAAGACAGCTCCAGGTCCGGGGCTCAAGGAACTAGAAGGTTGTTGAGCGAGGCAGAATCTGACAGCATTTCTATGTCCCTGGTAATATAGCAGGTAAGGATATGCAGCAGAGAGAGGTCATAAAAAGGTAAAAAATGAGCACCTCTGTATATTTACAGAGCATGGAATGCACTTAATTTTCAAAACCTGCTTGGCAAGATTTGAGATGAAGAATCCCTCTGGGATTCGTCAAAGAATGGTTTAAGGATGCACCTTAGATGTCAACTTCAATATTGTCATGAAAAAACACAGTATTGCAAGCGCTTGTCATGGGAATGATACCCACAGTCAATGAAACACCAAATATAAACTCACAGGCCATTAATGCTCTAAATGGCTGCGGAAATCCTTAAGTCTTATCCCCCCGCACTGGTAGCTTATTGAAATGCAGCAGAGAGAAGTGTTTGTCCAAAGTCTAGGTGTAAATAACAAAATTACAGAGACTGAAGCCCGAGCCCTTAGAGTTCCACTGCAGTGACTCACTACATGTGCGTGGCCACATACTATCCTCAGCGGGAGGAAGAGGGGGAAAGCGGAGAAAATGCAGTGGGCCAGGAGGGAGTCATCTGGGCTGAGCAACAGTATGATCAACTCACACACATTATCTCATTTAATCCCTATTATGACCCTGTGAGGTAGATGCCATTATTGCTACTTTATAAAAGGAACAGAAGGCACAGAGAAGGAACTTGCCCAAGAGAAAAGAGCTACTGATGGTAGTGCCTGGACTACAACCAAGGTCTGTCTAATGCAAAGACTCAGCTCTCAGTTCTTCTGTCTCCCAGCCCCACCTTCCCTTCCTGCTCCACAGGGTACACTTTCTGGGTCTGACTGAGTCCCATGATGCCTTGCCTACCGGGCTGGTCGGCTGGGTGCCCCCACCTCTACTACAGGCTAGCACAGCCCTCCCCACCCCACCACAAACTGGCGGTTGGGGATGCACAAGATTCTGTGAGTAGAAGTGCTGGGGCAAGTCATCTGAAAACGTCTGTCAAGCATGTGGGAGGTAACCAGTTGAAAACGTCTGTCCGTCATAAGGACACAGAGAACAGACTGATGGTTGCCCAAGGGAAGGAGGTGTGGGGGCTGGGTGAAAAAGGTGAAGGGATTAAGAACTACAAATTGGCAGTTTAAAAGAGTCATGGGGATATAAAGTAGGGAATATAGTCAATGATCTATATTGTAAAAGGCCTGTGGCCCTGACGCTGTAATGACCAAAGACCAGTGCAGGTGGGCAGGGCGCGAGTGGTGGGTGGGGCCGTGCGATTTTGCGCGCTGGGCTTCTAGTATTGTAATAACTGTGTATGGTGCCAGGTGGGTCCTAGAAATATCGGGGGGAACACTTTGTAAAGTATAGGATTGTCTAACCATTATGCTGACCACCTGAAACTAATACAAAATAATACTGAATGTAAACTGTAACTGAACAATAAAATTGAAAGTTCTAAAAAAAATAACAATGTCTGCCAGGTAACTCGGAGGACCAGCAATACGTCCCACACCCACGGCTGTTAAAACAACTGCCCCGAGCGAAGCCAGGTGGTGTACATCTCTGTGCCCAAGACAGAAAGGATCGAGGGAAGCACTGGCAGGGAAGGAACACCAACCATGTTTAAATATAAAGACATATGAAGTCAGAAAGCACAGCAATCTGGCCCATGAGCTGTGGTGTGGGGCAAGTCATCTCAGACATCTCTGCCCCTGAGAGAATCACTGTGCTCTAGTATAACACAACCATGGACACGACAGTGCTGAAATAAAACTGTGTTTAAAAGAAAGTGTTTAAGTTGGAGAGATGTACATTTTCTTTTTCTAAAATGTCTAGATTCTCTGCTTGGATCAAGATTCACCGATTTCTGAATGTCTGCTTATGTGAAAAGGATGGGTGAAAGGCAACAGAGTTTAGTGGGGAAACGGAACATGAGTTCAGGAGTCAGGCAAGACTCCGGCTCTGATATTTAGGAGGTTTGGAAGTCTTGGGCACAGGGAATGTAGCCTAAGTCAGTGAAGAGAGGAGAGCGTGTGTGCAGCATCGGAGGGAAGTCATAGAGCTGGCTAGGACAGAACCCAGGACCACCGACTCTCAGGGATGCCAGAGGAGGCAGAGAAGCTTGTCAACAAGATGCAGGAGAAACCAGAATCACGGAGGAAAACCTGAAGGACATACAGTCACCAAAACCATGGCAACAGAGTGTTTCCAGCATGTGCCACATGCTGCTGAACAGTAAAGCTAAGTAGAAGAGAGAGTTGCCCTGGGCACAATGAAATGAGAGGGCATTAGTATCTAGAACAGATTCAAGAGTAACAACTAGATCTGAATCAAGAATTTTAGCCGTGGAAGTGGGGGGGGGGGAACGGGAAGGGAAATTTAGCTGGGGACAAAGGGGGAGGTTGGCATGTGGGGTTTTTAACGAATAAGAAAAGCTTGCATATGTCTGATGCTAATAAGAATGAGCAAGTAGAGGGAGGCTAAAGGAACAGGAGGGGGAAAAGGCCAAGAAATGGAGTAAGGCCTCTGACAATGTGGAAGAAAATGAAAGCCCCGTCATAGCAGAGGGATTGGATTGAGAGGAAGTACAAAGGGAAGCAGATCTGATGCAAGGACCTGAGGGAGTTCCTGTCTAATGTTTTCTTTCTTCTCTGAGAAGTAGCAGGTAGGTCGTCTGCTAAGAGTGAAGGAGCCTCCAGGTGGGCAGAGAGGAAAAAGTCTGAGAACAGTAGAGATTTTAAATCATCACCATGGAGAATCCAAGAGGAGGAAGATGAGGCCCCTCCAGTCTCCCCTTTGAATTCATGTCCTAAAGTGTGGACCCTTGTGACCATGGAAATGGTTGAGATGCACTCTGAATGCCAGATGTTTAAAAATGGGATTCTTTCTTTCTTTAACCAGGTCCTACATACCCTCAGTACACAGAGAAGGACCCAGATTTGAATGTGTAATAGCCCGACAGACATCTCCATCAGCAAATTCCAAGAAATCAATTTTAGACTCATATTTTAATAAACGGCTAATATTAAAACATAACACTGAAAACATACAATATGTAATCAAATTGAGAACCAAAAGACAAAATACTGCAGTGGAAAAAGTCCTAAGTCATTGCTGATTTCTATTTAGAATTACATTTCTAATATTAAATGCTCCTTTTCCATTTGTTTTGGGTCAAGAGGTTATTAACACCATAAAAAAGGGTTAATAGAAAAATATGGTCTAGGACAAAAATGTGTTATTATATTTTGCATGAATGCCTGTTATTGGGAAATTACCAGTTCTTAAAAACAACCATTCCTAGCCCATTAAGGGACTGCCAATTGCATCAAAACCCATCTCCTACTGTATTTTATTTTCCAATTAGTAGTATTCTAGAGACAAAAGCACAGGTCACAATATAAACTATACTTCTATATCTACAACTATTTTTTAAACTTAAAAAAAAAGCTTTTATTAATTAACAGGTATTACATCCACAAAATAGAGAGAATGCAATAAAAAGAGAATAATATGTAAACAAGAAAAACATCATAAAATTACAAGTATAAAAGTAGAGATAATTTTTTAAACCAATCAAATAATTGGAAGGTAAAGTTGATAAAATCTTCCAGCAATTAGTACAAAAACCTAATGATGAAAAATTAAAAAGTAGAGGATCCACACCATTATAAAATGCCTCAATACAAAGGACAGAGAAAAATCCTAAAATCTTCCAGAGAAAAACATAAGGAATCACAATGGTGGTGGGTTTCTTAAAAGTAACACTGGAAGCTGAAAGACAATGGAGAAATGACTTCAAGATTTCAAAGAAATCAAACCTAGACTCCAACACCTGGACACACTTTCATGTCTATGTGACACTAGAACAGAGGTACTGCCAGGTGTGTGAAGTACAGTAGGCATTACTTACACCAATATTTGTTTTTCCTTGCCTTCCTAGTACCCAGAAGACTCACTTCCCAGATTTCTCCAAGTTAGGCGAGGCCATGTGTTCTGATCAAGTGTCTGTGGGCAGAAGTGGCATGTGCCACTCCTGCCAAAGCATTAAGGAGAGGTGTGAGTGCCACATGTTCTGAAGAGGCCTCATGTTGAGATGGTAGAGCCACAAGATCGAAGCAGTTTGGATCACTGAGAGACCACAGGAAAGACAGCTGCCCTGGAGAGGTAAAATCTATTTCTTTACTATCTATAATAATAAAAGCGTAATATGCTAATTAGACCGGATGTCCTTCCAGAAGCCAGGGCTGCGAGAGAAGCCTGGGTCCCGGGTGACAGAGGGAAGCCAGTGCCGACAGCCGGGGGAAGGAAGGCCTACTCTTGCACGAATTTCGTGCATCGGGCCTCTAGTCTAATTATAAAAGACAACAGTGTGTTACTGGAATAGGCAACATCCTATTGTAATCAAAGTGAAAGTAAATCATGAATCTCAAAGGTGAATATGAAATAATATTCATAGGAGCTATGTCAAGAACAGAAGTAAATACAGACTTAGCAGACATTAATAATTTCACATCCTAAAAATCCACAAAGATTAACACATAAAAGGGAAATTTCCTCCATCATATTAAAATACACTTTGCATAAAAGACTTGCCTGGAGTGATTATTGCACTGATTAACAAAACAATATAGAGCCCTGGCCGGTTTGGCTCAGTGGATAGAGCATCGGCCTGCAGACTCAAGGGTCCCAGGTTCGATTTCAGTCAGGGGCATGTGCCTTGGTTGCAGGCACATACCCAGTGGGGAGTGTGCAGGAGGCAGCTGATCGATGTTTCTCTCTCACCAATGTTTCTAACTTTCTATCCCTCTCCCTTCCTCCCTGTAAAAAATCAATAAAATATATATTTTTAAAAAACAATATAGAATAGGATAAAAGTTAATAATCTACTGCATGGAAATAACTTCGCCTAAGCACTCAAAAGGATCTAAAAGCTCATGCAGGTAGGCAAATTCCAGGATTTATCAGGGGCACAAGCATGAGTGATCTTAGCCATGGCTTCTCCTAGATTCACCCTCCAATCCAATCACTTGTGAGGTGGAGCAATAATTTCCAAAACGTGCTGTCTCTGACCAGATCCCCACCATTTCGTCCATCAGGGAAGAACTGTGTCTCCCTTGTAGGTAAGGACATGCACCTACCTTCCCACTGGCCTGTCAGCACCAAGGTCCTGTTAATTACCACATCGATCTCCGTAGCTCCATCTTCCACAGCCAATTTGATCTCTTCTAATCGTGTTTTTAAATGAGTCTGTCCAGCTGGAAAGCCAGTGGCCACTAGAGAGAATGGAAAAAAGAAAAGAAAGGAAGGAACTTCATTTGGTCAACAAAGAATTTCAGACAAAATAAATCAGCATTTAAAGACCAAAGCATTAATGACACTTAGGAACTTCATGAATGTCCTGATAAGTGTGAAGAAACAGAATGTTATCTCATATAGTATTGGCATTAGGACAGACATCAGCATTATATCCTCTTGTCTAGAAGACCTGAAATTGCCGAAACCGGTTTGGCTCAGTGGATAGAGCGTCGGCCTGTGGACTGAAAGGTCCCAGGTTCGATTCCGGTCAAGGGCACGTACCTTGGTTGCGGGCACATCCCCAGTAGGAGGTGTGCAGGAGGCAGCTGATCGATGTTTCTCTCTCATCGATGTTTCTAGCTCTCTATCCCTCTCCCTCCTCTCTGTAAAATATCAATAAAATATATTTAAAAAAAAAAAATAGAAGACCTGAAATCAAGTTGCTTCAGAGATGCTCATGAGGGTACTCTGAGCAAATAGCAATTTAAAAAATGTCATCATCACACTGATGCTCATAAAATAGTAGCTGTATCCCTATCTTGATATCAGGACACTAATTACATGTATGCATCCTACTCAGCTGGCCCTCAATGTATTTTTTATGTACCATTCACATTTTTAGCCATTGTAACCAAACTGTAAGGTAGGTTCCTCCCAACGCCTATCTTAAAACAACCAGCTAAGCCGATAGGAATAAAGGAAAGACAATAAAGAAAAAGCACCTGATCAGTCCACAAAACTGGGGCAGGGACAGAGCTGGGAAGAGCAGGGCCAAGTATAGAGAAAATGAGAATACAACTACAGTTTTAAAAAAGTATTAAACATTTTGACATATGCATCATTAATTTCATTCTGATACCTATAGATAATCCCTTGTGTTACCTTGATGTTATTAAATTCCTTGGGTCTGCTCCCTTAGAGGAAAGCACATTTCTCTGTTGTATAGAGGAAAAGCTGAATTGACTGAGAAATTAACATCAATAAATGTGTAGCTGCCAAATACTTGGGGAATCTTCACAAATGAGCTATATATAGATACTGTATATAATGTTTCTTTTGATGTATTTTGAATAAAATAAATTAACAATCTTTATAGACCAGCCGTGGGCAAACTACGGCCCGCGGGCCGGATCCGGCCCGTTCGGCTGTTCTATCCGGCCCGCGGAGCCGAAAGAGCGGAGGGTTCTCTTGCTCTCCCCTCCGCTCCTTTACTTTGAATTTATATTAGTTCACACAAACACTCCATCCATGCTTTTGTTCCATCCCTCCGGTCCAGTTTAAGAACCCATTGTGGCCCTCGAGTCAAAAAGTTTGCCCACCCCTGTTATAGACTCTTTTTTAAAGCACCAGGCTATTCCTACAACATCTTTTTTTTTTTTTTAATATGTTTTTATTGATTTCAGAGCAAGAGGAAGGGAGAGGGATAAAGAAATAGAAACATCAGCCAGGATCGGTTTGGCTCAGTGGATAGAGTGTCGGCCTGCAGACTGGAGGGTCCCGGGTTCGATTCCGGTCAAGGGCATGTGCCTTGGTTGCGGGCACATCCCCAGTGGGGGGTGTGCAGGGGGCGGCTGATCGGTGTTTCTCTCTCATCGATGTTTCTAGCTCTCTATCCCTATCCCTTCCTCTCTGTAAAAAATCAATAAAATATATTTTTTAAAAAAAAGAAGAAGAAAGAAATAGAAACATCAGTGAGAGAGAAACACCAATCAGTTGCCTCCTGCATGCCTGCTACTGGGGATCGAGCCTTAACTGAGAATTGAACCAATGACCTCCTGGTTCACAAGTCAATGCTCAACAACTGAGCCACACCAGCCAGGCTCTCCAACATCTTTTAAAAGTAAAATTTAATTTTACATCCATCCATCCATCCATCCATCCATCCATCCATCCATGTGTAAGAGGCAGTTGCTTCAGAGATGTCTGAAGAGCATCTACCCACACACACATTATGTTGAAGCTTTTAAAAAGACTCCTTTCCCTTATGCCAAGTCCTAAGTGTCTATCTTAAGTCAGTAACTCTTGAACATGCCATCTTTTCTTTATCTTCCAGGCTTTGGGGTGTCTCTCATCATCTCCCACAGGGACAGGGAGAGTCTCCCTAAATCCAGCTCACCCCTTCTCATTTGCCCGCTACCATGCCCTAACTCAGGACATCATAAAGCGGATCGTGGTCTGCCTCTGCTTAAAACCTTTCGGTACCTTCCCCATCACCAGAACACAGCCCAAATGGCAGAGCCTGGCATGGTCTCCCATAAGATCTCCAGCTTCAACTCCCACAGCCCCCACTCTGTCCCACCTTAGGATCCAACAATTGCAAACCACCTGCAGTTCGCAGAACATGCTTCTGCCTTCACCCACATGTTCTTCTGTCTAAATGCCATTCCCTGTGTTATCGACACTGTGAACTCCCTTACCCTTTCAGACCCAGTGCAGTTATAGTTTGTCTCTATGAAGCATTCCCCTACTCTCTAAGTGTCACCCACCACTGCAGAATAAATCAGTCCCCGCTCAGAGTTACAACTACCTTCTGCATGTCTTTATGATCATATTTTACATATATAATATACTACACATCTGGCATTATGATTTTTTAAATATGATTATTCCTCCAAAACAACTAACTTGCCTTAAGGACAGGGATACAGTTCTATATTTTGGGGAATTAATACAACTCCCTTTGATTAAAGGAATTAGTAATTGGTTAATGTTAATTACTACTTAGGAAGGCAATTAATAAATACTAAAAGAATAAATACAACCGATCAAATACATAAAACTGATTAAAATCATAGTGTACAACTATATGTAACACCCCCAGATGTCTGAGTCGAAGAACTGGAAACATGTGGAAAGACATCAACAAAAGCCACACCCGTTTTACCTGATGCCACGGGAATATTACAGCCGGCAGCCTTCAGCGCTTTCACGGCATCACACACGCGGGCAGGGTAGACACAAACGGCAGCCGTAGTGATTCCTGTGAAGAAAGAAACCACAGCAGCCTTCTGAATGTTAAGTTCAGTATGCTTTTAATTATTATCAGCAGAAATCAAAATGAGAGGAAAAGAGAATTCCCCCCCAACGCGGCAAAAATTGAAAGGTTTTTATTTTCCACATTCCTTTCCAGTTCTTGACTACATGAATGTTTCTCATCGTTACAGTCATAGAATAAAACAATTGTGATACATTGTTCTTCGAAGTTACATAACACGACTTTTTAAAAATTCTTAAATAATAAGTATGGTGGTCTTGGGTCAATAAAAATATCTTATTTCGCCCTGACTGGTTTGGCTCAGTGGATAGAGTGTCGGCCTGTAGACTGAAAGGTCCCAGGTTTGATTCCGGTCAAGGGCATGTACCTTGGTTGCAGGCACATCCCCAGTAGGAGGTGTGCAGGAGGCAGCTGATTGATGTTTCTCTCTCATCGATGTTTCTAACTCTCTATCCCTCTCCCTTCCTCTCTGTAAAAAATCAATAAAATATATTTAAAAATATATATATCTTATTTCATGTAATTAACAAAATCCAGATTTGTCCAGCATTCAGAAAGTGGATTAAGAAAAATATAAGTGAACCTTACAGGGTAGTATGGCAAAATGACATTTAATTAATACTACCCCCGCTTTTATATGAAATAATCTATATATATAAAAGCCCAGCAACCAGAATGGCAGAACAACCAGAACGACCGCAATGACCGGTGGCTATGACATGCACTGCAGCAGCCAACCAGCTTGATCCGGGCCCCAATCAGCCCCCCACCCCCGGCCAGCCCAGCCCCCAATCAGCCCCTCCCATCCCAATCGGGGTTGGGGCCAGCCAGCCAACCACCGCAGCCCCTCCCCACTGCTGGACCAGCCCGATGGGACCCCATCAAGGTGGCCAGCCGGATCCCACCTGTGCACAAATTCGTGCACCAGACCTCTAGTAAAATATAAATCTGGAACCTCCATTTTGAGGAATTAAGCTCTTACAAAAATAAAAATTAAATTAGACACTGTAAAACAAAACAATAACATAAAGCATACAGAGTTGTTACATTTTTTAGCCCCTGTCCCCCAAAGCTGTTACCATTAAGTGTTAGTAGTAGGTGCTGTTTTTATTGTCAACTCAAGAAAAACATCATAAATATTTTTCAAAAGCTGTCCAGTTTTTAGGTCTACAACTTATCTACATCTCCAGCTGCACTCATTACAGACACCCTTCATGGAAAGACCTGGCTCCTGACACCAGTCCAGTGAACAACAGGGCATGTCCTCCTAGAAACAGCATTTAGCCGTCCAGGTCTTGGTCTCCTCATTTAGAAATATTAGAGCCCAGCCAGCGTGGCTCAGTGGTTGAGCACTGACCTATGAACCAGGAGGTCACAGTTCGATTCCCAGTCAGTGCACATGCCAGGATTTTGGGCTCGATCCCCAGTGTAGGGCATGCAGGAGGCAGCTGATCAATGATTCTCTCTCATCATTGATGTTTTATGTCTCTCTCTTCCTCTCTGAAATCTATAAAAGTATATATTTTTTAAAAAGAAATATTAGAAATAAGGAGATTGACTCTCAAAGGTCTCCTCCATTTCTAAAATATTCAAGTTTTGTACTTACAGCAACTTCCTAAAGTTGCTGTAAGTTCTTTCATGTATACTAAGAGAGTGAATATAACTTTTCTCAAAAGATCGAACCTAATATACAAGCATGTAATATTTCCCATTTGCATTTTATTCTCAAAAGTATTTCATTTGCTCACAGAAAATACTTTATGTATGAGATGTGATTATTAAGTAATGAGACTGGCTTTTTCACATGTGGCTGGGGAATCAGAATCAGTATTTTAGAGTCACCAGATAGAAAATTTCCAAAACTGAAGAAATGAAAAGAAAAATCAAGAAGTTCTCTACCAGCAACTTGAATCCATGATGGAAAGAACAGACCTACACGTAAGACTCAGATTCTCTCCCTGCTGTTTTTCAGAGAAGAATCTAATTAGTTGTCTGTGTACACAATTCTATCACTTGGATTTTATTGTTGCTGTCATTTTAGCAGCTGAATCTTGTCTTAAGTCCTCTGGATTTAGTCATCAGTATTGTAAAAAGGGGAAAAAAACAGACAGATTATACACCATACTTTACCTTTATCATTCATATTTAAAGCTTCCAAGAGATCTTCCCGGATTGGATACTTGGCTTTATAACAGAGCCTTTGAATGTTGGAATATGTGTCATCGCCTGAAAGTGTAGTAAGATCTATAAAGGTAACAGCTTTCAGGAGCCAAGCAGCCTGGTTTGAAGAAAAACAAAAATAAGGTTAAAAAAAATCAATCTCCAACCCAGTTAGTTAGTAAAGAATCACTAGACAAACATGAATACTAAAAGCTGACATCTATACTATTGAAAGCATATCATTCTGTTATAATATAAACATTGCTAAGAGTGACCAACAACCTGAGCATTACAAAGAATAAAATAAAAGGGGGAAGAGTAGTCTTACATTTTTTTCTACCATAGATATTCCAATTTGAAATCCCTAATAGATCAAGTCTCCCCACATCTAATTTCTCCATCTCATCCACAAGGAGCCCCTCACAGCTACCCCACAGGGGAGAATGTAGGAACAAGAGCATTTCTGTCTTACGTTTCACCTCCAGCCCTGGGATCTCAGATGAGATATAAAAAGACTCCATGCCCTAGCTGGTTGCTCAGTGATTAGGGCATCAGCCCTCCGACTAAAGAGTCCCGGGTTCAATTCCAGTCAAGGGCACGTACCTCGGTTGCAGGCTTGATCCCAGCAGGGCATGTGCAGGAAGCAACCAATCAATGTGTCTCTCTCACATCAATATTTCTCTCTCTCTGCCTCTCCACCTCCCTCCCACTCTCTCTAAAAATCAATGGAAAAAATAGCCTCGGGTGAGGATTAACAACAATAAAAGAAGACTCCCTAACTTCTTTGTTTGTTTCAATTTAATCCAATTCCATTTTTAAATAATATTCATATTTCACAACTCATTCTGACTAGTTTCCTTTTAACTTTTCAATCAGCATATTTCCAAAGATGAACAAAATATGAGATGTCACCCAAAAGGATTCGATCACAATACTTTGCCTCCCTTGTAAAATGGACTCTCGATTCCTGTTAGTCCTACGAGGCATAGCACGTCTTTGGTTGGTATCCACAGGAGAATATGTTAACCACAAGTACTCCGCGCAACATCATTTTTCTGAATTTTGAAACATGGTTTATGAAAATTAATACGAAGGAAAACACAATGGTCAAAGGAGGTCACCTAAGGGCCTCAACAGTGGGCACACCAGGTTTGGATGTTACGGTTTGAAAATTAAAATAGAAGACATCCAAAGAAGGTATGTCTAAGAAACTGAATAAATGTGTTGAGAAGAGATGCCATTGAATGCACTCATGAATAAAGATGCCTCAAAATCATTTGCGGTTTTGCCACTCAAGAGTGATAACAATTTTAACTTGTTTGGATAAATGTGTTATCTTTCTCCAACCCATCATCATCATATATGAATTATTAAAATAAGTCATGGACAGCTGCAATCTTTTAAGGTTAGATGCATCTTGAGCGAAATTCAATACTGCGGCCTTGAGGGAAGAGCCGGGCCCTGGGAAGGACAGGCACAGAAGCAGCCTCACTTGCCACTCCTTCTTCACGGTCCTGCGAGCCTGGATTTGCTGAGCGCGTCTCAGGACCGCTGGTTGATTCACTTGTATTTTGGAGATCCAGCTGAGGTCTAAAGGGGAATGGAGAATACTTTTTAAAACTTAAAAAGTTTTATTAAATACAGTCACCCATTGTTTTTTTTTAACACGGTCCTTGAAAGGATCTATTTATCATCTGGCACCAAAGCTCTTTTAGAGCTTATGTTTCTTTTTCGCACAACTACAAATAAATAACCTTGTTGAAAGAAGCCCAGTCATGATAAGGCATGCTTCGTGGAAAGTTAAGTACATTTGGAACCAGAAGAGCCTGTATTGATTCATTACACAGACGTGCCTAACAATGGGGGGAAACACTGTGCTGCTCGGGCCACGTGCCTCACTTCTGACAGCAAAGACTTATGTGTGAGTGCCCAGGCCAGGAGAGCAAATGATTAAAACATACTTAAGTGAATTGATGTTGGGCCTTAAAGGAATCCTCAATCACTACCCCCTTACTGACAAGATTAATATCTACTACATGCTGACATGATACAACCCATTCTTTCCTCAGAGGGGAATTTTTCAGAATGTATTAGAAATTACAACATTGATGTAACAGAGGTTAGGAAAAGGAAAAGAAACAAGCTGCTCAAAATTCCAGGAGAAACATCTCTGTTGCTTCGGTTTTGAAATGCTCTTTCCGACTCCATCCCACCCGCCATTCTCTGCTAGTTGACGGACATTTCTACTTTAAGACCCAGCCTAAGTGGTTTTCTTTGTGAAAACACTGCCAGCTCCCCAGACAGAGCCAACATTTGGATCTCTCTCTACTGGGGAACTTGTATTAGTTCATATTGGAGTTGGGGTACAATTGTCTCTTGTATTTCCGGTGCTGTGAGTCATGACCTTCATCTCTGAGTGTCCAAACTAAACACAGCGTCGGGTGCACATGCAGTGCAACTGCACCCACCAACACTCTGGAACACAGGTGGCCTCACCCATTTACCTTCTATAACCAACCTCACTCTATATCCCTCTAGCAACCTCATGTTTTTAAAGAAGCTTCTCAGAAGAGCCTTAAAGGACTAGTGTAGACAAGGTTACTCATTAGGAAATGTGTCACAATTCAACGATTATTTATAAAGTGATGGGGAAAACTGCTGGTTGCATACTAGACTATGTAACAACACAAATAATAAATTCTTTGCATCTACCACAAAAATAAAACTACAAGATAGTCAGTGTCTACAAAATTTCTCTCTCTACTTCTCTCTCTCTTTCTCATTTCCATTCGATGGTGTAGAAATTGCAAGTTAGCATTTGAATGATTAGAAATGATATTCTTATTTTAAATATCACTGAAGAAGGAACATAGTCTGGGTGCTTTTCTTCCTAATTAAGTTATTGTGTTAGCCGAAATCACTTAACAAACGGATTTTTAACATTTCAATCCATCTGTTCCTCAAAGATATTGTATGTTTTCCTGCTTGTCTGCTGAACCAACTTCACAGAGAACTGGAGTCTAAGGTCAGGCACATGAAATCTGCCTCTTCCTCCCACCCCAAAATGAATTTGGTTCTCGGTAGACCCAAGGAAGTAAAATCAGATAGACACACTGGACTCATCCAATTTTTCTGAGACCTGTAAGAACTTCTCTCTAACCAAAGGTAGGGGCTCTTTTTTTTTTAAAAAAAAAAACAAACTACAACTAATGGTGATCAAGTTCATGGAAAAGAATGTTTCAGGCAGATAGTAAAAACGAGTGAAGCAAGCAGCTGGGTGACATATTCACCACCAGGCAGCCGTGGACAGTAGTCAAAAGAGGGAAGGCTATGACGGTGGGGCACACTTTGAGGGGCTGTCCTTTATTTCATGTGACACTTCCTGGAAGCACCTCCCCACTTCTCTACTCCCCACCCACTCTGGCCACGGCTGCCAGAGAGAAGTCTCAGGCAATCCCAATCTTCATAATCTGTCTTCCTCCTCCCCCTCATGCCCTGTCTTCTCCCTCTCTACCAACTGAACTCTGTGGCACAGCCTTTCCCAAGCACTGTAAGTTCACTGACACTCCATCATGTCCTGTCTCTGGACCTGTGCAGGCTGCCGGTCCCTTCTGCCTAGAATGCCTGTCCTTATCTCGCCTACAGTGAGCCCTTACTCAATCCCTAAGACTCAGTTCAAAGATCTGAATAGACATTTTTCCAAAGAAGACATACAGATGCCCAACCGGTACATGAAATGATGCTACACATCACTAATCATGAGGGAGATGCAAATCAAAACCACCATGAGCTATCACCTCACACATTTAAAAACATGACAAATAAGTGTTAGTGAGGATATAAAGAAAAGAGAGCCCTTGTGCACTGTTGGTGGGAATGTAAATTGGTGCAGCCACTATGAAAAACAGTATGAAGGTTACTCAGAAAAATGAAAAACAGAACTACCAAGTGATCCAGCAATTCCACCTGGATTTTTTTCTAAAGGAAACAAAATCACTAAATCAAAAAGACACTGGCACCCCCATTTTCACTGCAGCATTATTTTACAGTAGCCAAGATATGGAAACAACCTAATTGTCCACTGACAAATGAATGGATAAAGAATGAAATGGAATATTATGATGTTATTTAGTCATGGAAAAGGAAATTTTGACATTAGTAACACTAATCATGGACCTTGAGGGCATTACCCTAAGTGAAATAATTCATTCAAAGAAAGATCTCACTTAGATGTGGAAGCTAAAAAACAACAACAAAATTTAAAAATGCTGAACTCAGCCCTAGCCATTTGGCTCAGTGGAAAGAGCGTAGGCCTGTGGACTGAAAGGTCCTGGGTTCGATTCTGCTTAAGGGCCTGTACCATGGTTGCAGGCTCCTCCCCAGCCCAGGCAGGCCCTGGTCAGGGCACATGCAGGAGGCAACCAATCAATGTTTTCCTCTCACATCGATATTTCTGTCTTTCCCTTTCCCTTCCACTTTCTCTAAAAATCAATGGACCAATATCCTCCAGTGAGGATTAAAAAAAAAAAGAAAAAAAAAAGAAAAAAAAAAGCTGAACTCAGAGATACATAGAACAGATTGGTAGTTGCCAGAGGCAGGGGGTGGAGGATTGGGTGTGAAATGGGTGAAGGGGGGGACAGAAGGCACAAACTTCTATAGTGGTTACAAAATCAATGTCATAAGGATGTACAGTACAGTATGGTGACTGCAGTTAATAATGCTATATTGCATATTTGAAATCACTTAAAAGTTCTCATCACAAGGAAAAAAATTATAACTGCATGGTGATGAAGGTTAACTAATTTTATGGTGGCAATTATTTCACAACAATACATTTATCAGCCCATTATGTTGTACACATAAAAACTACGACAGTGTTATATGTCAAATATACCTCAATAAAAAATTCTCAGTCCAAGTGTCACCTTCTCCGTGAACCCACTCTGAACCACAGAGGTTGAGTTATTTTGGCTTCTTTTTTCTTCCATGGGCTCCTTTACAGTCTGCCTTCAGTACTCTCCCCTTCGTTCTGAATGGCACTAGTTTCTCTAAACGCTCATTCTCCCAACAGATTTTTTAAAATCCAAGCAACGTGCTTAATGCATGGATAGTATTCAATAAATTAGCTAAATGGCTCCCCAAGTCCAGGAATGATCTATTCTAGAAGTCTTGGCCAGTTGCTTTTTATTGTTAATGTTTATCTTTTTTCCCCCAGCTTTATTGAGGTATAACTGACCAATAAAAATTATATATATTTAAGGTATACTACTTGCTGTTTTTGTGTGTGGACTTTTTTTTTAATTTTTTTATTGACTTTAGAGAGAGAGGAAGGAAGAGAGAGAAACATCGATTGGCTGCCTCTACGTGTGCTGGACTGGGGAACCAGGGTATGTGCCCTGACCGGTCATCAAACCCACCACCTTCTAATGTATAGGACAACACTCCAACCAACTGAGCCACACCAGCCAGGGCTACAACTTAATGTGTTGATATACATTTTATAAATACCGTAAATTAATCACTACAATCAAGGTAATTAACATATCCATCGTCTCACACATCTACCTTTTTTGGGTGTGTGTACTCAGAACATGTAAGATCTACCTCACAACACATTTCCAGTACACAATACAGCGTGGTTAATTCTAGTCACATTACTAAGTAATAGATCTCCAGGACTTAGCATCTGGGATAATGAAACTCTGTACTCTGATTGCTTCTGATTAGAGAGGACTTTTGGATCTCCACAAGAGAAGTAGGGACTGAGCGTGAATGGGATCCCTGAAGACATTCACCTTAAAAACTAATTTTTAGTACAATTCCCCATCAAAGGTTAGAACCCGTGAGGCCTACTCTCACACTTCTCAGATACCACTTGCCAGAGGTCCCTGCAAACCATCTCTTGGAGAATGTAATAGGATTACCTCGCTCACAGAATCAGCCTCCACTGCTAAAAATATCACTAGTGGTCATAAAATTACCCAGCCCCGTGTTTAATCTAGCCGCAGAATTTGCCTCTGTGACCTCCCGTGGTAATGAATTATAAGTGACTATCTCATTTTATTAGCACTTAATTTGCTACTCTTTAATTTCATCAAATAACCCTTGTTCTCATATTATGGGGTCTGGGGAAAAGAAAGAACTGATTGGCCTTTGTTATGTCCTTCATAATTTTTAATATTTTACTCGAGTACCCTTTAGCGTCTCCTTTCCAGGAGAAGTGATTCTATTGCACACAATCTCATCAGGACCATAGAATCCACTCTTATGGGGCCAGGAGGGGTTTCAAGTACATGTGTCTTTGGGGAGAATAGATATGAAATCATAATTGGAAGGCAGTAATACTCTTTTCTAACACTCTCCAGTGAAGAAAATCCCACGGTTTCTCTTAATATGTCATTTGGTGCCTTTCAGGCTCTCTGTCATTTATAAATTTGTTCTCCAAGACTCTTCTCACAATTCTTTATTATTATTATTTTTCCTGTTCCAGTCTCAGTGGAGAGAGATCATTTTCCCCAAAAATCTACTTTGTAGCCTTTCCATCACTCCCATTTGTGTTTCTATGGCTATTTGTGAACTTCTTCACAATATAAAACATGTAACACCAAATAACTGTATAAAAGAAGGTTTATTTTGTATTTTGATTTTACCTTTGTTCCTAATGGAGAAAAAAAGAAATTGTGATACTTTATTAGAGACTTTTTCCCCAAAAACTTTGGAAGACTAAGAAAGATTAAATTTCCCATGTTTTCTCTTTTCATTCTTCCTTGGTTTTTTATGGAACTAGAGGCCCGGTGCACGAAATCGTGCACTGGGGGTAGGGGGTCCCTCAGCCCAGCCTGAACCCTCTTGCAGTCTGGGTCCCCTCGCTCCTTACCACCCACCTGCTCACTGCTCTTTATCGCTCGACGTGCTGCTCCTTACTGCTGCCACGAAGGTGGGAGAGGCATGCGCTACTGCCACTGCACTCGCCAGCCATGGCAGCTGTGAGCCCGGCTTCTGGCTGAGTGGCGCCCCCCCTGTGGGAGCGCACCGACCACCAGGGGGCAGTTCCTGCGTTGAGCGTCTGCCCCCTGGTGGTCAGTGTGCATCATAGCAACTGGTCATTCTGGTCATTCCGCTGTAATGGTCGCTTAGGCTTTTATTACGGGCAGTCCTCGGGTTACATCGGACTCGACTTAACGTCGGACTCGACTTACGTCGTTTTGTGGTTATGTCGCCATCTCCCATTTACAGTATTTAAAAAAAAAAGTTCCGTCATTTCGATGTATGTTCATATGTGCTTTATGTTTTTTATTATTTATTTACCACAAGTAAAGGTCAGGAATTGTTATCTTTCTTTTAAATTTTTTTACTATTTCACTTCATTACTGCTGTGTACGTGCTCCATGTGAGTGACGTAGGTGCTTATGTGGGTTCCAACTTACGGCGAAAATCGCGTTACGTCGCGCCGTAGGAACAGATCTCCAACGTAACATGAGGACTGCCTGTACCACCCAAATTTGTTCCCTAGCGCTGTCTCCAGTCATTTTCTGATATGCACTTGTACAGTTTTCATCCCAGACTCTATTACTGAGAACCTCTTGCTAATTGACCATTATTTCTGTGTTGTTTATTTTCAATTCTAATTTGAAACTTCCCAGGAATGACCACACCCTCCCATACAAGTGCCTAGCACAAAAACAGCTGCTCAATACATCTGTTGCATCACAGTAAATTTATTTTTTACTTTAGACACTGAAAACTAGTGAAGTATCAACTTGATCGCATCTAGTCTTTCTACCTTAGCCATGGAAAAGGTTAGCTACAAAAAAAGAGCTCTGAATATCAGTACAAGCCTGATCCAGCCAGGCTCAGAAGACATTCAATTTAAATAAATGAGCAGCCGAAACCGGTTCGGCTCAGTGGATAAAGCATCGGCCTGCGGACTGAAGGGTCCCGGGTTCGATTCCGGTCAAGGGCATGTGCCTTGGTTGCGGGCACGTCCCTGGTGGGAGGTGTGCAGGAGGCGGCTGGTCGCTGTTTCTCTCTCATTGATGTTTCTAGCTCTCTATCCCTCTCCCTTCCTCTCTGTAAAATATCAATAAAATATATATTTTTAAAAATAATAGTAAAAATAAATAAATAAATGAGCAGACTCAGCCTCGCCCGGTTCCTAAGCCAGGAAGATACAAGACAGAGACTGTGGCTGGGAGCCTGATCCTTACCAGCAGATGGAGTCTACAATTAGTCTTCCACCCAAAGCCCAGTATCCAATAAACCCTGGGTGAGCCCATTATAGGGCAGCCAGGCCCGCACTGGACGTTAGCCAACTCTTCCAACATCCTCAGAATCCAGCGCGATGCTCTACAAACCAAGACACCAGCACCCTGCCAACACAGACTGCCAGAGCACTCAGAGCCTTGCTGCTCCGTCATCTCCCCAGAGCCACTCTGCCCCTAATCGCTAATTCCCATCCCTCACACATCACCAGCCAGATCGTTCTTTAGGATACCAACCCAAGCCCAGGTCATTAATGAGTTTATTACACCCTCTGACATACTTCAGCTTAAATTGCTGGCATCAAGTTAAAAGCCAACTTGATCCCTCTGCAGCAATCTTGTCTATTCTCTGCTTTCACTCCTCTTCCATCTGGCTGTCATTTCTGGTATGCCTTGTATCCACAGCTACACGCGTTATAACACTCTTTCAGAATGTTGGAGGGGTTGGTCAATGTCCAATGGCGGCATGGACGCCCTAGAGCAGTGGTCGGCAAACTGCGGCTCGTGAGCCACTTGCGGCTCGCGAGCCGCGGTTTTCCGCTCTGTTGACATATACTACCCTTTACCTCTATGCACACAATATGCCACAATTGCCTAATCCTCACAGCATCCAACTACACGGTAACATTTAGTCTAGTCCAGTGGCCGGCAAACTCATTAGTCAACAGAGCGGCAAACCGCGGCTCGTGAGCCGCATGAGGCTTGTGAGCCGCAGTTTGCTGACCACTGCCCTAGAGGGCTCTCCCAGGTCTGACTATGATTTCCATTTATTCATCCATTCAATGCCAGGCACTGCTATAGGCTCTGCAGATTCAGCAGTGAAAGAAAAAATAAAATCCTACTCTAAAGAGCTTTTTCTAATGAGAAGAACCCGATAAACATATAACTATATGTGGCTGCAATGAAAAGTTATATAGGATAAGAATTGGAGGATGCAGGGATGGGCACAGAACAAGTCTCTGATAAGAAAGCATTTGAGCAGAACCCCAGCTGAAATAGGAAGTGAGCAATGAGGCCGCTGTCCAGGGAAACAGTGTCCAGGCAGAAGATGAGCAAATGCAAAGGAAGGGCCTAAGGCAAGAGTGAAGATGTCATATCTGAGGCAACGCCGAGATACAGGTGTAATGGAGGAAAGTCAGCAAGAGGGGCAGGAAGTGGCAGAGAGAAAGTCAGAGAGGAATGCAAGGGCCAGGCCACAGAGTAAAATGTTTTCCAAACTGAGGGTCATGACCCATAGATGTGTCATGATATCAACTCGGTCAGCTGCAACCAGCATTTTTAAAAAGAAGAAATAGAATAAAATAGAAAACATCAGGGTACACTCTATGTAATATTGAGGGGGGGGGTCATTTACGGAAGTTATGTTTTAATCACATGTATGTAGGCATGTACTTTGTGGCAATATAAAACCCAAAGCCTGTTAGAAAGCCCCTTAAGTAGGCCTCTTTCAAGCTGGAAAGGACTTTAGGTGTGAAATGGGAAGTCTTTGGAGAATTCTGAGCACAGGCCTAAAAGGGTTTGATTTACATTTTAAAAGCAAGCCTCTGGCTGCTGGGGGGAAGCCAATTAAAAGGCTCACACGAGAGCGGGTGTGGCTCACACCAGAACACTCCAGTGGTGCGGTGGAAACCTCATCAGTCCGCTGACGCTGACGGAGCATTTCTATTCTGCCTTCAAACAAATAGGAGCGACCCCCTCTCTGGTGCCATTATTCCCATCTGGAGAGTGAGCAGTCCAAGAAAAGCTGACATTCCAGAAGCAGCTCCAAGGTTCACCAAGCACACAGTTCAAGGCCGTTTCCTCTGCTCTCCACCCATAAATATCCTCAGGTAAGTGGGAGATTCTCAGAGTAGAACAAACGGCCAGGGCTGGCGTCTGGGCCTCCTCTCCGTCCCTCTCCACACGTTGACGACTGGATTGAAATCTAACCATTCCTCCCAGTACTGTCCATCTGCTGAGCTTTTAAATATATTTTTATTGATTTCAGAGAGGAAGGGAGGGGGGATAGAAACATCAATGATGAGAGAGTCATCATTGATCGGCTGCCTCTGGTACGCCCCATACTGGGGACCAAGCCAACAACCCGGACATGTGCCCTGACCAGGAATCGAACCATGACCTTCTGTTTCATAGGTCGAAGCTCAACCACTGAGCCACACTGGCTGGGCCATCTGCTGAGCTTTTAGTCTTCACTACGATGACCACGTCATCTAGTTGGGCATTTGTCTTGTATATTTCATTTTAAACAAACTTAAACCAGTTCGGGTTTGGTAGACCCCAACTTCTACCATGGTCTCCAATAATAGTGGTAAAGGGCATGCAGTGAGCAGAGCTCTTACCTGAATATGTGGTTCACTCTAAGAAACCAAAACTTGACTTTTTTCCACCTTCCCAAACATAACAGAAACAACACTCCCAGTACGCAGGGCATTCACTGGGGGCTCAGGGCATCGGGAGTGTTTGTGGCTAGCAACAGCTGAGTCCTTCCAGTCTTGAGTGATGATAGAAGTAAGCAACACTGTTCTTTCTCTGCAGCCATCTGCTATAGCAGCCAGCTGTGCCCTGGCCTGAGCCCCAAACTGCAAGAGATACAGCCATACCATGCCACGCGGCAGTAGGGTCATGAGAAGTGTTTGAATGTGTAGGTTAGATGAACATGGAATATGTCGGAGAATCTCTAGATTCCTTGAGGAGAGCAGACTGAAAGCAATGCTTTGGTCATTTTTATATTCAATAAATCTAAAATTATTTATTTCGGGTTAGGTTTCTTTATTTTGAAAAAAAAATCCATCAGCAGCAGTGAACTCAAAAAAAGTACTACATTTAATGAAAAATTAGATTCTGAATTTCCATTTCTCAGGAAAGTTGATGATCTGTAATCTGCACAAAATGCTCTTCAACATTTATCATGTGTCAACATCGCTCTACAGAGATATCACGGGCTCCAAGAAGACCCAAACTTGCTTAAAAAGCATTTGTAGATACCCAAAAAATTAGCTGTTATGTTAAGAATCCTGTGCCTAAAGATGTGAATTTAATACAGCCTCAAAAGATAAAACTCTGAAGCATGGCTTTCCCTTCAGATAAAATGCATGCTCTAAATATTGCTTGTTTTACATCCAAATTTCCTGATGTGTATAAGAAGAAAAAAAACAGCAGCTATTCATTTTTTGTTTCCAGAAGCAGAATTTCACAAACAAGTAGGAAATAACAGTTTTATATCAGAATCAAACCAAGATTCATCACATAGCTACTATGTGACAAGAAAACTTAAGGAAGGGACATCTGGGGACAAGGAAGGAGGATTCATAAACAGCAACGACATCGGAGGAAGTGTTGGCATCAAAGGGGAAGGGAGAAAAAAAGTGGGAGATTTAACGACACAAAGAATCAACTTAAAGCAGCTACATTATTTCCCTACCCTTAGTGAAATAATTGATACAGGCAAGCATTATCAATGGATGCAAAAGACACTGAGTGATATAAGTTCATGGGTCAACTGGATATGCACATGGTATAGAAGTACTGCCTCATACATTTACTTGCAGGTCAAAAGGTTGAACGGGAACTGTACAATTGGCAGATGTAGCTGCAATCTTCTTAGACATATGACCAAACTTAACATCAAGCAGACACTCATTGTATGCCACATGACATGATGCAGTTTGAACTACATAGCATCACTACTGAAGTGCTCTGACCAGACCTGTTTAATCTGAATCTAATCAAGTTTTAGATATGGGATGGTTAATTTTGATTTTATGTGCCAACTGGACTGGCTCACGGAGTGCCCAGGTATTTTTTTTAAACATTATTTCTGGCTATATCTTGTGAGGGTGTTTTGGACGGGATCCATTATTTCTGGCTATATCTTGTGAGGGTGTTTCAGACGGGATCAACCCCTGAATCCGGGATCAATCCCTGCATCCGTAGACTGATTAAAGCAGACTGCCCTCTGCAGTGTGGGTGGGCCTCATCCAATCCCTTGAAGGCCAGAATAGAACAAAAGGTTGAGTAAGAAAGAACTCTCTCAGTGTCTGCCTCACCCAGCTGGGACACTGGGCTAGCCCTGACTTCAGACTTGCACTCAAAAAGGAACTTACACCATTGACTCTTCTGGTTCTCAGGCCCTCAGGCTTAGACTGGGACTCACACCATCCGCCCTCCTGTGTCTCCAGCCAGCCAACTGCAGGTCTTGGACTTCTCAGCCTCCAGGATCACGTGAGCTAGTTTTTATACTAAATCTCTTTATTTATATCTACATCTATTTATCTACTAATGATTCTAGAAAAACCAGACTAAGGCAAGATACAACTTCCAAATTAAAGGAAATACAGAAGACAGAGAAATAAGTTAAATGACATCATGAGGAAATAACCAGAGAAATCCCCAAGTTGGGGCAATCTATAGGTCAGATAACCCAATAGCATCAAACTCAGTAAAAAAAGGGATTCTATTTCAGGTTAAGGGAAACAAATACAATTGAATATAATGCATAGTCCTTAATCGGAACCTGGCTTGAACAAACCAGTGATAAAATACATTTGGGGGACAACTGAAGAAATTGAAATATGGAATTGGTATTAGATGATATGAAAGAATTATTTCAAATTTGGTTAATGTAACAATGGTATTAATAAGAAAATGTTTTTATTTCTTAAAAATGCTAAAAGTATTTATGAGTAAAATGTCATGATGATTATAATTTGTGTCTGACCTCAGTTCCCAGCCTCCAGAGGTCAAGCTACCATAATACCACATGACCCAAAGCAGTCACCAGGAAACACACTGTCAGACTATCTGTTGTGGCCAAAGCCCCAGGGAAACAAAGACACTCTTACCACGCAGGACAGTCCAAGGGTTTAGAGATCGTCTCCAAAAACCAAGGATAAAAGCCAGACCTGTCTTTGGACATGACTAGATTCTTTACTACACAAATGCATCATTCTTAAATATGAAGGCACAAAAAGGATTACCTGACATAAAAGGAAAGCTTCTAACAGAGTAAAAACAACTGGACAGGAAAGAGTGGAGGGCACCGGGAGGCAACACAACACTGTAGGAAGCAGAAGAAAACTTGAGAATGACTATAAATAATATCCTCATCCATAATACAAGAGGATATTGTGGACAGAAAGAAAAAGGGGGTTCCATGGAAAGTAACCTCACAGGTGATCTGATCATAAATTTCTAAATGGGCAGCTCAAGATGGGTAGTCACGCCCCAGGCATGTAACTTCTTTAGTAAAAGGCTAATCTTTGCCTTAAGCAAGCCCTACCCATTGTTTCTGTGCATCTAAGGAAACACAACTTTCAGACAACCATCCTCAAGAGAGAACATCATCTTACCCGGTAACTATCCTGGAACCTAATTCCCACCTTCTCTCCCCCACCTCCATGTAATCTTCCTTACTTTTCCTTCTTATTTCACATGCATAAAAGACGCTGCAAAACACTTATTCTCCTGAGCATTGCAGATATTGCTCCTGGGCATATGTTGTCAGTTTAGCTCAATCAAACTATTATAAAAATTCTCTACAGGTCTGGACATTTCGTAGGTGGACACTATTAAGAAAAAGAAACTAAAGAGCTCTTAGAAATTAAAAACGTGGTAGAAATGAGAAGTCCAATGGAAGACTTGGAAGATGATGCTGAGGGAAATATCCTATTCCCCCATCCTCCCGGTGGGCGGCGGGGGGGGGGGGGGGGGGGGGGGTAGAGAGAAATGAAACAGGAAACAGGAGAGAAATAAAAAAGATAAAATCAAAGGATTGATCGAAAAAGTCCAACATCCAAGAGGTAGGAATTCCAGGACAAAATTAAGAAAATGAAAGGAAAAAATTAATCAGAGAAATAATTCAAGAAAAAAGAAGGGTCACATTACAAAACAGGGATAAGAAGAGCATCAAATTTGTCAAGAGGAACACTGGATAGAAGCCAAATACAGTGAAAGAATGCCGTGAAATTCCCGAGGAAACAGAATTTCAAATATAGGATTCTATTCTCAGCTGAAATATCAATTAAATATGACTGAAAAGTAAAAGCATGTTTTGACATTCAAAGCCTTTATTTTCAGGAAGTCGCTGATAACTGCGCTCCACCAAATCAGGAAGAAAACCATGAAAGAGGAAGACATGGAATCAGGAAAACAGGGCCAAAATAGTAGTGTGAAAAGAAAGCCTTGGATGAAGGTGGAGGGAGAGCCCAGTCTACCAGGGATGCAGCCGGCTTCCAGAGAAGCTGGATTCAAACAGGAGAGTTGAGGACACTAGGGGTGATGTATCCTAGAAAAAATACAAACCTAATGAATGACATCATTTCATTGAATGTGCCAAAAAAGCAGTTTCATTGCTGACAGCTGGTGTAGGGTTGAATTAGTAATAACCACATTGAAAACTGAACAAATGAGACAATTCCAGAGAAAATAAAAATTTATTCAAAAAATAAAATGTAATCACAGTGTACCATATGGCTTATAAATGAATATTGACACAGTCTTAATAATAGAAACACTGAAAATGTATCTAACTAAAATGATATTGCCATAATGAGAGGATGGAAGAGGGGCCCTAGGAGAGGAAGGGGGAGACACAGTGCAAGAGAGCTAAATCTTTATCTTCCACAGCAGAACGTCGATGCATAAAATTTAAAACTGAAAAATTAAGGGTCCCAGTACAAGCGTGTTATTTTGAAATATGGAGGTAAACACTAGAAGAAAAGGCTCCATGTGGGGAGCAGGAAGTAGGGATGTAGAAGGGTGGAACAGGAGTTTGCTGTATTAACTCTTACGGACATGCCTTTTTAAAGAGAACAGTATATATTCAATAAAAATTTAAATAACATTTGAAAAGAGAGGAGAGAAGCATTTGCTAATTAATCAGGATGAATACCAGCAGGCCTTATGCTGTACAATAAAAGAAGCTGGGAGTACTCTACTTTTTTTTTGTTGTTGTTTTTTTAAAGGGATCTCCAAAGATTACTTAGTTAAAAGTGAAGAGTCTGAACCCAAGACTGACACTAAAGAACCCACTTCTCCTCAGTGTTTATAAACTGCTTCGTATTTGTGAATTATTTTATCCCTCTCACAATTCTCCCAAGAGATTTGCCTCCAGGCATACATCCAACATTAAGGGTCAGGTGATCTCCCAGTAATTCTCTAAGTTCCATTCAGCTATTTCACTTCCCCTCTATTTCATAAATTTCATTAGAAAGTATACCATTATGTTCCTAAAAGATGCAGTTTCTCCTTTCCTACAGGCCATCAGCACTTACATTCTGGACTCCACATATGGACTTACAGTATGACTAAAATCTCAGTGTATCCCAGAGGTTTTGATTTGTACAGATAGAAGCAAATATCTCGAGGGGGATATAAACAAAATGTCCTTTACAGGTTGTTCTATACCTGGCCAAACCTTCACTTTTGTGAAATGAATTAAATTCTACCAGTCTAAATCAAATGGTTCTTCAGCCTCTATCTATACCTGTTACTTCACCAGGCAAAGTAAGTTAAGGGTCTATTATGAGTTCATAAATGCTTGTCAAATTTGGAAAACATACACACACACACACCAAACAATATTGTGAATTAATTCTTGAATTGACAAAACTTTGAAAACTGTCATTTAAAAATTAGTTCTTTCATGTTTTTCAGTCAAATTAACATCTTAAATAAATTTGCTAATAGACAAAAATTCCCATCTCACAGGACATATTACCAAGATCTCAATTTTACTACTATACATTCTCTTGAACATACACCATTAGACTTAATAAACCAAACTTGGATTTCTGGGAAAATTTCTGACCCGTTTCTCCAAGCCCCTACATGTGCCCAGAGTTCAGAAAGAATCATTAGACCTTGAATAAATTCATCAAGAAGCTGGAAAACTTTGGCACCCTGCTCGGGAAAGATCCAACTCAGCCCTTTGAGACGATTTGATCAATTATTCTAGGAGCTTCAGAGAAAACCTATTTAAGTCTTTCCTCTCAATGAGGCACTTGATGACAGACTTTCCTAAATTAAAATATGAAAATCTCCAAAAAGGCCCTGTTGCCCTAGCTGGTTTGGCCCAGTGGATAGAGCGTCGACCTGCGAACTGAAGGGTCCCAGGTTCGATTCCGGTCAAGGGCATGTACCTTGGTTGCGGGCACATCTCCAGTGGGGAGTGTGCACGAGGCAGCTGATCGATGTTTCTCTCTCATCGATGTTTCTAGCTCTCTATCCCTCTCCCTCTCCCTTCCTCTCTGTAAAAAATCAATAAAATATATTTAAAAAACAAAAACAAAAAAAATGCCCTGTTATTTATTGATTTCACATGATAAGTCCATGGAAAACATTATTCATAAATCTGCTACCCATGCTGGAAGTTGTGCTAGTCACACAAATTAGAGTCTGCAAGGATACTTACCTAAGAAAACAGACCTGCACACAACTAATCCTGTCAAAATATCATACACGTAACTTAAATATTACAGAATAAAACTAAAAATAATTATTATTATTATTTTGTTTAAATTTAATTATGGTCAGCTCCGGGGGAAAGAAGAAGAAATATGTTAATGGAACTTAATGGTTCTATAAAATCTGTACCTATTTCTCCTGAAACCTATTTCCCCATTACCACTCCTGTACTCAATGTACTCTGCTCTCAGTGCACACACACACTATCCCACTTAAATCTCATTCCAGGAAAAATCTATTACCAGTCATTTGTACTATACCCATGGATTTAAGGTAATATATGACCTCTCCCAGGAACATTTACTTTTATGTTTGACCTCTAAGGTAAGATATAGTAAATAATGAAGGACATATTTTATGAGGGGTGTTATTTCCAAAAGCTTGTGAGTTCATATTATTCCTGACACCTACCCTTTTGGGCAAATACTTTGTAAATGACCTACTAAGATTCACTTCAAATTTGCGACTAAAATTTGTATATTTAAATTTTGAAACCAATGCCATAGTTTTACCAAAACAATATTGCTAGTTCTCAAGCAATAGCATATGAGCACGTGTCTGGGATCATATATCTACAATAGTCATAGGATGGCACCAATAAATCTTATCAAATGAACGCTTATTCTACAGTCTTCTTATTTATCAATTTCAAAGATGCTGATCACAAAAATAAGTTAGAAAAATAAAAGAACTTGGGATGGATAAATTCCCATGGTGGGGGGGAGGGGTCCCCAATGATAAATACCTTTAACATATTCCCATATGAAGGAAAGCAAATCATTAGAAAGGTACTGAGTACCTATCTAGTTTCAACCACCACTGCATTCCAGCATGCACTGCAGCTCCAACTGCCCTAGACTCTTTGAACTTCTCCTCACAATTTTATGTTATACTAGAGGCCTGGTGCATGAAATTCATGCATGGGTAGGGTCCCTGGCCTGCCAGTGATCAGGGCTGATCGGGGCCTTCTGGCTGCTGACCGGGGCCTCCCTTTATTCCATGCCACCCCCTGGTGGTCAGTGCACGTCATAGTGAGTGATAGAACTCTCAGTCTCCCTGTCAAACTCCAGTGGGGACACTTTGCATATTAACCTTTTATATAAATAGAATATATAAATAGATTCCACTCAGCAAACACCCTTGTTCACAACCAGTTATTCTTTAGTTTTAAGTTTAGAACTTCCCCACATTCCTATATTTTGTGAAAGGGAAGGGTAAGGAATTCTTATTGCAGCTCACTACCTTTCAGGCACCATTGCCAGGTGCTCTACTGTCATATCTCTTTTAATCTTCACAATTACTCTGTGACTGAGCTTTTATTAACCCCATTTTTTTAAGTGTGAAAACTCAAAAGACAATAGGTAGAAGAATCAGGATTTGAATCCCACAGATTCAGAATTCAAAGTCCAATTTCCTTTCAAAAAAGAAGCTATATTTAATTAAATGGGTAACGATCTCAACATACATATTAATTTGCAGAAAATTTTAATCTGGGTAGTCTAGGACTAAATAACCAAACTCTCAATCTTGAACATGCAATTCTGGTTTGAAACCAAAATGAACTAAGTTTTGAAAGTAAATGAAAACTTTAAAAAGAAACATGTATTGTGTAGCTGGTATATGTATTATCCATGTTTTATATCACCTTTTCATTACCCTTTGATTTGCAGAAAATATCAAATGCTTTCCAATCCCAACTCCAGTACTGCCTTAATCTGTGTTTAAACATATTTTTAAACACACGCAGAAGGAGCTTGGAATGTAGGTGTATCCCTTAGACAGCAGGCATCTAACATGTGATAAAATACCCTGACTGTAAGCAGACAGGGCTGGAGTTGATATTGTCTCCCAAAACAAACAAACAAACAAACCCCCGTTACATTATGGAGCACAGTGATTGCCAGCACTGTCTGAGAATATCTGTTCAAAACTGAACTTGAGTGGAAATCGCCACCTGCTGGGTGCTGACTCAAAACACCGCCTCCCACCGCACCTGATCGCCTTCTGCAACTTCTACACAGGAAGAAGTTCTTTTACCGCACAGCTTTTGACAAGGTGACTGGCTTTCCTTGTGTTTTCAGATGCTCTGTGACAAGCCATCAAAAACGTTAGAGCACCACCACCCTACTTAAAAAAAAAAGCCATCAGATGTGCCAACTCCGAAGTCAGTCTGAGTTAGCTTTACAGTAACACCTCCTGGCCAAGTTGGTCTGGAAGGACTCCCCCTAGTGGAGCAGAACAGAAACACAGGCTTCCCACTGTCTGATCCACGGAGCCAGGTGAACCAGTCCCACAGAGCAGGTAAAGGAAGCCTTCCCAGAGGAGATGAAATCATGAAGGTAATATTAAGGACAGTACTGGAATAGTGACTACCATTCATCAGTTAAGGGTGATGTAGCTATATTCTCACTGAGTATTCACACTAACTCTACCACAGGGGGCTTTAGGTCCTTTTACAGATGAGAAAACTGAAGCTCAAAGAGATCAAATTATTTGTCCAAGGTCACAGGATTGATGTCAGAGTTAAGATTCAAACAGGTCTCTATGACTCCAAACCTAAGTTATTTCCAGAATGCATATATAAAATCTTCAGAGTGAAACACGTATTTACTTAATTTATCTATTTGACATACAATTTTACAAGGATTTAACAGACGTCTCTATTTCCAGCCTTGTGAGACTTTTACCTGGCAAACCTGTTCATCACTTCTCACAGCACTATCTGACTGTCCCCACCAAGTCAATCATTACTTTCTACTAAAGTCAGAGATGACATTAATCTGATTCAGATTATATATAGTTTTCATGAAATGGAAGTACATTCTAAAGTAACCAAATAGTCAACATCGCAAACCTGAAAAGGTAAATATAATTTGAACAAACAACAAGAAGAAAGTTAACCAAATATAAATTTTTTCTGAGGCAGATGAGAAAGGCCAGAGGCAGAGAGATGAGCTCCGTATGAGGCACCATCATGATTTGGTGTGTGAAGGAAGGAGGCAATGACAGGAATAGAAGGAAAGAGGAAGAGGTGAATCCACAAGGTATTTTTTTCTTTTAGTGTAAGAAACATTAAGACTGTAATCAGTATTCTGTGATGCAGAGGAACAAATACAAAATAAAAGGCTCTGCTTCCATAAAGAATTATGAAGTCAAGACGTGCACTAATGAAGCACCTAGAGAGAAAGTATATACTAATGTATTCAATCCTGTTCAACCACCAGAGAAAGGGGGGATGTGAACTGAGCACTGGAGCTTACAGCCTTGAAAGCCAGCGAAGACTGCGAAGGCCAGAGAAGGAAGGACAAGGTCTGAAGTCAGGCACGGGAACAACCTACAAATCCACAGAATGGTAATAATGCTCAGTAATAATTAGAAAAGTTCAGAACTAAAAGGATCCTCAGGGATCATGTGTCTGTTTTCTGTTTTGTTTTTTTAAAGAGACCTCATTTTTTGAGAAATTTTAGGTTCATAGCAAAATTGAACAGAAGGTACAGAGATTTCCCATTTACCCCTTGTTCCCCCCTAACACCACAACACATGTATACTGCTTCCCCCGCTATCAATGTCCCCCACCGGAGTAGGTGATGAACCTCACTGTCTCGTGTCTGTTTCAGATTTGAAAAGTACAAACCAGTGCCCCTGCCTATGGTCACATGTCCAGATGCTATCAAAGCTAGGACCAAAGTACCGGGGTCCCCATCCTACATAGCATATCCTTCCCAGATAAACCCCAAGGCATTAAGTGAAGCATACAGGGACAAGTACGGGTTCTCTGGCATTCCTCTGTGGGACGCCAACTTTCAACTTCTTCTGTAAGTGTAACTACTGTCAAGCACCAACGCGATTGAAGTTCCTGTAAGGGACTAGAGAAAGCTCTGCTATCCAGAGTTTGAACTCCTTCACAGCTACAAATCCTATATAATAAAAGGCTAATATGCAAATCAACCAAACAGCAGAACGACTGGTCGCTATGATGCACACTGACCACCAGAGGGCAGACGCTCAATGCAGGCGCTGCCCCCTGGTGGTCAGTGGGCTCCCACAGGGGGAGCACCGCTCAGCCAGAAGTCAGGCTCACGGCTGGTGAGTGCAGCAGTGGTGGCGGGAGCCTCTCCTGCCTCTGCAGCAGTCAGACATCCCCCAAGGCTCCTGGACTGCAAGAGGGTGCAGACCAGGCTGAAAACCCCCCTGAGTGCATGAATTTCGTGCACCGGGCCTCTAGTACTAGTATAATGAGCAGTGCCACAACCTACCTTCCTCCACACTACAAACTTAATAATTTCCAAGGAAACATGAATGTTCCTCTTTCCATGAGAAAATTAACTAAATTTTCTGGTAGATAATCTCAGATCTTCAGGTAATGGGAGATCTTTAGGGTCTGTCCCCTCTGATCTCTGAGACCATGGAGAAAACACGCTCATGTCAATTTCCAAACTCATCATGAAGAACACTGGTTATGCTTTTCCATCCGCCACTGGAATCATTTGAATAAAATATGCTCATTTTCAGATATAATACACCTTTCAGATATATGCACCTGCTTAACCACCTTACCCTCCTGGGTTTTCCAACTTCTCACACTCATTTTAACACATTTCTTCACTTAATTTAATCAGAAAAATGAAAGGCTAATATCTCCACAATTTCCTTGTCAAAGCTTTGCTAACCGAATATTTTAAAAATATAATAAACCTATTGATATAGAGAGAAACCAAGATGGTGGCATAGGTAAAGACCTAAACTGCTGCCTCGCACAACAATATCAAAACTACAACTAAAAGACAAAACGGACACCATCCAGAACCACAGGAAAGCTGGCTGAGTGAAAATTCTACAACTAGAAGAAAAGAGCAAAGCACATTGAGACTCAGAGGAGCTGCAAAAGGCTGAGGTATGGAGACTCGCACGTGTAGAGGACGGGCAGCTGTGTGCACGGGCGGCTGAGTGCTCGGCTGGCTTTCTAAAGCGGGAGGGAGAAGGAAGCTCCCAACTGCACTGAACTCCAGTCCTGGGCAAGACACTGGGAAACCAGACTCATTCGGGGGGATCTGGACTGTCAGGAAAAGAGGGAGCACACTGAGACTCTGGAGCTGTGGAAGGCAGAGGTCCGGAGGCACGCGCGTGCAGAGAGGACTGACTGCTGAATGCACGGGAGGCTCAGTGCGCGGCTGGCTTTCTAGGGCGGGAGGGAGATGGAGGCTCCTGATTGCACTGGACTCCAGTTCCGGGAAAGTTTCTGGGAACCCCAACTCATTCGGGGGGAAACTGGACTGTCTGGCAGCGGGCAAAACTTGAGGGTGGCTTTCTCTCAGAGGTGGTTGCAGCGATTACCGAGGGACACTGAGACCCAGGGGCCTCATAGGGCAGGGCTGATGGGAAACCAAGGCTGTCTGCTCCGCCCTGAAACTTCGCCCCATCCAAGCTGAGCACAGAGGCTTTTGCAATTTTGCAAGTCTTGTCTCATAAGGGTGTCTCCAGCACAGAAGTTCTCCCAGCGTAGACACAGCTGATCCTCACAGCCAATTGGCCTGGAGGTCAATTCCTCCCAGTGATACCAACAACAATCAAGACTTAACTACAACAAGGCTGTGCACACAGTCCACAAAGGGGTGCACCAAGAGTGTCCACCTCAGGTTAACTGGGGAGGCCGAACCACTGGGCCCTATAGAACACCTAGCACACAAAGCCACTCTATCAACTCAGGGAAGCAACAAAAATGCAGAGACAAAGAAATAGATTACAAATGAAAGAAATGGAGGAAAACAAACGACTGGATATAGACTTCAAAACCACAGTTATAAGGTTTTTCAAGAATTTCCTAGAAAAGGCCGATAAATTTAGTGAGACCCTCGAGGATATGAAAAAGGACCAACTAGAAATTAAACATACACTGACTGAAATAAAAAATATTATACAGAGACCTAACAGCAGACTAGAGGAACGCAAGAATCAAGTCAAAGAGTTGAAATACAAAGAAGCAAAAAACACTCAGCCAGAAAAGCAAAAAGAAAAAAGAATCAAAAAATTTGAAGATAGTGTAAGGAGCCTCTGGGACAACCTCAAGTGTACCAATATCCGAATTATGGGGGTGCCAGAAGAAGAGAGAGAGCAAGATACTGAAAATCTATTTGAAGAAATAATGACCGAAAACTTCCCCCACCTGGTGAAAGAAATAGACTTACAAGTCCAGGAAGCACAGAGAACCCCAAACAAAAGGAATCCAAAGAGGACCACAACAAGACACATCATAATTAAAATGCCAAGGGCAAAAGACAAAGAGAGAATATTAAAAGCAGCAAGAGAAAAACAGTTAGTTACCTACAAGGGAGTACCCATACGACTGTCAGCTGATTTCTCAACAGAAACTATGCAGGCCAGAGGGAGTGGCAAGAAATTTTCAAAGTGATGAATAGCAAGAACCTACAACCAAGATTACTCTACCCAGCAAAGCTGTCATTCAGAATGGAAGGTCAGATAAAGAGCTTCACAGATAAGAAAAAGCTAAAGGAGTTCATCAACACCAAACCAGTATTATGTGAAATGCTGAAAGGTATTCTTTAAGAAGAGGAAGAAGAAGAAAAAGGTAAAGATAAAAATTATGAACAACAAATACATGTCTATCAACAAGTGAATCTAAAAATCATGTGAATAAAAAATCTGATGAATAGAATAAACTGGTGAATATAATAGAATCAGGGGCATAGAAAGGGAGTGGACTGACAATTCTCGAGGGGAAAGGGGCGTGGGAGGTGCAGGAAGAGACTGGACAAAAAGCATACATCTATGGATGAGGACAGTGGGGGGGAGGTAAGGGTAGAGGGTTGGGTGGGAACCGGGTGGAGGGGAGCTATGGGGGGAAAAAAGAGGAACAATTGTAATAATCTGAACAATAAAGATTTATTAACTTAAAAAAAAAATTGAGCCGAAACCGGTTTGGCTCAGTGGATAGAGCGTCAGCCTGCGGACTGAAAGGTCCCAGGTTCGATTCCAGTCAAGGGCATGTACCTTGGTTGCAGGCACGTCCCCAGTAGGGGGTGTGCAGGAGGCAGCTGATCGATGTTTCTCTCTCATCGATGTTTCTAACTCTCTATCCCTCTCCCTTCCTCTCTGTGAAAAATCAATAAAATATATTTTTTAAAAAAAACATTGATATAAAGGTAAAAGTGACTGAGAGGATTCATCAAAAAATAATATATAGTAATTTAAGGTTCTCTGAATCTAATTAATCTGAGAAACTCTATAGCTTACTGCAGGGTTCCTCTGAATCTGCGGTGTTCCTAAGAGCCATCTGGGGAGCTTGTGAAAATGCAGGTTCCTGGGCCCCTACCATGGACAGCAAAAACTATAGTGGAGCTTAGGAATGTGCATTCGTAACAAGCATCTTGGGTGGTTCTAGTTCAGGGTCACAGCCCAATTGAGCTTCTACAAAGCTAATGGCAGGAGAAGTAATGCAAAGTATTGGAATAAACCTGCACAGAGAGAGCCTGAATTTCAATTCCAGGACTGCCTCTAACCAGCCACGTGACCGTAGGCTTAATTTCCCTGTGCCTCAGTTCACTCGTCTGTAACAGAAGGGTGTTGGACTGATAGCTAAGATATCTTCCTGCTATGAAATTGTGATATTAAAAAACAAAAGTAACTATAAATGTGGACACTATTATTTTTCCAGAAAATAGGGTTTGAAATATTCATAAGTAATGTTTACTCAAGGATCTCTACATTAAAGAGTCTGTATACCTTAAGCTTGCCAGATACCTAGTTGAATGTCATGTTAGACATTTTAATGAAAACACACACACACACTATCCCCTATCTTGTGGCCCTGGGGTAAGGAGCGTGACCACCATGTGTTTAGTAGAAAAGCTTATCTGAATATGGATTATAAGAAAAGTTGATTTAGCTACTTTTTTAACAATATTTTTGTTCCTTTTTTTATTGAATGTATTGGTGTGACATTGGTTAATACAATTATATGGGTTTCAGGGGTACAATTCTATAATACAGCATCTGTAGATTATGCTGTGTGTTCACCTCCCCAAGTCAAGTCTCTTTCCATCACCACTTTGGCTACTTTTACCAGACTTGAAAGTATCACCATGTTGACATTATTAACCACGTTCCAAAGGAAGCATAGGGCCACTTAAGTGACACCTTTTTAGGAAGTAATTACCAGGGCTCCTCTCATCTGAGACTTTGCTTTAGGGAGGAAGGCCTGACTATACAAAGAGAGTCAGAAGCTGCAGCCAGAGTGTCTCAACATCTTTAAAAAAATCTTTATAAACTGGAGCTGAGATGAAACGTTTATCCTTCTCTTGCAACCACTTTGGTTTCCAGGGAACTGACTGTCGCGGCTGAGGCAGGCGGAGGAGAGGCACCTCCGCGGCCATACACACAACACACACCAAAGTTAACGGAGAAACTTCAAAGTGCCTTTTTATGCCTTTAACTCAAAGATGAACACATTTCAAGGTGACCCAATCCTCAAGTGACAGACAGTGTTTTAAAAGGGCCAGAGCTCTCCACTTACACAATTTCTAGTGACACGCTCACAGCGCGTCCTCAAGGGCTCCATCCGCTGTCTCATTTACTAGTCTTGCTTTCCTGGCAGAGGCATCCCGTCTTCCTTCCTAACAATTAAAATCCAAAGGGCTTCGGTACTTAAAAAACCTGTTTGCTTTTTAACTTAGCAGACACCATGGAGGATTTTTTTTTTAATATATTTTATTGATATTTCACAGAGAGGAAGGGAGAGGGATAGAGAGCTAGAAACATCGATGAGAGAGAAACATCGATCAGCTGCCTCCTGCACACCTCCCACTGGGGATGTGCCTGCAACCAAGGTACATGCCCTTGACTGGAATCGAACCCGGGACCTTTCAGTCCGCAGGCCGACGCTCTATCCACTGAGCCAAACCGGTTTCGGCGGATTTTTAATTATTCCATTCTACAACAAACCCACATTATTATTTTGTAGTTGTTTTTTTTTTTTTTTTTTTTCTATTTATCAAAACCACCAGAATAGCCAAAACCGGTTTGGCTCAGTGGATAGAGCGTCAGCCTGCGGACTGGGGGGTCCCAGGTTCGATTCCGGTCAAGGGCATGTAGCTTGGTTGCGGGCACATCCCCAGTAGGAGGTGTGCAAGAGGCAGCTGATCGATGTTTCTCTCTCATAGATGTTTCTGACTATCTATCACTCTTCCTTTCTCTCTGTAAAAAAAAAAATCAATAAAATATATTAAAAAAAAAAAAACCACCAGAATAATAAAACACAGCCTCCTCTGTCATGCTTGTAAGCAAACAGTGAAAGACTTCTAAGGTAAATCAAAGTCAGTGTTCACAAAAGGACTCCCAATTTAGAAATCTGAAAAGGTACATGATCATCGTGTTGACTTGGTGCGTGTATTTCATACACGGAATATGATTTTTCCTTCTCTCTTCACTAAAATATTACTCTTTGTCACGATAGCAAAGTGAGATGATTACAACAGAAATCTGGACAGGGGTTCCTATGGCTAGTGACACATGCCAGGCTGGTTTTGCTCAGTTCTTTTGGAGAAACTACACCCTGTCAAAGATGTCCTTTCCCAGAAAACCTCCGCTGGACTCTGTGAGCTCCCCTTTCTCACCTGACCACCCCCTATGGTCACTTTTATTGTTGTTGTTAATCCTCACCTGAGGATATTTTTTCCATTGATTTTTGGAAAGAGAGTGGACGGGGGGGGGGGGGGGGGGGGGAGAGAAACATTGATGGGAGACACGTCTATTGGCTGCCTCCCGAACATGCCCCAGTTGAACCCAGGTAAATGCCCTTGATCTGGAATCAAACCCAAGACCCTTCAGAGCGTGAGGCTCTAACCACTTAGCAACACCAGCCAGAGGCCCTAGGGTCACTTTTATCTTACTGTAATGATTTCCATGACTGTCTCCCTTAGTTGACTGTGAGCTCTGGGAAAGCAGAGATAAGGAAGCTATCTATGTGGAGGTGCCCCAGCCATTAGCATGAGCAATAAGTTACAAATGCCAGGAAAGTGGGCACTCCACTTGTTCATTTGTTTTTTATTTTGTATAAATGTATACTATATGACAATAAATTTAAAATTTTATTCTGGTCCCCTGAACAGCTGCTCTAAATGGGGGAGTGGGGGTGGGAGGGAGAATGTGAGCAAGGTAGACCGATGGGGGGAGCCACTATGACCCATAGCAGGGTATCAGAGCCTAAACAAGTGAGGGGGACACTCATACACGGGGGCGGCCCAGAGTCCAATTATAACACGGAGGGTATCTGCACAAAGGGGTAGCCAAATATGGGCAGTCAAGACAAGCATGAGAAGGAAGCTATCTATGTGGAGGGGCAGCCTGACGGACTGCCACAGCCCTGCTGGGGGACCATAGGCCAAGGTTCTCCAAGTTGGGTGTGTTGCAGAACCACCCAGAATACCTGTTAAGACTCGGAATGCCAGGCCTCAAGACAGCCACTTCTGATTCATTAAGACCTCACGGCGCCTGCATTTTTAATGAGCTCCCCAATAATGTCAATGCTGCTGGTCCAGGGGCCACATTTCTAGTTCAAAGAAATCAAGCAGCTTGGCCGGAGCTATAGGCTGCTGAATACGAGGGCCAGATTTGGGTTCGTTTGTTTTTTTCTTCTGACTCCAAACTAGTCAAGTCTTCTCTCTACAAGGACACATCTGTCACCTACCCACATAGGACTACCACTGCCCACAGAAAAAAGTTTCTTTAGGTTATGTTTAGTTGGAGAAAATCAGAAATGAACACTTTAAGTAGAAAATATCTTTAGCAGATAGCACTCATCACTAAACACTGCCATAAAAGTTAACATTAAAGTTAGAGGGTTTCTCCTTCTTTCACATAGCCAAATGCTATCGTAAAAGCACATTTTCCTTGAAGGGTTTTATCATGAGGGTCAGTGTTAAATGAACCTATTTTTTTTAAGTCTATTAACTAGAAGTATATACATTAAAATATATAAGTACTTAGGATTGGGTTAGTAATAAATTTAGTTTTTTGTGCTAATTGTATTTTCTAAAACTTTTACGATAAACTTGAATTCCTCTTGTAATAAGAAAAAGAGCCCAGCTGGTGTGGTTCAGTGGTTGAGCGATGACCTATGAACCAAGTGATCACTGATTCCCAGTCAAGGCATATGCCCTGGTTGCAGGCTCGATCCCCAGTAGCGGGCGTGCAGGAGGCAGCAGATCAATGATTCTCATCACTGATGAAACGTTTCTACCTCTCTCTTCCTCTCTGAAATCAATAAAAACATATTTCAAAAAATAAAAAGAAGTAAAGATTAATTTCTTTTAAAAAGTTACAATATGTATTTTAAAAGACTTAATTAGAAAACTCCATAGAAGACATCAGATAAGCTACTGCATAAATTAATAGTGAAGTATTTTTTTTTCTAGTACATAAATAATTTTAGCATTTTAGGCTAAACCTCTGTCTAGATTAATGATTAATACCAGTGAGAGAAAACACTCTTGTGTATCTGATTTTAATTAAAGAAAATAAAACAAAACTATGATCATTGAAATCACTGCATAAAAACGACACTTACTATTATTCTACATAGCAACTGTTTTTGTCTATACTGTTTCTTTTCAACAAATAAATGGAAGTGATTCTAATTCTTGCAAATTAAGAAAGCAAAAATGTTATATGTCAACTAGTGGCCTGGTGCACGGATTCATGCACACTGAAAGGGAATTAATTAGAAGAAAGATTCATGCGGTAATTTGCGTTACTGCCAAAAATTACATGTCAAAATAGTATATATAATATAGTATTATAAAATTAAAACACACATGCGATTGGCGCCAGCAAGAGCTTTATGTGTATTGCGCATGCGCGAGTCAACGTTTATTTTTTTTTTTATTTTTATTTTTTATATATTTTATTGATTTTTTACAGAGAGGAAGGAAGAGTGATAGATAGTCAGAAACATCGATGAGAGAGAAACATCGACCAGCTGCCTCCTGCACACCTCCCACTGGGGATGTGCCCGCAACCAAGTTACATGCCCTTGACCAGAATCGAACCTGGGACCTTTCAGTCCACAGGCTGATGCTCTATCCACTGAGCCAAACCGGTTCTGGCAACGTTTATTTTTAAATTACCAGTGCGTGTCATTATTGACCAGCCGGTCAGTCGGTCGGACGTATGTATGGTTGGTCACTTAGCCTTTTATATATATAGAGATTATATCTCAATTTTAAAAAAAGAAAGTAAAAATAGTTGAACTGTATTTCTTAAAAGAACAAAATTAGCCCTGACCGGTTTGGCTCAGTGGATAGAGCGTCGGCCTGTGGACTCAGGGGTCCCAGGTTCGATTCCGGTCAGGGGCATGTGCCTTGGTTTCGGGCACATCCCCAGTGGGGGGTGTGCAGGAGGCAGCTGATTGATGTTTCTCTCTCATCGATGTTTCTGGCTCTATCTCCCTCTCCCTTCCTCTCTGTAAAAAAATCAATAAAATATATTTAAAAAAAAAAAAAAGAACAAAATTAAACCTCTAAGTTCAGGGCAAATAAAGGTTCATCTTCTATGGGCACAAAGTCAGAGTCACATCCCTGAAGTTACCAAGGTAAGACCTGCACCCCATCCCTATCCCCACCCCCCATCTTTCAGGATCTTCCAATCTAGGGAATATTGCTTTATTACTAAAGTTCACACTCCAGAGGTAAAGCTAATCTCCCAAAAGGCAGTGACTAAAGGGGAATCAATTTGGTGAGGAAATCAACTGTCATTATAAAAATACACTCTTACCGTTCCACCAAAATTCTAGACTACCTCTAGACTGTTTAGTTAGAAAAGGTATTTTTAAAGAAAAAAAAGTACCTCTGTGTTATACATCACTTACAGCTAATGCTCTCAAAATTAGCCCCTAAAAACAGAACTCTATATAATAATTTTATTAACGCCTACTAGGTATCCACAATGTATCACACTTTGCATCCTCTCATTTAATCTCCAAACCAGTTTATGAGGTACATACTATTATAAACATTTTACAGATTAAGAAACTTAAGCACTGAGTGGTTAAGGAATGTGCCCAAAGTCACACAGCTAAATTAAAGATCCACCAATCAGATAGGCAAGTTATAAAACTTAAACCGAGATCCTTAACCTTTGGCCGATCATGATTTATGCTGTTTGAATTACAAATTTTTCACACTTTCTGGAAATCGCAATTAAGTTTTCTAGCAATGACATTTTTTTAAAAATAGTGAAGTCATTCATTGGGCCCTTTGACAAATCTTCGTACCTCTAAAATCACACTCAAGACTCCCTAAGTTACACAGGACCGAAGCCTGACAACTTCTCCCCCGGCCAAGCCACTGCTGGGAGACAGCTGTGTTAAAACTCTGTGGAAACCGAGCATTAGGTCACACGGGGATTCCACGCAAAGTGGGCAAGGAAGGTTTTCAACTAGTTTTGCTTGTTTGGGGCTCGGGGTCCTGTTCTCTGCCATCAAGGAGCCAGAAGGTAAACCAGTGCGGGGCTGGAAGTCGATTCCTTTCCTATCCCCTCCGCTAGGAAAAAGCAGGGTGGGTGTCCAGGCCGGCGGGAACGTGCCCACGAGTCAGGTCTCCCCGGCTCGGCCTTGGGGTGGGGGCGGCCGGCGCCACGGCTTCCCGGCCCGGCGAGCACCCGCGTGGGACCAGCGCCCCGGGCGGCGGCGAGCCCCACGCCGGCCGGGAGGCGGCAGGACGCTGGAGGCGGACGCGCGGGAGGCGGAGGGGGCCCTTACCGAGCTCCGTGCCCGGGTTGTGCGGCGACATGGTGCGGGCCGCTGCAGCGGTAGCCGGGTCCTCCGCCCGGGTTCACCTCCGCCCGGGTTCACCTCCGCCCAGCCCTTCCTCCTTCCTGTTCGCCCCGGGACTACGCCGCGATCGCCCCGCCCTGCGCCCTCGGGGCGGAGCGGTGCACCTTGGCCGCGCGGTGGGGGCCGGGGCTGGGGCTCTGCCGGGAAATCCAGGGTCCTCTCCGCGAGGTGCGCCACTCCAGCACCAGCTCCCGGAAGGAACGCTAGCAAAACCCGTTTTGAAATCCTGAAGTTGCCGGCTGCACCACGGAGTACCAACGTTTAGAAACTCTTACTAGCAACTGTGAGATTGCATACCACGACGGGCGGCAGCACTGTGGCCAGAAAAAGAAGGGGGCCCAGGAGTGAGAAGACCTGGTTTCTCAGCCTCGCTCCCACACTGCGACCCTGCGCACATCAAATGCCCTGCCAAGCTTCATGTTCCTCATCTGTAAGAAATGACCTTGACAACTTCCTCATCTGTGACAAATGACCTTGACCACTTCTTGGAGCTCTAAACTCTGAATGTGTGACACTAAGATTTTTTTTCAGCCTGACTTTTGTGATCAGAAGTTTAAAATGGTCTGAAGTCGCTCAACATAGGCTACTAGTGAATTCATCTGTGCTCACAATCCTGGAAGAAAACTTAGTTATGGCTTGTCTGCCATGACCCGGTTACGGCTTTCAGATGTGTGCTAGCATATGAGTCTAGAACAGTCCTGCCAAGAATGTGTTATATCTCCACAGCTATACCTACAGACACCAGATTTCTGAATAGAGAGACATCCTGAGGTGGTGGTAACTGAGCAGGCTCAGAATGCATAAACCCCCAATATACCAGCAATTCCACTTAATAACTACGCGATTCTAGGAATGTTATTGTCTACTTGTCTGAGAAATGGGAATCAAAATGTATTCACCTGTAAAGTCGTTGTGTATGTGTAAAGCATGTAGTAGGTGTTCAGCAAATGGAAGCTGTTAATGTTAGTGTCAGATTCACAGGGCAGTTTGGGGATTCAATAGGAAAAGTAATCCCAGTCCTATTCCCTTATACTGAGCTGCCTCTCGGCCTTGTCAACCCAGAACTATTGTGAATATTTTGGATGTATCTAGATTCTATTCATACATATAATAACATTTCCCCTTTATTTTTAGTTTAAAGGTAAACTAAAAATAAAAAAGCAAGCCCTAAAAGCCTGGAGCTGGCCTAGCACAGCTACATCACCATGCTCTCCAGTTAAACAGCTTCACAGAATGCCAACATCAGCCAAGGCCATTGTGACCGTGATGAATCAACAAAAACAAGACCACTCATAATCATGTCTGAACACAGAAAAAAAAAACACACAAAAAAAAACATGAGCATTGCCCAAACCACAAACATGGCCTAACAGCCTCCTCCTATCCTGCCTAATATAAGTGACTGTCACTTCCTTACCCATCAGTTTTAGCCTCATTCCATTCTTCTTGTGTTTTAGATAATAATTAAGTTGCCTTGTCATAGAATTATCACTGCTTCCTGCCAGCTATCAAATCCAGAGCAATGGCCCAATTCCTTGAACTTTCCCCAAATCACCAAACACAAGGCCGAATCCCATGTCATTTCTAGCATCCTCTTCCTGAGACATCTCACAATTCCCCACGGTGAGCATTCTTCCTTGTTGCATCAAGGCAACGAACCCAAATTTGTCCTACTCCTGATGTGTTCCTGGTGGTCTTCAAATGGAGAGCATTGACATCCTTAAAAGATACAAAGACAACAAATAGAATCCAATTCAAGGGGAAGATACAACTCTAAGCCAAATTCCAAACCATTTCATTATACATTCATGCATACTGTAAATCTATTAAAACTAAAACAAAAAGTTGTGAGAATCCCAACTTAGCTGAAAACCAGAATCAGGGCAGCCTCCTACAGCAAGCATTTTAGCAATATGTCTGAAAAGAATTTCTCAAGGACTTTTTTTAAATTGACCTGTTATACAGTACTCATCTAGAATTAATGTCCAGAATTTGAAAGTATATTAAATTGGCAGCATTCTGAGAGATAGTGGTGATAGAATGCAAAAAATAAAATAAAAATGAGTTTCTTTAATGGAGAAATGTTGCCAAGGTTCACTTTGTGAGTTCCCCTTTTAAACATATTGCCTTCCGAAACTTCTGAAGAGCCCCTAAGGCAAGGCCTCTCAAAGAAAGATCTATAGACCAGCACTACTACATTGGAATCCCCCAAGCGTTTCTATCTAAAGTCAATTCTAGGCTTCACAACAGCCTTACTGAATCTGAATCTCTAGGGCCCTGGAATCTGTATTTTAACAAGTTCCCTCAAATGATATTCATGTGAGCTAAATATAGAGAATCATTAACCTAGATGCACAGGAGAGCAAACTATGGATGCCCATCTGGTACTATACCCAAACTGGCTCTTTTTAAAAATATATATTTTATTGATTTTTTTACAGAGAGGGATAGAGAGTTAGAAACATCGATCAGCTGCCTCCTGCACACCTCCCACTGGGGATGCGCCCGCAACCACGGTACATGCCCTTGACTGCAATTTAACCTGGGACCCTTTAGTCTGCAGGCCAACGCTCTATCCACTGAGCCAATCCGGTCAGGGTCAAACTGGCTCTTGTTAACCTGTCTTTATTTTATTACTTTTATCCATAAAGTTTTGCATATCATTCCTTTTTGTGGATGTTTTTAATAAAAATTTTAAATTGCCATATAAATTGTCTGTCTTCCCATCCGCACCCCTTCTTCAATTAAAATTGAAGCCCCAGGAATGTATCATATTTATCCTGAAGCCTGAAGAACCTACCTGGCCTGGGAGATAGGAGTAACATTCCAAGGGCATTGACTATTTGCTGGTTTGTCATAAGCCTAGCGTCTAGTACAGTACTTGGCACGTAGTAGGCTGTAAATATTGGTTAGATAAATGATTGCACATATCTGTGCTACTTTCTTAGAGTGCCCATTGTTTTATCCAGCCCAATTTCTTTTGACTGGCCTCTAATTCTATGATTTCTCAGAGCAGTCATCCCACTTAGTCGATCCATTTAGACTGAATTGTAAACCAGTGTTTCTAAATTAGAATGGGAAGGTATAGAAGCAGGAAGGACTAGGGAGGAGTGTGAATATTAGAACTGAATTATTTCACAACTGGAGGGAGACTTATAAACCATCTAATTCCTACTTCATGGTGAAATAAGAAAAATAAGAATTATACTGAGATTTTTATGAAGCTAAATTTATTCAATTTAAAGAACAGTTCTTCATTCTGAGACTACATCCTTCACTACAACTTGGATTTTAAAATGTCCTATTTTAAATGAAGATTGTGGGTAGTAATTTTTTTCTTTTTTGATAGCTTCACTTGGCAGTATTAGAAGCAGACATTCTATTGTGCCCACCTCCGTTTTTCTAACCTATTGGTCCACCAAATCCCAAAGTTAGGGAATTACTGAACGAATAAATATATATTAGCTAATATTCTTATGAGGTAAGCCCTTTACATCAATTACTTGATATTTCCCTCTAAAAGAATCTATGTGTGAGAACTATCATCTCCCTTTATAGATAAAGAAGGTGAGTCTTAGAGAGTTTAGTCTCCAGTGGTTCTCAACCTTTCTAATGCCGAGACCCTTTAATACAGTTCCTCATGTTGTGGTGACCCCCAACCATAAAATTATTTTCGTTGATACTTCATAACTGTAATTTTGCTACTGTTAATGAATTTTAATGTAAATATCTGTGTTTTCCGATGGTCTCAGGCTCTACAGCAGCGGTTCTCAACCTGTGGGTCACCTAAGACCATCAGAAAACACAGATATTTACATTACGATTCATTAACAGTAGCAAAATTACAGTTATGAAGTAGCAATGAAAATAATTCTATGGTTGGGGGTCACCACAACATGAGGAACTGTATTAAAGGGTCGCGGCATTGGAAAGGTTGAGAACCACTGCATTAGACAAACCATTTAGCCCCTCTGAAATCAGGTTTCCCATTACATTCATGTGCCACTTAGCAATAGGGATACGTTCTACGAAATGCATCGTTAGGTGATTTCATCACTGTGTGAACATCACTGAGTGCACTTACACAAACCTAGATGGGCTAGCTTGCTACACTCCTAGGCTATATGGTGCAGCCTGTTGCTCCTAGGCTGCAGACCTGTACAGCATGCTACTGTACTGTATACTGTAGGTAATTGTAACACAATGGTATTTGTGCAACTAAACATATCTAAGCATAGGACAAGTATGGTATAAAAGTTAAGTGCCTCTGTATAGGGCACTTACCATGAATACAGCTTGCAGTACTGGAAATTGCTCTGGGTGAGTGGCGATGTGAAGGCCTAGGACATTCCTGTGTATTGCTGTGGATTTTATAACACTGCACGTAGGCTATACTCAACTTATAAAACACAAGATTAAATCTAGCACAAGAGAAAATGATGCAATCAAGAGATGCGGTAAACACAAGATGAGGCTGCTGCCGGCGTTACGTGGCACACTGTTTTACAGCAATTTTTTTTAAAAGTAAAAATACACTTGAAAATAATGATAAAAAGCATAGTATAGTAAATACATAAACCAGGAACACAGTTTATTATTATAGAGTATTATATATTGTACATAACTGTGCTATAATTATATGACTGGCTGTGCAGATTTGTTAACACCAGCATCACCACAAAAGTGAGTAATACATGTACTACAACAGATAAGACAGCAATGATGTCACTGGGCAATGAGTTTTTCAGCTCCATTATAATCTTACTAGAGGCTTTTTGCGCACTGGGGAGGGGGATCCCTGAGCCCAGCCTGCAGCCTCTTGAAGTCCGCGACCCCTTGGGAGATATCCACCTGCCGGCTTAGGCCCACTCCTGGGGGGATCGGGCCTAAGCTGGCAGTCAGACATCCCTCTGGCAGCCTGGGAGCCCTCAGGGAGATGTCCAACTGATGGCTTAGGCCTGCTCCCTAAGCATAAGCCATTAGTTGGACATCCTTAGTGCTGCGGAGGACCGCTGCTGCGTTTGCAGCCGTCAGCCCAGCTTGTGGCTGAGTGGAGCTCCCCCTATGGGAGCGCACTGACCACCAGGGGGCAGCTTCTGTGTTGAGCCTCTGCCCCCTGGTGGTCAGTGCATGTCATAGTGACTGGTCATTCCACCATTAGGGTCAATTTGCATATTACCCTTTTATTATATAGGATGGGACTACTATTGTATATGCAATCTTGTAAACTGAAATCAGTTATTTTCCACTACACCAAGTTCCATTCTCTCATTAGCTGTATAAAGTGATTCAACCTATAAATATTGCCCATTAGCTATCAGCTGCATACTTTGACCTTGTTTCCACAGGTAAATTAGTCAGATGGTGCATTTGTTTCTTCAGGACCTCTGTTGGTTTTAAAGTACCACCGACTAGGTGTCACTGTGTCTATCTAGTTCACATTATGTCACACTGAAAATTGTCCTTTTTCTATAGGTAAGAAAGCCAAACCTCCTGAGAATATTCTTGGCTCCAGCAATTCTTCCTCAGGAATCCTCCTTGTATAAAGAACAATATGTAATGTATATGATAAAATATAAGGTACCGCCCAGCCGGCATGGCTCAGTGGTTGAGTGTTGACCTATGAACCAGGCGGTAACAGTTCTATACCTGGTCAGGGCACATGCCCAGGTTGAGGGCTCTATCCCCAGTGTGGGGCATGCAGGAGGCAGCTGATCAATTATTCTCTCTCATCACTGATGTTTCTCTCTCTCTCCCTCTCCTTCTCTGAAATCAATAAAAATGTATTTTAAAAAAAAAAAAAAACACCATAAGGAACCTACTAAAGATATTTTGTCCCTTGGTCTGCATTTTTCAACTCCCCATTTTATTGTTGCTGCTTTCTGAAAAATTACATCCCTTTCCCCACACCCCACCTTAGCCTCAAAGAAAAGGCAGGCTAAATAATATTCCATTCAACTTAAACTATTAAATATGTAACCTACAAGTTAATATGAATTATGGTACATCTTTACTATACTGTTTTGTAGCCAATGACTGGAATTGTTGAACTTTATTTACTGACGGGAAAAACACGTAAGAGAATTGATGGACCACACTCAACCTGGTTTCTTTGAAGAAACCTCTGGATGACACTAAAACTGAAAAGTAATGATTCATAAGGTAAATTACTAAAAATGAGGCAGGATTTGGGGTTACCATGACCTATCGGACATTAGAATATAAAAAGGAAGCTCCAGAGCAAGAATGCAATGGGAAGGAAAGTGGTGGAGATGAAGGGACTTCAGCTGTGGGCAAACTACAGCCCACGGGCCGGATCCGGCCCGTTCGGCTGTTCTTTCCGGCCCACGAAGCCGAAAGAGCGGAGGGTTCTCTTGCTCTCCCCTCTGCTCCTTTACTTTGAATTTATATTAGTTCACACAAACACTCCATCCATGCTTTTGTTCCGGCCCTCCGGTCCAGTTTAAGAACCCAATGTGGCCCTCGAGTCAAAAAGTTTGCCCACCCCTGGACTAGATCATACAAGCGGGACTCCTCCTAGGTAATTAACTGGGTCTCAGGTTGGCTGAGGCTGCCCAGGGGTTCACAGGACAAGCAAGGGTTCCTCCTAGGCCTGACTCTTCAGAGGAGAGGGTGGTCTGCTACATGGGGGATAGATAACTAGAAAATAACTGTCCTGGTCTGATAAGATTTGGTGCTAATGTAGGGCCTTGTTTTAACAACTTTTGAGTACTTACAACATACCAGCCCCCCTTCCAAAGGTAGTATTAATGAAGACAAAAAATATACAATTTAACTTCAGACAGTGCTAAGAACTATGAATAAAATGGAACAAAATAACAGTGACAAAAAAAGAGATGCAGAACTTGAGACCTGGATCACAAAAGGGTTAGCCATACAAATATTTAGGAAAGAGTGGACCAAGTAGCAGAAACAGCACACCAAGTGAAAAGGCCTTCAGATGGAATAAAGTAACTTTGGCTAAAGCAGTGCAAGCAAGGGACAAAAATAAAGATGGCAGAAAGCTAGAATCAGATCATAGTAAAAATATGGTATAATGGGAAGCCACTATAGATGTAAACAAGGCAGTCAATTGGCCTCTTCAAATCCTAAAGCAATTACCCTTCCAACTACATAGATTATGAATGGGATACAGGCAGAGTGGGGGGAGTAGGCGCAAGAAAGAACAGTTAGGAAGGCACTGTAAAAGTCTAAATGAGAAATAAAGATAGCCTGGCCTTGTTGGCAACAAAGATGAGACAAGGTACAGATTCGGAAGAGCCACAGGACTCCCATGTGGACTAGATAGGGGGATTACAGAGAATGAAGTTGAGCACTTTCTTACCTTTTTAGTTTGAACTAATGAGCATCAGGTGGTGCCAGTTACTGGAATGGGTAACAAGTTGAGAAAGAAACAGGTTTGGTTGAAAAATGGAAATGGTTTAGATAGGGAAGTCTGAGATGCTTATGAAAGGTTAAGGCAGAACTTTTAAAAATGCCATTAAACTGGTGCTCAGGAAGGCAGGCGGGGTATACAAATTTGGAAGACACTGAAGATACGGAATGCCATAATAATGCATGATTTTTATCTTCCTTTGGAGAAAGCAGAGCTAGAAGGTACAGCCCAGATCTAAGATCAAGTAGAAAAGGAAACAGCAAATACAGAAGTCGTAAAGGGATAAGGAAGACCATGAGTATGGTTTCATAGAAGTGAAAGAAATAAAATATTTCAAAAACAAGTAAATAGGTAACTACTGAATGCTGCTGAAGGTTTTAGTAAGATGACAGAAAAGTAATAGCTGGGTTAGAAACATGGAGGACATTGGAGACTTTTACAAGTGCAATTATAGTAGACACACACTTGAACTTTTTGCTAAAATAAATTCTACTGTAGGACCCATTACTAAGTGTGGTATGCAGACTAATGACCCCCCAAAGATACCCATGTCCTAACCTACATGGCAAGAAGGACTTTGCAGTGGTGATTAAATTGGGATCTTCACCGTGGATATTCTCCAGGTGGGTCCAATGTAATAACAAATACTTTTAAGTGGAAGAGGGTAGCAGAAGATCAGATTTGAAGATGCTATGCTGCTGGCTTTGAAGACAGAGAGAAGGAACATCAGCCCAGGAACGCTGGTGGCCTCTAGAAGCTGGGAAAGGGAAGGAAACAGATTCTCCCCTAGAGTCCAGAGGAATGCAACCCTGCCAACACCTTAATTTTAGCCTAGTAAAACTAATTTCGGACTTCTGACCGCCTTAACTTACACAGTATACACAAGGTTTCCCTTATGAGCTAAACTAGGAGTTCCTACAAACATACCCTCTGTTGTTAAAAGTAGGTATTAATTATAAGCAATTCTATTACTTTGCAAAATGAAACTTAAAATGACTTAATGGGGAAACCAGTACCTTAAACTGTGCTAAAAGTGCAAGAACTTGACAGCTTACCCAACACATCAGAGATCTGACCAACGTGAACATTCTAGTCACAGAAGAATAAGGCCTATCAGGACAGAGCTTCATGGCCTGAAATTCAACTTACAAATTAAAACTTTTATAGATTTCAAACTATATGCCACCCAGTGGTGGTGTCAGCATGTACCTGTATAGGGTCTTCAGAGTTTTACAAAATCTAAGTTAGAAGACATTCCCTGGGATCATAAATACCAAGGTACTTCATGAGTCTAACCTAGTGCATATAAATCTTAATTTTATGTAGCATACAGTAAGTATCTACGATTAGAGCCTGTCACACACTGATACTACTGCTTCTATAGAGCAGAGGACCAAACATGTAGTAAGTTGGCTTTTCCTATGACAAACCTCTCTTGGCCTTCTAAGGAGGTCATAACCCACAGTGCTTTCTTCTAGTTACCACCAATCAATAACTTACATTCTTTGGTTGAAGAGAAAAAGCAATTTGGCAACAAATACTCATTGTTCAAAAGTATTTCCAAAGCACAACATTAATATCCCCTCCCTATTTAAAAAAATAAATACAAATCTAAATTCCATTCATCCATTTTTTTGTAAGGTTGGTAACAAGGCTTTCTGAATGCCATCTGAATCTAAAGAATAAAGTAAAATAAACATTGCAGGTCTACAATTATCCCATTTTTATAAAACCTTTTTTATCTATGTCTCTATGCACAAGGATGCACTATTGTGCATTAATGTTCACTGAATTTCAATAGATTTTCGGGGTGTTGGGATTTTGAGTGATTTTTCTGCTATATTTCTGCTAATCTGTTATTGTTTTTCTCATAACGACCATGTATCATTTAAATAAGTTATTATTCTGAAAGTTTGTTTATAAGGCAGGTCAAGCGTTTCTAAGAACGTGTTAAGTGCAACATGAACAAATTTCAAAAGTTCAGTACAAGTAATTGAATCTCAAAATTAGGAAACAATGTTTACTTCAGATTCTTTAATCAGATATAGTTGTGATATAGGTAATTTCCTTTTACAAAACTCAAATCCATCAATTTTCCCCAAGAAACAAACATTGTTTTGTTTTAGAGGCATTTTATTTAGACAACTAAAAACAATTAGGTGTTTAGAAGCAGTGTACAATGAACAAGAAATCAAGCCAGTTACTTTATCATGAATTCCCCCTCTTCTTTACAATGAAAGACACACAAAAAAAGGCTTTCTGCTGTAAGGGAAAAGTCAGAAAAATAGGCCAATATATTTTCTTCTCCATAATAACATAAACAGCTACAATAAATCTAACTGTAATAAGAGAAATTGGACGTTGGCTTGTACATATTCATTGAAAAGACAACAGGCCATCGAATTACAAGAGCTTAACGCCACCTGCCTTCACCTGATACTCTTGCATGTTCACTTACAGGTGACACCAAGTTTGTTAGTTCCACACTGGAGCTAATTCATATTCCTCATAATTTACTGCTCCATGTTTGTCTTAGAGACCAACTCTGGAAGGCTGATGCTTTTCTCTGCTTGTCTTAGTCCGTAGTTGTATACTGTTTGAGGCATATGCATGATACTCAGGCCTTCACTTCAGGAGTTGAACTATAGATGGAATCTGAATTCTCTGAAGCAATTTCTTCTACAATTATAAAACAAAACAATCACAGTAGTTAACTTTATAAAGAAAAGAAGCAAAGTTACATTTCTGTGCAATGAAGGAGTTACAAAGTTTCTTTTAGTGTTCTGGTGCGGGAAGCAAAAGAGAATAAGTGCATATGCCATCAATGACTAGACTCATGCCATTGATAAAGCCATGAGGAAAAATTCATGTGTTTTACCCCTTAACTCTTTTACTCCATAACTTTACCTCTAAGGGGCCCCTCTCCTCAGTTAAATTGTCAATGAGTGTGACATATCTCTGTAATAATTTATTTATTTATCGTAGCATCTGCCTCCTGAATTAGACTTTTAAGTTCAATAAAAGTAACCACATCAGTGTCTCCATAGTACATCCCTGTGCCTATTAGGGATGTACTAGCAGGTATTTAAATATTTGTTTTATAAATGTGCATACTAGATACATATTTAAATATGTTCATATTTCATAAATTTCCTTTTGTCCCTAAGTAAGACTCACATAACACTTCAAGTTAATTCATTAGTATTTACCTAGCTCCTCTTCCGTTGTCTCTGGAAAACTGATCTTTGGCTTTGCCAGCTCACCACTATCTTCTTCTATAAAAGAAAAGCAATGATGATGATGATGTGAATTACAATATTACCAGTAATAAAAAATATTTAATATGCAGGAAGAGTAAGCCAAGACTATTCCAAGCAATGAGATACAAAACATAATAGGAACAACAACTTCCTTAGTAATTATAATAGTATGTCTTTCCTCAAAAATTATGTTGGGACCAAAAACTAAGTATTTTGATTAAAAAAACATGTCTGCTTTATTAGTAAGGAACAGGGAGTAATGCCCCTCAGAGATTAAATATATTTACTTACAAACTTCTTATATTGCTCTCTAACAAATTTTGAGTAAGGTCTATTCCATTCACCAAATTACCCAGTGTACAAATTCAGAAATAGAACAGACTATACAACAAATTTAAACAAACAAAAGAACACAGTAGCCAATATCTAATCACAGGCTTCTCTTTGCTTACACCATGTTATACACTTTAAAATCTACGACACATAGAAACATTGTAATAAAATGATTAAAAATGACACAAAATCGTAGTTTAATTTGATAGCACTGAATATAATTTCTTACCAGGAAGCACACATTTCCAAAGGCCGTATGTTTTTCCTACTACAGTTTGCCATAGCCTCAAAGTTCCATCTTCAGAACCACTGGCATACAGTTCTCCATCAGGACTAAATCTCACGCAGTGAATAGGACCAAAGTGTCCCTTGTAGGATTCTGAAAAAGGAGAAGGGCTATTAGATAATTTAATAAATATAGGTTAGGTATGGATACACTTAAGAAAATACTGTCTAAATTATTGGGAAGATACAAAATTCATAAAAAGAAATACGAAGAACTATACTTAATTAAAAATAAAATGATCCTCATTACCAAATGGTATATCATGCCCACCATTTATTCCTAAGATTATCCCTTTCCAATTCTAGCACACATTCTAGTTTCAGATGGTCTCTCCCTCTAAAATAAAAATGAGGCTTTGTGTCCTAATAAAAATGAAGGGAGTAAATGCAAACCTCCCTAAATTTTACAGAAAGTAAATCTAAAGTCTATCAATTCAATCCCATATCCTAAACTCACTGCCTCTTTACCAGAGAACCAATTCTTAATTATGACTACAGAGAGCCACTAGATGGAGCTCTTGAACACACTCACACTTGGTCTTAATTTCCTATCAGACTACATAGAGTCCACCAGTCCTTCTGTCACAGAACACTGAGATACAGGATCAATACTGATCCTTACATATTTTAATCTATAAAATTTAATGAGAAAATGTACATATTAGTAGTGGTGGTGATCTGTTTAAGTCATATCCTTACTTAAGAACTTTTCTCATTTATTTTCCAATGCCTCATCACCTTATGAGTTTTCAAAGCTCTTTGCTAGACCAATGTTCTGTCTCCATATCTATTTAGCTCAAGGACTCTCAAGCACCATCTTCCCCCATCTCTGTCCTATCAGAGAATATCATGAGAGGATTTATCATGAGTAAAAAACTTTATCATGAGAGTGGAAAGAATAAGAGGTTTGGAATGAGAATGGCTAGGCCCAAGGTCTGTTTGTTATTCACTATGATCTCAAATATCAGGCAAATAATTTACTTCTCTTTTTTGAAAGAGAATAATACATGTGGCCACAACATTCTAAAACTTTGAAAACTGACATTAAATAGAAATAAAAAAGAAACTCTTACTTAAAAGTCACTTATATTCAAGTAATAAAGGGTAAACCCTAAGTAATTAAAGTAGATTCTATATGGTCCATCTGCCAAGGTTTCACTTGATCCAACCCAAATTTATCAGTTTTCCCAAAGAAACAAAATGTAAAATTGTCTTTTGTTCTTTGTATATCATACAACCAACCTTAGTTCACTGGGTGGTAAAGTAGGATAGCTAGAAACAAAGTGGCAACTTACAGACAAAAAAAAAAAAAAAAAAAAAAAAAAGTATAAAAACTAAATACATTAGTTCAAAAAGCAAAAACTATTTGGGATGGCTAAAAGTAGATTTTGAGAACCATACTATAAAATACCAAGTCCATCAGATAAATGTAAAGTTAGGATGAGCATTAACTTCAAATTAATCCTACATGTCTTTCCCTTTCCTTTATAAGGAGTATTATGAAAATGGAAGCAAAGTAAAGACTCTAATACCAAAGTACCCCCCCTCCAATTCAGATCCCTAAGATTTCCCGATAATGAGCTATAGTTGTTCCCCCACACACACACTATTCGTGATAGAGCCTTAGGGATTCCTATGTTGGTAAAGAGAGGGGGAGCGAGGTAGATGGAGCCTCATACATGCACTATACCTCAGGGAGAACTCTCCCTGCATCTGTTTAATATAGCTTTGACATAAGATTGCCCCCTTCCAATAAATATACTGCACTATTGTATACAATGTCAGAGAATGATGAATTTAAAAGGAAAAGGTAAATTGAGTTCAGCATACTTTGTTTATAGTTCTATAAGCACTTCTACCCAATATGGATTAACAATCCTTTACTTTTTCACTTGGAAGCCACCAGCTTTAGTTAGCTGAAAAAATTTGCTGCGTTATTCATCAATGAAACCTAAAATTTGATAAAGGTAACTACATCATTTTATGGGAGGAAAAAGAGGACAACTCACCTAATTCTTCGCCACTATTATAATCATACTTATAAAGTTTAAAGTCTTCACCACCTGCAACAAGAAATTCTTTTTCAGGATGAAGAGATGCAGAATTGATGGTTGCAGGAGCTTCAAAGGATTTAATTGGCTCCAAACTGGGGGAAAATTGAAATAATAAAGATTTATAAAAATTTGAATATTGCATAAATCACACAAGGAAATTAGTTATTTAACTGGCCCTAAATTCTGAAACCCAAGGAACAAGTAAATATTCATTTAGTCAAATACAGTGATGTTAAAAACAAACAAGCAAACAAAAAAACCTCTAAATAATATTAGCAAAAAGTTCAGAAGGATACTATGCCCAAGTGGAGTTCGTCCCAGAATACAAAGACATTTCAACAGAGGAATATCCATGTTTTGTGCATTCCTGGAAATGTGTGCTGGCTAATTAAAACAGTATGTCTAATGTACTGGAATTTTTTGCTTTGAAAAAATTTAATTCTGTATTTTTTATTTTCCCATGACAAGCATACATTATCTTTGTAACAGAAAAAGTTTTTTACAATAGGTAATTACATTAATGGATTTACACATTATGTATTCTCAATTGCTGAGAATTTATAAAGCTTCTGTAACAGGATAAACCTACAATCCCACTCTATAAAAGGCTAATATGCAAACAGACCGAATGGTGGAACAACCAGAACAACTGGTCGCTGTGACATGCACTGACCACCAGGGGGGCTTGTGCGGAACATGGCAGGTGTAGGCCACAGCGGGATGGTGGAGTAGGTGAGTGGGGGTGTCAGACCAAGGCAGGGCGCTGGTTGCTGTCACTGGGGCGAGCCTCTGGTGGTTACTGAAAATTCTTTGCTCCCATGCACGGTGGTCCTGCCCAGCACTCGCACCCGCTGCCAGCGCCAGCCCCGCTTGCACCCACTGCCAGTGCTGGAGCCACTGCTCACACCCACTGCTGGTGCCTGGCGCCAGTCCCGATTGCTGGGCGCCATCAGCCATTGCTGCCAGCCCTGATTGCCCCTGAGGGCTTCTCCACCTCCCCCTGCTCCTGAGGGGGGATGAGGGCAGCAGCTGCTGCTCACACCTGCTGACTCCACTTGCACCGCTCCTTCAGTGGGAAGCGGGGCCAGCGCCGTCAGCAGCGGAGCTGCCAGCAGACAGGGGACCAGGAGCCGTGGTGGGAGGGGCCAGGCAGGGGTGCGGAGGATGGGCCGAGACCTGCCCTTGTGCCTACTGCAGCCTTGCGGCCCACAGTTCCTTTCAAGGTGCATGAATTTGTGCACTGGGCCCCTAGTAAAATTTAAAACTGCTAAAATTGGCTCAGTTTTTATTATCAGGCAATAAAAGAATAACTAAATTTGAGGCTATAGCTATATAATAAAAATCAATGCATAAAACAGCTTTGCCTGAATATCAATGAGTTTCAACATTGGCTCTTTTCCAGTCCAACCTTAAAATTCCTGAAAGGCCTCCAACAGAAAACATTAGTGTATTCCACCTCCTAAATGCCACCATCCTATTCCACAATCACACTTCAAAGCATGAAAAGTAAAGTTAGTCATGATGTAGATGGTATCATTGAATAGAATTTTCTGGTTCAAACTTTACAATATTCAATAGGCCAGCAAAACCTCTGCCACCAACATGCGACTAGGCAATAGTCTATAGCAGGACTACATGTAGCCCAAATCCAGAAGGGACCAATTAACATAGTTGTGCAATTTAATGGCTCTGGGCAATAGCACTCTATTTTTATCAATTCACTGTGTTTATGAACTCCTTTATATTCTTAATTGCTCTCTTCCATTTTCACAACCTTCTCTTTCCTTCTGTCATTCAGGGAAGCTTAACTTTGCAAGTGGCCCTTTTGACAAAAGTTTAGGACTGCTGATCAGAGTATAATGTAGTATACTCTTTATGGAAATCAATTAAATAACATGTATACTAAGAACTTCAAATTCCCACTCTTTGTACTCTACTTATAGAATTCTATTGTAAGGAAATACTCAGATGCACCATAATACTCACTGCAGTTAAAAGTATGGAAAGTGACACATAATTTAGTGCAAACTATAATGCAACAACACCTAGTAAAAAAGTTTTCCAAGAATTTCTAATGGCTAAGAATATTTTAAAATAAAAAATAAAAATCACACTCATTAGGGTTCCAATAACCAAAGAGGGGTGGGAGGAAGAAGGACCCCACAAATATACATATATAAAAATATGGCTACCATTAACATTCTAGAATCTATGGGTAAACTTTTGAAAATTGTATTTTCCAAATTTTCAACAAGAACATTTACTATATTTACAGTCACAACAATTAAGTCTGTTAAAAAAAAATCATTAGGTCTACACATACTTGGAAATGGGGGGAATCACTAATTCTCCAAAACTTTAAAGTGAAAATAGGAGAATCAAGATCATAGTGGTTTTATATATAATAATGAACAACATTAAGTATAGCACCAGCCCAGTAATCCTTTAATTTGACTAATTCCTTTGATTAAAGTATATCATATTCTTTAAAAATATATTATTAATTGTATGGAAACATTTCCCTCCATATTATAGAGCAGTAATTTTCAACATTCTATGCCACAGAAGTTTTAAAACACACAGTACCTATTTAGCCAGGGTCACTGACCTCTTTTCCCTTAGTTTAAAAAAAAAAAAAAAAAGAAAAGACAGCAGCCAACACAACAATAGCCATCCATTGTACGAGTCAAAAGTATACCTTTTTTTTTTTGTCTGATTGATAAAAAAACATATTTTTGGTGTGCCACAGAATTTGTTATTAATTTATGTGTGCCATGAGAGGAAACGGGTTGAAATCGCTGTTTATAGTATAGGTCAAAATTTGCCTTTTAATAAGTTAACCTTTTCACGTATGCCTTCTAATTTTTAAGTACTCTAGGTTTTCCTTTGTTAGCAAAAAAGAAAATGAAGGTATTTCTTGGACATACCTTACTGCACTATGAAAAGCAATAGATCGTCCATAAGTTATTACCAAGATCTCTCCCTCAGGAATATATTCCATACTGCTAACGGACATATTAAAATTTAGAGATTTCACTTCTGTCATAGTGGCGTGATCCCAAAGGCTGCAAGAAAGAAAGGAAAATATGATTTACTTAGTTAAGAAAAAAGTTTAAATCCTAATTATACCTGAAGATTAACCAATAATCACAATTGTAAAACAACCTCCATTCCAACTCATAAATTACAATTGATACACAGAGAAGTTTTGGGTTCCAATACTAGATCAAATTATTTGGCAGTCTGTTGGTAAAGTCAACTTTCATATTTAAATACATTTCCCAAATAATTTAGCAAAACCATGCAGTTAAGATACATAGGTCCCAATCTAATGAACTTCAGTGGTGCTCTAAATAATGGTTCTTACATTTTTGTGAATTTAATGATGGCTCTTACTTTGCACAGAAAACTATATCAGATGTCAGCACAAAAAATTGTGTATACAATTTCAGGGGTTTCACAGACCCCCTAGAGCAAGCCTGTCTCTGACCCAGGTTAAGAGAACCTGCCTATAAATGTGTAGTTTTAATGAAGTGTCTTGTGAATACTGCTGTTTATAATAGTAAATGGATAGCTCCAGAAGAATGTGACCTGTACGCTGTGGAAGTTTTAATGTCCAGAGATAATTCTTCCTACATAATAGTTATAAAAAGTATTTAAATATAAGCTCTACAGTCAAATATTTTTCTCCTTTTTAAACATTTTTATTTATGGATTTTAGAGAACGGGATGGAGGGAGGGAAACATTGATTTGTTGTTCCACTTAGCTATGCATTCATTGGTTGATTATTGTATGTGCCCTAACCAGGGATCAAACCCACAACCGTGGCATATCAAGATGACAGACACTCTACTGAGCTACCTAGCCAGGGAAAGGTCAAATATTTTTCAAATTTAAAATTATTCAAGAAAAATTACTTACCGGACAGTTTTATCATCAGCTGAAAGAATCTGTTTATCCTCACTGCACCATAGAGCCTTTTTAATACCAGAGGTATGACCACTGATTTCCTTAGGTTCTTAAGATGAAACAATTTAAAATACATTTGTTAACATTTAATCTCTAAAACTCAGCATTGGAACAATTCATTATGTAAAAAGGAAAGAAAAAACGTATTTTAAATTAGACTGCAACTTTATAAAGCCCAGCACAATTCAAACTTGCCGTCGACATAGAATCCAATTAACTTTTTAATATTGGAACAAAAAATTTTTCTGCATGACAAGGACCCCAAGAACTATGATTCTTGTAGCAAAAGTAAATACAACACACCCTCCAGGCTATTTTTCTGCTTTCAAAAGTGTTACTGTACCAGAATAAAAGAATAACTAATGTGTCACAGTTTAATAAGAATATGGACCAAGGAATAAGACAACCTGAGCAAATTCTAATACTATCACTAATCATGGAATCCATATCCAAGCCAGTCAGTAGTAACAGAAAAAAAATGAAAAAAAAAAATGGGGGGGAGGGTTAAGGAATGTAGAGGCTGGAAGAGAAAAGATGAATAAAAAAAAAATAATGCCGAATTCCCAAGAATACAGGGTGGGGCAAAAGTAAAGTAGGTTTACATTCTTGAGTATGCATAATATAGTAATATTCAAAAATATAGCTGCACAGAAAAAAGAATTAGAAGAACATGAACCAAAAACTAAAGATATTAATAGTGATTAATGGATAATGGATTAGGTTTTCATTTTTTCCCACATCTGAGTACTGAACATGAATATGAATTACTCAGGAAAAGTCATTTAAATTAAAAGGAAATAAAACCATTAACACGTATAAATTATGCTTACCTGCTTCAGGTTTGTTCAAATCATATATGCGTAAGAGTTTATCTTGTCCCGCAGTTAACAAGTAATTACTATCCTGAAAACACAAACAAGTAATATGTTACTAGATTAACCATTTTAATGGTTATATATCTTTGAAACTTTTTCAACACCAATTAAAATCCAAACAAAACTCACAGATGTCAAAAAGAGATGCAACACAGGCCAAATACTTCTGAGAAGATACTGTAGAGCATTTATCTTTTTCATAATGCCAAAGACCTTTAAAACTTCATAGGGCAAACGTGTTACACCACCTATCACATAAATTTGGCCCATCTGCCCTGATCCTGCTCCCCACCCTCCTGAATAGTTCTTCGATGATCTCAAATTTATCCTTTCCCTTCTGAAAGTAGCTGGGAAACATTATTTGGGCATTTTAGATGTCTGCTGCTATTGATGGAGGATTGATACAAGAGTTCCAGGGAATTTTAAAAGCCTCTTATCATAAAAAAAAATACATATATATTATTTTGTATAGCTTAACCTACAATCAAATAAAATATATGCCGATATACACAAAATACTCCCCCCCCCAAAACCAAATACATAAATAGAAATTTAACTCCTTAAAAAAACTCCATTTTCTAATACCTGCGTAAAATCCACAGACTTCACAATGTGTTTATGAGCCAGGGTCATCAACTCATCTCCTGAGACAGCATCCCACACTTTGCTAAAAATGGAAAGTAAAATGAAAAATATAGTAATTGCCAAATAATTTAGATATTTGAAATGTTACATAAATGCACTATAGATCTCCATTATTTCTACTATTCTACCACTGCTATAGTTCATTTGCTAACATATTTAAATGAGTCTAAGGGAAAATAAATTTCTCTGTAAAAGCCATATAACCAATTTAATTTTGACAGCAAAAAATATCTATGAATTTAAGTAAATGAGATCCATGAACCAACACATTCTTCCTTTTATTTTAGCCTAGAGCCATATTTTAGCAAGACTGCAAAACATTTTAACCAATTTTTAGTTTCAACTTTCCAATTTTTTCTCTATTCTCTCCTCTCATGTATATGCAAAACTAAAATTGACACTAAGAAATCCTTTTAAATTGTACCAGAGAATAAACAACCCCAATACAAGTTGCATAAAATTTTAAGTCAAAACAATAGAAAATATTTTCCCCACCTCTTCCTCCAAGTTGACTCTTAAAATTCTCAAATCCTAGTCCAATTACCTTCCTTCCAAAGTACTAGCCTTTGCTTATATAATACTAACACTCAGGATTATTAATCTCAACTCTATGTTTCCCTGAAACATCCCAACCAAAAATATATGTGGTTGTGTCTATAAAGATATATTATGGCTGTGTATGTCAGGAGATAATAGTTAAATAATACTTTACAAATATGCTGTACGGGATTTCCCCCAAATAAAAATGCTTAAACTTTCCATATGGGAAAGAGAACTTTTAAAAGGGAATAACTATGCTCAATAAAGGTTTCCATTTCAATGTACCTGACATTTATTTTCAGGAGTAATGTGAAAAATATAGTAGAGAAAAAATAATAGGGGTATCTTTCCTTCATTTACTCAATAAACACAAAATAAATATATCCAGTTATATCCTATCTCCGTGGTCGGCAAACTGCGGCTCGCGAGCCACATGTGACTCTTTGGCCCCTTGAGTGTGGCTCTTCCACAAAATACCACGGCCTGGGTGAGTCTATTTTGAAGAAGTGGCGTTAGAAGTTTAAAAAATTTGGCTCTCAAAAGAAATTTCAATCGTTGTACTGTTGATATTTGGCTCTGTTGCCTAATGAGTTTGCTGACCACGGTCCTATCTAATAAAAGAGTAATATGCAAATTGACCATCACTCCAAGACACAAGATGACTGTCCCCATATGGACATAAGATGGCCTGCAGGGAAGGGCAGTTGTGGGCCGTTAGGGGTGACCAGGCCAGCAGAGGAGGGCAGTTGGGGGAGACCAGGCCAGCAAGGGAGGGCAGTTGGGGGTGACCAGGTCAGCAGGGTAGGGCAGTTGGGGGGGACCAGGACTGCAGGGGTGTGCAGTTGCAGGGGGTGGGGGGAAGGCCTGCAGGGGAGAGCAGTTGGGGCAACCAGGCCTGCAGGGGAGGGCAGTTGTGGGGGGGGACCAGGCCTGCAGTGGAGGGCAGTTGGGGGGGGGGGACCAGGCCTATAGGGGAGGGCAGTTGTGGGCAATCAGGCTGGCAGGGAGGGCAGTTAGGGGTGACTGGGCCGGCAGAGGAGGGCAGTTGGGGGAGACCAGGCCAGCAGGGGAGGGCAGTTGGGGGGACCAGGCCTGCAGGGGAGGGCAGTGAGGGGTGACCAGGCCAGCAGGGGAGGGCAGTTAGGGGCAATCGGGCTGGCCGGGGAGCAGTTAGGCATTGATCAGGCTGGAAGGGAAGTGGTTAGGGGGTGATCAGGCTGGCAGGCAGAAGCGGTTAGGGGCAATCAGGCAGAGGCAGGTGTGCGGTTGGGAGCCAGCAGTCCTGGATTGTGAGAGGGATGTCCAACTGCCCGTGTAGGCCCGATCCCAGTGGGATCAGGCCTACACAGGCGGTCAGATTGGAGAGGGTGCAGGCTGGGCTGAGTGACACCCCCCCCCCCCCCGCACGAATTTCGTGCACCGGGCCTCTAGTATTTTCTATCATTCTAGACTTAGTGCTAGGGTGCAAGGAGAAAAGAAATGACCCCAAAGAAAGTTCTTGCGTTAGAAGAGCTGTAGCTGAGCCCTAACTGGTTTGGCTCAGTGGATAGAGCATCGGCCTGCAGACTGAAAGGTCCCAGGTTCGATTCCAGTCAAGGGCATGTACCTTGGTTGCGGGCACATCCCCAGTAGGAGGTGTGCAGGAGGCAGCTGATCGATGTGTCTCTCTCATTGATGTTTCTAACTCTCTCTCCCTCTCCCTTCCTCTCTGTAAAAAATCAATAAAATATATTAAAATAAATAAATAAAAGAAGAGCTGTAGCTGAGGAGAAAAACATCCATTAAGCAAATATAATTAAAATACAAACATATGTGGCTATAGAAACAGAAAAAACATACACTACTAACTATACCAGAAAGTCTGGAAAATCTAAGCAGTGGAAGTCAATAGTCTTAAAGAGCAAGCATAAATACACTATGAACAAAAAATAGGGTATTGTAGACAAGCATTAATAGTATGTACAAAAGTAAAAAAAACACAAATGACCATCTAACAGTAATAATTACTAATCCTATATAATAAAAGCCTAATATGCTAAGTGTCTGATCATCCGTTCAATCAAACCATAATATGCTAATGATATGCTAAAGTCGCTCACCGCTCACTATGACGTGCATTGACCACCAGGGGGCAGACGCTCCAACAGGTAGGTTAGCTTGCTGCTGGGGTGTGGCCAATCGAGACTGAGCAAGACAGGCTGAACATGCCCTAGAGCCCTCCTGCAGTCCCTCCCTGGCTGGCCAACCTCCCGCGTCCCTCCCCAGCCCCAACTGTGTACTGGTGGGGTCCCTTGGCCTGGCCTCTGCCCTCTCACAATCCGGGACCCCTCGGGAGATGTTGGAGAGCCAGTTTTAGCCCGATCTCGCAGGTCAGGCTGAGGGACCCCACTGGTACACGATTTCGTGCACTGGGCCTCTAGTGATGTAATATAAATCTTGCCTATTACATAATTGAGCCATGAGTGGCTAAATATATTCTGAAATAAAGTCAACAAAGAGTAGTACTAAACTCTCAAGTATTCATTTCTGTTTGCAAAGAACACCCGCTCTAATCTCTCCCATTTCCAATTCAATTCTGGCCCAAACCTACTTTCCCAACCTCATTTTGTATTATTTATCAGAATCTAGTCATACCAGATTATAAACCATTTCTCAAACAAGCCATGTATTTTCTTCCTGTGTCTTTGTTGAAATTGTTCTCAGCTATCCAAAGTTCTATTCATCCTCAGGGCTCATTTCAAATGCTATCATTTTATGAAACCTTCCATTTATCTCACCTCCAGGAACTATTCTTTTCTTTCACAGAACTCAGATTATACTGATTATGTGTCTAATTCTGCTTTGCTTTTATTTTTAGCATATGCTTAGTTTTAATCACAAAGAAATCAGGGATAAGATTTCAAAAAGATTAGGATTCCAGACTGTTGTGATGACAGAGGTGTCAAAAATGAAAACAGCAACCATATCTGAAATTTCTATCCTAGTGAGTCACATGATGCCAAGTCTCAAAAAAACTCTGGGCAACAGCCTTTGAAATACTAATTTTAAGTATATTCAAAATCTTCAAAACCTCCTTAAAATCTTTAGATTCTTTTTAAACCATGTCCACTCACTTGTGAAAAGAACTGACACGAGCAAGGCAATAAGGGGGGTGGGAGGACGGGCAATGTACCTTTTTCCTTCCATTTATAAACTACTAAAATTGAGGATGACGCTCCGATGGAGCATGTTCTTATCACTTGCACTAACTTTGGAATAGTTCCATTATTTACACTAAAAGTTGTAAAAAGGGCTTAAGAGTCCTCAAAAGAAACTGTAATAAACTAAATATATTTTTCAATCTCCAGGCAAGAAACTGGTATTAACCAGCTGGCTACAGAATACAAATCAAGACAATTGAAGCATCAGCACCAATATCCTTTTTCATCTGCTGATGTGATGAAACATTTATTTTATGTACAACTCATGAAGTACTTGTCATCTTCTTAAAGTACTGATGCTTTTTATATCCCTAGTTTCTTGCACATTATAATCAATACCATCTGTTCAATATTTTCATATTCTGTGAATGGACTTAACACAAGTCTCAAAAGAGGGGCTACTTAAGGTCTTTCTAGCCTGAGCAAAACTAACTATTTGAGGGGGAGGAAATTGCCTATCTTAACATGTTAGCCAAGTAGTCAAAAAGAAGATAATACCACCTTTGATTTATTGGGAACCTTACTGAGAGAAAAATTAAATCTTTCTGTTGACTTCTACAAGAAAGAAAAAGTAATCATACACTTTGGTTACTTACAGTATAGATTCCTGGGCCCAACCCCAGGTCTACTCAAACTTTCTGTGGAACAGAGAACAGGAATTTTCTCTGCTTTTGACACTCTGTCCAGAATACTCCTAACGGGAGGAAAAAGGTGGTGCCAAAACGATCATGACAAGTAATGCTAGCATTAGCTTTATGAATTAAAAATAATATATAGAGGATGGTGTTTCAGGGACAGTGTACTTATCATCTGACTTGACTGCCCAAATCACCTCAAGATAATATTCTATGACCCACAGAATGGCCCTGCTGAATATAGTTTCTCCACAAAAAAACAAGAACAAAATCTACCTCTTGATAAACATGACATTAATGAATTTTCTGAGAAACATAATAATGAGAGGGGAGGGGGGGGAGAGAAAGAACTTCCTAAAAATGGTAAGTTCAGGGAGCTATTCTTTAGCTGGATCAAGTTCCATAATAGCAAAGCCCAGACAAGTCACTAAGAGGAGCATATAGATACTGAATGCACACACTCCCACACCTCACAGACAGACACATAACAAGTGAGGGTAAGTCTCAGCTACCATTTACTGAGCACCCACTATGTAACACACTATGCTAGACTTCAGGGATATAAGTAGAGAAAGATCCCTGTGATTCTCCCATAACTACTTTGGCCTTACACCCATTTCACAGATAAAAAAACCAAAGTTTAAGAAGCATCCCATGATCAAACTGGAAACACAAAGTGTGGCCTGCATAAGAACTCAACTTACATCTTTTCCACTGTATCATGGCACCTGAAAGCCGTAACTGAGGGGAAAAATAGTATTTCTTCTTGGTATTTATATCTACTCAAACCCGTCTGCATGAAACCAAAAGGTTTCATGGCCTTACCCAGGTGAGTTACAAAATAACATATATGATTTTAGTCTAGTGGGGTTGGTAGCTATCACTGTTACCTTATACAAGCAACACTTATATATAGCTATTAGATTTAGGCAATGCTCTAAATATTAGGGACATATAAACTCATTTAATATTCACAATCGACATATGAGGTAAGCATTGTTATTACTGTCATTTTTATAGATGATGAACTGAGGAAAGGATAGGTTAAATAAAGTTCCCAAGTTGTTAAATGATGGAGCCAGAAATTTTAAGTACAGAATCAAGTTTACATTAGCATTCATGCTTTTAATACCACTTGTAAATATAGACACAAACTTGAAATGTTAAGAAAGCACAGAAATAACACAATACCTATCCACAATATCTTCAGATGTGTGATTTTGGTTATTAATGCTCTGTGACCTAAACAAAGATAACTGTTCCTCTGGCAGCAAGATAAAATCCTGACTACTCTTTTCATGACTCCCTTAAATATTTCAAGTGCCATTTTTCAAGCCCTTTTCTCTCTCCATTTCAGAGTATTTATCACATGAATAGTACTATCTATGTAATGCTCTATTTCTTTTCATGAGGCTTGGCATTACAATTTGGCCAAATATACAAGCTGAGATCTTCACAGATTTTATAGACGGGCATCTTTCCTACCAAGCTTTTGTACAGGTCTCTTAAAGATCAGAGCAAGACCATCAAGCAGGAAGTGACTAAATATTTTGCTCAAGTAATTAATATTGTTAGGGCCAGATAACACAGAATTGAGGTTAACAAAAATTGATCTTTCCAAAACTGCAATTCAAAAACTTGTCTCTTAATGCTAATGTCCATAGTGTCTAAAATCTTCTTATATTTATAAACTTAATTATATTTAAAATAGTTTAAAATACCATTTTGCTAAGTATTAACTTATCACCACCAGACTAAGACTTAGTTTCAGTAATGACATTTTAAAAATCCACTTGACAAATATCTGAAATCTAGAGTTATTTAATCCCAATTTTCTACCTCTGGTACAAAATCAATGACAGTCATTCCAAAGACAATGTTATGGTCCACGATTTAGCCCTGGCCAGAGTGGCTCAGTTGATTAGAGCATCGTCCCATACACCAAAAGGTGGCGGGCCCAATTCTCAGTCAGGGCACATACCCAGGTTTCGGGTTTGATCCCAATTGGGGCGCCTATGGAAGGCAATCGACTGGTGTTTCTCAGAGCAATCTCTCTCTCTCCTTCTCTTCCTCTCTCTAAAATCAATTAAAAAAAAGAAAAAAAGCAGGACCACTTTTACTCTCTAGACTCTTAAATCTAATAAAATCTATTACAGGCGTAATAGCTCTTGACACTGCCTTCATTAATTTAAATATTTAAGTGTCTGCTAAGTCACAAACACAGTTAGGAACTAGAGACACCAAGATTATGTAAAATATGATACATGCCCAGAGGGAAAAATGGGTCATTGCAAGCCACTCTAACTACATATACAAAAGCCAAAGATCAAGATAGATAAGGTGTATTCTGGCAACAAATAATATAGCTAGACTGTAGTACATATGGTGTGCAGTGCCAGATGATGCTGATGAACTGGGATGAGGCCAAATTTTAAAGTACCAGCAACTGAAATTTAACCTTTAGGCCAGTGGTTCTGAGGCCGCACGCACATCAGAATCACCTAGAACAACTTTAGGGAAGAAAAAAAAAGATGCTGGGTACTCCATCCCCAGACCAAATCAGAATTTCTTGGATACATGCATTTGAATATTTTAAATGTTCCTCGGGCTATTCTAGTGCACATCCAAGGTCATGAACCATTAAAATCGCAGAAGAAAGACAGGAAGATTACTGGATAAAGAAGTGACATGATGAAACTTGTGCTTAGGAAGACAAGTGGCAATGGAAGATTAACAGACAGAAAGAGAGTAGAGGCAGCGATATGAACTAAGGCAGTGGTAGAAGCTAAGAAGCACTGTAGTCAGGAGTCATTCTGCTGGTAGAATCAACAAAGATGAAGAAATCTGGGTGTTAAGGAAAAATCATAAAGAGAAAGAAACAGACAGGACCAGGGTGGAATTTTGGTGAGAACAAACATCATGTGGTCTATATGGCACTGAATGAGAATTGTAAGAATAACTAAGGTTGAAGTTTGATTATTCCAGAACACAACTCACAGAGACCTCCCAAACTGGCCATTTTGGCTGTACTTACGCTGTGAAATCTGCAGCCGCTGTAGCTGCTTTGGTGGCATCCTTATTCAATGTTGCACCCCAAACAGCACCCTTATGACCCAAAAAAGTTCCAATCCAGTCTCCTGTATCCCCCTGGCGTAGCATAGGTTTACCATCTAAAAAATATTTAAAAAGACATGTGATTTAGAGGTTTAGATTATTTTAAACCTTAGATTCAAACATAAAATGATCATGCTCAATAACAAAGTGGAAAACTGCATTTGCTATCTACCTATTCTCTCTGAGGTCATTAAGGAATGCCAGAAATAAATTAGCTTATCCTATATAATAAAAGCCTAATAGGCAAATTGTTCGACCAGGAGTTTGACTGCTCGCTATGACGTGCACTGACCACCAGGGGGTGGCACAGAACATGGCGGGTGTCAGTGACACAGTGCTGGCAGCGGGTGGCAGTGGAGGCGTTGCCAGCCCTGATGGGCCCCAAGGAGAGCAGGACCATGGTGGGATGGTGGAGCAGGTGAGTGGGCAGCGCCAGGCCAAGGCAGGTGCAAGCGGGGCCTGATCGCCCTGCAGACAGTGACCAGGGTCGGCAGCAGAGGGCAGGGCTACCGCCCAGCTCCCAGGCACTAAGGGGGGGGGGGGGGCAGCTGGCGGCCAGAGCAATCGCCCTGCAGATGGGATGGTGGAACAGGGGTTGTGGGGCTGTGAGCTGGGGCCCATCCCCACAGGCCACCCCAAGGGATCCCACCCGTGCACGAATTCATGCACTCGGCCTCTAGTAGTTAATAAGAGGGAGGGAGAGGGTGGGGCAAAAGTAGGTTTACAGTTGGTATAGACAATAACAACACAATAATTAACAATACTGCAAAAATAAGCTGTATTTCATGTACTCAACATCTGTATATACATCGGTTAACTAAATAACTCATTACCTTAAGAACTGAGCTCTCTGGAAAGCATTTGTAATTCGTTAAGAGAATACTGATCCGCATCAAAATCTAGAACCGAGTCTCATTTTGGATAAACTTGCTAACCTAAATCTCAGTGTCCATTTGCAAAATGGGGCTAATATCACAAAGGAACATCCAATGAGGTAATGGGAGTGACGAGTCTTTGTAAAATAAGGTATTACTGAGTCTGGCCTGTTTTCTACATTTCCCAAACCTCTGAAAGATATTTACAGTCTCGACGAGTGAGCAGTCCCACTTCTCCAGAAATAGCAATAAAAGTAAAAGGAGAAGCCTTCGTTGGAGAAAAGCTGCTCTAGGCTCCAGCTGCGGGATCCCCCACACCTCTGCTCACACCAAGGCTGAGACCCCCACCTCCCATGGGCACTGGGGTGCCGGCTCCACTCCCTTTCGGCCCGGTCCCAGCCCTCTGGAAACTCGGATCGGGGGGCCCTGCTCACCTTTGCACGCGCTGATTAAGAAATAGCCGTAAGGCGTGATGCCACTGAAGGCCAGGTCCACCACAGGCCGCGTGTGGCCGGAGCAGGTGAGCGGAGTCTGCCTCATCGCCATGGCGGCGCGGACCGAGCGAGCGGGCCGGGGAGCCGAGGATCGTCTTGTTCTTTTCTCTCAACCGCAGTGCCTCCGGCTCCGCAAGGCCCCCGCCCTGACACCGGGAAACGGGCAAAGGAGGCCAATCCGGCAGCCCCGAGGTCAGGAGAGGGTTAGGGATGGGGCAGGGAGTCAGCGACCGGCGACCGACCGCCTCCCAGGGAGGGAGAGGGAGGGAGGGAGGAAAGTAGGGGAAGGGGAGAACCAGAGAACCGCCAGCCACGACCCACACCGTCCACACCGCCACCGGCCGGAAGTTACGTTCAATGACGCTCAGCGTCCGCCGGAAGTGACCTCTCGGCGGGAAGGCGGGTGTGCTTGGTAGCAGGGGAGACAGTGAGACAGCAGCGCGCAGGCGCGAATTCCGCACACGTGGGGCACGTGACGCTGGCCCCGCGCCGTCTTGGTTTGGCACCTGGGGGCGCTCTAGGCTCTTTGGTGCAGGCCTCGCTGATCTCCGACCTGAAACCTCCTTGCTGTTATCCCTGGGCCGAGCTCGCCCGGTGCCGCGAAGCTGTTCAGCTCCGCCCAGACCCTGTACCTGGCGGATCCTGTGGGTGACGTACCGAGCAGCGCCACCAGGACTGCGGTCGGTATCAGAACATACAGACAGTAAAACCAGAGTTGTTCTCGGTGGCGGTCCAAACCAGCAAAGAGCGTCTAAGAACTTTTTTTTTTTTCAATTTGTATTAACTATATAGGTAGCACCTCTGGCATTGTTTACAAGGAAAGCCCTTAAGAAAAGTAATTTCCCCAGCCACCCCTTCTGTTATGTAACATTGCTGTGTTGCTAGTGTTTTAGAGATTGAGTGTTATGTGGCTTTAAATGCAGTGAATTGCAAATTATTTTTCTTTTGAGGAGTTCAGAGAACTCTAGAGCAGGGGGTCCCCCAAGATTTTTTATGAAATACTCGGGTTAGTAAAATGGGACCCCGCACTCCAATATACAGATAATCATTTGTAAATTACATACTAAACTAAACTTAAGTAGAAACTCTGGTATTGTCTTCCTACCGGCAGCCCATTTTGGGTATCGGTGTTCTGTGTATCAGCCAGAACTGTTGATTGATTGCTCATGCGAAAGCTTTCCTAAGCAGGAATGGCCCTTTCTTTGGGCAAGTTGTTTCTCTCCGTTGAGGTAGAATTTAAACCGAAAACAGCAGACATTTTTGTGGCTTATTCACTCTTTTATCCCCAAGGCCATAATGTCGTGGCACATACCAATACATATTCACCCAGCACAAATCTCCTTAATGTTTCCTTATCCACCATCATCTTTTTTGTGTGATAAACATGTATTGCCATTCAAGAATCAAGCCTGAAGACTTGAATGGGGACTTGAAGTACTTCCCTATTCTAAGTCCTTAGCATGTTCAACACTTACTATATATTTTTTCCATTATCTTTCGTTCTACTCCCTCTCTGTGCCAACCTCACCCAAAGGTCCAACACACACCCATACACATACTCCATGCACACACTGCATACACACACCTAAGAGCTCCTTAATGGCAATGGTTATGACTTTGTCGTGTTTGTACTCTGGTACCAGAAGAGTGAATGGCATTTATTCATGGATAGAGAATGCTCAACAAATGCTTGTTTAGTGATTACATAAATAACTGCATTACTGATGGAGGTAAATGAAGAAAAGATACAACTCAAGTTAAAACAACTACTTAGTAAAATATTAAGGTCCACATATTGCTCATTTTGTCTAGGTAAATATGTAACTGATAATTCCTTTGTCTCTAAAGAATGTATGTTTCCTGCTCATTTGTATTCTGACTTGTAAAAGTGTTGTCATGATCAACTGCCTTCAAAGTTGGTTTAATATTAGAACACAGATGAATGCAATTAATATGATCAACCACATTAAAAGTCTAAAGGAGAAAATTGATATCAATAGATGTGTAAAAAGTTCTAGTGACAATTTAACATTCATGATAAAAACTTCTAGAAATAGAAGGGACCTGATGGAATATCCTAAAGAAACATCACACCTAATGATGAAACATTGAAAGCATTCCCTATTATGTGGGGTACATGGGAGTAGGCAGGGAGAGCCTTCCGGTGGAAATACTGGTCTGATACTTCTGAAAGGAGAGTGGGAAATAAAGAGGATTGCATAGAAACAGACTTAGACTACAGTGCATATCTGAAAAAAAGTCTTGTCCAAGCAAGTACCTGGCATAACTCACTTCCATTCACATTAATTGATGAGATCTGGGACAGGTGGCCACACATGGAGCCACAAGAGGGTCTGGACAGTATAGTCTGGCTGGGCATTCATGTGCTCAGGAAGACAAGGAGAGGAAATGTGAGTGTGCCAGAAAAAGGCTCAGGCAGTTACTTATTTCAATTTGCTTTCTTCCCTTCGAGTTGTATCTTTTCTACTGCACTCTGTGTGCTTTCTACACTTTATTTTACTTTGCTTTGAGTCAATTATCTTTCATACTGCTTCAAATGTAGTTTTTATATATCATTTGTTAACGTAAAAATAAAAGGTTAAAGGTAGAGGCAGCAAGTATTTATTTGAAATTAAAAAAAAAAGAATTAAAGTTATTGGAAGCACTTATTCAGGCAGAAACCCAAATAATATTCATTTAGGAGGTGAAAGCAAGGGTATTTATGACAAAGGGAGGGGAATAATTACATGAATAAAAGAAAGGAATTTTTATTCTTGTTAATAAGCCAAGGAAGCAACTTCTATAGGTGCAAATAAGCTAAGCTATTCTTTAGGTATACATGGTAGTGGTAATTCTAAAGGATGTCTTTGATATTCATTCTGGTAGTCAGGATGTATGTGTTCCTGTTAGCTTTGCAAATAGCTGCTTAGAATACACTGTTGCTTTGGCCCAGTTTAAAGGTTATTTTGTTCCTTTCAAACATTTCAAAGGTTTGAGGAGTAGGAGATGCAAAGCAGTTTCTCTGGGATGGCAGCTCCAACTCTATTTTGAATTGGCTCCATTTATATTATTTTTCACATATTGATGGTGTTTTTTAAAAAAATATTTTTATTGATTTCAGAGAAGAAGGGAGGAGAAAGAGATAGAAACATCAATGATGAGAGAGAATCATTAATCAGCTGCCTCCTGCATGCCCCACATTGGGGATCGAGCCTGCAACCTGGGCACGTACCCTGACTGGGAATCTAACCGTAACCTCCTGGTTCATAGGTCAACACTCAACCACTGAGCCATGCCAGCTGGGCTATTCATGGTTTTTTGTTGTTTTTTTTTTTATGTTTTTATTGATTTTTAGAAAGAGAGGAAGGGAGAGAGAGATAGAAAAATCAATGAGAGAGAAACATTGATTGCCTGCCTCCTGCATGCCCCCTACTGAGGATTGAGCCCACAACCTGGGCATGTAACCTGACCAAGAATCGAATCAGCAACCTCTTGGTGCATGGGTTGACGCTCAACCACTGAGCCACACCAGCCTGGCCACGCTCATGTTTTGTTTTTTATTTCAGTTTCTTTCCTTAACCCCGCCTTTGCATCTTCATTTGTTTTCACATTATTTCTTATTTTGTCTCTTGTTATAGAGAGTTCATATTTTTTACTTTTTTTAGAGCACATAGGGAAATTTTTGTCTAAACATTTCATTTTTTTAGTAATTCTTTGTCTTTTACATTTATTTTCTTTTATTTAAAAACAATACATTTTTCAATGCAGAGATCCCATACCACTCATTGTTAAATGGTGACCGTTGTATTTATTTAGTCTGTTATTTGTGCAAGAACAGTGAAAGTGTACTCTTTTTTATTCTCCTCCCTCTTTTATGGGAAATCGTTTTGTTTATATACTTAGAACTTTAGCTAGAAGAATGAAGGTTAGTTTATGATTTTGAAATGAAATCAGCTGCTTGTAGGATGAGAAATCTCAAATTGTATGTTAAATGAAGAAAAGGGAGACTCCATTTGAATACATTGGGTACTGCTTCAACCTTAGGGTTTTGAACAATAAGATCAGCTGTTACGGTTTTGTAGATAGAGATAGACATGGAGGCAGAGGCAGAGGATAGTTTGATTGGATAAAATGAGACTGCCCTCCCCTCACCATCACCTACACTTTTCCGTGAGGAAATACTACATTGTCCGAAAGAATCCATTTGGAGCTGGCACTGGTTTCCCTAAATGATTTATAAAGAGCGATTCCAAACTAAAGTGATAGTTCTAGTAATATGGACATGCTCAGGGGGAAAAAACAGAAGATGCCTATCCAGAAATTCAAGGATTACTTTTTCCCAAAAGGATAGAGTCAAAGTCACATCAATGTGAAGATTATGTCTTCCTCGTATCCCACTAGATCATGTTGTGCTAAGAAGAAAATTAATACTCATGGAGGTGCGTTGTTCTTACAGGTGGAAGTGTCAGTAGCACTCACGGAGGAAGAGACCAATAATTAGATCACTCACCTTTTTTCCCTCACAAAACAGAGCCCACGGGGCCCCTGGAAAATCCCTGTGTTCCTCTGGCAAACCCCAGGCCTAGGGGAAACTCCATCACCATCTGGCCTGTGTAGTTTAACACACACAGTGATGTAGCTCCTTTCTCATGTGGGGAGAAGCTGCGTTTCCCCAAGAAACGCAGTGGGGACTTTAGAGAGTGAAGGCTTGAGCAGCTTCTGCAGGAAGAAGGTTGGAGTTTGAGGAAATAGAGTTCAGAAACAAGTGGTGGCCATCTGAAGGCCTAAATGCTGAGGCCTTTCCTCCCTTCCTTTCTCCCTGGTGTGGTATAAGAAAAAAGAATTAAAGTCACCACTCCAGGGATCTTCTACTGTGTAGTTATTGGGAGTACTTATTTAACTCTTCTATAAAAATAGCTGCTTAAGCGGCCATCGCCACTCAAGCAGATAGGAAGTCTCCAAGAAACCAGCTGTAAAGCAAATCCCTTCTTCCTCCCCAGGGTTGCAGTTTTTCTCTGACGCCTCCTGCTGGAAGAGCCTAATATAGCACCCTGAGAAGTAGTATTTCTGTCTCTAGTCGCATCTCTCTTTAGTCTAGTGCAGTGGTCGGCAAACTTATTAGTCAGCAGGGCCAAATATCAACAGTGCAACGATTGAAATTTCTTTTGAGAGCCAAAAACCGACTTCTGCGCATGGGCCACGAAGTTTCAATCGCACTGTACGTGCGCGCCCGCACATGGTATTTTGTGGAAGAGCCACACTCAAGGGGCCAAAGAGCCGCGTGTGGCTCGCGAGCCGCAGTTTGCCGACCACTGGCCTAGTGATTCTCACTCCAAGCTGTATGATAATACCATCCGGGCCACTTGGTAAAATAGCTCATTTTTAAGGATCCGGGTTTAATTGTTTTGGACTGGAGTCTGGGGATCAGCATTTTTAAAGCTACCCATGTAGTTCTAAAATGCAGCTAGCTTTGAAACTCATTATTTTAGACTGCCTTCCATATTAGTATCAAATTATTTTATTATTATTTTGTGCTGTGCAAATCCAATAATGTCAGTTGATTGCCTAAAGGTTGGTTATAAAAAGGCCACAGCTTGTCTCATCCTGTGGGTAGTAGCCCTTGTGGGCAGCCTAGTGGGGGTGGGGGTGTCTTCCTGTGAGCTTTGAGGTGACACAGCCCATCTTACACCACGATGGCCCTCTTGTGCTACATCAGCCACAGAAAGCTGATAACTGCCTGTTGTTTTCAGGCACTACACCTGGGGCACTTGTCACACAGCAATAGTTAACTAAGACAGCATGCACAAGAATTCAGTGTAGGGGGTTGATGTGGATGCCCCCCCTTTCGGTACTCTGTTCAGCTGTTGCAGGGACCCTGCTGCGTTCTAGCTGATCTCTGGTGTATGGACTAATGTGGACCTCTGGTGGCCTCCCATGCACCCCACATTCCCAAGGCTTCCCACTGCCTCTGTCCTCCTCAGTCCCTGTGCTGGCCTTCACCTCATGCCGGGTCAGCCAAGGCATCAGCTGCCTTCTAATCTGGACAGGGAAGCCTGGAACTCGGTGTGACCCCAGGTCTGGCATCCTCCACGCCCCTACGGCTAACCAGGCCCCTACAGAGCTGCCTAAGGATCATCCGATTTTAGGCCCATTTAACACTGAATTCTGGGCACCAATCCACACCCTGGGATGTATGTATGTAGCAACTAAAGTCTCACCACGATGAAGCCCATAAAAGGCTTATCACAGCCTATAGCACAGACTGGTGCAGGAAGGAAAGTAGGCGTGGGGTGGAGGGAGGGGAGTGTCCCAGGCCCCTGAGCCGTGGAGAGAGCAATGTACTGAGACTAGGTTTCTTGGAAGTGCACAGCAAAAATGTCCCACCTGGCAGGAGGCCACGGTGAAGGTGCTTTGAACATCTGTCCCCTGTGCAAAGGGTATGACGAGCCTGGTGCTGTGAGCTGGGCCAGCGGCTTCTGCTGGCATAGGATGTGTCCTGATGCCTGGGTCTCTGTGTGCTGATGGCCCGATAACAGAGGCAAAGGCGGTTACATGGATGCACAGCCTGGGAGCACCTTCATCTGTACCAGGTTGTGGTCGGAAGGCAGCTCTCAGTGAGGCCTGAGACAGTGCATGGCCTCTTGGGTAGGCTGAGCAGACTTCTTAACCTGCCAACAGCTCTGGACTATGCGCTCGCTCGGCCTCGGGGCACAGTGTGGCCACCCTGCCCTAGGGCAGTGGTGGAAAGAGGGTGGGGTATGGTCACCTGGAGCCCCTGGGAACCCTGCAGGCCTTTCCTGTTGGCACCAACCCCAGGAAGAGCTGCGGTGACTGAGGAATGTCCTGTGGGAACCCCAGCGACATGGACTAAGGGGCCAGGAGGGAGCCTGATCTTCAGACCACAGCAGCTGAGCTGGGATGGACCCCCGGTGCTGGCCCTTGGTTGGTCAGTGCTAATTCAGGACTCATGCCTGGATTCCAGCGAGGACACCTGCTGCCCAGCCCTCGGGCTGCCCCAGGCAAGGAGGCCTGTCCTCTAGCTAAACCCCTGAGAATCTCCAGGTGCAGGTTCAAGAATCAGGGCCTGTGAAGACCTTGTGCCCTCTGCTCTCTAGGAGCTGGGCCTGCAGTCAGGGTGCTTGGAGGCAACACGGCACCATAGAGCCCAACCCACACTCCTCCGGAGAGCTGGCCATCTAGGGAGTGACAAGCCTGTTCCTAGCGAGCGTCCCTCACCTGCCAAAAGACAATCCTCAAGTTCCCTGCTCCAAATATAAAGCATACAGCTACCCTCAAGCCAGCAAATGCCCATTGCAGGTCCTAGAGCTGGTCCTTAAGCACCGAAGGCACCAACACAGGCTGCTGTCTGTGAGGAGATGGGTGGGAGGGTGTGGGGGCACAGCTGTGGAGGGACTGAGAGAGGCCCACAGTTCTAGTGTAGAGCAGGGTCCCCTCAGCCACTCTGGAGTATTGGCTGCAGGGTGTGTGTGTGTGTGTGTGTGTGTGTGTGTCCCAGTGTCTCCAGGGGGCAGCACCAAGGGGGCCAAGGATGCAAGGTTGCAGCCAGCCTGCAGAGACTAGGGGACTGACCCTCAGTCCCTGCTGCAGGCTGATGTATGGTGAGTAACCAGCTTCCCTGTGGCTCATCTATGAACTCAGTGTAAACGGGAAACACAGGTGTGGCCATCACCTGCCTGGGGTGCTGGCTCTCTGACCTCATCCCTGGAATTCTAATCAGAAACAGGGAATAAGGTGCTCACCCAACACCCTGTTATGGCCAGATAATATGCTGATGGCAGCTATGCAGCCAGACAATATCATGACAAGCATCTACAAGGCTGGATAATATTGCAAAGAGAGCTACAGGCCTCGCAATATCACAGCAGGCCAGACAATACCTCTACAGGCAGCTACAGGGCCAGACAATAACACACCAGCAGCTACATGGCTATGTCTGTGAAGATAATAACAATAAGGGGTGGGGGGAGGAGAAATACTCACAATATGGTCTTGAATGGAAAGAGCCTACTTGATTTTTAACCCAATATTTACATTTTTACGTTGTATTTACTATATCAATGAAGAGCAGAAAGTTTGTAAGGAAACACACCAGTGTCAGCAGTGTTATATTAGAGGTGGGTCAGCACTGGAATACTTTGCCCACCCTACAGTGGGTGACTCGTGGTGAACTAGTTGTCTGCCTCCCACCGCCTGGCTCACTGCCCAGTGACCCCGTTGGCAAACCTGGGAATTACCAACCACTTTTGAGAGCTGGTGCCTCCAGCAGAGCCTGCAGAGCACCTCCCCGCAGGGCTGGCCAAGCTGGCTGTCTCTAGGGAGACATGGAGTGCCACGTGTGCTTTCTGGAGGCAGTGAAGGGCCCGGGGCGGCTTGTTCCCTTCTCAGCCCCTCAGGCTAAATCTTGACAGCCTGACCGTTACTGGCAAGGGCGCCTCCCTGGTTGTCAGATGGAGCTGGGGATTGTCAGGGATTCCGGCCCAGGGGCTCCTGGCAGCCACATTTCATTTCAGAAGAAAAAGCCCCTTTGTCAGCCCTCCAGAGTGAAGCCACCACAAGGCCTCCGCCCTCGTAGTTTCCCTGCCCCGCCCTGCCCTGTCTTCTTTGAGGCCACCGCCTCAGTGCACCTGACACGAGGCTTGCAACCAGGGCAACAATGGGAGGCAACGGCAGTTCATCCCAGGCAAATCTCCTGAACCTGTCCCCAGGGTCCTCTTGTCTCTGACTTAGTGTCCCAAAGCAGACCAGCCTCGGCTAATCTCCCCAGCCCTTTTCTTGTTTCACTGTCCCCAGTTTTAATAAACATCTAAAAGTCACCTGGTCTCGTGTTGTGAAATGGTTTGCCTGCACAAAGTCAAGACTCCATACACTACCAGCCATCCCTAGGCAGACCCGCCAAGCATGAGGCCCCCTTTCCAGTGACAGTATCATGCCATCCAATTCTATTTTAATTAGGCCTACCTCAGTACTTAAAAGGGGGCCGAAATTCCCTTCAGCCTTTAATTTCCTTTTGCTTTTATATTTGAGTTAGACTTTTTAAGCTTGCAGATGATAACCACAGGGATTACTTAGCCTAGCTACGGTACTCAAGGCTGAGGAGATGGCCACCCTCCCATGTATACGAATCCTGCATTGGCAGAGACCTAAGAACTGGGTCAAATGAAATCAAATTCCCCAAAGTCAGAGAGTGGGAGGAGAGGGGGGTACTCCTGTGGGGGACTACCCTGATGACATATCTGTGTAAGAATGGTTTTAAATTTTGTCCGAAATAATATATTCAGGGATAGTGATAAATATTTCTAAAATTTTGGAGGATAATAGATATTTAGGCAAGATTTCAAAAATTACTGTAGCCCATTTATCGCCACTGTTTGAATATAGTGTATTATACCAGTACACATCAAAGAAATCTGAAATCCTCACTAGTTTTCTCTATTCCTTTCTTTCCAAAGTCAGATTGCTTGTCAAAAATCATTCCTCTCTGTTTCCCTTCAGTTAGATGATGACTTATTCTCCTGGCAGTACACTTTCAATTTACAATAAACAGCTCCCAGGGAATGAGTCAAATTTGGTAGGCTCAAACCCGTTTTTCTGCCAGATCAACTGGGCCTTTTGCTCTCGGACACGTGAGGCGCATTTCTAATGTCTAAATTTAAGGACTGAACATTATATTCAGAGAGGATTACTACATAATAAAAAAAATATATTAGCACATTGTAATTTTTCATGGTTTTTCTGATTTAAAAATATGTTATTTATAAAAAAAATTTTAAAGAGTCTAAAAGCTCAAAGAAGAAAACTTAAAATCGCACATAATTTCTCCACTCAAGACAAGTATCGTGCAAGTGGCTATAAAACCAATTATATGGGTTTGTACTTGGAGAAATCTAGTATTTTTGCATTTTCATCATTTCCCCTGGTGAAATTTTATTATTTGGAGTTCTATTGCTAATGATAATGATTTCAAAGATAGTAGCAAAAAAATATAGTGTGTTTTGGTCTTAAACCAGATGTCAACCTATATTTAAAAACAAAACCACTTTTGTAAATTAACATTTTATTTTCTTTACTTGATGTTTAGGTTAAATATTTTTCTTATATATGTTAACACTTAGGGCTACAAATGAACCCCGAGGCATAAACCGTGGCCATTTGACTGCATCGATCTTCCCTAGGATAACAGAATTTCCAAATGCTGTGCTTGCTACTCTCCAGTTTTCTGTGGGGCCTCAGCAAGTTAATTATCTGCTTTGTGTGCTTAATCCTCTTAGAGTGCAGTCCTCATCACTTCTGCTCTCGATGCCATTCCATGAGGATGAATGTTTCTCTTTATACTCTGGGTATAGAAATGGGGGAAAAGTAATCAAAATAAGAGAACAGGGAACCTAAGTTTTGCCTCAAACTAATAAGTAGATCTTGGATGTCTACAGAATTCAAAATGTCTGCCTCAGTTCTTTGGTACATTTTAGAGCATAATTTGAATTTTAAAATAAATATTCAAATGAAATTGCTTTTCAGTTATTTCCCTCATCTACTCAAAAATAGCACCATCTGTGCCTATTAATTGCTATTTGATGTGAGTATAAAGTGAATTTTAAAATAAATGGAATTATATACATTTTTTCAAATCATTTCACATTCATTCATTCAAAGAATATTTGTGGAAGACTGTGATAGATTAACAAGACATGGCTTTTATATAGAGTCTAGTGAAGGAGACCAAAGAAAATATAATTATAATGTATATAAAAATAATTTATTTAGTGCTGCTGTGTTCCAGGAAGTGTCTTAAAGGTTAGGCACAGAGCAATGAACAAAACATATAGCATTCTGCTTTCATGAGGCTTCCATTGTAGTGGGAGCAGACAGAGAATAGATAAATAATCAAGTCATATACATGGTGCAGAACATGGCGATGAGCTTTATGGGGGGGGGAGGGGAAATGATGGAATATAGGGAGTGCCATTGATATAGTCACATCTTAGCAAAGTCTTGAAGGGAAAATAAAGGAGTAAGCCATGTGGATGCCTGCATGAACATTTCATGGGAAAGGAAAAGCAAGGAGGCTGCCAGAGCTTGAGTGGAGAGATCATGATGGAGATTGGTAGGAAATGCAGCGAGAGAGGTAATGGAGGGGCTGCTGGGGAAGTCATATACTATGAGGTCTGTGGACATTGTAAGGATTTGGGCTATTAACCTAGAGCAGTGGTCGACAAACTCATTAGTCAACAGAGCCAAATATCAACAGTACAACGATTGAAATTTCTTTTGAGAGCCAAATTTTTTAAACTTAAACTTCTTCTGCCCTAGCCGGTTTGGCTCCGTGGATAGAGCGTCGGCCTGCAGACTGAAGGGTCCCAGGTTCGATTCCGGTCAAGGGCATGTACCTTGGTTGCGGGCACATCCCCGATGGGGGGCGTGCAGGAGGCAGCTGATCGATGTTTCTCTCTCATCGATGTTTCTAACTCTCTATCCCTCTCCCTTCCTCTCTGTAAAAAAATCAATAAAATATGTTTAAAAAAAAACAAAAAACAAAAAAAAAAAACTTAAACTTCTTCTAACGCCACTTCTTCAAAGTAGACTCGCCCAGGCCGTGGTATTTTGTGGAAGAGCCACACTGAAGGGGCCAAAGAGCCGCATGTGGCTCGCGAGCCACGGTTTGCCAACCACTGCCCTAGAGTGAGATAAAGGCCAAGTGGACACAAGCTCGGGGCATATTGCAGCAATCCCCAGGACAGAGAATAGGAACTCGTACTAGAGAGGTATCAGTGCAGGTGACCAGATTCTAGATATGTTTTGAAGGAAAAGCTGATGAAATATGCTGACAGATTGGATGGAGGCTGTGAGAGAGTCACGTTTGGTTTATTTTTTAAATGAAAACACATTTATTAAATGCCATTATTACGTTGTGTGAAATACAGCTCCCATTCTGCTTTGACTAATGTTTGTTCCAGCAGCTACCCTGAGGTTGGTTTTTAGTTTTCCAAAACCTACTTACATATAGCTTTATGTTTTTTTTGGCATCTGTTTTATCAATTATGTGTCCTTCTAAGTCTTCATCCTACATAAAAACTTTGTCATTCCAATGGAATGCAATTGAGAACATAGGGATCTAGCTTTAGTCAGAAAAAAACAATAGAATGTAAAATCCTTACTCATCAAATTCTCTCTTGAAAGAAAATAAATCAAGCGTTTTTATTTTATATCCACCATTATAGTAAAACTGGAAGCCTTTCTTTACACACTTATTTCTACAAATTTCACAGAAGAGATCATGCCTTGATGCATTCTTCTTGAATCTTATCACACAAAGCTATCACAACTGAAAATGCATTCAATCATTCTCCAATAGGAGAACCCAGGCACTACAAAAAAAAAAAAAAAAAAAATCCTCTGAGAACTAAGCCACTTTTGTGCTTCTTTCCCTGTGAAGTGAATGCTTTGCTCAGAGGAAGATTTCGTTACTATTTTATTGATCCACAAGGAGGCGTGGCAGCAGGTGAAGGAACATGTACTGGTTTCTTTGGGCTGCCATAACAAGGTACCACAAACTGGGCGGCTTTAAACAACAGAAATGCATTCTCTCTCAGTTCTGGGGCTAAAAGTCCCAAATCAAGATGTTGGCAAGGGCCAAGCTCTCTCTGAAGTTTTTAGAGAATACTTTTTTTTTTTTTTTAACTGATACCTGAGTCCTACCGCTGGAGAGTCTGGTACAATTGGTTTGGGATGAACTAGGTAATCAGGGTTTTTATTTTTTTTCATAATGTGTTTTTTTTATCAATCTCTTTAGAGAGAGAGGAAGGAAGAGGGACAGAGAGATAGAAATACCTATGAGAGAGAGACATCAAACAGCTGCCTCCTGCAAGCCCTCTACTAGGGGTGGAGCCCGAAACCCAGGCCTGTTCCCTGACTGGAAATTGAACCTGGTGAGCTCTTGGTTCATGGGTCCATGCTCAACCACTGAGCTACACCAGCCGGGCGTTTTTTGTCCTTGTCTTCGCTTCTGGTGTTGTCAGCAATCCTTGGCGTTCCTTAGCTGCAAATGCATCACTCTCATCTCTGCCTGTGTGTTTATATGCTGTTCTCTCTGTGTCTCTTGTGTTTTAGATTGCAGGTTTACTCTAAAAGAATATAACTCAGGAACGGCCAGATGGGGAGATGTGTGGGTGAGGTGTGTGGGAAGGGCTGTGGAGTTTCCATGCCCTTGCCAGGTTGCCACTCTCCCCAGCACCCCCACATGTCCACCAGCCTGGAAGCTCAGGAGTCAAGATTTTTGGTCCAAGTAATAATATTATTAGTTAATGAAAAACTGAGTTGATAATTTTATACTGTGACATAGCCCAAATAATTTCTTTGACACCTATGTCATCGATTTCTGCCAAATGGCATTTATTTCCTCTCCAAGCCCCAATATATGCACAGTCCATATAACTGGTAAAGGCTCCTGTAATCTTCAGAAAAAGGATGAGACACCCTTGTTCTGGAATCACTATGGCTTCAACACTGTTTCTACTATGGATCCCACCAGATCTTTTGGATCACTTTTCAAGACACCAGATCATCCACCAGACCCTTATAAAAAATTTGGAAATGAGCCACGTGGAAGACCATCTCCCCCTATTACATTTAACAAATGTAATTCAAAGCTTTGGTGGCCTCATTCAAACGGCACAATGTCCTAGCTATTTCCTAGTGAGCCAGAAAGAGTCTTTCATCACCTATACTAAGAGACAGTGCTTGCGTGGTATTACTCAGCAGACCCTTTCATGTAAAGCAAACCTTGCCTAAACCATATAGGCGTGCCTGAGTCCTACTAATTCTGTTTTAATTGCCTGCCATAAGCGTCTATAGACTAACTTTAAAATCATTTTTCGTGAGAATTTTCAACTGAAAATATTTAAGAACATCCGAATTGTGATATACATACATATGTGTGTGTGTGTGTGTATGATTATATATATATAATTCATTGCAAATTGTTTTTTTAAATTAAATTCAAAATATCATGGCGTGTTGGGATGGTTTCCGTTTTGGACACGTGGCAGTTAATTGGTTCCAGAGCTCCTTAAAGCTTTCTGGTTTGAGAATTTATTTGAGCTTAAACCTGCAGGTGGCCCTCTCTGTGAGCAGAGGTAGCTGGGGGTGGCAGAGGCAAAGGAAGTGAGTCAGGACAGACACATTATTCACGGTTGTTTCTGAATATCACCTTTTTAAATATTCAGAAATCATCACCAACTTGTTCGTTAAACGAGAAAACTAGGACACATCAGGCCTACTGTCAGTCATTTCTGGGCCCTAGGACATGTCACAATTCATTTAAGGAATACTTCCTGAGTCCTTACACTGATGCAGTTCATTTAAGGAATACTTCCTGAGTCCTTACACTAATCCCTGGGGCTAAGGATTCAGTGATAAACAAGGGCTCCACTGTCATGGTGCTTACATTCTGCCAGGAGAGACAAACAATAAACAAGTACATATGTTGAGTATTATCTCAAAATGATAAGGACTGTGAACAAAATAAACAGGGTGATGTAATTGAGTTTCTTTGGTGGGGGCTGAGGAGGATGGCGAGGCTTCTTTAGAATGAGTCAACAGAGAGGTAACATTTGACATGAAAGCTGAAGGATGAGGAAGAAACTGTCATCTTAATAAACATTCATTTAAAGTCCAGTGTGTATACACCTGGTAGTAGGTATTGGGAAAGGTGCACTAGAGGAAAATATGAAGAAGACATGGTCCTAGCTAATGGACTAGTATCTAATGTGGAAGGCAGACATATCCTCCTATATAATAAAAGTCTAATATACAAATTGACCATCACTACAACACGCAAGATGGCTGCCCTCATGTGGTCAAAGATGGCTGCCCCCATGTGGACACAAGATGGCTGCCACAAGATGGCCAGCAGGGGAGGGCAGTTGTGGGCAATCAGGCCAGCAGGGGAAGGCAGTTGGGAGCGACTAGGCCTGCAGGGGAGGGCAGTTGGGGGGAACCAGGCCTACAGGGGAGGGCAGTTAGAGGGGACCAGGCCTGCAGGGGAGGGCAGTTGGGGGGAACCAGGCCTACAGGGGAGGGCAGTTAGAGGGGACCAGGCCTGCAGGGGAGGGCAGTTGGGGGTGACCAAGCTGGCAAGGGAGGGCAGTTAGGAGTGACTGGGCCAGCTATGGAGGGCAGTTGAGGGCGACCAGGACTGCAGGGGAAGACAGTTAGCGATGGCCAGGCAGGGGAGGGCAGTTAGGGGTGACCAGGCTGGCAAGGGAGCAAAGTTAGGGGTGACTAGGCCAGCAGAGGAGGGCAGTTAAGGGTGACCAGGCTGGCAAGGGAGGGCCATTAGGGGTGACTGGGCCAGCTGGGGAAGACAGTTTGGGGCGACCAGGCCTGCAGGGGAGGGCAGTTGGGGGCAATCAGGCCTGCAGGGGAGGGCAGTTGGGAGTGACCAGGCCTGCGGGGGAGGGCAGTTGGTAGGGACAAGGCTTTCAGGGGAGGGCAGTTGGGGGGAACCAGGCCTACAGGGGAGGGCAGTTAGAGGGGACCAGGCCTGCAGGGGAGGGCAGTTGGGGGTGACCAAGCTGGCAAGGGAGGGCAGTTAGGAGTGACTGGGCCAGCTATGGAGGGCAGTTAAGGGTGACCAGGCTGGCAAGGGAGGGCCATTAGGGGTGACTGGGCCAGCTGGGGAAGACAGTTTGAGGCGACCAGGCCTGCAGGGGAGGACAGTTAGGGGCAACCAGGCTGGCAGGGAAGGGCAGTTAGGGGTGACCAGGCTGGCAGGGGAGGGCAGTTAGGGGCAGTCGGGCCAGCAGGGGAGCAGTTAGGCGTCGATCAGGCTGGCAGGGGAGTGGTTAGGGGGTGATCAAGCTGGCAGGCAGAAGTCGTTAGGGGCAATCAGGCAGTGAGGCGAGCGGTTGGGAGCCAGCAATCCTGGATTGTGAGAGGGATGTCCCAGATTGGAGAGGGTGCAGGCTGGGCTGAGGGACACCCCCCCCCCCATGCACAAATTTCATGCACCAGGCCTCTAGTCTATTAATAACCAGAATTCACAATAGAAGTGCTATAAGAAAGAGGTCAACAAAATGCCAAGCTAGTACAGGAAGTGAGAGACAATTCTCATTGGGAAGATTTGAAAGATGAGTTTCACAGATGAGGTGACAGCTGAGCTTGGCAATAATAATAATGGCTCATAGTCATCGTGTCCTATGTGTCAGCCACGATGCTAATGGATTTACAGGAATTCTTTCATTTAATCCTGCTATCCCTAAAAGGCAGCTGCTATTAATCATTCTCATGTCACAATAAATATGTGAACTGGAATTTGAACTAAGTATAGAACTCATTCTTATACAGTTACTATGTTCCTAAATAAGATAATCAGTTGGTTAGCTATGTTTTTCTCTTTGTAACATTCTTTTTGATGTTGTGTATTATCTAAACACCTCTCACCACATAATTCTGATTCATAGCAACCTTCCAAAATATATGCACATAATAAAAATATTTAAAACTATGAGGGAACTGTTATAACTTCTCAAACTCAAGAATGCACAAGGTATTAAAATAAAGTGCATCACATGTATCTTGGTTTGTTTTCTTTCTTTTTTGATACTGTACTTTATTTTTTATGAAAGAAAAAGAAACCAATAGGCGGTTTGCTGTTTTCTAAACAGAATTTTATTATTTTTTATTGATTTCTCCTGAAATTGATATCATAAAGTAAATGCATATGTATAGAAAAGAGAAAGTGAATCACTTTTTAAATTCTTTCCCTGTAAACCCATAAAGCCGCCAAAATGTTTAAACCTGAGTATAGTGCTGGCTGAGAGAATTGGGATTCTTACTGAAAACCTAATGTGTGAACTTCAGGCTCTGGCCAATGCTTTCCTGGGAAAATAAGATGATAGTTTGTATAATTTGTATTTGGAAGGAAATAACACTGGCACATATTATCTCTTTCTTTTCTTTTGCCTTTTATGAAACAGTAATATATTTGTGACCCTGGAGATGTAAGAATGTCACATGTTGATTTATTTGTTATTTTCTGCCTGTGATAAATGAGGATGATCCTAAGAGTTACATTCTGCTATATTTTAGGCAGTGATGCTGAGTCAGAGATAAGACTATATGAAATTTTGAAAGTGAGACATTGAGTATTAATATTGAGGTTCTCTGGTTTAAGTTTACTTCAGTGCTGATTGTAATTTTTTTGAACCTTTTAAAATTTATGTTCTAGCAGAAATAAATTGAGAAGCATAAACTGAATAGCATTGTCTATTTTACTATCTCACTTTGGTAAGACTTATTCTTTACACATGCATTGGGGAGTTTTAGTTTGCTCATTTCACTTTCTTTGGCCTTCAAAAACTGGGCGGAAAAGATGACACTGACAGGGGTGTAGGTTTCTCAATTAGCCTTTAACCTAGAAACTGTTATGGGACCTAATCTGATATTGTAATGCATGAAATTATATACATGGTATGCATTATTACATTATGTATATAATCATTGTATAATATAGTATACTAGCATACATACTAGAGGCCCCATGCATGAAATCCATGCACTTGGTGGGGGTGGGCAGGGTGTGTGCCTCAGCTCGGCCTGCACCCTCTTGCAGTCCGGGAGCCCTCAGGGGATGTCTGACTGCCTTGGAGGCAGGAGAGGCTCCCGCCACCGCTGCTGCACTCACCAGCTGTGAGCTCGGTTTTTGGCTGAGCAGCACTCCCCCTGTGGGAGCTCACTGACCACCAGGGGGCAGCTCCTGCATTGAGCGTCTGCTCCCTGGTGGTCAGTGCGCATCACAGCGACCGTTTGGTTGATTTGCATATTAGCCTTTTATTATATAGGATTATATGTAGCACAGTATCTAGTACATATCTAGTACATATAAGTATGTAATACATATATAATGTATATTATATATTTTATACATAGAAGACATTAATATCAATATATATTATATAATGATTTGACATGACAATGTATAAAAACATCTGAGGAAAGAGAGACAACAAGTTGCACTGATTAGAACTGGAGAGACATCTGGTTGGCATTTGGATTATGTGGATGATCCAGAATTAACCTACAGATAGTTACTTGGTACTCTAGTCCCTGTAACAGATTGTGAATTTTAAAGACAATTGCAATGGTATCTTCTATGTACATGTTCTTCAAGTACCCAAAAGGTGGAGTCTAGGTCCCTTAATTTGAACTTGAGCAGGCCATTGTAACTACTTCAAGTCAAATGAGATCATAACAATGTCATCCATATCTATTTGTTTTCTTGGAACATTCACTATTGGAACAATAACTATGCTACCATGCTATGAAGAGGTCCAAGAAGGCCACAGAGGCACCCATGTGAAGAGGAGCAGAGGCCTCAGGCCATAGCCACAGCTGAGCTCCCAGCTGACAGCCAGCACCAATGTGCCAGGCACACGAGTGAGCCAGATTGAAACTGAATCCTCTACCCCCCAGGCAGGCCACCCCAGGTGTCACTTCATGGAGTAGAGAGGAGCCACCCAGCTAAGTCCTGCCCAGACTGAAGATTCGTGAGCAAGCTAGTTGATTGTTGTTTTAATCCACAGTGGGTTTTGGTATGGTTTGTTAGGAGGCAATAGAGAACTGATGTAGTCACCTGATAGTTATGCGACGGTATGACCCTGGACTCCATCTTGATGGAAAGAACTCCATCTTAGAGGTCTGGCTAGGATTCCTTGCTTTCAGTAAAATTCCGTAATTGAAGTTAACCTAACCATACCCTTAAAGGAAAGAATGTACAACAATGACATCCTTTCTTAACATCATGTTCTGCAAAATAGTTGTCAATTAAATGGTAAGTAGAATGTTTGCTCAAGTATTATTTTATAATCCCTTGGAGTGACATCTTGTGACTACCCCAGGATCAAACACTGCCAGATGACGATCCTGGGACAGCTGACCTCCTCTTCATTCCCAAGCTTTACCCCTGACCCCAAGGCTCCTATATAGGCCATCTATAAGACTCCTTCAGGGAGCCCTACTTCTCTTTTCTGGTTGACTCCCTTGTGCCCAAGCTCTTTCCAATAAACTATACCTGCTTGATCTTATACTGAGTTCACTGCTCATTTCTATGACGTTGAGACTCAAGAAGCTGGTATTCAAGGTCCGGTAACATTACACTAGAACAGTGGTGGGCAAACTGTGGCTCACGAGCCACATGCGGCTCTTTGGCCCCTTGAGTGTGGCTCTTCCACAAAATACTATGGCTTGGGCGAGTCGTTTTTGAAGAAGTGGCATTAGAAGAAGTTTAAGTTTAAAAAATTTGGCTCTCAAAAGAAATTTCAATCGTTGTACTGTTGATATTTGGCTCTGTTGACTAATGAGTTTGCTGACCACTGACCTAGAACATGATTTTGGAAGAGAGTGCTGCTTGTAGTTCCTGAAAGTGGTAGCTAGAGAATATCAAGAAATTAAGTATTTTTATTTTAGATAATGTTAATGAGATTCCAATATTTTGACAGTATTGAATTGTTAAAGAATTTGTAGATGTATTTTAAAACCTCCACACCCATAGAAAAGATAACAGAAGCTATAGGAGAAGAGAAATAATCTAAATTGAGAGGAATGTATGAGAAAAGAAGACCTAGAAAAAGTCCCAAGGAACCCTGGTATTTGAAGGCTGGGAGAGGAGGAGTCGGTAAAATTGGTGGAAAAGAAGGTCTCTATGAAGTAACAGAATGAGCAGACGAAGTTGGCTGACAAAGGAATCCTTTGTCTTCCATGTAGTAACTAAGAAGCTAAGGGAAAGAGTGTTTTGCCCTAGCCGTTTTGGCTTAGTGGATAGAGTGTCGGCCTGCGGACTGAAAGATCCCAAGTTCGATTCCGGTCAAGGGCATGTACCTTGGTTGCGCACATCCCCAGTAGCAGGTGTGCAGGAGGCAGCTGATCGATGTTTCTCTCTCATCGATGTTTCTAGCTCTCTATCCCTCTCCCTTCCTCTTTGTAAAATATCAATAAAATATATATTTTTTAAAAAAGAGTGTTTTAAGGATGAGGCATCTGTCTAAGCTGATTGTGTTTTATTTTTTTAAGAAGTCAGAATTAAAAATAAAGATACTGAAAGAAAATGTTACATATTATTAAGATCAAGATAAAGTCAAATTAATTTTACAGATGAGGGAGGTAAAAGGATAGCATATATATCAGCCCTTTAAAAGTTTACAAATTGAGAAAGAAGCTATATGTATAGAGGAGAATATCAGTGGATTTGCAAATATATGATAGTTCAAAGACACTTAAGAATTATCTTAGTTGGAGGAGAACTCGTGTAGTTAAATTATAGTAGTTAGAATGGCAGAGAACAAGAGAGGGATAGAAGGATGGATGTGTACATGAAATGCATAGAGATAAATAGCAATTGGGCCAAGGGAGCTCATATCACCAAAGATCAATAGAATAGGAATAAAGATTTGCATGGAATTGAAGAACCTGTAGAAGATCATCTAATGGAAGATCTTCAAAGACATGATAGCTTTCTGGTTGAGTAGCTAAAGGATTAAAAAATCTGAAAAGAATTGAAACCTGAAATTTTACAAAAACATAATCTATAATATTCAAAGGTAGTCTGCATTAGTGAAAAACGCATCATTTCCAGAAACTATTTTAAGCATTTTAACATTAAATGTTTATTAATAATTCTATTGTTAATGAACCATCCATTTGAGCAGTACCAGACCAATTAGTGTTCTTTTTTCATAGCAAGGTATTATATGATCCACACTGTCTATGAATCATCCAACCCTTTATTTTAACTGTGCACATATAAGTGTTTTACAACTTTCCTAGCTAACTTTCCATTCATTTCAACTGTGGAAAAAATAAGAGAATATTAATTTTTCTAAGTCTAGCATTTTCCCATGTATTTCATTCTTTTTTCTAGATGTCAGAACTAATCTTATTGTCCTTACACTTAGCTCAGGACTGGACTATGATCCCATGACTTGTCTGGCCAAGGAAACGCCAACTTCATTGGCTGCCTTTCAAAAGATCAACAGATGTTCCTGCTAACATTGCTAATTTCCTGAGTCAAAAGGCATCTAATAGAGACAGAATTAACAACATACTAGCTTTCTAAACCAATGCAGAAGAGAAAGTAAACAATTCTCAACACTGTGAAGAAATACAAGTCCTTTGAGTAAAGGCTTATCCATTTATTTTCTTTAAAGTTAAATTCTATCATCTGAAGAGATACACTACCATATCTATAGCAACCAAAGCAACAATTCTCAATTTACATTGGCCTTTATAATACATCAATAAACCTGGAAACCATATTGCTTGAATGATTCAGATGCTAGCCTATTATTATATTGATTAAGCCATTTTGTTTTGATTTGAAGCCATACACTTTTAGAGCGCATGCATTTTCTTTTGAAACAACAGTAAGAGAAACCTTAGATTACTTGCTGCCTAATCAAAAAGACCTTCAGTGTTTGCTAAATTATCCTATCTAATAAAGAGGGAATATGCTAATTGACCATCACACCCTCACAAAGATGGCGGTGCCCACAGCCAATAAGGAGGGAATATGCTAATTGACTGCCATGCCCTCAAAGATGGCGGCACCCACAGCCACAAGATGGCGGTGCCCAGTTCCCTCAGCTCTGTGCGCCTGCCTCCGGAGTCCCCCAGTCCCCTCAGCCCTCCGGCTGCCCAGGGCCAGCCCAAGGTGCAGGCAAGCCTCAGATGGCAGCTGCCCAGCTGCCCAAGTCTTGCCCGAGGCTCAGGCAAGCCTCAGATGTCGGCTGCTCAGTTGATGCCCGAGGTGCAGGCAAGCCTCAGATGGTGGCTGTCCAGCCGCCCAGGGCCACCTGAGGCTCAGGTAACCAGGGACAGCTGAGGATTGTGCAGCAGCAGAGGTGTGATGGGGGTGTTGCCTTCCCCTGATCGCCGGGTCATCTCTCACCCCTGAGGGCTCCCAGACTGTGAGAGGGGGCAGGCTGGGCTGAGGGACCCCCCCACTCCAGTGCATGAATTTTCATGCACTGGGCCTCTAGTATTATAATAATCAATAGTAGATGGTCAGTCAGTTTTAAAAAATGTATTTTCCATTATGTTTATGAAATACATAAATTATTAGAATTTATATTTTAACATTAGAAGTAATAATATTACTCAAAAAAGTTAAAAAGTAGCAGGAGGGTGACAAAGAGCAATATATATGGACCCACATATTTATGAGTAGCTGGAAAATAGAAGATATTAATTACTTAGGGCTTTGTATCACTTCAAAGATGACTCTTATCTGTGACTCCAACTCAGTGATTCATAACTTTAGGATCTTTATTGGAGGTTAATATAGCCACCCACCACAATTTCTTATAATGATTCCACCTTTTCACTTAAAATAGTCTTTTAAAATATAAATGCAGAACATCATCACTAGAAGACACACTTTTATACTTTATGAGTTAAATTGAATAATTTAATATTGCTTTAATGATTCAAGATTTTCTACTTGAACAAAATGGCCTATGGGATACTTATCATCTCTTTCAAATAACTATTGTGTTAATCTAGGTGCTCTGAGAAGCAGATGCCAAAACAACATTAAATAGGGAAAGATTTTTCGGCTGGTGTGAAATGGCTGTGCTAAAGAAAGTGGGGAGAGAGCCACCACCAAAGACTACCAAATAGATTAGACCTGATGCAAATCTAATGTCAAGTGAAGGAGAGAGGAAAGACTGGGAAGAAAAAAGTTTGGGTGGGAACATTGTAGTCAAAGGAGGGTCCAGAAAAGCTGTTTGTGAGTCCTTGAGCCAAAGTTGGCTGACAAAGGAATTCTTTGTCTTCCTGGGCTAATCTGCTTCACTATTTCCTCTGCACTTACTCATTGGCTGGAAGCCACCTGTGAGGTGCATGGCCTTGGTTCAAACACCAAGGTGAGTTTAAAGTGCAATGGCGGAGGACCTCCCTTTCCCAGTAGTGGGAAATTTGTCAGGCACATTATCATGGTGGCCACAAACACCAAATCAGCATCTCCAAACCTGGTTTCTTTCCTGATTTCTGCTCCTAAATTGTGAACTGCCTTCTGGAAAGCTCAATCGAAATGATCTGCTCACACCTAAAATTCAGTGACTCGGTACATTCCAAAATGGACATATTAGTTGTCCTAACTCATACCACCATTCTCCTGAGTACGGAGGACAATCTCCTTTGCCTTCCAGAGCCAAATACCTAATGAATTCTGTTGATCCAATCTCTACCCCTCGCCCCCCTTTTTTTTCCTTCTGTCCCTTCTGCAGGCTCCCAATGTCACTGCTCTAGTTTTGACCTCATTATCTTTATGATCCACTGTCTGCACTATCGGCCTCCCTGCAGGTGCCCCCCAGCTCCCAGCTCTTCTCTCTAATCTACTTAACGTGCTGCTGTCAGGCTAATCTTCTTGAAGGGCAGCCTTGCTTCTATTACTTCTGCTCTTGAAAACCAAAACGAAACCCTTCAGTGGCTTCTAATTTCTTACAAAATGAACTTCTATATCCATAGCCTGTCATTCAAGGGCCCCCATGATTAAACTCCAATCTAGCTTTTCAACTTTACCTCCTAAAAGTGCTTTTACACACATCAAAGTTTCCTGAGTTATAGCAGGGCCACAGTTATGCTCTTAACTTCCCTAACATCATGAAATTTCCTCAAAGAATTGCTTGTATTTTCTCAGTCAGTCTTGTCTGTGTTGCTTCCAAACTATCACATCCCAGCTCAAATTTTACTTCCTCCATGGATCTTTCCCCAAGTCCCTTAACTGGAAGTGCTCTATTTGTTGACATTTGCTGGAATATAAAATGTACCTGTAGTTTACAATGAAATTTGTGTTGTGGGAGATGGGGTTGAGCACACATTATAAAAAATGTATTGAAATAGTTTTTGTGAAGAAAGATATATTATTTGGTTCATGCAAATACTGAATAATGTATTTGCATGAATACTGTAAGGAAGACAAATTCTGGGTATGCAGAACTCTTAATCTTTAACCATGAAAAATAGAAATTACAAACTTCAAAATAAATGTTTTGGTGTCATGAAATACTGGCATATAGCAGGCAATTATACAGCAAATTTACTGCTTAATTGGAGATCACACAATACAGTATAGCAAATTCCACTACAATATTTCAATGAGTACTCTAACTTAACACCGAGCCACAATATAAAGTAAACATGGCTGAGTTATTATACAGATAACTGAAGTACCTTTAGGAAACATATTCTATTAAGAACCAAAACAAAATATAAAGCACAATAACAAACCTGAACAAATTTCAATATCATGTTTATACATGAACTGCTTGTTGAAAACTAATACCTAGCAAAAGTTAGTAAAGAAAAAAAAAAGTAAATACAGTATCTTGTGCATGACATTATAGCAATACCTTTGTTGTATTTAGCTATGGTTATGTTAGTAATAAATTTAAATATGAAATGTTTGTGGAATAACTGAATCACTATACTGAATTGTGGTTTTTAAAATTTTGCAAGAAAGATGCCAAGAGGATGCAAATGCTTGGGATCGACTAAATAGGCAATCAGAAGAAATAGAAAGAAAAGTAGTAGTTGACCAGACAGACAAGGGAGAAAAGGGAATTGTAGGCAGAGAAAGGACCATGTGGGAAAGGCGTCGAAGTGGGAGACGTCTGTTCTGTGTGTGGAGGAACTGTGAGAAAGGAAGCTGAGCTAGCAGCCAAACCACGAGAACTTCACATACCATGCTAGAGCTTGGACTTCATTCTTTAGGCAATGGGAAATCATTCCAGCAAATGCAAAGATAAGACTTGTATTTCAAAAAGATCATTCTGGCAGAGTAAAGGTTAGCTGGGAGTGTGGGAGCCGGACAGCTCCTGTGACAGTGGGGGCAGGAGAGGCTGTTACAGTGTTTCAGAACCAGGACCACTTGAGAGAGTTTGTTCTAAAGCCAGAGCCATGGGAATGAAGCAAAGGGGAGGGATCTGATAAACATCCGGATGCTTTAAGAACAGGACTGGATGGAGTACACAGGCCTTGAGAGAGAGGGAGTCTAGGAAACTCTTCTGCGGTGGTGCCATCCATGACAGCAGTGCTCTAGGAAAGCTGATGAATTCTGTTTGGGGACCTGAGATGTGGGAAAATAAGGGGGCTCATAAAGCAAACGGAAGAAATTTGATTCAAGAGATACCTAGAGAACCAAGAAAGACTTGTTTATAGTACTGTGCTTTGTGCTATATCTTCCATTAACTTGGGCCATCATTCTTCCCATCCAGTAATTTTTTCAGGTTTTCAGAATCTCTTAATAGTCACACTACATGTGGAAGAGCCCTTTCAGAATCCTCTATTCCACCCCACCACCACCAACACCTATAAAGGCCCCTTGATCTGGTACATGTTCCGTGTATTTACTGATCCTACAGAGCCCATCCTGCCCCCTCTGCTCAAAGTATAAAATTTTTAAAAAATATATATTTATTGATTTCAGAGAGAAAGGGAGAGGAAGAGAGAGATAGAAACATCAGTGATAAGAGAGAATCATTGATCAGCTGCCTGCTGCATGACACCTCCTACCCTCCTCCCTCCCCCCCCCCCCGGCCCCTGGCACTGGGGATTGAGCCTGCAACCTGGGCATGTGCCCTAACCAGGAATCGAACCATGAACACCTGGTTCATAGGTCAATGCTCAACCTCTGAGCCACACCAGCCTGGCTAAATTTTAGAAAAAGACCTAGGAGGCCACTAGGTCATTCTAACAAGAGATTATTTTTCAAACATATAATGAGAACATCTTGGACATTTCAGAACCCTCAAAGAGTAACATGTTTCCTATATTTTTTGTATGAAATTGTGATCTAGCCTTTTTTGGTGTTGTATCAGTATAAAATTTTCTAAAATTTAATTTATAATTTTTCAGGTCCCAAACAGGATCTCTGAAGATCTTCACTAGCAAAAAATGCCATGCCCTACAAAAAACAATGAATCTCGGGACAACCAAGATGGTGGTATAGGTAAACACCTGAAATTGCTGCCGTGCACAACCACATCAAAACTATACCTAAAAGACAAAATGAATATCATCAAGAACCACAAGAAGGCTGGCTGAGTGGAAATTCTACAACTAGAAGGAAAGAGAAAAGCGCATTGAGTCCGGTAGGAGGTGCAGAGGTGTGGAAGTGTAGAGCTACGGAGATGCGAACAAAAGGGGCTGGCAACTGGGTATGCTGTTGTCTTTTTCAATTGGGAGGGAGATACAAGGGTATGCTCTGAACTCCAGTTCTGGGGGAGACTCTGGGGACCCAGACTCATATGGGGAGAAATTGGACTGTCTGGCATCGGGCAGGAACACGAGGGCAGCTTTCTCTCAGAGGTGCTTGCAGTGATCATTGTTCCTGCATGGTGCCGCAGGACACAGAGACCTGGGGAACTCTTTGGGGCAGGGCTGATGGTCAGCCATTGCTGTTTGCTCCACCCTGTTAATTCCCTGAGACACCTGCCCCACCCAATTTACAACCCCACCCAAGCTGTGCACAGAGGCTTTTGCATATGAATGGACCTGGCCTTTTGCAATCTAAAACCTAACAAACTGCAGCTGGGTCAGAGAGTCCCAGAGCTTCCAAAAGAAGGCCCAAGGCTGGACAGCAGCTTGCATTGCTTCACAGCTGGGCCTCATCTGGGCACCTCCAAACCCCAAACAAAGAGGAGGAATCTGCAGATCTCTCTGTAGCTCCTACTGGGTGGCCTCAGGCAGTGGCTGATATTCCACCTCCTTGGAGATCCAAGAGCCAGTTTATCCAGTGGTCAGAGTGAGACCATCCAGATTACAACTCTTCACATCCATAAGAGACACACTCAGGGGGCAGACTCAGTGAGTGCCAAAGCCCCACTGAAGCAAGTCTTGCCCCATAAGGGTGTCTCCTGCACAGAAGTTCTCCCATTGTAGACACAACTGGTCCTCACAGCCAGTTGGCCTGGAGGTCAATTCCTCCCAGTGTACCAACAGCAATCAAGGCTTAACTACAACAAGACTGTGCACACAGCCCACAAAGGAGTGCACCAAGGGTATCCACCTCAGGTAATTAGGGAGGCTGAGCCACTGGGTCCTATAGGACACCTAGCACACAAAGCCACTCTATCAACACAGGGAAGCAGCCAAAATTCGGAGACAAAGAAACAGGCCACAAATGACAGAAATAGAGGAAAGCAAACTGCTGGATGTAGAGTTCAAAACCACGGTTATAAGGTTACTCAAGAATCTTCTAGAAACCTCTAAGAAATATAGTGAGACCCTCAAGGATATGAAAAAGGACCAATTAGAAATTAAGCATACACTGACTGAGATAAAGAATAATATACAGAGATCCAACAGCAGACTAGAGGATCCCAAGAATCAACTCAAAGATTTGAAATACAAAGAAGCAAAAATCACCCAACCGGAAAAGCAAAAAGAAAAAAAGAACAAAAAAATATGAAGATAGTGCAAGGAGCCTCTGAGACAACTTCAAGCATACCAACATCTGAATTATAGGGGTGCCAGAAGAAGAGAGAGAGCAAAATAATGAAAACCTATTTGAAGAAATAATGACAGAAAACTTCCCCTACCTGGTGAAAGAAATAGACTTACAAGTCCAGGAAGCACAGAGAACCCCAAACAAAAGGAATCCAAAGAGGACCACAACAAGACACATCATAATTAAAATGCCAAAGGCAAAAGACAAAGAGAGAATATTAAAAGCAGCAAGAGAAAAACAGTTAGTTACCTACAAGGGAGCACCCATACAACTGTCAGCTGATTTCTCAACACAAACTATGCAGGCCAGAAGGGAGTGGCAAGAAATATTCAAAGTGATGAATAGCAAGAACCTACAACCAAGATTACTCTACCCAGCAAAGCTATCATTTAGAATTGAAGGTCAGATAAAGAGCTTCACAGATAAGAAAAAGCTAAAGGAGTTCATCATCGCCAAACCAGTATTATATGAAATGCTGAAAGGTATTCTTTAAGAAGAGGAAGAAGAAGAAAAAGGTAAAGATAAAAATTATGAACAACAAAGTGACAACCAATACATATCTATCAACAAGTGAATCTAAAAATCAAGTGAATGAAAAATCTGACGAACAGAATAAACTGGTGAATATAATAGAATCAGGATCATAGAAAGGGAGTGGACTGACAGTTCTTGGGGGGGAAGGGGTGTGGGGGGTGCGGGAAGAGACTGGACAAAAATCATAAACCTATGAACAAGAAAGCCCACTGTATGGGAGAACATATTTGTAAATGTTATCACTGATAAAGGTTTAATCTCTTCTCTTACAGGGAACTTATACAACTTAATAAAAGGAAGATAAATGATCCAATAAAAAAATGGGCAAAGGACCTAAATAGAATCTTTTCGAAAATAGACAGAAGGAAGGCCAAGAGACATATGAAAACCTGCTCAAAGTCACTAATTATCTGAGAGATGCAAATCAAAATGACAATGTGGTACCATTTCACACCTGTCAGAATGGCTATCATCAATAAACCAACAAATGACAAGTGCTGGTGAGGATGCGGAGAAAAAGGAACCCTCGTGCACTGCTGGTGGGAATGCAGACTGGTGCAGCCACTGTGGAGAACAGTAGGGAGTTTCCTCAAAAATTTAAAAATGAAACTGCCATTTGACCCAGTAATACCACTTCTAGGAATATATCCCAAGAAAAGAGAAACACCAATCAGAAAGGATATATGCACCCCTATGTCCATAGCAGCACAATTCACCATAGCTAAGATCTGGAAACAGCCTAAATCCCCATCAGCAGATGAGTGGATTAGAAAACTATGGTACATCTACACAATGGAATACTATGCTGCTATAAAAAAGAAGGAATTCTTACCATTTACAGCAGCATGGATGGATCTGGAGAGCATTATGTTAAGTGAAATAAGCCAGGCAATGAAAAAAAAAATACCACATGATCTCACTCATTTATGGAAAATAAAGAACATTATAACCTGATGAACAAAAAGATAGATACAGAGCAGTAAAGCATCGAACAGACTGTCATATTACAGCGGGAAGGCTGGGGAGTGTTGGGGAGGGGGGAAAAGAGATCAACCAAAGGACTTGTATGCATGCATATAAGCACACCAATGGACACAAGCCACTGGGGGGGCGGTGGGATGAGGGCATGCGACAGGGGGTAGGGGAGGCTGTGGGAAGGTCACTGGGGAAAAAAAAGGAGGTATATGTACTACTATATGTAATACTTTAAACAATAAAAAAAGAAGTAAAAAAATAAAAAGCATTCAAAATGTGCAAAAAAAAATCATACACCTATGGATGAGGACAGTGGGGGGGGGGGGTAAGGGCAGGGGGTGGGGTGGGATCCAGGTGGAGGGGAGCTATGGGGGGAAAAAAGAGGAACAACTGTAATAATCTGAACAAGAAAGATTTATTAATAAAAAAAATTAAAAAATTAAAAAACCATTAAACACACACACAAAGTTTACTTATGACCCTCATAGATATAAATTCATACTTTATAAATAAAATGAAATTTTTGAAACAGTGAGCTGTTTTATATTGTTTGTGAGTTTATAATAGTTCATGGTGTGTTTTTTTAAGCAGACTCATTTGCTTTTGGAGAATCAGTTTGATATTCAGTTAAACAAGAATGTTTCTTTTAACTTTTAAATATCCACTACCTTTGCTATCCAAACCTCTAGTACTGCCCTTTGAAATAACACTCTGTTCTGAAATACAATGTACTGCTTTAGAAAGGTGGAGATTCATTGTTTTTTTAATAAATCTTTATTGTTCAGATTATTACAGTTGTTCCTCATTTTTCCCCCCATAGCTCCCCTCTACCCGGTTCCCACCCTACCCCCTGCCCTTACCGACCCCCTGACTGTCCTCATTCATAGGTGTACGATTTTTGTCCAGTCTCTTCCTGCACCCCCCACACCCCTTTCCCCCCAAGTATTGTCAGTCCACTCCCTTTCTATGACCCTGATTCTATTATATTCACCAGTTTATTCTGTTCGTCAGATTTTTCATTCACTTGATTTTTAGATTCACTTGTTGATAGATATGTATTGGTTGTCACTTTGTTGTTCATAATTTTTATCTTTACCTTTTTCTTCTTCTTCCTTTTCTTAAAGAATACCTTTCAGCATTTCATATAATACTGGTTTGGCGATGATGAACTCCTTTAGCTTTTTCTTATCTGTGAAGCTCTTTATCTGACCTTCAATTCTAAATGATAGCTTTGCTGGGTAGAGTAATCTTGGTTGTAAGTTCTTGCTATTCATCACTTTGAATATTTCTTGCCACTCCCTTCTGGCCTGCATAGTTTGTGTTGAGAAATCAGCTGACAGTTGTATGGGTGCTCCCTTGTAGGTAACTAACTGTTTTTCTCTTGCTGCTTTTAATATTCTCTCTTTGTCTTTTGCCCTTGGCATTTTAATTATGATGTGTCTTGTTGTGGTCCTCTTTGGATTCCTTTTGTTTGGGGTTCTCTGTGCTTCCTGGACTTGTAAATCTATTTCTTTCACCAGGTAGGGGAAGTTTTCTGTCATTATTTCTTCAAATAGGTTTTCAATATCTTGCTCTCTCTCTTCTCCTGGCACTCACTGAGTCTGCCCCCTGAGTGTGTCTCTTATGGATATGAAGAGTTGTAATCTGGATGGTCTCACTCTGACCACTGGATAAACTGGCTCTTGGATCTCCAAGGAGGTGGAATGTCAGCCACTGCCTGAGGCCACCCAGTAGGAGCTACAGAGAGATCTGCAGATTCCTCCTCTTTGTTTGGGGTTTGGAGGTGCCCAGATGAGGCCCAGCTGTGAAGCAATGCAAGCTGCTGTCCAGCCTTGGGCCTTCTTTTGGAAGCTCTGGGGCTCTCTGACCCAGCTGCAGTTTGTTAGGTTTTAGATTGCAAAAGGCCAGGTCCATTCATATGCAAAAGCCTCTGTGCACAGCTTGGGTGGGGTTGTAAATTGGGTGGGGCAGGTGTCTCAGGGAATTAACAGGGTGGAGCAAACAGCAATGGCTGACCATCAGCCCTGCCCCAAAGAGTTCCCCAGGTCTCTGTGTCCTGCGGCACCATGCAGGAACAATGATCACTGCAAGCACCTCTGAGAGAAAGCTGCCCTCGTGTTCCTGCCCGATGCCAGACAGTCCAATTTCTCCCCATATGAGTCTGGGTCCCCAGAGTCTCCCCCAGAACTGGATTTCAGAGCAGTCGGGAGCTTGTATCTCCCTCCCGATTGAAAAAGACAACAGCATAGTCAGGTGCCAGCCCCTTTCTGGGCACGCCTTCATATCTGCGCACTTCACATCCACACCTCCGCACTTCCTCCCCATCTCAGTGTGCTTTTCTCTTTCCTTCTAGTTGTATAATTTCCACTAAACCAACCTTCTTGTGGTTCTGGATGATATCCTTTTTGTCTTTTAGTTGTATTTTTGAAGTGGTTGTGCCAGGCAGCAAGTTCAGGTGTTTACCTATGCCGCCATCTTGGTTCCTCTCTGTGTTTAATGTTTCATAAGTAAATTTTTTACATGAGTAAAAATTTGGGACATCTGACTTCATCTTGTCCCTTACCAGTACAAACTTGAAAAAGTACCTAGGTTCATTGTTCAAATGTGCTTCAAATGAAAAAGAACTCTTTTCTTTACAAGGTGCCTTTTTGTAATGCTCAAATATCAACTGTAACCCTATTGAAAGCAGCACGTAGCATGCTGAATCTTCCTTCGCTGTTGAAGAGTAAAATGTAAATGCACTTGTTTCATTCATAATTCTTGGGATTCTGAAATGGTCAAGGTCACTTACAAATTTTCAAAATCAAGGGGCTCACGTGGCCCACAAACAGGTATGTGAAAATCATTTATTTTTAATTTTTTTAAACTTATATTTTTATTGATTTCAGAGAAGAAGGGAGAGGGAGAGAGAGATAGAAACATCAATGATGAGAGAGAATCACTGATTGGCTGCCTCCTGCATACCCTCTACTGGTAATGCCCCTGCAACCTAACATGTGCCCTTGACCAGAATCAAACCGGGGACCCTTTAGCCCACAGGCCATGCTCTATCCACTGAGCCAAACCGGCTAGGGTGAGAATCATTGATTTTTAACAGTAATATGAAATCACCTCTGGGGCTGTGCAGACAAATCCTATATAATAAAAAGCCTAATATGTAAGCTGTCCCCTCGGGCAGTCATTCAATCAGGAGTTCAACGGGAACACCAGGAGTTTGACCGTTTGCTATGACGTGCACTGACCACCAGGGAGCAATGCAGAACATGGCGGGTGTCGGCAAGATGGCGCTGGCAGCAGGTGGTAGTGGAGGCACTGCCGGCCCCAATGGGCCCCAAGGAAAACGGGATCGTGGCGGGATGGTGGAGCGGTTGAGTGGGTGGTGCCAGGCCAAGGGGGTGAGAGTGGGGCCCAATCACCCCGCCAATTGCCCCATAGACTGCAACCAGTAGCAGGGGCAGGGAGTGGGGCCACCACCCAGCTCCCAGGCGCTGAGGGAGGCCCTGATGGATTGCCCTGCAGGCAGGATGGTAGAGCAGGTGAGGTGGTGGCACCAGGCCAAGGCAGGGTGCCAGGCAGGGCTGCAGGGCTGGGGGAGTTATCTGGGGCCTGATCTCCACAGGCCACCCTGAGGGACCCCACCCGTGCACGAACTCGTGCACCGGGCCTCTAGTCTTGAATAAATATCAACTTGATTTATAACTTCTCTGAAAGCAAAAAATGAGAAGCTTTAAACTATAGGAGAATGCCTAAATTTCAGACAACACTTATTTACTTTGGAATGTATCCCAAAGCCTTGGAACTGATACTCAAATTATCTATGACACATAGGCCAGAATTTAAGCATTTGAATTCTCAACACAGAGATCATCTTATATAGATGACAAACAAATTCATAGCTGCCAAGTTTTATGATTCAGTCAGGAGACAATTTATTGAAACCTTTTCCATGATCTCAGTATCCTTGGACTTCAGTAAGTGCAAGGCTGGGAAGCTGAAGAAACAATAAGTCATGGAATAATTGAAACTATGAAATATCAAATTCTACCTTTAAATATTAAATTCTACATGTCCCATCTGAGACATATAGGTAAAGTTTGCAGACTTTTATTCTCTTTGTTTTTGTTCCTGGGTAGTCACAGATGTCTGAAGAATAGTTGGGCTGAGCACTCTTTCAGTAGACTATTGCATGGTACTTTTCATTTGTTCGAGAGGGGGAACACATTTTGTTGTTGTTGCTTTTTGCAAATGTCACTGATCACTTTGGAAACAATGGAAAAAATTCTGTATTTCAGCGGCTCATTAAAAAAAAGTCTCACAAATATTTAGCATGTCATGTGCTCCAAGTACTATCCTGGGTAACTTAACTTTTACTTAATTGAAATGACTCAATTTATGTCAACTCCAAATGTGAAAAGTGTATTAGTTTTCTATCACTGTTTAATAAATTAAATAAATTACCATAAATTTAGCAGCTTAGAACACCTCCCATATATTACCTCATTGTTCTATAGGTCAGAAATCTGGGCGTAATGTGACTAGGGCATCACATGGCTAAAATCAAGGTGTCAGCCAGGCTGTGTTGTCATCTGGACTTCAGGGTCCTGTTGCAAGCAGAATCAAGTTCCTGTGGCAATAGAAAGGAGGCTTGCATTTTCTTGCTGGCTGTCAGCAGGGAACTGCTCTCAGCTCATGGAAACCTCCTGCATTCTTTGCCACATGGCCCCTCCATCTTCCAAGCCAGCCATGGAGAATCTTCCTTGCTCTGAATACTCCTTATGCTTCAAAATTCTCAAGGAAGGTCCTAGTCCCTTTTACAGGCTCACCTGAGTACAAGGTAGAAACTAACTTGCTGCTAAACAAAAGAATATGACAAAAGTAATAGGATGTCCATCAAACCACTATACTATACCTGACACCTATGATAATCTCCCTATTTTTTTTTAATATATTTTATTGATTTTTTACTGAGAGGAAGGGAGAGGGATAGAGAGTTAGAAACATCGATGAGAGAGAAACATCGATCAGCTGCCTCCTGCACACCCCCCACTGGGGACGTGCCCGCAACCAAGGTACATGCCCTTGACCGGAATCGAACCTGGGACCTTTCAGTCCACAGGCTGACGCTCTATCCACTGAGCCAAACCGGTTTCGGCTAATCTCCCTATTTTAAAGCCAACTGATTTGAAATCTTAATTGTATGTGCAAAATCTCTTCATGGTGGCACCTAGAGTAATGTTTGGCTTAATCTTAATACAAACATTGTAGGAAAATGTGTATACACCAGGGGCTGAGGAATTCGGGGACAATCAATCTATCACTCTCACAACTCTGGAACTAAAGTGTCAGCTAAGCTATGTTATCATCTGAAAGTCTGACTGGGAGGTATGTGCTTCTGAGCTGACTCAGGCGTTGACAGAATTCACTTCCTTGTGGGTGTATGACTGAGGACCTTGGGTTTCTGTTGGCAGTTGGGTTGGAGCCACTCACTGGTCCCAGAGGTTACCGTGTAAGCCTCTCCATAGGTACTTCATAACATGGCTGTTTGCTCCTTGAAAGTTAGTAAGAAAGTTTCTTCCTCTAGTCTGCTAAGATAGAATCTTATGTTACATGAGCTAATCACAAGGGTGACATCCTATTACTTTGGTCATATTCTTTTATTTAGCAACAAGTTAGTTTATGTCTTGTACTCAAGTGGAGGAGATTATGAAAGGACAAGAGGTCCGGTGCATGACATTTGTGCACTTGGGGGGGGGGGAGGGGTGTCCCTCAGCCCGGCTGTGCCCTCTTGCAGTCCGGGAGCCCTCGGGGGAATGTCTGACTGCCAGCTTAGGCCTGCTCCCCCCGGGCCTAAGTCAGCAGTCGGAAATCCTTAGCACTGCCACGAAGGTGGGAGAGGCTCCCACCACTGCCACTGCGCTTGCCAGCCATGAGCCCAGCTCAGGGTTTCTGGCTGAGCGGCGCTCCCCCTGTGGGAGTGCACTGACCACCAGGGGGCAGCTCCTACATTGAGCGTCTGCCCCCTGGTGGTCAGTGTGTGTCATAGTGACCAGTCATTCTGCCATTTGGTTGATTTGCATATTAGCCTTTTATTATATAGGATGTGACCTTAAAGTGTGTCTTCCCAAAAAGTCTATGCTCAGAGCAACTATGGAAGAAGTTCAGATCAAAGTGGTTTTTTTTTTTTTCAAGCTTTCAGTGAACAGTGCTGGGAGATATGTTAACTGTACAATAGTTGTCACCTGGATGTCAGTTCAAAGAATTAAAAGGGTATTCTATGTTCAGACTGAAGATCTGATATCAAATTGCATGGGCCTGAATCACAAATTCATCTTTTTTTTTTTTTTTTTTTTTTAAATATATTTTATTGATTTTTTACAGAGAGGAAGGGAGAGGGATAGAGAGTTAGAAACATCGATGGGAGAGAAACATCGATCAGCTGCCTCCTGCACACCTCCCACTGGGGATGTGCCCGCAACCAAGGTACGTGCCCCTGACCGGAATCGAACCCGGGACCCTTCAGTCCGCAGGCCGACGCTCTATCCACCGAGCCAAACCGGTTTCGGACCAAATTCATCTTAAATGAACTGTGCAATGTTACCTATCTAAGCCTCAATTTCCTCTCTGCAAAAGGAAGAAGATACTATTCTTCTCAAGGAGACATCATTTAAAATAAGGCCTGACATGGGTGAAAAGGTGAAGGGATTAAGAAGTACAATTGGCAGTTACAAAATAGTCATGGGGAAGTAATTGGAAGAGGGGTCACTTCTTAAGTTATATAAATATCTAACTACTATGCTATACCTAAAACTAATATAATATTGAATATCAACTGTAATTGAGAAAATAAAAAAAATTTGAGAAATTAAAATAAAATGGAGCCTGGCATAGTAAGTACCCAGTAAGCATTAGACATTATTATACTAGTATATTCTTTATTTCTCTCCTGAAGATCTATATTGCATGTCATTCATAAATTTATCAAAGTCTATTCTTAAACATGTGTACTTTTCTTCTTTTTTTTTTTTTTTTTAAAATATGTTTTTATTGATTTCAGAGAAAGGGAGAGGGAGAAAGAGATGGAAACATCAATGATGAGAGAGCATCATTGAATGGCTGCCTCCTGCACACCCATACTGGGGATCCAGCCCACGAGCCAGCAACCGAGGCATGTGCCCTGACCGGGAATGGAACCATGACCTCCTGGTTCATAGGTCGATGCTCACCACTGAGCCACGCCAGCCGGGCTATGTATTTTTCTTGATGTAGTTATTTTGGTATATCTTATCTAGTCTTCTCAACTTTAAGAGCACCTCCTTTCTTCTTTTCAAGGATTTGGTGAGGAAGTTCACATTTATTCTTCTGTTTACATATTAGGTTGCTGATTTCACTTTCACAAACACCTTTTCTTATATTTAAAGCAGATATTTATAAAATAGCTCTCTTCTGAATGCAATAGCAGTTTGAATCCACACAGGATGCTCCGGTGCATGGGATCAGGTTGTATCTGGGCAAGCTAGCGGCTCATCCAGGAAACCTGTGTAATAGGAACATGAAAGCTCAGCCAGTGTCACATGGGGCCTGATGCTGTGAGGAATCCTTAAAAGTTCAAGCTCTCAAGAATTCTCTGCACTCCAGAGTCAAAAGAGGAACTCCCACTCCTGAAGGGAACCCTGGTATTACTCACCAGAGAACTGCTCCCCAGGAAGTCTGACTGTACTGTGACTGGTGGGGATGCGGGAGTCCTCACCTAAGCAGGGATTCCAGGGCTAGGGGAGGGGCCAACAGTACTCCCCCATCTTCAGACCCTCCAGGGCCCACTTTTAATTTTCAAACTATTCATAAGTTGAGAGAAGTAAATCTTAATACAGTATAAAAATTTTTTAATATATTTTAATTATATGTGTATTGTTCTTTAGCTGAGGTTGAGTGGTAGACTGTGGCTAAAGGGTGATAAAATCTGGTGAGTGTTGATGGTAAAATAATATATATATATATATATATATATATATGTATATATATATATATATATATAGTCCCCAAAATGTATACACATACTTTGAATAATTATAAAGGCAGTGTTTATTAAAATACATTTCATTTTCAAAATTGAGCTATCAGCTGTTAAGTGTATATACATTTTGGGGGACACCCTGTATATAGTGGATGAGGAGATGTGTGTGGGAGTGGGCATTGATCGCATAACCAAATATCCACAGTCTGCATGTCAGAGGGAAGCTGAATCAAATTCACTGAACTGAACTGAGTAGGACCAATTCTGTGCTCAGCTCTACACCAAGCTCTACACAGAACAAAAATGAGAAACACTCCATTTTCTCTTCTGGGGCTTACAGTGTTGTTAAGGAAACAAAGCTCATACCTATTAGACAGACATGATATAAGTTGGCATAGGATTGCATTACAATTAGATAAATGAGAATAGGGTATACTTAATGTAGGCTGTCACAGAAGGGAGGAGGGAACAAGGAGGACTTGCTAAAGGGACTTGAGAAAGGTTTGGATTTTAAGTAGAATCTGGAGATTTAGAAAGAAATGAAGCACACATTCAAAGATGAGAAATATTCTGAACACTGGTTAGCTGTAGGAACTGATTCTAACCTCTTTGCAAGACAGCAAGGAGAACAGAGTGAAGGCTTTATGTTAGGGAGAGAGTGGTAAAGCATTTATTCAATCTAACCTTTATGAGGTTATCACTGCTCTCACTTTGTCACAGTAGACCTTAGGGTAATGGGCAACATTTGAAACATGGAAAACAAAATGCCAAAATGTGAAATGACATGATCGGTGTCAAGGTTATACTGCAAAGTGTTCACATAGCATCCAATTGTCCAGTATTTTTGTTTGTTTTAAACAAAAAACCCTACCATGATTTTTTCAGCATTATACAAACTTTTAAAAAAATTGTGACTAGCCTTAAATGTAATTGCAAATGATTACCAGAGAAAACAAAACAGTATATTAATTTCTTTTTTAAAAAATATATTTTATTGATTTTTTTTACAGAGAGGAAGGGAAAGGGATAGAGAGTTAGAAACATCAATGAGAGAGAAACAATAATCAGCTGCCTTCTGCACACCCCCTATTGGGGATGTGCCCATAACCAAGGTACATGCCCTTGACCAGAATCGAACCTGGGACCCTTCAGTCTGCAGGCCAACTCTCTATCCACTGAGCCAAACCGGTTAGGGCTTAATTTCTTATCTAATTAAAAATATAACAAACTGTAAAATTCTTCATATTGTCTTCCAGTTATGGAAGTTGAAAAAGTTCTTTTGGGTCCTGGCCAGTGTGGCTCAGTTGGTTGGGGTTTGTCCTATGGGTTGTGGGCTCGATCTCTGGTAGGAGTCAAGGAGATAGAAGTTTCACTCTGACATCTATGTTTCTGTCTTTCTCTAAAAATCAATAGAAAATATTTTTTAAAAAAGTACTTTTGGGTCTATACTTCCTTTAGATTCCCACAACAAATCTTTGAATAGAAGACAAAGTTTATAGATACATTCTATTGTAATGACCTATCCACAAAATTATATTTCATTGTATTTAAGAAGAATGTATTTTAAGTAGCTATTTAAAAAATTGCATTAAATCATACAGGCAATATTATTATTTGAGAAAGCTAGTAATTCTATGTTATTATCCAATTGTTTATAATCTTATCATTTTTCAGAGTCTCTCATAAACTAGTTTTCTACAATGAGCTATTGGAGTAAGTGAAATGATATTTAGAAATTCTTAAAAGCTGGAATTTACTTCTCCCAACTATAAATTCTTTATCTAGTAAATAAAAGCTTATCTTGTGCTCATAAAGTAGGGTACTGCAGTTCTTTTCAGCTATTTTAGTACATCTTGAATGTGCTTTCTTTCTAACTGAACTAAGAATTGTGCTCATAAATTCTCTCTGAACTCCTGAAAGCCACAGTGAGCAGTGCCTACAGAGAATCTATTCCAGTGAATAGTCCTGGGATCAGTATGCTCTGACATTGAATAAATGGATTTGATCTTCCCTTTTAAACATTCAAGGCTACGAGTAATGCAACCTCAAGAAAACAGAGGATAAAAAATCGGGTGCAGAGGGTGAGGAATCCAGGCTTATAAGCCTCACTGGGCCAGAAAATAGACTAATTGTCCTTTGAAACTATCTACTTTCAAGTCAGATAGAAGAGAGGGATGGGGTCTCCCACGTTCACTTTAAGTGTAGCTGGAGCCTGAGGGTTGCCTGGCTTTTTAGTGTGGGCTGTGAACTACCCAAGGCTAACTGGCTCTGGGGACAAGTGGGGTTAACTTCAGCTCTCACTTGGCTTGCCAATCTATGTGCCTGCATGAGAATATATCTGCTGGGATGATGGGGTATCTTTTTATTATTCACACAAAAGCTCTGCATGACCTGGCACTGGCCCTACTCAATATCACCCTATTGGTCCCCCAAACAAATGTATTAATTGTGTCTGGGGAATCCTGAACCACTGTCACAGATGTTTTCACTCTGTCCTAGTGAACATTGTACCTCCTTTCTGTGTGTGAAGACCATGTGGAAAAGCTGCAAGTTCTCAATTCATGTTTAAGACAATTCTCAACTCTCTTCAATAGAGAAGAAAAATAGTTCAGCTTCCTAAAAGAGTATTATTATGTTCATTCTCCCTTTCTGTCATGAAATGAAATAAAATATTTAGCTCCAAGACAAATAGTGTCATCAGTTCCTTACATGAATCCTCCTCACCTGCTAAGAATTCTTTGCATGAATTGCAAACATACTTTGTAATTCCATAGTCAACATTTTTATTCTAACTCAGAAAGCTCTCCTTTGTCTTCCCTGCCTTTCAAATCTCCCTCCCTCATTTTCAAAGCTCAGGACAAATTATAGTTATTTAAGAATCATTTCATTTTTCTCTCTTCTATGGTAGCATATTCCTCCATCCTATGTTCATTTCCATAACCCACAGTTGGGTTGATGCAGCCCAGGGTCCAGGCTCTAGCCCAAGGCCACAAAGCTTTAAGCAGATTAGCTTGGGTGTAGTAGGAATAGCAGCAGCAGCCCCAGTAGGAAGAGAGCTTGGGAGAAGCGGCAAACTTGGTGGCAGCAGCAGCATCAGGACAATACCATGGAGAAGAGGAGATGAAGCATTTATCATAGGGAACAGCACTGCTTCAGTCCTTAGGCTTCCAGCAGAGACTACTGCCGTTAGTGGTGCCCATGGAGAGTTCTTGACTCCCCTGATACTGCCTGGGAAGGGAAAGAAATTCAGGGCAGCTAGGAGGACAATGTTCACCTTGTGGGTACTCATCCATAAACTCTTTGAAGTGTCTACTATTATATTATTCTGTTACTCATAACTCCTTGATTGTTCTGCCTCCAGCTAATGAATGGGGAATCACCGCATACATCATCATCACCAACATGCCCAAATTGCCTTTGTGTAACTCTGCTACCCTCTCAAGCTCTTTCTTGCTTTATTTTACTACATATTTATGTCTATCTCCATCTTTATACTCCTTTTTTTTTAAAATATATTTTATTGATTTTTTTAAAAAAATATATTTTATTGATTTTTTACAGAGAGGAAGGAAAAGGGATAGAGAGTTAGAAACATCGATGAGAGAGACACATCGATCAGCTGCCTCTTGCACACCTCCTACTGGGGATGTGCCCGCAACCAAGTTACGTGCCCTTGACCGGAATCGAACCTGGGACCCTTGAGTCCGCAGGCCGATGCTCTATCCACTGAGCCAAACCGGTTAGGGCTATACTCCTTTTTTTTTCCTAGCATGATATTATTTCTTTTTTTCTAATATCAGGAACCAAACAGGCCAAGCACACCAAAATACTCTATCGACTCTTTTTTGAAATATGCCATTGGGTTTTCTCTAGTGTCTTTGTTCATATTCATCATCCCTCTATCTTAATTAATTTACAAATTCTATTGTTATATTAAAATCAAACCCATCTTTTGATATGTAAGTCAAATTCTAATGCTTAGAGTATTTGCTGAAATAGGATTTTTTACTTCTTCATAGTATACATCTTACATATTTAGATGCAATCTGAGGCATGACGAGAACATTAAAGGCCAACTATATGAGCCAGGACACCAAAGTTCCTGGCCAGCAAGAAGGGGTCTAGAGGTTGGAGAGATACATAGACCACCTCCATGATGTTAAAGCTAAGAATTTAAAGCAAGTGGGAAAGCAGGTCAGATCCAAGAATTATAGCCAACATTTTGAATACAATTAGGACATTGAGGCTAATGTAAAGGATTGATGGATGATCCAGGGGGTACATGGAGCCTAGTACCTTGGAGAATTTTTTTTTTGAAGTTCATGTCTAGCTCTAGATAAAACTTTCTTGTTTCCCACAGAGTACTCATCATGCTGTACTTTGAAAGTGCTCACCTCCCTTACTAGACATTGTGTTTTACTTTTCATCTCACTTGTGTTGTCTATCATAGTGCTTTTTTACAAAGGGATATATTTTATTTTATTTTTTAATCCTCAACAGAGAATTTTTTCCCCATTGATTTTTAGAGAGAGTGGAAAAGAGGGAAAGACAGAGAGAAATATTGATATGAGAGAAGCACATTGATTGGTTGCCTCCTGTACCAGCCCTGACCAAGGCCTAGACCAGGAAGGAGCCTGCAACTGAGGTACATGCCCTTGACTGGAATCAAACCTGGAACCCTTCAGTTCATAGGCCAATGATCTATCCACTGAGCCAAACTGGCTAGGGCCACAGGGATATCTTTTAAATTGTAGTTTTTAAAGATGAGTTGAATTTGTGGATACTCTCAAGAATTCAGTCTTACACATGTTGCGATTATAGACTTGGAGGGCATCCAGGGGGAAATATCTGGCAATCAGTTGAATTTGAAAGACTCAAGATCCAGAAGGAGTAAATGGATGGACAGATATATTTGGATGATTTCCACCTATACATGAAAACCAAAGTAGTATGCGTAGAGATAAAAGAGGTCTAAGTTAAGGATTGAATATAGAAGATACACATTTATTTATTCAACCAACATTTATGAATTATTTAAAATGCTTCAAGCCTTTAGCTACAAAAAATTATATAAATATACTTAAAGGAGTAAAAAATAGTATTTACCATCAAAGATCTTTAGTCCTGTCGTGATTATGTCAGACTAGTTAAGAAGATGATTGCAATATATATATTAAGTGGAGAAAAAAAAGTATATTTATGGAAGTGGATGTGACAAGCAATGGTCTAAAATGCTTAAAAAATGAAGTCAAAAGAAAGACAATTTTATTTGCCTATAATGAGAACATTGGTCACCTTTGAATATTCTGTTTTAGAGCAGAAATGAGGCATTGTACATGATTGTCATATTGGTTAGGTGATGACATAGAAGATACATATACATTTTAGTAAATCTTGCATTGTTATTAGGTATACTTATTTGGTAAATTGACATATCTGTATGTTTCTTTTCCTTCAAACAGTATTATTTTTCAGCCAAATGTGATGATGTGAATAATCTAAATGTTTTGACATTCATTTTTAAAGATTGGCTTTAGTGGTCATATTAGTTCAAATCCTCTGGCTCCAGAATCCAATGTGAGTGAATTGCTTGGAGAAAAGTGTAATGAGGTCATATCTACAGGGTCCCATTTTATTCTTTCTGTATAATAACATACTTTTCATCTTCAATATAGTTTTAGACATCTAGAGAAGATCATTCACTGAGACCATTTCAAGGTAATCACTATTTTTAAAGATTTGAATTAAATGTTGATGATCCATTTTGTTTGCTGAAATTTTGTTCCAGTGTTATTTTGTTATTTGTAAGCTACCGCTAGCAGCTTACAGTTTCACATTATTTAAAATGAGGAGGAAAACCACACTTTACCACATCTCATCAGGAAAAGAAAGTTACCTTTCCTAATTACTAAGTATTTAGAAAAATGTGGAGTCCACATGCAAAAATTTCACAACATATTGAGAAAAATACAATGAACCAGTTGTAGAGAAGTAACACTAGCCACACATTGCTAAGAGATTATGCATCGCTTCTGAAAGTACATAGCTCAGAGTCTGTGCATAACCTGCAAATGTTAGTTTCACTGTTTTATTCTTTTTTTTAAATTTTATTTTAATTTTATTTTTTTAATTGTTTGAAGTATTACAAATAGTAGTACATATGTCTCCTTTTTTTTCCTTCCCCATTGACCTTCCCCCAGCCTCCCCTTCCCCCCAGTACATGCCTTTACCTGCCCCCTCCCCCCAGTTTTTTTATCCATTGGTTATGCTTATATGCATGCGTACAAGTCCTTTGGTTGATCTCTTACAGCACCTCCCCACCCCGCCCCCCGCAACCTCCTCTGTCTTCCCACTGTAGTTTGACAGTCTGTTCAATGCTTCTTTGCCTCTGTATCTATTTTTTCCCCATTTCATTCCTTTAAAAAATCTTGCCTCTGCAGACTAGAAATAAACATATAATAACAAAAAATGTTTGAGTCCCAATTTCCATGTCCAACAGTTCTGAGTCCCCATTTCAATGTCAAACAGTTCCTTATGTGTACATGTCAGCAATGATATCTGGATGGTGGGCACATGGTGGCAATGCAGGTCCGACCCTCTCTGGTTTGGTCCTAGGCAACTTGCTGCATCGCACAGCTGCTGAGTGCTATCGTGGCAAGGCGTCATCAGTGTCTTCCATCTCTGGACTGTTTCTCCTCTTATCTTCGTGGTTGGAGTAGACTTGTCAATTCCTCTCTGTTGCAGGAATCCACATGGTCTTGGAGTTGTTTTTCTGAAAATATACAAACATATTCTCAAACAAAAGTTAATAAAAGAATCTTTTCTATATAATTGATTTGGGATCCTTTTTATTTTTGCCCAAACGATTTTCCTTTGTCTTATTTAGACACCATGTGTGTTTTTCATGGGACTGTTTTATTCTTTAGAATATAAATTGATAAAGATTCTTCTGAAAGATATAATTAATCAATGGTTATTTTATTAATATGTCAATTATATTCACAAGTGAGAGACTATCCCTGAGGTCTTAATGGAAACAGCCTCAGAGGATCTGAGACCAATGCTTTCCTTAAGGTAAAGGAGAAAATTAAGTTGTTTATTTAGCACAGCTTCCTCATCTGGATTCTGGTCTGATACACTGAAAAATTAATGATAACTCTTTTTTAAAATTCCTTTATTAATTGTTATTTACTCTTCATTAAATGTTCATTTATATTACACAGGTGGATTTAAATATAATTTGAGATTTTGATGTTTTTTTCTCAAATACTCCACAATACTGATTAACATATGATTTGACAAATATTCAGAAATTACTGGAAGCATTTCTTAATGAAAGTCCCATTAACTTCATTTTTAAAAATAATTTGAGTAGTGAATACCTAGCATGAACTTTTTTAAAAAAAAATAAATCTTTATTCAGATTATTACAATTGTTTCTCCTTTTTCCCCCCATAGCTCCCCTCCACCCGGTTCCCACCCCACCTTCTGCCCTTACCTCCCCCCCCCCGCCACTGTCCTCATCCATGGGTGTATGATTTTTGTCCAGTCTCTTCCTGAACCCCCCCCCCATCCCCTTTTCCCCCTGAGAATTATCGGTCCACTCCCTTTCTATGCCCCTGATTCTATTATATTCACCAGATTATTCTGTTCCTCAGGTTTTTAATTCACTTGATTTTTAGGTTCACTTGTTGATAGATATGTATTTGTTGTTCATAATTTTTATCTTTACTTTTTTTCTTCTTCCTCTTCTTTAAGAATACCTTTCAGCATTTCATATAATACTGGTTTGGTGGTGATGAACTCCTTTAGCTTTTTCTTATCTGTGAAGCTCTTTATCTGCCCTTCAATTCTGAATGATAGCTTTGCTGGGTAGAGTAATCTTGGTTGTAGGTTCTTGCTATTCATCACTTTGAATATTTCTTGCCACTCCCGTCTGGCCTGCATAGTTTCTGTTGAGAAATCAGCTGACAATCGTATGAGTGCTCCCTTGTAGGTAACTAACTGTTTTTCTCTTGCTGCTTTTAATATTCTCTCTTTGTCTTTTGCTCTTGGCATTTTAATTATGATGTGTCTTGGTGTGGTCCTCTTTGGATTCCTTTGTTTGGGGTTCTCTGCGCTTCCTGGACTTGTAAGTCTATTTCATTCACCAGGTGGGGAAAGTTTTTGGTCATTATTTCTTCAAATAGGTTTTCAGTATCTTGCTCTCTCTCTTCTTCTGGCACCCCCATAATTCTGATGTTGGTACGCTTGAAGTTGTCCCAGAGTCTTCTTACACTATCTTCAACTTTTTGGATTTTTTTTCTTTTTGCTTTTTCGGTTGAGTGTTTTTTGCTTCTTTGTATTTCAGTTCTTTGACTTGATTCTTGCATTCCTCTAGTCTGTTGTTGGGTCTCTGTATAATATTTTTTATTTCAGTCAGTGTATGTTTAACTTCTAGTTGGTCCTTTTTCATATCTTAGAGGGTCTCGTTATATTTATCGGCCTTTTCTAGGATATTCTTGAAAAGCCCTATAACCATGGTTTTGAATTCTATATCCAGTCGTTTGTTTTCCTCCATTTCTTTCGTTTGTGATCTGTTTCTTTGACGCCGCATTTTCATTGCTTCCCTTAGTTGGTAGGGTAGATTTGTGTGCTAGGTTTCCTATATGGCCCAGTGGGTCGGCCTCCCCAGTTAACTTGAGGTGGAAACTCTTGGTGCACCCCTTTGTGGACTGTGTGTACAGCCTTGTTGTAGTTAAGTCTTGATTGTTGTTGGTATCACTGGGAGGAATTGACCTCCAGGCCAGTTGGCTGTAAGGATCAGCTGTGTCTACGCTGGGAGAAGTTCGGTGTTGGAGACAGCCTTATAGGATTAGACTTGCCAAATTGCAATAGCCTCTGTGCTCAGCTTGGATGGGGTGGAGTCTCAGGGTGGAGCAGACAGTCTTGGCTTCCAGTCAGCCTTGCCTTTGCGTGCGTGCGCGCCTGCAGACCTCTGCCTTCCCTGGCTCCTGAGTCTCCGCCCGAGAGTCCAGATTCCCCCCACAAGAGTGTGGGTCCCCAGGGGCTCGCCTGGAACTGGGGCTCAGTGCAGTCAGGAGCTTCTGACTCCATTCCACTAGGGAAAGCCTGCCTTAGTGCGCACTGGCATGCGCGCGCCTGCAGAACTCTGCCTTCCCCGGCTCCCGAGTCTCCGCCCGAGAGTCCAGATTCCCCCCCGTAAGAGCGCGGGTCCCCAGGGGCTCGCCTGGAACTGGGGTTCAGTGCAGTCAGAATTGGGGTTCAGTGCAGTCAGGAGCTTCGGACTCCCTTCTGCTAGGGAAAGCCTGTGGCAACCTCCACAGCCTTTGTGCACACTGGCGCGCGCGCCTCCGGAAACCTGCCTGCCGGGGCTCCTTCGGGTCTCCCCCTGGTCTCCGAGTCTCCGGGTGCCTTTCTCTCTACCTGACAGTCCAGACTCCCCCTGTATGAGCCTGGGTCCACGGGGTTTCGCCCGGGACTGGGGTTCAGTGCAGTCAGAACTGGGGTTCAGTGCGGTCGGGGGCTTCCTTCCCCCTTCCGCCAGAGAAAATCAGCCAGGCTCTCAGCCACCCTTCCTCTCTGTGCGCACAAAGACCCTTTGCCGTACCTCCAATTCTCTGTGAGCTTTTCTCTTTCCTTCTAGTTGTAGAATTTTCACTCAGCCAGCTTTCCTGTGGTTCTGGATGGTGTCCGTTCTGTCTTTTAGTTGTAGTTTTGAAATTGTTGTGCGAGGCAGCAGTTTAGGTGCTTACTTATGCCGCCATCTTGGTTTCTCCCTAGCATGAACTTTTAATCTGGAATAAATAATATATGTTTTCACAAGTACACATTGACTAATTTAATGCTTCTAAATGAGGTTAATAACAAGGTAAATCAAATTCAAATATTTATTAAGTAAGGGATTCATTTAATCAATTGAATGACCCACCTTTGCTGGATATTATTCTAGGTACTGAGCATAGCACTGTGAGGAATTGTGAAGTCTGGAATTTTATTCTACTTTCAAGCTAACAAACTAGCCCATTACTGCATCATGGATGCTGGCAAAAGACATGAGAATGTTGAGTCAGAGATAAAGGACTTTATTACTCATGGCATAGGAAGCAGCTTGAGCTTCATGTTTGCTTGTGTTAATTTCTCATGACCTCCAAATTCCACAGGATGCCACAGTGGGGCCTACATGGATGCCTACACAAGAACTGAGTTGTGTTGCAGGAGAGAAACACTGTGCTATTTTGTCTGGGGTAGGATATTACCTTTTCCCTCCATAGTTGTTTGCTACAGACATAACCCTGAAAAAGGGCCCAGGTAAACACCAGTGAGGGGCTTATAATCTTAGCATACCTAGCAAGACTGTGCAGGGAGTCTTAGGGCCCATTAGCAGATTGCCTAAAGCTTCAGATCCTTATCCCTACAGAGTTTACATTCTTATATTAAGATTCTTATTGGTTTAAGGGATTTCAACTTAGGTTCTTTTACTCCTTCTGAACTACTGTCAACATTATCTTGAAGTTTATACTGGTCTCCTCCCCATTTTTAGTTTTTATACACATTGATGCTTTATCTTCCATTGCTATTTATATCTTCTTTGTAAGGCAAATTTTGTCTATATCCTAGAAGCCACACTGCTGTCCTAAAGGCTGGACTGAGTCCCTCAAGACATTGTCAGTCAAATTCCTCAAAGCTTCATTACCCATTCAGGGTATCTCTCATGCCTAAAGCGACTGTCCTATGTAGGCCTGAAGATTTAGGTCAATCAGTTTTGCCCAAGCCATTATTTAGCCTGGGTCACCCTGACTTGGGCCTCAAAACTCTGGGCCTGTTATACGTTTGTGGTCGAAGAGGGTTGTCTGTTTTCTTTATCCTTTTATTTCTTCTATGCTTAGCTCTGGTTCTTTATAGCATGGTTGAGCACTGAAATTTTGCTCTGAGTGGAGCAGTATTAGAAAGAGGAAGGTTTGATGATATGACATAAAAATAAATATTTTGCACTATCCTCTGAAGTCCTCTTATAAAGCACTTCACCTGAATGCTGTTCCAAATAGCATTGGGCACAATAGCCAGGTTACTCATCAGTACACTATGGTCCTGGTGGTGATGAACATAGTCAAGAAGGAGAAGAGAGGGAGAAAGTGTAAGAGCCTGCAGCTGTGTGGGTAGGCCTGCATTGTATGTTTCAATCAGCAACAGTTAATTTTTGATGTGACTTTGTATATGCATGCATGAGTCTATACATGACTCATGTTTAGAGGAGGTTATGTTTTGTAAGTACATCTATGCATACACACATATCTACGACTGAAATAACTCACTCATGGTATATTAGGTCCAAGATATTTTCATGGCTTTAAAAAGCTGAATTGGTCAGTTCCTTACCAGTTTCATTATCATACAGAAATATATGTTCTGTGTGGGAAAGAGACAATGTTGAATAGGCAAAGGAATTTGTATGAGAAAGAAACAAAAATTTTGAAAGAGACTTAAAATCTGTGATTAAATGAGAGAAGGAAATGACATTTTGAATACAATGCCCTTGTCAGGATACAAATTTATGTCACTGACAAGCTAAAGAAAGAGGTATTTGTATGCTACTAACAGTTAGTACAATTTAAGTGTGGGGGGAAGAAAAGTAAAGAGAAAACTGAAAGAGAACAGACTATATAGAAAGAACAACCAATAGAAAAAATTAAATGTTTAGCCATATGTAATGATTCTTAAATATTGGATCTGTGCTGATGTGGCGTCTGGAATTTTAGACCAAGTACTCATATTCACTTTGGGTTAAAATCATTATTCCAGATTTGAGCCAAGAATTTACCTTCATCATGGCAACACAGCTATGAGCATTATAAAGTATAGAAGAGTGTAAGTTGATCAGGCAGATGTACTACTGGTTTTAGAATAAAATGCCCAAGTTATGGAGGCCTCACAGAGATGATGCTATAGTCAGAATTGCAAATATTGGCTCCATAGATGGTTTTGACACAGAGTTTCAAGCAGGGAACCTGACTAAGTGCTATTATGAGTTAACATAAGGAAATCTAAAAATGTTTCGTAAAGTTGCATGAAGGGAATTAATTTTTTTTTACTACCTTCCACAAATGTCCAGTTTCTTAAGAAATTGCTTTTCTTTTTGGCAAATTAGCCACCTACAGAATTCATTCAAGCTGCTGCCTTACTCACCAGCTGAAGCTGACTCCTCTGGGGACATGCCTGTGAGTGTACAGCCTGTAGTTAGTAGGCTTTAGACCACTAGTAGGGGGAACTCCCTCCCAGAACCCAGAGAAATTCAAGAGGGATCAGAAAACTGTGAGTCATGCTTGGCACATACCAAAAAGTGCTTTAGGAAGGTGGGCTTTGGAGGCCAAGAAATGAAGGAGATTAAGTGAGAATTGACATATTCCAGCATTGGGGACTATTTGGCTAAGATATACTGAGCTCAAGTAGGCTTTTAATAAATACTTAATTGATGAACTCATCCATCAAATCCTCATGAATTGTGGAAGCTAAAACTGGATTTGTATGTTAATGTCATTACCATTTAGGTATTATAAGATTGAGCAAACAAGTAAGTAACCTTTGTTGGTAAGACATAAAACATAAGACATAAATAACATTGATAAATAAATATCAGAAATGACCCTGTAATTAAGGGTTTATACCTTGGGAGACAAGACACACCCATGAAGGGAGAAATACTAAGGCAAGAGACTACCAGATTAGTTCTGAACGCCTTTGTTTCCCTACTCTCTCCAGAGACTTGAACTAGATTCACTTTTCCTTTACTCTCTTTTATAATCCCTTTAGCATCCTCAATTCTTAGTGTTGAGTTGGAAAATTTAGAACATTTGTAAATTCTCATCATAATTTAATTTGAGAAGTACAGGGTAGGCAGTAATTGTGGGGGTGGAACAATTGTGGTAGTAACTGTGGAGGATGGTAGTTTTCGGGCTTATAGAAAGAGGACTCAGATAACTAGATATATGAGGGATGGGTATCACAGGAAGAAGGAAGAGCCTGAGTCAGCCATGTTTTAGGAATGAATGAGTAGCCCTGTTTTGCTTAAATCAGTAGGAAAAGAAAACATTGGGAAATAAAAAAATGTTGGAGAGATATAGGGCAGTGGGCAGAATGTAAACAATCATACCCAGAGATTTATTTAACCTGTAAGCAATGAAAAGTCAATGTAAGTTTCTACATAAGTGTGTCAGTTATACCAAGTAGTTTTTTATGAATAATTCTGGGTTGTTGTATATAGGATGGATGGAAAATGTGAGGAAGTAAGAGGTAGTCAGACTACACTGTAGCCCCCACAAGAGCTAGAAATTAATTACATAATCATCTTATTTAGCTAACTCCATTTCTGATCACATAAGTGTGTGTGCGTGTGTGTGTGTGTGTGTGTGTGTGTGTGTGTGTGTGTGTGTGTGTGGGGTAGAAGGTGAAGACATTTTGCACAAAGGTTTCTTCAGGTCACAAGCTTATCAATAGTAGAGGCAGTCTAAAACATAGGCATCCTCACTCACAATTTGGAACTATTTCCCCTATATCGCTAGGAATCTATTGCAATGTCCAGAGCTAACAAGTGAAGGCCTGAACTAGATACTGCCATTTGAAATTGAGATGAAAGACACTTGAGAGGAAGTGTAAAGTAAGAACCAATGAAGACATGATTGGTGATTGGATAGTATGCTTAGTTCCTATGGCTGCTCTAACAAATTACCACCAACTTGATGATTTAGGACAACACAGATTTACTATCTTACTATTTTGGAAATTCAGAAGTCTGCAGTGGATTCCCCTGGCCTAAAATCATGGTGTTGGCCGGGCTGAATTCCTTCTGGAGAATCTAGGGGAAGATCTGTTTCCTTGAATTTTCCAGGTTCTAGAGGTTGCCCACTTTTCTTGGCTTGTGGCTCCTTTCCATCTTCCAAGCCAGAAATGGCTTGACGACTCTGTCTGAAGATATCACTCTAACACTGACTCCTCTATTTCCCTCTTCAACCCTTAAAGTATCCCTGTGATTACACTGGGCCTCCTATATAAACTATAATTTTGTTGTTTTAAGGTCAGCTGATTAGCATCCTTAATTCCATTTGCAGCTCTAATTTCTCCTTGCCATGTAACATAATATATTCACCGTTTCTTGGATTAGAACATGGTGGTCTATGGGGTTGGAGGAGAGAGGTGTCATTATTCTGCCTACCATGGATAGATTATACTAAGGTAAAATAAGTGAAGGATAACTTTAAGATTTTGAACTTGGGAAACTGTAAAGACAATGACACCAATGACAGAAATAAGGAAGCCGAGAAGGAAAACTGATATGTGAGTGAATCATCTTGAGAAATGTTGAGTTTTAATTAATGTGTTATATTCAGATGAAATTTCCCAATAGACAATTTTTGAGAACTCAGTGTTAGGAAAGTTGCTATTTGACTAGTGCCAATTACTACTATGGTAAGATCTTTTTCATGTTCTTAATTTTTCTATTAGTATATTTCAGTATATTCAATAATTTCTGCAATGACACTTAAAGATAAAGTACATAGGGGTGTTTGTTGTGCACTATAGAAACTCACATTATGATTAATCTATTTCATTATTCCAGAATTTTGTTATTTCACCTTTAAAATAATTTTCCCATGCACACATAGTTTTATGTTACATATTAAAAACTGAAAACACAGCTCTAAAGTATTAGCATTAGTGTTTCAATGGAGTTCTATGCAACTTCAAATGAAAATCCTTCTATGTAGCACATACAGTCTTCAAAGTACAGAGGCAATTTCTTTTGTAAGGCAAAATCATAGCAATTGGCCATGATTCAAAACATTTTCAGATAATCGCACATATCACTAACAGGCACCAATGTGTGTTATTCCAAATAACATTCCAGACCAATGACAAATTTATTTCACCTAGTATATTGCTTCACAAGTTTATTTTGTGATCAGTCAAAGCAATGCTGATAGCGTACAAGAAAAACTAGCAAGATAGCAAAACTTATATGATATAGTAATTAAAAGAGTATTGTAGTAACACATAAAAGACAAATGAACCAAGGGGAAAGATCAATAACCATAAACAGACAAAATCTATACAGAGAACTTGATGTATAATAGTCATGATGTATAATAGTTATTAATCAATAGGGGAAGGGTTCTGGGTCATTTAAGGAAAAGGAGAAAAGTATTTTTCTGTGTCACAGGAGAGAAAAAATAAATTTCAGGTGGATGAAGATCTGTAGATGACAAGGGAACCTTCCAAATGTTTAGAAAAATGTATCAGAATATGTTCATGTCACTTGAAGCAATGGCCATAAAAAAATTTAATGATATAAAAATGTAAAATCGCCGAAACCAGTTTGGCTCAGTGGAAAGAGCATCGGCCTGCGGACTGAAGGGTCCCGGGTTCGATTCCGGTCAAGGGCATGTACCTTGGTTGCGGGCACATCTCCAGTGGGAGGTGTGCAGGAGGCAGCTGATCGATGTTTCTCTCTCATCGATGTTTCTAGCTCTCTATCCCTCTCCCTTCCTCTCTGTAAAATATCAATAAAATATATTAAAAAAAATGTAAAATCTATGTTTGACAAAGTTGTTATTTAAAAACTTAAAACCCAAATCAAAATTGGGAAATATTTTTGAAATACATGTAACTAATAGAAGACTACAATCCAGAATACATGAAGAGTTTCTAAAGTCAGTAGAGTAAGATAAATAAGTCAATAGAAAAACAAGTGATGGATAGGGGAAAATGATATAGAAATAACTTCCAAAAGGCAATAAACAAGCAAAAAATGCTCAATCGCACCTGAATCTATCTATCTATCTATCTATCTATCTATCTATCTATATCTATATCTATATCTATATCTATATCTATATCTATAAAATGAAAATGTCATGAAATATTATTTCACCACCATCACATTGGCAAAAATTTGAAATGATGGTAATATCAACTAATGGACGGTGTAAGTGGAAATAGCATTATCAACCACTGTTGGTTGGCAAGGATGTAAATTGGTACAGATGCTCAGGAAATTAGCTTATACTTTGTTTAAACTGATCATGACCACTAATCCAGAAACTTTCAACTTCAGGTATACACCTCTAGACAAACATTTGAACATAATCAAGGACATAGAAATGTAATCAAGGACATTTTTTCTAGTATTTTTTTTCTGTGGTAGTGAAAGTTTGGAAACAATTTGAACTTTCATTACTAGAGTAATGGATAAATTAGTTGCTCTATTTAACACAGTGGAATACTATACAAAATTTAATGTACAATGTTTACATATGTTTACATGGACACATTTATATATTTTATACACCATACTCAGTGTAAAAAGCAAGGTGTAAAAACTATTTTTATTATACCATTTATATAAAATGTTAAAATTTTTTAAAACATTTATATTTTGTTTATGGATATATATATAAAGAGTAAATGGATCAAAAATATACATGGAAACAATGTGCATTAACTTTATGATAGCAGTTATTTCTAAGGCAAAGTGGAAAATGTGAAGAGCAGGAATTTCAACTTGTAGCCTTTTGTTTTCTAAAAATAATGGCACACAAATGGCAAAGCAATATATATTCAAATGTTGAAGTTATGTTAATGGGTGTCTACTACATATCCTCGGTGCAATATGTAGGGTTTTTCGTTTCATATATTTTTTAGTAGTTTTACTGAAATATAATTCACACACCATATTTTTCACCAATGTAAATTGTACAATTCAATGGTTTTTAGTATATTCACAGGGTGCATATATGGCCATGTGCAACTACCACCATAATCAATTTTAGAACATTTCATCACTTCAAAAACAAACCATGTACCCATTAGCAGTCACTCCCCATTTCCTTCCAAACCTCTGCAGTCCTAGGCAAATACTAATCTACTTTCTGTCTCTATAGACTTGCCTCTTCTGGATGTTTCATAAAAATTGAATTATATAATATATGTTCTTTTGTGATTACCTTCTTTCACTTAATGTTTTCAAGGTTCATCCTTGTTGTAGCACTTCATTTCTTTTTATGGCCAAATATATTCCATTGATTGGGTATGTCACATTTTGCTTACTCATTCATCTGTTGATGGACATTTGGATTGCTTTACACTTTTTGGCCATTATGAATAATGCTGGTATGAACATTTGTATACAGTTCTTATGTGGACATATGTTCTTATTAGCTAGGAGTGGAATAGGCAGGTCATATGCTAACTCTACGTGTAACACTTTGAGGACCTGCCAAATATTTTCCAAAGCAGCTGCATCATTTCACATTCCCATGAGTAATGTGTGATGATTCTCATTTCTTCATATCTTCACCAGCCCATTATTGTCTTTTTTATTACAGTGGAACCTTGGTTCTCAAACTTAATTCATTCTGGAAAGCTGTTGGAGAAGTGATTTGTTCGAAAACGGAATCATTTTTCCCCATTAGAAATAATGTAAATTGAATTAATTCATTCTAGACCCCCAAATGATTCCCTATTGTATGTATATGTCTAATGTACTCTTTAATCTATAAACAAACACTTCTTAAATTTATTGAACCACCCCCTACTAAACTAATCACTTTCAGCACTAGTCACAGGAGGTCAGTATGTAGCATCTTCTTTTTTTCACATATCGCTGCCTCTAAAATGCTGTCACCATTTGTTTATCCAAATCAACAGCAGTTTTCCTACCTCTTCAATTGCCTATGATCATTGTTTCTTTCACACCAGTAACAACATTAGCATTCTTTATGGCCTCTTTATGTTTTAAAATTGTGCTAATTATTTCTCCAGGAACAAAAGCAAAAACGAAAACAAAAACAAAAAAACAAAACAAAACAAAAAAACAACCCACACAACAACAACAAAAAACACACAAAAATTTACAGTACAACCTCCTAAGATGTTAACAACACAAGATTTAGCTCTAAACTGACTCATTTTGGTGCATTGTCTCCTTTGTTTGTAGCCTGAGAGACTTTTTGTCATGCTGAGGTATCAACACGAAGGGGTTGTCAGGTCTAGAAATGAAGTTTCATTGGACATTTTTTCAGTGAACAACTTGGTAGGAAACCAAATTGTTGGAGATGGGAGACATTCAAGAACCGAGGTTTGACTGTATAGTTATTCTATTGAATGTGAAGTGGTGCCAAATATGCAAATTAAATCTTGATATGGATGCTGATGGCATGTAGAATCTGTTAACACTGAATTGGGTATGTATTGAAAAAGAATAATATTTTAAATATTTTTTCAGATAAACATTTGGGACAAAACTGCACAGGACATGAAGCAAGAGCACTATTCAATTAGAGGTAGAAAGAAAAGCTGTTAGTAGATTGTTAATGTAATTACATAAAAATATAAAACCTCCATTTCACAATTAGCAGGAAGAGGTAAGTAAGGGTGTCAGCATCACTGATGAGTCATTACCCATATCTATTTTTATGCAATGAAATACTAGCAAAATAGTAGAAGTGGAACACAGTGAAACAGAAAGGCTAGCTGGTGCTTTCCCTTGATGATTTAAAATAAAGAGAAAATCTGGGACAGAAACTTCTAGCAAAAATAGTCTGCTTAGTAAATATTAAGTTAACTTAGAAAATATTAAGTTAAACAGCAAATTTTTTTATCTATTACAGACTGTTGTAATTCAAATTCATTTAAAAGTTTGATGAAGTTTGACTATTAGGTCAAGAATCAGATCAATACATTCTTTTACTTCATGGATAGAATAACAGCGCCAGAAAATAACATGATGGTGAAAGACTTATTGACAACAAGCTGAGAAGTCATAGTTGGTATGAGTTAGGAGAATGAATCAAATCTTAGTTTCCTGAACTACTCTCATTTCAAATATCATATATTGTTTAAAGAGAAAGTGTATTGTTTTTCTTTTTTAAAAAAGAAAGGAGCATTAGAAAAGTGTTCATTATGAGAAAATCCACTTAGTGAGCACATACAAATATAGCTATGCCTCCTTTAGCAATCATGTTGGAAAAAAATAAGTAACATCTATATTTTAAGCATTTGGATATGTTTTAAGTATCGTTTTTTAATTCGTATAGTACATGAAAATCAGTAATAACTTTAATGAATATAACTAAGGAAGGAAAGAAAATATTGTCAAATTTTCTTAAGTCTTTTTCTGCCTTCTTCACTAATTTCAATTTTGGTCAAATTTATTTGCAAATGAAAGGAAGAACACTCCCCACCCCCTCCAACTTACAGGACTTTCACAAAAGAAAGGGCACATGCAAACCCCCTAGGACTAGAGCAGTGGCTATGCATGATGAGAAGATTATTGGCCATTCATTCACTCAATAAATATTATTGTATCTTACCATAGGCCAGGTATTCTAGGAGCTGCATGGTATAAAAAAGAAAGCAGATAAGTAAACATCATAACAATCAGAGTGATAAAGTGTAAAGTGTAAGTTTCTATAGACTTATAAGAGGGACTAGAGAAGGATACCTAAGATGAATTCTAATCAGGAAAGGCTTCTTAGAAAAGACAACTCTTGAGCTGGGACCCAAGAATGAGTTTCGGAAACAGAACCAGGTAAAGAGTTTGGAGAAGTAAATTAAATATAAAGATGATATCATGTGTCCAGAAGCAAAAGAGAGAACAGTATATTTGGGGAAATGCTCATAGTAAAGTTTATTTGAAATTGAGGGCCTGTGTGTGGTGGCAGAAGACACATCAGCAATAGGGCTGTTCATCAATTACCTTGTTTGTGCCATGCTAAGGAAAATGAGCTTCTGTTTGAAGACAGTAGAGAGGTACTTAAGATCTTAAAGCAGGGTAATAATATGATTAATGTAATTTAAAGGTCTAGGCTCCACAGCCTATGATTAAAAATAAGATTCTATATACTTTCAATGGTCAAATTATGTTGGTCATAATGACATAGGAGGATGGTTCTAATTTGGGACTGATGAGTTTGAGATTCCTTAGGATGAGCAGAGAGAAATGATAGCTTTATGGGTATGGAACTCAGTAGACAGTTTGGGCTAAAGGAAAAATATTAGGAGCTGTGATACAGAGTTATAATAGAAGAGGCCCAGGAACAACACTGCAGACAGTGACACTCTCCAGGTTGAAAGAGAACAAAGGACTGCTGAAGAAGCCATTGAATAGGTACAATAAAGCCCAGGGGAGAAACAAAGTAGTACCATCAAAATTTTCAAGGAAAAAGTGGTCCTCTGATAATACTAGAAACTCTGAACAGCTTATCCTTGGAAGGAAAGATGCTACTACTACAAATACTTACTCATTTTTATTACTACCTCACTTTATTGCTTTGACTGCTCATGCCTAGCCTTGCACATTGTTTTGAACAATAAGTGGCAAACAATTAATGATGCCTGTAAAACTAGAGGACATCATTTTCTCACAAATCAAATGCATAAAATGGCATCTTTCTCTACAGCAGCAAAATGACAAATAGAAAAAAAAAATCACAAGATTTATCATTTACTGTGTCATGAAATCCAAGCATTTCATCCTCATAAGAATAAAAAGTTAGTTGAAAACTGCCTCAGGGTGCCTTGTGCCTTATATTGAATTAGCACTATTTTTAAGTACACCGTATAATAATTGTTTATCATCAGAAGTTGTCTGCCAAGTTCCATTTAACTCATACTTTCCAAGGAGGACTTGGAAAGTGTGTGTGTGAGTGTGTGTGTGTGTGTGTGTGTGCGCGCGTGTGTGCAATGTAACAGAACGTCACAATAATTACCATATTTTCTTGTAGTTTTATTTCTGTTTTTACTTTTGGACCCCACCATTGAATACTATAAATCTAACTTTAACTTTAAGGTATATAAAAAAAATGTTAAAGTCATTTGTGAAATCAACTAAGATTCCTCTTAGGACAGAGAGTAGAGGTCAGCCTAGTCTTACTGAAGGTCAACAACCAGATTTCTGCCGAAATGCTGCCCTAAACTTCTTGTTAGACCAGTTTATTTATTTATATATTTGTTGGCAATTCTTTTGTGGGTTGTCAACAATGGTTTCCACAATGATGATTATGATACAGTTATAATAATACAACCCAAGTACAAATTCTTATCCAAGAAGATGAGGGGTGGTTTCCAGTGAAGAACAGAACAGCAGATCAGATTATGACATTGATCTTTTTAATTCAATTTATTTGGTGACATTAGTTAATAACATTACATAGGTTTCAAGTGTAAAATTATCTAATGCATCATCTATATATTGCATTATGTGCTCACTACCCAAGTCTAGTCTCCTGTCATCATATATTAGACCTTCTTTATCCTCTTCAACTGCTCCCCCAACTCCCTTTCCCTTCGGTAAGTAACCACCATACACTGCTGTCTATTTAGACCAATTTAAACTTGCTGCTTTTATTTATTTTAAATATGTTTTTATTAATTTTAGAGAGAGAGGGAGGGAGAGTGAGAGAGAAAAAAACATTGATGTGAGAGAAACATTGATTGGTTGCCTCCCACATGCAACCTGACTGGGGATTGAACCTGCAACCTGGGTTTTCCCTGACTAGGAATTGAACCAGTGGCCTTTCAGTACACAGGACAACATTCAACCAACTGAACCACATGAGCCAGGGCTAAGTTCATTGCTTTTAGTTATAGTAATTGCAGTAATTTCAGAGACATTTTGGCCATAAAATCATGACCAGGTAATTCTAGACTCTCCTAGCTTTTTAATATTGGGAAAAAATAGTTACCTGATAAGCAATTTTTCAATCTCAAAATCTTAAGTATTATGAAGCAATGAGATGCAAGATTTGATAAAGGAAAATCAGATGTTAGTATGGCTGAGGATAGCTGGAGATATAGACCAAGGCACATTTGTCCTGGATGAAAGAAGGAGTGTTCACAGCAGAAGTTTTTGGGGTTGGTTGGGATGGATAAGTCAAAGGGTTTTGGCACCAAGAGTTAGGTCATGAAGGGAAAGAAAAGAACTAATCAATTCTATTTTTAAAGCTTTCCTTAGGACAAGCCACAGAGAGGGAAATGGGAAAGAAAGGCATTTGTATGGGTCATGTTTATCTTTCAGGCTATTCAAAGAGGCTATCTTTGGAGCTAAATAATTTGCAACTTTCTACCTGTGTAAATTTGGATAAATTACTTTTCTCTTTCCCTGAGTTTCTGCTTCCTAAATTCGAAAATGGGGATAATAATACTTTCCAGAGATCTTGAGAAGATTACATGAAATATTCTATGTATGTGTGTGTGTGTGTGTGTGTGTGTGTGTGTGTGTGTGTGTGTATAAAATTACTTAACATAGTGCCTGGGGACATCATACACACACACCTCTCCCTACCCCAAGCAAATGTTAGATTTATTCAACAAATGGTGACTGAGTGCCTACCAGCAGCTCTTCTTTAGGCACTGGTAAGACTAAGGTGAACAAGATGAAGCCTAATTCTAGGGGATACATGAAAAAAAAATTGGTTATTGGAAATGACCAACTATAGCATAAAAGAATACTCAATATGTTGGTTCCTAATGTTTGAGAACTTACGTTTAATATGATATAAACATATCAAAAGTTGGCACATATTTATAAGGGAAAATACATACTGAATTTTAATACATAATAGGTTTGTTCTGTTTATTTAGAATTTACTTTTAAAAAGTGGACATGAGGATTTTTTAAAGGAGGAAGGGGGAAAATTAACTAGAACACATAAAAGAAATGAAAACGGATTTAAATCCAAACAGGGTTAGGAAAAATAGTACAGAGTGAAGTCAGTAGGTGTAATGAGGCAGAAAAAAAAGAAATATTGTATTGTTTGGCAGTTGATCATGGTTTTTTAGCAAATCAATTTTTGAACCAGAGCACACTAGAAAGGCTGCAGTTGTTTAGCGCTTTCAAAACCTCTGGAAAGTTATTCTGCAAGTAGAACAAAACAAAAATAGTGTCTTTTAAATTATACAAATATTGAACAAATGAACAACAAACAGCCAATACCAACAACACAGTACCTGGAAGCTAACTAGGAAGAAATAGCCAGGGTAGAAGCTAAAGGAGGATGAACAATAGTTAATGCAAAACACTTTTCATGTTTTTTAGTTGTCCTTAAAGAAAGACAGATCAAATATATGCTGGACATGCTTATATCTTACCAGGTTATCATTTACTGAAAATCAATAAAAAAAGCTGGAAAAATGACAAAGGAGCATGAATAGTCTCATATTAACAATTAGTTGTATTAAGAGAGTGGGAATAATTGTCTATTCACATTTGAATCCTTTCCAAGACACTATGTGTATACATGTCTTAGAAAGAAAAACAATCTATAAAATACCACCAATCCAAGGCCATGTCTAAAATATCCTGGTATTAAGGATTGGTTAAGGGAAAAACTTTTGTTTTCATTTATGTCACGGACTTACATGTTTTCTTAGCAAATCAATTTTTGAACCAGAGCAGCTCAGAAAGGCTACAGTTGTTTAGAGCTTTCGAAACATCTGTAAAGTCATTCTGCAAGTGGAATCAAATCCATTTGCAAAACAGATGTTTTCCTCTGTGGCGGGAAAACACATCTTTTTTTATATGTCTTGCATATGGTCCAAATCCATTTCAGAAATAAGATTCCACCTCTTAAAGGGTCTTGGGATCAGAGTGTGCTCCTAGACTCTGCCAATGAAAGCATGGCCAAGGCCATTTAGGTGTTTGAAAGTCATTATTTTACAATTATCTTTTTATCTCATGTTTTGTAAAACAAGAGAAGGACGTTATAAAAATCTGGGTTGCCTCTCCAAGGCATCCGTTAAAAAGTTGGAGTTGGGGGTAAAACCAACTGGTAATCTTTGGCAAGGCCCCTGGGAGCTAAGAGTGGGGGAGGACAGAAGGTCACTAGAGAGAACAGTGGCCTGAGCATTGTTCTGGCCTTTCTTCTCAGAAAAAGGCAAAGAAAGCTTCTTCCCACTGACCATTAGGAAAAAGTGTCAGAAGCGCTAGCAAATGGTGTTGTTTTTTTTTGAAAATACTCATTTAAAAACTTTTTACTGAATTTATTGGGGTGACATTGGTTAATAAGATTATATAGGTTTCAGATGTGCACTTCTGTAATATATCTGTATATTGTATTGTGTGTTCACCACCCAAAGTACTAGCAGATGGGTTTTATCAAAAAGCCAGAAACTATTGTGCCCCAGGAATACAGGAAATGGGTCCATTCAAACATTCATTTAGAGGCCTGCTAGCTCTCCCTCTGGGGAGCATACTCCTGCCTTTCCCTTCCCCATATTATTCCCCCACAGGCCTGCATCTCCTAAACTCTAAGGGACCCCACGAGGCTTACTCCAGGGGAGCAATGGGCAGTGGCAGCTCTTCCCAGGCTAATTCCTTGAACCTGTCCCCAAGGCCCCCTTTTCTCTCACTCTCCAGGGAGCTGACGGCAGCCCGGCCTTGGCACACTTTCCCATAATGTTTCTACAGAGCCAAAGCAGCCTCGCCTCGTCTCTTTTGTTGTTTCTTCTATTCTAGACTCTTCTGTGTTTCACTGTCCCCAGCAAAAAACAAACAAAAAACTCATCTAGGGAACATTTTTTCTTTTGCAGATGACTCTCAGATGAATATGGATGAATTCTCATTATTGGAAGGCATAAATCACATCCTCGTTGTTTTTAGCCTTTGTAAAAGTAGATATAAAAATTTAATATACAGAAAGCACTTGCATTGGGCATTTGCAAATTAATTGTTTCAGGCTGAAAAGTTCCCTATTCTTAGCGAATGGAGCATATTCCTGGTTTAAAAATTAGGCTTTTAACAAAGAAAAAACAGAAATAGAGAAAAATAGAAAGGAGAAATTACTTTTTTATTGTATCAAATAGTTCAAAAATAATTTTTACCAACAGTAAAGTGAAACATTTGCTTGATTAAACTGCTTAAAATGGTTTGGAACCATTGTGGTTGTCGATATTTGAAAATGTTGCTCAACTATATGGAGAAGAACTTGGATTGCCCCAGGTCACTGCTGAGAGTTCTAAGTTTATAGTTTCAAAAGCACAGCCTGTAAAGATAAAGGATGCAAATCATTGATTGGATGCAGAAGTATGGAAATTTCTGTTATTTCTAGAGAAGGATCGTGGATGCCACAAAATGTTTTAGGTCTCTTTATAATGAGGTGCTATCATGGTATAGGCTACAATGCTGACAGGTGTTTTTTTTCCTTTTGTTCATCTTTGCTTGGTGCACATGCCAGCCAAAATAATAACTATTATGAACAATGGGATTTGGATTCACATGTGTCAGGGAAAATGAGAAGAGAGTAAATTATTGACACTAAGCAGATGTCTTATTTTCAACTTCTTATTAACATAACCTGATTCACTTATGATATCATCACCATCTCTGTTTACATTCATTCCAATCCGAAGCTAGCTCATTAGAAATTTTAGAACGAATGCCTTTGAGCCTGAAACACTTTAATTATCACTTTGCTCCTTGGAATTGTGAGCTAGAAAGACACCATGTTCTAGAGAGGAGAATAAAAATCTCTCTATGGTGATTGTTTGCATTTGTCTAAGAGATCACAATATTCATCTATTGCATGGAGGGGTGCCCAGAAGAGAAATGAGCAAGGAGCAAAGATTTATTAAGTAGATAACTTTCTAATTCCTTTTGAGACATGTTTTCCAAGGATAGCTTTACTCTGAAGTGTTGTGATATTCCAAAATTGGGTATATACCAATTTTGGTTAAGTGTGAAACCTATCCCAAAGGCAGAAAAGAAATGAGTTCTCTATTTTCTGCAGCCAATCTCATCCTTACAGCCAAACTAGTGGATAATTGAAAACTGACATTGTGTGGCTAGGAAAAGGAAAGTTCTTCAAAGGCATGAAAAAAATAAGAATATGTGTAATTGAAGGGCATGTGCTGAGAAGGGGCTTTGTGCAGTGAGTATGTAGGTAAAATAAAGTTCTAGTGTAATATCTGAGGTTGATTTGTGTTCACTGTAGCGACCAGAGGGAGAGGAGGAAAGAAGTTCAGCATAAGATACATATATATATATATATTTGGGAGAAAAGCTGAGGTGCTTTATGGGATATGTAGTAGAGAATTGCAGGAACCAACACTAGTAATTACATTAGTTTAGGACATCTTGTGAAAGAAACATTATGGTGTTTTTATAACTGCCTGCACTTTATTTTTTTCTGTGAAAGGAGAGTAAGAGTATAAAAGGGAAAAGGCAACATGAACCCAGACAACTTTGACTCCTTTCCTAACCCTAGAAAAGAAAGTAAGAAAAAAAAGAAAGAAAAAGAAAAGAAAAAAGGAAAAAAATTAGCCGTAGCTGGTTTGGCTCAGTGGATAGAGCGTTGGCCTGCGGACTGAAGGGTTCCAGGTTCGATTCTGGTCAAGGGCACACGCCCAGGTTGCAGGCTGGATCCCCAGTAGGGGGTGTGCAGGAGGCAGCCGATCAATGATTCTCTCTCATCATTGATGTTTCTATCTCTCTCTCCCTCTCCCTTCCTCTCTGAAATCAATTAATTTTTTTCAACAAATCAATCAATCAATCAATCAATCACATCTCTTTTAAAAAAGGAAAAGAAAAATAAATGAGGCCAAGTCTAAATAAATAGCAACAACTCTAGGTTTCTCATAAGGATGAGAAATGTCACAGACCAGGATGGGGAAAAATTAAAAACTTATGAATTATAAGGAAACTAGAATAAACAAGCCCTTAGGCTTCTATTTAAATGCCTCTTTAACAGTGGAATAAATTGTTTTTCCAACTATTTTTATTGATGACATCTTCCATCTGGCTGCACTGACAAAGAATTCAAAGTTGTGGAATTCCAGAATCAGAGCTGGAAGTAATCTGTCTTTTCACCCAACCCCCTCCTTTTTCTTTTAGCAATTCTAGAGTGTGATGTAAACAGAATCTACTGACTCCACATGCTCCAGACTTGCTCCTTAAAAACACAAAACAGCTTCTGTTGCTCTTGGGTTTCTTTCCAGCAACTAGTCTTTCCCTTTCGCTTTCTACCTAAGCTCCAAACAACAGCCCTCTGCATTCGTTGTCTCTGCTTCCTCGCCCTCTTTTCTCCTCTCCAGGCCAAGTTCCCCCACAAAGCACACTCTGTGTAAACGTGGGCTTCCCAGTAGGATGTCTGGACTTCAAATCTTGCCTTTGTCATTTACTTCCTGTCTAATCCTGGGCAAGTGTGCCTCATTTCCTCATCCATAAGGTGGAAATAATAATAATAATGCCTACTTCACAAGGTTGTTGTGAAAACTGGGTGAGTTAAGCCATGTAAAGTGATTAAAATGGTCTCTGGCATGTTCTAATCCTTTAATAATAAAAAGTTGAGTTCTTAGCTATCATTATCTTTCTTTTTTTCTTTTTTATTATTTTTTAAAATATATTTTATTGATTTTTTACAGAGAGGAAGGGAGAGGGACAGAGAGTTAGAAACATCGATGAGAGAGAAGCATCGATCAGCTGCCTCCTGCACACCTCCTACTGGGGAATGTGCCCACAACCAAGGTACATGCCCTTGACCGGAATCGAACCTGGGACCCTTGAGTCCGCAAGCCGACGCTCTATCCACTGAGCCAAACTGGTTAGGGCTATCTTTCTTTTTTTAAATTATTCTTTTTTAGAATATATTTTATTGTTGATAGTATTACAGATATTTCCCATATCCCCCTTTTCCCCCACTCCTCCCAGCCCCTACCCACCCTCCAGGTCTTTACTACCTTATTGCCTGTGTCCATGGGCTATGCATATCTATATATGTATATAAAAGGCTAAGTGACCATCCGACCTTATGACCATCCGACTGGCAGGTACATATGACTCGCACTGACCACCAGGGGGCAGACGCTCAACGCAGGAGCTGCTGAGCTGTGTTAACTTGGCAGCAGCAGTTCTTGGGTGATGTACCTGGAACCAGAGAGGAGGGAGCCCAATTCTTCACGGGGCCGCACGATTCCACCAGTCATGGGTTATGTTGTTGCTGGGGCACTGTTGGCCCCAAATCTGGATTACTGCCGAGTTATGGTACTTCTAATTAATTTCCTTTCAATGTGCACAAATCCATGCACGGGGCCACTAGTAAGTATATACATTCTTTGGTCTATTTCTTCTCATCCCCCTAAACCCACATCAATCATTATCTTTCTTGATACCTTTGCAGTATTGTTAACCAGTTTTCTCCTTCCATGTTTCCTTCCATGGCTCCTTATTTCTCTGTTTCCCGATATCAATTTTTTACAAGTATTTGCGTCTCTACTCTGCCAGGACACTGGGGCTGTACTGGTGAGCAAGCTAGCACGCGCTTGTTCTCATGGGACTCATACTCCTAGTTTTCCTCTTATCCTTCTTTTTAATAGAGTCTATTCAGTTTTCTGTGGAGGCTCCTTTTCTCTCTCTCTGCATCTTACCTTCTTGCATTATTATTAAATTTTGTTCTTATTTGAATATATTTTCCTGAAGATAACGGCATCCGTGCTATTTCAAACCTGTCTTATGTCTTGACTTTACTCCAGGACTACACTTTCAACTACACATTAGTTGTCTCCACCTGTTACAAAAGCCTTCAACCCCAAGATGTCTAACACAAAAGAATGATCCCCCCAATGCTCTCCACTCACTAGGCTTGGTTTTACCGTATGGTCAGTGTCATAATCGCCCATCCTTCTACCCACAGCAGAATCTTCTTCCACATTCAATCATATGACAATTCTACTTGCTTCTCAAATGTGTCTCTCTTTATTCCCACTTGCTTAGTTCAGGCCTTCGTTATTTTTCTATTTGTAGAAGACTAGACTTCTAAGAATAAGCTGTATTCACTTCCTATCTTCTGTTCCACCAATCTACGCTCACACATTTTCTAAAACACAAACCTGGCTATTAATCCAATCATGCATTCACTAACACTCACTCACACACTGGCTCACTTATTTCCTTAATAACATTTCACGAAAACCCACTGTGTGCCAAGCATTGTATTTTCCTATACATTTCTTCAAAGGTATTATTTTTGTGCCTGTGTCTGCCCCATCCCCCTCCTTATTCCCTTGACAAACTGCTATATGGTCTTCATAACTCAGCTCAAATTTCTCTTCATTCATACATTTCATGCTGTCTAGCCCTGGGGATATAGCGATGAATACGACTGACAAATTCCTGCTCTCACAAAATTTAAATGAGGGAAACAGACACCAAACAACTGAACAAGATGATTTCATATTGTGAGATTAGTGCTGTGAAAAAAAGGAAAAAGGAGGGGGGTGGTGGGGGGAGAGAGAGAGAGAGAGAGAGAGAGAGAGAGAGAGAGAGAGAGAGAGAGAGGAGTTTGTGTGTGTGTGTGTTGTGGGAGGGGAGTGCAGTTTTAAACAGGGACCCATGAGAGAATTATTTTCTGACTAGCTGTACCCGGCCACGCGTTGCTGTGGCTCAGTCTGGTTAAACGGAAAAGAAAGAAAAGAGAAAGCGCACGTTTCTAATATGTTTAATTTCACAATGCTTGTGGGTATACAATATTTTTTGTTGTTCCATTGTCTGTGCAGATATAGAGATTGTCTGGTTTGCTGACTTTAGAACACGCAACATATAATTGTCCATGTGAGAAGCAATCTAAACCTAGATCTAAACCGCACAATTCTAAAGATTGGCCCTGAGCTTTGTTGATGGTGATTGCAAACGCCAATCGAATTGGGAATTGCAATCTCTTAAATTGAAATGGCATATCCGTTGGAATTATAGGAATGCGAGGAATGAGGACATCTTCACCTTTGAAAGGTCCTGTCAAGATTGTTGCTTCTACAACGTTGCTCATTAATTATTTTACTGCAAGCCGCGTGCCGTTGCAAAGCTTTGGCTGGTTGATATTTCGCAACATAATTGGCGCGCCGATTTTCAATTGCAGTACGTGCGGTGGCATCCCTGGCAGATCGAGTGAATTCAAAAATTCTGTTGGATAACTAACCGCTTCATCTGCTTCCACAACAGTGTCGACGGACTTGTATGTGACTGCCTCGCTTTGAATGTTAGACTGAATAATATTGTTAGGTTCGTAGACGTCTTTGTTCTTGGCCGCAAGAATAGCTCATTCACTCAGCCAATCGTGGTTCTTATAATTGGTTTGAATATTGGGAAATACTTTTTCAACCAGTTCTTCTTTTGACGTCACTAAATTATGAGGCAATGAAATTCGTCCTGAGGTCAGATCAACCGGCACCTTTCCGTTCCCGATTTCCAGCAATTGATGTGAGAATATCTCGGCTGATCGATCATTTTGCAGCTAGACACGCATATTTGTAGTTAATTTTAACGTCTTTACGTGTCGCCACAAAGTAGAGTATTTCAGGCAAGCATTTATTTCGTCCGCTGGTGTCGATAGAGGAATTACAGGTAATTTGTTTCTTCACCACTGACTGGATTTATCATCTTAACGTTGAAGTGATATCCATCGGCACCATCCCAAAAAAATGACTGGATATTGCAGGGCATCGTAGCACCGATGAGTTTCTGGAACTTTTGTGAATTTATCGTTTCTCTGATGAAGAACAATATCTCTAGGTTGGAATTGATCTCCGACTATAACAATTGCCACGTCGTCTATAGTTGGAGCATTGAATCTTCACACATGTTCTCCAGCAGGCGTTCTGTCAGCATGAATAACAATCTGTGTGTATCAGATGGCATCATGTCAATTGCTGTTTTGAACAAACGAACTAAATTGTTTTTTTCGTGAAGAAGCTCTTGCAGTTGGGAAACGATGGACCTTTTTATGCCGGTAGAAATTCCGCAGCGTGCATTCAATTCATCATTGCCATCACCGATGAAATACATTTGTAGGAATTTATGTTGACCACCTGGGAACGGAAGCAGGGAGCCAGCTTTATGATAAATTTGTTCTTTCACTTTGAAAGTTGGCATGAATTGAGCTGTTACGATTTCTGTGCCGAACGACGTCATTTGGAAGCATGAGTTGTATTTCCTGATGTTAGATAGGAATGCTTTGATTCGGCGGTATATCTGGCAAGCAAAGTTTTTAATGGCTCTGGCGGTTCTCCAAGTTGAGGCAGTTTAATTTTTCTGGCGGTGCAACACATTCCTTTCGTTTCTCCATTAAATTTCAGAGCCTTGCACTAAGGACACACTTCAGTCATAGTGCCGATGAGAACATGCCGGCTCAAGCTATAATCATCAGCTGGGTTGTACCGGAATGCAAGGCGATTGTAATCGCGTGATTGCTGAGCACGGAGTCGTGTTTGACGCTGATCTGCTGTTTCTTGTTGACGTCTTTCAGCCACTCTCAGCCTGTCGCCTTCATTCTGTTGAGAACGAAGCAGATCTGAAGCTGCAGAACGCCATCGCAGGGCTCACAACCGTGCATCCGCAAGTCTGGCTGCACGTCGCTCTGCTGCTTCCTCAGCACGTATTTGAGCCATTCTTTGTCTGTTTCGCTCGTTCGCTGATGCCCATTCTTCCTCAGTTTGATTTGCAATTACTCGTTGCACTGCTTCGGCTCCGCAAGTACGACTACCTAGGTTTGATCTTCTGCGAGGCATTATTTGGATACTCACGAAATGAACGCTATGGTAAATGGCACAGCTCAATTCCAACGCAATGTCACACAAAATAATTAAATCTAAATGAAAATAAATTGAAATCTATGAAACTTCAATTTAACAATGCAATCGGAAACATTTAGTATAGCGTGTGTTGCTTTTATGTCCAACAGATGGCGCTGTTTTTCAAAAAAAGCATGTTTTTACCCGTCACAGGTGTGACATCTACATAATAGTAGGTATAAGGTACATAAAAACATGCGCGTATTTGAATGCAACGTTGTTTCAAAATTTCAAAGCAATTGGTGAAGAACTTTCGGAGATTTAAGATTTTGAACAAACAAACATTTACATTTTTATTTATATAGATGTAACATTTGAGCTGAGACCTGAATGAAGTGGGAGAGTGAGCTGTGTAGTATCTGGAAGAAGAGCATTCCAGGGGAAGGGAACAGCAAGTGCTAAGGCGCTGTGCTGGAAGCATGTCAGCGTACTCCAGGAACAGCACGGAAGGCGGAAGGCAGTCAGTGACAGGCAGTAGGGCACGTCTCCATGATGCCAGCCTGCTTTTGCACAGCAGAGTTGGGCATTCATTTCCCCGTGCTCAGATAGTGCCTGGTATTACCTTGTGCTGTCACAACGCGCCATATGGTTGTCACTGTGTCTTTCTGCCTAACTACTAACACTGCAAGTCCTGAAGGATGGGGACCATTTGTACTCCTTCTTGTATCCCCAGGGCGTATTCCTGGGCATGGCAGGTACTTGGACCTCAGCTGAATGGACGAGTCAGAGATGCTTTCTTATGCTTGAGTCACCAGTTTGGGTGTCTGGGCTCCCACTACTGTCAATAATCTCCTTTCATCACCTTTCTCTCTTAGCACCTGTTATTACTCCTTTACCAGCTTTGGCCACCTCCCTCCTGGAACCTTGATTCACAGCATTCCTGTGCTGATTTCCAACTGTGACCCGCCACTCTTCCCTGGATTTCCTACGTGTTGCAGAGGTAAGTGAGGCCTGTGTGGGCAATGCCACCAACAGGCTCTACATATTGGAGCTGTGGGAAGGCTCCCATCAGGAGCACTAATAAATGAAAATAAATGCGTAGGGTAGGGGCAGAATATGAGAGGACATGCAAATTGAGCAGAGAAAAAAAATAGTGACAACTGACTGAGATTATTTAGTAATGTCATCCTGAGATTCTACTTTAAGGTTTTATAAATACTTTAACATTTATTGTCATAACCTATTTTTTATGGAAGAGTAAATAAACTTTAGACGTTAGCTTATTTTCATATGACCAAAAAGTCATATATGCTTATATTAGAACTAGAGGCCCAGTGCACGAATTCATGCATGGGTGGGGTCTGGCCGGCCTGCCCTGATTGGAGTGGGGGTGGGGGGCTAGTTGGAAGGGAGGGCTGGCCAGGGGGAGATGTTGCAGGCCTGCTCCATGGTCAAACTCCCAGTTGAGGGGATAATTTGCATATTAGCCTTTTATTATATAGGATAACATGGCTTCACAAAATGCAAGTTCTGAAAGTAGGTGACATCTATAAAATCAGATACTCTTTTTTTGGTGTTTTTTTTTTTTTAGAGCAAGAAGTTGAAGGTTTTTTTTGTGTGTTTTTTTTTTTTTTAATGTGTCTTTATTGTTGAAAGTATTACAGATGTCCTCTTTGGTGTGTTTTTTCCCATTGACCCCATCCACCCCGCACCTGCCCCTCCCAAACCTTCACCACATTATTGTCTGTGTCCATGGGCTATGCATACATGCATATAAATTCCCCGGTTAATCTCTCCCCACCCACACCCACCCCTATCCCCACCCTCTCTGAAATTCCCCCTTTAAAGGATAACAATCTCAAAATTGTGAACACAGGTGATAGTCATTTGTGAACTAAAAAGTTTTCTACTTGTTGCAATAGATGCTATAAAGGATGTGAGCAAAATTTACATATCTTGTCATAAAATAGCTGTTAGGTCCCTTATATAAAACCTGCTTACTCTACGCCCTAACTGGTTTGGCTCACTGGATAGAGCATCAGCCTGCGGACGGAAGAGTCCCAGGTTCGATTCCGGTCAAGGGCATGTACCTTGATTGTGGGCACATCCCCAGTAGGGGGTGTGTAGGAGGCAGCTGATCGATGTTTGTCTCTCATCGATGTTTCTAAATCTCTATTCCTTTCCCTTCCTCTCTGTAAAAAATCAATAAAATATATTTTAAAAAACCACTGCTTACTCTAATTTCATACATGATTACAATAATTTGGTTATCTACTTTTATAAGTCCCAGCAGAGTAAAAGTAATAAATTATAAGGGAGGAAGGTGGTGGAGGAAGTCACAGTAACACAATGGGTGGAAGGTGCCTGGCTGCATGGAGGAGGCAGAAAAGCTTACAGAAGCAGACGGGGAATATTCAAAATGGGAGCCATTTAGGGCCCTAACGCCAGAGCAAACGAGGCAGTTACCCCTCGGACACTACCATACATGCGCATAAAGCTTTATCTGCAATGTCATGTGAAAGAACTCAGAGTTTTCAAAAAAGTTGTTGCTTTTCAAATTGCATTTGGTGAGAAAGCCTGACCGGATTTTGTCTTGTATCACAGCAAATCTGATCTGAACTGCTACAAGGCTACTAACCAAGTGCAGTCTAATTTGTGTAAATATGTTTTAGCGCAGAAATGATGTGTTAATTAAAGATCCTGCTGAGGGTGTTATGAATATATGGTACAACACCACATTTCTTCACAAAACCCTAACTTCTGGTTGCATGGGTTTGGGATAAAGGGTCGTGCACCTGTGTAGTACAGTCATGAATGCACCTAGCAATAATCACAGTTGCTAAGAAATGCTATGCTTAATAAGATAAGAAAGTGTGGAAAATGCTTTGCAAGCTTTGCATTTTTAAAAAGTGTTCATTTAAGGAAAGGAAAGTTGTAGTGTTATTTGGAAAGTGAACAAGTATTTATGGTACACTTTAGAGATATTCTGTGTGTGTGTGTGAGTGTGTGCACATGTGTGTGTTTCTGTACTTTAAGATGAAATTAGACTTGAAATCTAGGGCATATTTTTGCTCTTGTCTTGCCATGACTTAGAATTATGCATTGTTATCAGGGAAATTATCTTTAAGATTGTTGGAGTTTTCTTGAGCACCAGGGATATTTGAGTGAGAAAATTATTCAGAGATGTATTTGTTTTTTAAAGCCTGCCAATTTTGTAATAGAAGTTTTTTTGTTTTGCTTTATTTTGTTTCCTCTGAGGATTCTGCTGTCAGTGAATTAAAAAATTTGGATGCCAACTTAAGGAAACAAAGTCTGTGTTTGCAATGCCAATGAGTATCCCCCAAGAGAACTGTTAAATAGGCTGAGGGTTATTCTAGCTCAGTAAACCTAAAGACACAAAAAAGCAACTGTAGACATAAAGATGAACATTTTTTAAATCTAGCTGAGTTCTAGCAGGAGTAAAGAATTTAGAAATACACAAATTTCACAGTTGATAATAAAATGTTACTCTTTAATTTTCTCGGCTACAAAATAATACAGGTCCACGGTTAAAAATTCAAAGAATATAGAACTATAATAACTGAATAGTCAAAATAATTGCCAGTGATGTCACGGCCCCTCCTCTTAAAAATACTGTTAAAAATTTGGCTTATATTTGTCTAGCTGTTATTCCTTTTTACATAAGTATGCCATACCACATCATCTTTTGCAACTCACCTTTTCCTCTCCACTTAACAGCTTATGTCATGTCCATTCAAATCAGTGGTTAATATCAACACCTCATTCTTTTCAATGAGATAGAATTTCATTTTACAGCTATACTAAAATTTAAAATTGATGATTTTTTGGAGGTTTACTTTTTCCTATGGTTATTTTCTTTTTATCTTTTAAGTCTCATCTGCTTTCTTGCTTAGACACAAGTAGAAAAATAAAAAGCCTAGATTTGATTAGAAAAATCTGCAAAGAGTGAGACAAGTGCTGTTCTTAAATGCCAAATTTTCAGTTCTGTGGAATGATCAGTATAGTTATCGCAAAAAGATAAAACATATAAATGTCTCTTTTGTATTTTAAAGAATATTCAGGTGTTACCAGTAAATGAATCAATAACTCCGATTTGAAAATCAACTTTCCCTCAATTAAATAGAAGCATTAGATTTTCTGGGGAAAATAAACCTTGTAAAAATAAACTTTCACACATAGAAGTAGGAACAGAGTATCTGAGGTCCTGCTCAGAAGGACATGTTGTTGTTGTTGTTTTTCTTAATCTTTATTGTTGAAAGTATTACATATGTCTCCTTTTACTCCCATTGACCTCTCCCATCCCGCCAACACCTCCCACCCCAGGCCTTCACCACCCTATTGTCTGTGTCCATGGGTTATGCATATACACATATGAGTTCATTGGTTGATCTCTTCCTGTCCCCCCACCTCTCCCTCAACCTCTCCTACCCTCCCTCTGAGGTAGGACGGTCTGTTTGATGCTTCTATGTCTCTGGGTCTATTTTTGTTCATCAGTTTATGTTGTTCATTAGATTCCACATATGAGTGAGATCATGTGATACTTATTTTTCTCTGACTGGCTTATTTCACTTAGCATAATGCTCTCCAGGTCCATCCATGCTGTTGCAAGTGGTAATAGTTCTTTCTTTTTTTACAGCTGCATAGTATTCCATTGTATAGGTATACCACAATTTTTAATCCACTCATCTGCTGATCCACTTAGGCTGTTTTCAAATTTTAGCTATTGTAAATTGTGCTGCTATGAACATAGGGGTGCATATATTCTTTCTGATGAATGTTTTTGATTTCTTAGGATATATTCCTAAAAGTGGGATCACTGGGTCAAATGGGAGTTCCATTTTTAATTTTTTAAAAATTAAAATAACAATGACATATTTCACAGGCCTAGAACAAATATTCCAAAAATTTATATGGAATAAAAAAAGACTCCAAATAGCCACAGCAATCTTGAGAAAGAACAAAGTTGGAGGGATCACAATACCAGGTATCAAGTTATACTACAAAGCCACTGTACACAAAACAGCCTGGTATTGGCACAAGAACAGGCATATAGATCAATGGAACAGAACAGAGAACCCAGAAATCGACCCAAGCCATTATGCTCAATTAATATTTGACAAAAGAGGCAAGAGCATACAATGGAGTCAAGACAGTCTCTTCAATAAATGGTATTGGGAAAATTGGACAGATACATGCAAAAAAATGAAACTAGACCACCAGCTTACACCATACACAAGAATAAACTCAAAATAGATAAAGGACTTAATGTAACTCAGAAAACCATAGAAGAAACCATTGGCAGCAAAATCTCAGACATCTCTCATAGCAATATGTTTAAAAATACATCTCCTAGGACAATGGAAACTAAGGAGAAAATAAACAAAAGAAGGATGTTTTATCTACTGAGCTTAAAGTTCAGTGATGGCAGGCAATTTGGCATTCCAATCCCCTGTGTTCAGGTAAACAAGAGAATGTGACGAGATCACCTTCACCAAAAATTAAAGCAATGATTGCTATTCTGTCTTATCTCTTTCGCCTTTCCTTATCTATAGCTAACTCCATGATGTCTGCAATTCAACATTCTTTTCCTCCTGTAAGTGCAAGAATAGTAGCTAAGATGAACACCATGACCCACCCTACAAGAAATACCATTGCAATTTGTTTGTTAGCCTCCCATTCCATTTGTTTCCTGCTCCTCAGAGATAATCACTATCCTGAGTTTTATGATAAACATTGCTTTGTTTACACTCTAGATTTTAGCAAATATGTATGTATTCCTAAATAACATATTATTTAGTTTTGCTTGTTTCTGAGCTTTGTAAAAAGGGTGACTTATTGTATATAATCTTCTGGGACCTTGACTCAACTTGAAGTTTCTAGGAGTAATTTACATAGCTGTTGTTTCCTCATGTTCCATGGCTACAAAATATTTTACGATCTGAATATACAAAAATGTATTTATCTTTCAGTTCTAAGTAGTATTTAAAATTTTTCATTATGAATTCTCCTTTGATCCATGAGTTATTTGGTAGTCTATATTTTTGTTGTTGTTGCTAACCCTCACCTGAGTATATTTTTTCCATTGCTTTTCAGAGAGAATGGAAAGAAGGGAGGGAGGGAGAGCAAGACAAGGAGAGAGAAACATTGATGTGAGACACATTGATTGGTTGCCTCCTGAATAAGCCCCAACCAGGTCCGGGGATTGAACCTGCAACCCAGGTATGTGCCTTTGACTGGGAATCGAACCCGTGATCTTTCAATGTGAGGGCTGAGTCTCTAACCACTTAGAAACACCAGCCAGGGCAATTGGTAGTCTATTTCTAAATCTCACTTATTTAAGTTAATTTTTAGAAATTAAAATGTGCTGTTATTTAAAATTTAAGTTAAATTTAAATCTTTAAAAAAATTAGTCTGCTATTGGTTTTTAAATGTATGGTTTTTTAGGCAGGCAGATTGTGGTTTATATCAGGGGTCAGCAAAACCAACCTGCCACATGTGTTTCTATGGCTGGAGGACTGAAAATGGTTGGCATATTGTCAGTGGTTAAAAAAAACAAAAAAAGAATAATATTTTGAAGCATGGGAAAATTGTATAAGATTCGAATTCAGTGAGCCTAAATAAAGTTGTTTTGAAATATGGCCTCAGCTATTTGTGTAATTACTGTCTTTGCTCCTGCAGGAGGAAAAGATGATTAAATTGCATAAGCATATCGTCTATGGCTGCTTTCACAGAATAGTGGCAAAGTCGAGCAGTTGCAACAGAGACCATTGTCTTGTAAATCTAATGTGTTGACCATCTGGCTCTTTACAGAAAAAAAGTTTTCAACCCCTTGTCTAGGTAATACAAATTCTTTGAAATACATTAAGGTATGCAGGGTAATTTATGTAAATATTTCTTATGGGTTTGATGAGAATGTGTATGCTCTAATTGTTGTATGCCAACGTTGTTAACTTCTATATGTTTTATATCTATACTAGAGGCCTGGGGCACAAAATTCGTGCACGGTGGGGTGGGTGGTGGGGGTGTCCCTCAGCCCGCCTGCACCTGCTCGCAATCCAGGACCACTGTCTCCTAACTGCTCACTTGCCTACCTGCCTGATCTCCCCCCACTGCCAGCCTGGTCAGCCCTAACTGCCCTCCCCTGTTGGCCTGGTCGCACCTAACCACCTCTGCCTCAGCCCCCGCCACTGTGGCTGTGTCCGGAAGGACATCTGGATGGATGTCGGGAAGATGTTCGTCTAATTAGCATATTACCCTTTTATTAGGATAGATACCTGGAGTTATCAATAACTTTAAGAGGTGAGAAGGTGTTGAAATATCCCCACTATGATGGTGGACTTATCAATATCTCCTTGTGGGTTTTGTCATTATGTGATGCTCCTCTTTATCTCCAATAATGCCTTTTCATCTTAAAGTCTAGGGATTGATATCAATATAATTACACCAATCTGCTTTGTATTATTATATATCTAACATACTTTATGTTTTCCATGTATTTACACTTGTAAATAGCATATAGCTTATATTTTTGAAAACTACTTTGACTCTGTCTTTTTAAAAAATATATATTTTTATTGATTTCAGACAGGAAGGGAGAGAGAGATAGAAACATCAATGATGAGAGATGCACACCCCACACTGGGGATCAAGCCCTCAACCCGGAATTGAACCGTGACCTCCAGGTTCATAGGTCAACGCTCAACCACTGAACCATACCAGTGGGGCTTGATTCTGTCTTTTAACTGGAGAGTTTAGTCCATTATGTTATGATTACTTATATATTTGAATGTTTTTCCCTGCAGTCTTTACTTTCTATCTTCTACTTGATCCCCCTTTTCTATACTTTCTTCTTATATTATTTTTTGCCTGGGGTAGAGAAAATTGACTGTTATGTTTATTTATTTCTTATTGCCATTCTCTCCCTCTACTGGTTTGGAATGTCTATGTTCGGGGTCTCTTTCAGAATCTTGAAGATACTGTAGAACACAGCATCAAAGCTATGTTCTCTGGAGCTGGTTGTTTGTGTTTAAATCCCAACTTCATCTCATATTAGTTAGGTTACTTATGGTTCATGTTTTTGAGTATATTTTCCTCATAAAATGGAGATTGTCAGAAGATTATTATGAGATTTTAAATTACTTAATACATGTGAGGCATTTAGACATTGCAAATATCATATGGGTAGTTTCTCTTGAAATCTTATCATTAATACATTTCTTAAGGACATTTAAAATTAATATCTTAACCTCCTCAAAACAAGAATCTCAAAATAGTTTAACTCAGTGGTTCTCAACCTTTCTAATGCTGCGACCCTTTAATACAGTTCCTCATGTTGTGGTGACCCCCAACCATAAAATTATTTTCGTTGCTACTTCATAACTGTAATTTTGCTACTGTTATGAATCGTAATGTAAATATCTGTGTTTGCCGATGGTCTTAGGCTCTACAGCAGCGGTTCTCAACCTGTGGGTTGCGATCCTGCTAGTGGTTCTCAACTTGTGGGTCACGACCCACAGATTGAGAACTGCTAGCAGAGTCTCCTAAGACCATCGACAAACACAGATATTTACATTACGATTCATAACAGTAGCAAAATTACAGTTATGAAGTAGCAACGAAAATAATTTTATGGTTGGGGGTCACCACAACATGAGGAACTGTATTAAAGGGTCGTGGCATTAAAAAGGTTGAGAACCACTGGTTTAACTGATCATCCATCTCCTGATTTATATGTAATTGTCCAATATTTTAATTGTGATTTTATCTCCCCAAATTTGGCATTACTATTATTATTATTATTTTATACAGACCGAGTTTCTTTAGATTAACCCCAATGTTTATCGATTTATTTGCTTACCATTTTTTTCTTTCAATCTCAGTATTTCTTATTGGGTTACTTCCTTTATCCAAACGTGTGCTTTAGATGTTCATCTGGTGAAGGTGGTGAAAAGGAAAGTTTTTATTTATTGAAAGATGTTTTAATTCCATTTTTGTTCTGGAAAATAACTGCTCTAGACACAAAATTGTAAGTTGTCAGCTACTTTCTTTCAGCATTTAGAAGATATTCCACTGGCTTCTGACTGCCATTATTGCTGTTGAAGATTCTTTGGTCTACTTGTTTTTTCCTTTGTTGATAAATTTCTCTTGTATCTTCATGCTTTTAAGATGTCCTTTTCCTCTGATGTTTTGTAGTTTCATTATAAAGTATTTTGGTTTGATTTTCTTTTCATTCTCCTTGGTACATGTATGTTCCGATACTTCCTTTTCGTGGATCCATGTGTTATATTAATCTTGAAACATTATTATCTATCATATAAAATACAATATGGGGGGGGCTGTAAGAGATCAACTGAAGGACTTGTACGCATGCATATAAACATAACCAATGGATACAAGACACTGGGGATGGGGCGGGCAGGTAAAGGCATGTACTGGGGGGTAGGGGAGGCCAGGGGGAGGTCAATGGGGGGAAAAAAGGAGACATATGTACTACTATTTGTAATACTTCAAACAATAAAAAAATACAATATAATCTCTTCATTTCTTGCATCTATTCTATTTTTTCTAGACTCTTTTTCCAGAATTCTAATTAAATATATGTTAAATCTTCACATTCTATCTTCCATCTCTCTCATCTTTACCATTTTTCTCTCTGTCCTGCATTCTAGATATTTTCTTATCCAGTTCATGTTTTTATCTTCAACTGTGTCTAACCCACTGAGTTTCAAATTTCAACAAATATATTTTTCCTTTCCAAAAGTTCTGGTGGATTCTCTTTCATGTTCGCCTAATCATTTTAGGTAGTCTTTTTTTATGATTTTATTTTTTATTTCTTTAAACAGCTAGATTATAGGGTTGTTTTTTTGCCTCAGAAATCTAAATATTTACTATTTTTTCTTTTTTCTGTTTATTAATTCTCACTCATATTGATTGATATTCTTATATGTCTTATGGTATTTCATTGTGAATTCCTATTTGGTTGTGTTAATTTGTGGGAATACTGGGATACTAACTTGATGTTATTTTTGTCCAGGGAGAATTTGCATATACTTCTTTTAGGAACTAGAGGGCTAAGGACCTAAGACTACTCTGATTTCCTTCCAGGGTGATTGGCTAACATGTAGGAGTTTAAGATCAGCTTCTTCATCTCGTAGCTGGTTTAAGATTTATTTAAAAGATTACTGCTCACTATACCTGGAACTCGCTGGTGCCCAGATTAATGCCAATGATGGGAGCAGGGTAGAGGGAAGAGAAATAATGAGGGGGTGTGTGCTTTCAGACAAAGGCTCCCCCCATATTGGAGAATGCCCAGCCTCCCTGTTCAAAGACTAGCAGCCCAGCCCAGGCAGCCCCCTTGGGGTCCAGGAACCCATCTGCTCTGCTGTGCCCTCCCCTCTCCCAGCCCTAGGGTCAGGCCCACCTTCTACCCAGCAGGGGCTGGAAGATGATGGCACAGACTTTTGAGGAGCCTTTGATCTTTTTACTGTCTTCATAGTTTTGCCTGTTTTAGAATGTTATAGAGTTGGAATCATACAGTATATAGCCTTTCAGACTGGCTTCCTTCACTTAGTAACATGCATGTAAAGTTCCTCCATGTCTTTTCATGAGTCTTTAGCTCATTTCTTTTTAGCCCTGAGTAATATTCCACTATCCATATGTACTACAGTTATTTATCCATTCATCTACTGAAAGGCATCTTGAGTTGGCAATTATGAATAAAGTTGTTATAAACATCCATATGCAGGTTTTAGTGTGAACATAGTATTCAAATCCTTTAGGAGCCCTTTCTCTATAACAGAAGTGTCAACCAAATTCACTATCAACAATGACAGATGGAAACACATGTGGGTGATTGGCGCCAGTGAGAGCTTTATATGTATCGCACATGGGTGAGTCAACCTAGCCTTTTGTAGATATAGAATAAACTTGCTTAATTAGACCTGGTTTCTGATTTAGCTAAACTTTTTCCAGCCCAGTGAAGCACCCCAATTTCTCTTTCAGGTAATTGTCAGCAACACAGCAGTAAATATCAACATGAAGCAGATTATTATTGTAGATCACCCAGGAAGAACAAAGGGTAAATATTTAACTGCATCAGTGTTTGATTATATTCTGCACAGTGAGAAAACCTGAAGTCATTTTCAAGGTCCACCATTTCTTACTTCTTTTCAGACAGGTCAAGTTTCTAAGCTTTCTAAATCTCCATTTTCCAGCTAATGAAAATAAGGATTTCACTGAGTCTCCTACCTACCTACTCCAGGACTTCTGTGAGGATCAAATGAGATGAAGCACGGGAAAATGCTTCACAGACATTTGGTTAAAGTGAAAAATGTTGCCCTGGCTGGTTTGGCTCAGTGGATAGAGCATCGGCCTGGGGACTGAAGGGTCCCGGGTTTGGTTCCGGTAGAGGGCACATGCCCAAGTTGCAAGCTCTGTCCCCAGTGGGGGGCGTGCAGGAGGCAGCCAGTTGACGGTTCTCTCTCATCATGTTTCTATCTTTCTCTCTCTCCCTCTCCCTTCCTCTCTGAAATCAATAATATATATATATTTATATAAAAATAAAGTGTAAAATGTTTCCACCTGGCTATAAAGCAAGTCATGTTCCTGGGCTGAAGAAACTGTAAGGAGGCTAGTTGCTAGGGAGAGGAAACCAGGCATTGCTATGTGACGTCATTACCTGGACAGACACTTAGCATATTAACCTTTTACATAGATAGACTATGTAAGGTTTAATTGTAGTCTGTGTATAATAGGCTTGGATTTTTTTACTCTAGGTAATATGTTTGTTAAAAGAAAAACCTAATATAGGCTTGGGGTGCCTTACGTGCAGGGACTATGATCAATCTATGACTCAGTTCTTGGCACACTGTGTTTGAATATTGTGTTTTTTTCTGAGTGCATGATTTTAGAAGGAAAATGAAAAGTCAAGGTACATTTAAAAGATGAAAAAGAGTGCAGTTTTGAGGGCTCACCAGGCCATTTGAGGAATAGTGTTAAGTACCAGAGATTTTGAAGAAGAGGAAAGTATTAGAAGATCTTCTAGTAGTTACTTAATAGTTTGCTTCCAATAGTTCAAGGTTTGCAATGTCTGTAAAGAATATTAATTTTGTGCAGTTCCTAGGGCAGAACCAGTACCAGTTGTGTAAGGTGAGGGAAGTTGATTTGATGATCACAAATCATATGACATAGGCTTTAGAGTTAAGCAGACCTGGATTTTAATTCTGGCATCAGCATTGGCTTTGGCAAAAGAAATGACTTTTGCACTTCATTTTCCTAATGTGCTAAATAGGTATAATAAGGCCTATCTCATTTTAAGGATTAGACATAATATATAAATGTGCTTAGTTCCTGGCATAGGTTAGCATTTAATAAATAATCATGATTATACATAAATGGATAATAGAGATTTCTAACACTGGAAACATTCAAGTGTATGGTGGTGTGGTGGGAATATTGGAGAGAGGATTCCTACTTAAGACAGGGGACTCAATTTAAGATCTATTCCAACTTTTAGCACAATGCCTTTAATTTCCACCTTGGTCTGAAATCTTTCCCCTGACTGCTTTTTTCTTTGCTGCACAAAGCAATGCGGTGCAATCTATTTTCATAAGTTGATAATCTTTGGTTGACTTCTGGAAGTCTGCTTGAAAGAAGTCAGAACAGGTTGTGGGCGTAGCTATGACAAATGAGGTCTGAGAGTAAGAAAATACAATGTTCACAGGCGAGGGTCTTCTCATTTAGTGTCTCCACTTGCTACTCGCAGAGCAGGCGGAGGTTACAGGATCCATTATGTTAACTGGAGGCACTAACTGAAAGAAGCCTCCACTGCACACCACATCAAACTCTTGGCAAGAGGGAAGCGAAAAATGTGATCCAGGTCAGGCGTGAAAAGCGGGTCTGGACTTGCTGGCTGGAACTAAGGGCAGGCAGTGTAGAAAGTCCCAGGGACCGAATGGAGGCCCTTAGAAGCCATCAGTTTACAGCAAAAGTTGAGGAGACAAAAAACAGGAAAGCGACACAAGGGGGGAAATAGGTTGGAGGGCTCCAGAAGGAAGAGGAAGGCTGGCAGGTCGTGGACTACTAGAGTTGTGAACCAGAACCTGGCCGGGGGCGAACCTCTACCGAGTCTCTCAGCTGCTAGTCAGTCCAGCTAGGTCACTTCTGCAAACCTGTCTGTGGCCGGCAATCTTGGTCCGGCTTCGATCGTAGCCTTGATAACTTCCCTGAGGTTCCTCTCCCGCCCACTGGGTCCCACCCGCCTATTTGCCTTTAGCGCTGCGGGTCGACCAGATACTCCTAGGCTCGGCTGCAGGCAAGACGTGGAAAGCGGATTTCGCTCCGGGCCGCGCGCGTGCGCGCGCTCCCCATGAGGATACTGGGCATGCGCGGCGCACGGCTGGCTAGGCGGCGAGTGGTGAGCGGGCGGGCAGATCCAGACTTCGCTGGCAGCGGCTGGTGAGGCGGTGTCGGCGAGCGCGAGGTCCGCGCGGTGCTCGTCCGGGAGATCGCTTCTCTGCAACTGGGCGCAGAGAGCGGCTGGGCGGCTCGCGGAGGACTGGGAGGGCGCCGTCCAGGTCGGAGGCTTCCTCTTGGCCACCTCCTGCCTCGTCTGGGCTGGAGGCGCCTCCGGGGAAAGCCGCGGCCCCGAAGGCGGATTCGAGGTAAGAACCCCTTGGCGAGAGGCGCCCGCCGGGGTCCGACGGTGGGAACTCTCCCTGGGTTTTAAAAACCCGCCTTTGTGTGCTTGGAGGGAGCGGTGCCAGGCGCCGCGTCCGCCTTCATTCACTTTCATTGCTTTCAACTGGTGTCGGGAGCCAGGTGTGCGCGCCCGCGCGTCGGTCCTGGTGCGCCCGGGAGCCAGTGTCCACCCCGGCCGCCTGCCCCGCGCCGCCCGCCGCACCCGGGCTCCGGGGAGGTGAGCGGGGAAGATTCACTGTGTCCCTGCAATATTTCCTGGTAACCTGAGCTTCCGCAGATCCACCTGCGCTTATCTGGGCGGCGGGGCGACTACAGAACGACTGTTCTCTGGGTTCATCTTAGACTTGGGGTTTGCAGAGCTACTCTCCCCACCTCCAAACGGGGAGGGGGTCTTCTCAGATTGACATTCTGGGACAAGGTCTCGCCAGCGCCTGTTTCCTCAAATGAATATAGCTCATTATATTCGAGGAGTTGTCACTTCTAATTCCTGTTGGCTTTCCTTTTTTTTTTTTTTTTTTTTTTAAGCTTGCTCCGCTTTACTCATCATTTTACTTTTGGGAAGATGGCCTTTCTGGTGCCTGTCAATTAATGCCTTGGGAATGGATTTCCCCACCTCTGCAGACCCTGCTGGCTCCTCATATGCTCACTGTCTTTCCAGGACTACCTGTATGCAGAATCTTTGCACCAATTGTCCTCTTCCTTCGCATTGTTTCCCAAATTCTTCTTTTCCCATAGTACTGCTGGAATCTCTAGGGGCAGGACGCTGCGGTATTAGGATTTGAAATGCATAGATGTTGAGAGCGGTAGAGCATTAGGGATCGGAATCCTCCTTTATAAAATATATTTCAATGACGTGCATTATGGCTTTTCTTTGAAAGGTTTCCGTTCTTGCCTGAGATGATAAGAGGAATAGCTAATATCTTAAGAGTTCAGATAAAACTTGGTTCTAGAGCTATGTGAATAGCTTGATTTTGGCTTTGTTATTCTGGGGAGAGAAGAGAAAGGATTTCCAGAAGACTGCTTTATATATGTATTAACAACAGAGCAACTGTGTTGTGTATTGCTTCCAATTTATTTCCGTTGAAAGGATACCGTTCTACAGCGACTTCGGTTTTGCAAAGTGTGCACTAGTAATTTAGATCATGTGGTCTTTGAAATTAAAGTCAGTGTCATCCTCTCTCACCTAGTATAGATTTTCAATTTGAGTTGTAGTTTTCTGGACATATTGCTATAGTTTTTAAGTTGCTGGTCTGGAAAATTTTGGGTCATGGGTTCACACTTGTACTTACAATTTGGAAAATATTACACTTTATAAATTTGCCATGTAAAGGGTAGATTAGGCTATATCACAAATGTAATGACATTTTATAGAATGCCTTTAGTGCAGAATTAGATTAAGACTTTTTGAAATTCCACAAGGCATTCATTTCACAGCAGAAAAAAAAAAGGAAACTTGCTTTTTAATTCCACTAATCTGAGAGATACCACTTTTTATAATATTTGATAAATTCTCTTTGAAATCTTTTTTTTCTTCCATCTTCCAATGTCATTCAATATGATTATATAGTGATTTTCAGCTTTTTAGTGTGGGAATACTTTAAATTGTATTTAGGGTGATGTTTTTCCCCCCAAAATGGTTTATTCTTGTTCCCTATCAGGAATCTAATGTCTAAATAAAAGTACCATTTCCTTTTGCTTTATTTTTAGCTTTTCTTGCTTTAAAGTTTTTATCTCTGCTGATACTTTTTGGATAGCAGTTCTTTTCTATGCTATGACATAGGTTTTCTGTTCTTTGCTTTCAATATTTTTATTTCATACATTTTAAGTTCTAGTTTTATCTACTTTTTTTTTCCCTCTACTGTTTTCTTCATTTATCTCTAATAATTTTGCGCTAGCTCACTTGAACCATGGTTTATATAAGAAAATAGAGTATTCAGATATAAGATGATAGTTTTTCTCAAGTCTCTCTTTAGATGCTTGAAGTTTTGTTGGATGAATATTTTAGCACTGATTTGATTTATATAACATTTAGGTTAGCTTTTCTGAGTTGTATGGCTCCAGCATATTTGGTAGTTATTTAGATCATCAGAAAACAACACAAATGAATGATTGATAGGTTACAAACTTTCAGACATCTGCAATGGTCTGTAAAGGGAAAAAGTGGAATTTTCGTTAAAGTACTTCAGCTATAATACACCCCTTCTGGGAATTTCTGCATGAAATTGTTTGCAGCTGTTAGTGATTGAAAAATATTTTCTTAAAAAGAAAGTCCTGTAACAGAATAGTTGTAAACATTTTAAATTTAATATATGCAGGGAAGTTGTGAAGTTCTTCAGTATTTCACTGCAACATCTTCAATTCTAGTTACACTCTTAAATGAGATTTTAAAAATATATTTTATTTTTTAGATCAGTTTCATATTTACAGAAAAAATTATAAAGTTAGTGATTTCTTATGTATCCCTCTACCCAATTTCCCTCTTATTAACGTCTCGCATTGGTATTTATTACAGTTAATGAATCAATATTGCTACATTATTATTAACTAAAGTTTATACTTTATTTAGATTCCCTTAGTTTTTATCTAATCTTTTTCTGTTCTAGGATTCTAACATCTAGGCTATTACACTTAATAGTCAAGTCTCCTTAAACTCCTCTTGGCTGTGACAGTTTGTTAGTCTTTCCTTGTTTTTGATGACCTTCATAGTTGTGAGGAGTATTGGTCAGGTACTTTTTAGAATCTCTTCCCCGCCCCCCCCACCCCGAATTGGAATTAGCTTAATGTTTCTCTGATGATCACACGGAGGTTTTGGTTTTGTGGAGGAAGATCACAGATGTAAAGTGCTTTTTTTTTTTTTTTTTTTTAATATATTTTATTGATTTTTTTTTTACGGAGAGGGAGGGAGAGGGATAGAGAGTTAGAAACATCCATGAGAGAGAAACATCAATCAGCTGCCTCTTGCACACCCCCTACTGGGGATGTGCTGGCTACCAAGGTACATGCCCTTGACCAGAATCGAATCTGGGACCCTTGAGTCCACACACCAAAGCGCAATCCACTGAGCCAAACCGGTTAGGGCTAAAGTGCTCTTTTTATTACATTATACAAAGGGTACATACTATCAATATGATTTATCACTGTTGATATTGATCTTGATCATATGACCGAGATAGTGTTTGTTAGGTTTCTGCACTGAAAAGTTGTTTCTTTCTTTTCAGGCGGTACTCTTATAAGGAAATCACTGTGCACAGCCCATACTTAAGGAGTGGAGAGTTATGTATCTCTTCCTCAAGGGTGGAGTATCTATATAAATTACTTGGAATTCTTCTGCATGTTAGATTTGTCTCTTTTTCCCATTTATGTATATACGCAGTTATTAATTATATTCATCTGGACTTAATATATATATATATATATATACTAGAGGCCCGGTGCATGAAATTCATGCATGGTGGGGGGGGGTGGGCAGTCCCCTCAGCCCAGCCTGCACCCTCTCTAATCTGGGACATCCCTCTCACAGTCTGGGACTGCTGGCTCCTAACTGCTCACCTTCCTGCCTGCCTGACCGCCCCTAACTGCCCCCTCCACCCCCGCCAGCCTGATCACCCCTAACCGCCTCTGCCTGCCAGACTGATTGCCCCAAACTGCCTCCCCGGCCTGGTCACCCCCAACTGCCCCCCTGCTGGCCTGGTCACCCCCAACTGCCCCCCCTGCCAGCCTGGTCACCCCCAACTGCCCCCCCCGCTGGCCTGGTCACCCCCAACTGCCCTCCCTGCCAGCCTGGTTGCCCCATGCAGCCTGCTGTTCAGTTGTTTGGTCATCCCTTACTAACCCCCTGCCGGCCTGGTCACCCCACGCAGCCTGCTATTTGGTCGTTACTGTGACGGCGTCCTGGACAATTTGCATATTCCTCTATTATTAGTATAGATATGTGTATATGATGGAGCCAACTGTTATATATATTATACATATACATATATATACAGTAGCCCATCGCTTGATATTGCGTGCAGTAGGCCGCCCGCCGCTTCCACGGGAGCCGGCGGGAACCGCAGTGCACCACCGGGAGCCGTGCTGCTTCCACAGGAGGTGGGCCCGCCATCTCCTCTCCGGGCCTGCGCTCAGCCGCGGAGGCTGCGGGCTGGGCCCCCTTCCCCCAGAGGCCCTCCGCAGCTGGGGCATCGCCATGGCAATGAAGAAAGTGTCCCGCCCTGGCCGCTCCATGCCTCACTGCCCAGAGGCCCTCCATCGCCGTGGCGATGAAGCAAGCATTCTGCCAGGCCGCTCACACTGCCCACTCTCAGTGGCAGCCCCCCCAGGACTGGGGGACTCCGGCGAGGCTGAGGGGACTGGGCACCACCATCTTGTGGCTATGGGCACTGCCATCTTTGTGACGGAGTCATGGTTAATTTGCATATTATCCTTTTATTAGATAGGATGTATGTATAGAACATATATACAACAATTACACTTGGGTTATAATCTATTACTACTTTATTTTGTTGCTCAAATTGTTTCAGCTTTGACGATTGGAGCTCTTTCAGTTGCCTCCATCATTTTTAAAAAATCACTTACTTTCTAGCATTAAAAGATGATCCAGGCTTATATTGTATATTTCTATTTCCTGCCCCAGTACTAGATTCAGCCAGAAAGAATCTGGTTCATTTTCTTGGGAAATGGTATTAGAAACTAAGATGTGGTGCTCGGTGTTCTTGTGTCTACTGGTGTGTCATTTCTTCTAGGCCCTCTTATTTGACACAGCAGGAAATAACATGTGCGTACAAACCCATGTACATACACTTATCTATACATAGTTCTCTGTGTAACCATGTGTATCATATTAAGCTAGTAATGAGTTCATATGGATGTCTCTTACTCTACCTAATCTATTACCAGCTATATCATTCTGGCCTTCTCCCCTTGCTTATATGTAAACTCAGTCCAACAGTGAGAAGAAAGCTGGCTCCCACCATTTGCCATCCATTTACTTAATTGTTCAATTCCATTATATATGTACAGCAGTATTGAAATTGTTAGCCTGTACTCCCTTTACAGAGAGTGAAAAACACTTTATCAATTAGAGTGCAGTTCCTTTTGCTTTTAGTCTTATAGGCTCCTTCTCCTCCTGTCGCCTTTAGTGAGGTTGCTGCAGAAATGTACTAGTATACTACAGTTTGATCCTTTTGACACAATCTGCATTCCATCCTGGGATCTTCTGACCTTCTAAATTATTATTTTTTAATTTGAAAACATTAAAGTTCACTCTTTGTTCTGTAAAGTTCTATGGATTTTGACAAATGCATAATTTCATCATTACAATATCCAAGCATCATACAGAATAATTTCAACATAGTAAACATCTCCTGTGCTTTACCTATCACTTCCTTATCCTTGGCAAACAGTGATTTTTTTTTACTGTCTCTATTGTTTTGCCTTTCCAGATGTCATATAATTGGAATTATACAGCCTTGCCAGACTGGCTTCTTTCACTTAGTGATATGCATTTAAGGTTTATTTATATATCTTATTGCAGTTTGATAGAGTTCCTGTTGCTTCTTCATCCTTGTTAGCATTTGGTATTTTCAGTTTTTTTTATATTATGCATTCTAATAGGTACATAGTAATTTTTATTACTGCTTTAATTTGCCATTCCTTAATGATATTTGATGTTAAGCATCTTTTCATACTCGATTTTCCATGTGTATATATTTTTTTGTGAGATGTCTGTTTAGAACTTTTTTTTAATAGGGTTGTCTGTTTTTTTATTGTTGAGTTTTAAGAATTCTTTATACATTTTTTTGATACAAGCACTCTGTCAGATAAGTGTTTTGTAAATATCTTCTTTCAGTCTGGCTTGTTCAGTATAGATGCAACAACCATCCTAGGTCTAACTATATACTACACATCGGCAACAACTTTAACCTCCCCCCCCCCCCCCCCTGAGTATTTTTGATCATCTGTTGGTTGAATAAATGTATGTAGAACCTGTGAATATTGAGGACAAACTGTAATTTATTTTCCTCTTCCATACTAATCCAGCGATTCTTCTTTGTGGAAAATGGAATTGTTAATGTGAATAATATCTGTCAGTTCTTTTAGACCTAACCATAGGAAATAATGAAGTTTTCTCTTTTTACAAGGAGGATCTGAAATAATAGATTTGCAGGGTGTATGCTGAGAAGAAACAGATAATGTATGTATTATCTAGCAACTTGATACTTAGCAATATCGTCTTTAATGTTACCTATGCCACTACTCTTGCAACAAAGGGCTTTTTTTCAAGTACCTTCCTTTCTTTTAATAAACACTTTGTGTTATTGGTATTGGGACCAGAAGTATTTATATTATAATACTACAGTTAGAATCAGCCTTCAAAAGCATCTAGAGAGATCTGACAGTAAAACTAGCACCTAGTTTTATAACTGTTAAATCATATTGATCTTTTTTAATTCTTACAAGAGCTCTTTAAGGCAACTCTCCTTATTTCCATATTGTAGGTAATAAATAGGCTTATAATCTAGATGGGAACCCTGATCTTTCTGACTCCAAAACCTATGCTCTTTTTACTTGGCTGTGCTGTGTCTCATAAAATAAAAGTGCCAGGATAGTATCAGGATGTCCTTGATTTAAAAAAAAGAGAGAAAAAAAAATTATGGACACAGACAATAGTGTGATGATTGCTAGGGGGAGGGGGAGGAAGAGGGTATAAGGGGAAGGAAGAGGGTATAAAGGGGATAAGTGGTGATGGATGGAGACTTGACTTGGGGTGGTGAATACACAGTGCAGTGTACAGATGATGTGTTGTGGAATTGTGCACCTGAAATCTGTATAATTTTGTTAACTAGTGTCACCCAATCTATAGCTATAATAATAAAAGGGTAATATGCAAATTGGTCAGGATGCCCTCACAGTAACAACTGAACAGCAGGCTGTGTGGGGCAACAAAGCCAGCAGGGGGATTAGTGAAGGACTACCAAATGACTGAACAGCAGGCTGTGTGGGGCAACCAGGCCGGCAGGGGGATTAATGAGGGATGACCAAACGACCGAACAGCAGGCTGTATGGGGCGACCAGGCTGGTGGGAGGGGGGCCAGTTAGGGGTGACCAGGCCAGCAGGGGGGGCTGTTAGGGGCGATCAGGCCAGCAGGCAGAGGCGGTTAGGGTTGATCAGGCTGGCAGGGGGGGCAGTTAGGGGCGATCAGGCAGGCAGGCAGGTGAGCAGTTAAGAGCCAGTGGTCCTGGATTGTAAGAGGGATGTCCTAAACCGGCAGTTGGACATCCTCTGAGGGGTCCTGGATTGGGGAGGGTGCAGGCTGGGCTGAGGGGACTGCCCCCCACCCCCCATGCATGAATTTCGTGCACCAGGCCTCTAGTCTATATATATAAAAGGCTAAGCAACTGGCTCACTGGCCAGTAGGTATGACGCGCACTGACCACCAGGAGGCAGACGCTCAATGCAGGAGCTGCCAAACGACAGCAACTTTGCAGAGTGCCCTCTCACACTCTAGGACCCCTCGGGGGATGTCGGACTGCCGGTTTTGGCCTGATCCCTGCAGGCCAGGCTGAGGGACCCCCACTCACTCAGCAGACGCCTTTCGAGCCCTGGCACCGCCCTAGGTGTGGCCGGCCAGGGAGGGACCCTGGGAGGTTGGCTCCAGAGCGTGTCCGGCCTGTCTCACTCAGTCCCGCCCCACCAGCCACCTTCTATTTAATTTCCTTTTAATGTGCATGAATCCGTGCACCAGGCCTCTAGTAAATTCAATAAAAAGACAACAACAATGAAAGGTATAGAACATCAGCATCATCCCTAGAAAGCAGAGGGTGAACAGTTCTAAGTTATCTGCCTTGCTAGATATCCAAGTACCTTTAATCACCTACCCCTCAAATGGGGCATAAAACCTTTTTATTTTTCTCTTTCAAATAGTTTTGGACCTACTTTTATTCCAATCCTCAAACACACCTTATTTAATCCCTGTTGATGGAGAGTCAGGTTAGCAAAAAAAAAAAAAAAGAAAAAAAAAAAAGAAAAAGAATAAGTTTCCTTGAAAGAGAGGAAATGAGGAAATTGTGGGGGATTAAGAGAAATAAAACAAATAATGGTAGTATTAGGTAGTTGTTTTTCCCTTTGCCCCACTGAATTATAAGTTTCTTAAGGGCAGGAACTAAGTCTCAGTTTTCTTTAAGCATAGCACATCACACATGAGACATATTCACAAAATGTTTGTTGAATGAAATTAGCGCTATCACTTTTAACATATGTTTAGAATGGTTAGAAGGGGATGACTTTTTCCTCACAGAGGAGGTTGAACTTACTACATTTCTCTCCCTCCCTCCCTCCCTCTCTCTCCATCCCTCCCTCCCTCCCTCTCCTTCTTACTTCCTTTCTGTCTTCCTGCCTTCCTTCTTTCCTTCCACATTTGGTGAGCATCTGTTCTGTGCCAGGCACTGAGACTATAAAGATGAATAAGACAGGATTTCTTCATTCTGTCATCTGGGAACCCAGAAAATGGAGGGAAGCAGACATTTCAGTAGAGTGTAGAACTAAATGGAGTATATATTAAACAAACAAGCAAGTAATGGATTTTGAAATCAGAGAGATCTTATCTGCCTTAATTTTCATATCTAAGAAGTGGAAACTATAATACTACCTACTTTGACACAGTTGTTGAGGGGTAGGTTAAATGAAAAAAAAAAAAAGTATATCCCAGCACATTAATGAAAAGAGAGGCTCACTGTGGCTGAAGCAGTCAGAAAAGTCTTTACTGTAGGAGGTGACATTTGAGTTTTATAGGATGAATTTTTGAGACCCAGAATGAGAGTAGGAGTTGGGACTCTAGGGCATTCCAGGCAGAAAGATGAATATGTTTGATGTGTGCACAATGGGGGGAGGGACATGATGGGAGTGTGGAAAATTCTGTACTTTCTCACATACAGAGTCTACAGGGTTATTAGAAAGAACAGAATAACCAGTTATTTTTCATTTTTATAAGTAACAATACAATAGAGTATTCACTACATTGTAGTAGGAGAGAATAAAGATACCAAACCTGTTTTAAGAACTACATGAGTCTCTGAATATTATGACTATAGTCCTCATGTAGTAGATAAAGTCTTGTGTTCTTTTTCAGTCCTGTGATACTCATGTGATTTTATTTAGGAAGAGGACTTGTGTGGTTTTGGGTGAAATCAGAGGTCCTGTCCAAACCATTGTTATATTTAGTAGCATACAACATTAGAATGTAACATCACACAAAGGCATCATCTAGTCCTATTCTAACCAACTAATAATTCTAAGAACCATGAACAGTTTTGGACCACAACCTGAAACTTAATACTCATGAATGTGCTAAAATAATGTGTTAGTGAATGAATTATGTGCTTAATAAGAGGTCAGTGTTCTATAGTTGAAAAATTGTGTTTTTAATATAAGAAGACAAGAAAAAAAGATTAAGATCAATAGAAGGAAAAAAATTAAACTTAAAAAGAGAGAAATATTTTTAAAGTCCTTTATTGGAGGCTATCCTATCTAATAAAGAGGCAATATGCAAATTGACTGTCACTCCAACACAAAGATTTCCGCCGCCATGTGGTCAAAGATGGCCACCCCCATGCGGACATGAGATGGCTGCCACAAGATGGCTAGCAGGGGAGGGCAGTTGTGGGCAATCAGGTCAGCAGGGGAGGACAGTTGGGGGCGACCAGGACTGCAAGGGAGGGCAGTTGGGGGTGATCAGGCCAGCAGGGGAGGGCAGTTAGAGGTGACCGGGCTTGCAGGGGAGGACAGTTAGGGGCGACCAGGCCTGCAGGGGAGGGCAGTTGGGGGCGACCAGGCCAGCAGGGGAGGGCAGTTAGAGGTGACCGGGCTTGTAGGGGAGGGCAGTTAGGGGTGACCAGGCCTGCAGGGGAGGGCAGTTGGGGGCGACCAGGCCAGCAGGGGAGGGCAGTTGGGGGCGACCAGGCCAGCAGGGGAGGGCAGTTAGGGGTGACCAGGCCTGTAGGGGAGGGCAGTTAGGGACAATCGGGCCAGCAGGGGAGCAGGTAGGCATCGATCAGGCTGGCAGGGGAGTGGTTAGGGGGTGATCAGGCTGGCAGGCAGAAGCGGTTAGGGGCAATCAAGCAGGCATGCAGGCAAGCTGTTGGGAGCTAGCAGTCCTGGATTGTGAGGGGGATGTCCAACTGCCCATTTAGGCCCGATCACACCAGTTGGACATCCCTCGAGGTGTCCCAGATTGGAGAGGGTGCAGGCTGGGCCGAGGGACACTCCCCCCTGATGCACGAATTTTGTGCACCGGGCCTCTCGTTAATATATAAATTTCATTTTATTTAGAAGATTTTATTAGCAACATAAGAATGTTACCTCTCTGTATGAATATTAATTTCTTTTTTTTTAAATTTTTATTTTTTTTAAATAAATCTTTATTCAGATTATTAAAATTGTTTCTCCTTTTCCCCCCCATAGCTCCCCTCCACCCGGTTCCCTCCCCATCTTCTGCCCTTACCTCCCCCCGCACTGTCCTCATCCATAGGTGTATGATTTTTGTCCAGTCTCTTCCTGAACCCCCCATACCCTTTTCCCCCTGAGAATTATCAGTCCACTCCCTTTCTATGCCCCTGATTCTATTATATTCACCAGATTATTCTGTTCCTCAGGTTTTTAATTCACTTGATTTTTAGGTTCACTTGTTGATAGATATGTATTTGTTGTTCATAATTTTTCTCTTTACTTTTTTCTTCTTCCTCTTCTTTAAGAATACCTTTCAGCATTTCATATAATACTGGTTTGGTGGTGATGAACTCCTTCAGCTTTTTCTTATCTGTGAAGCTCTTTATCTTCCCTTCAGTTCTGAATGATAGCTTTGCTGGGTAGAGTAATCTTGGTTGTAGGTTCTTGCTATTCATCACATTGAAAATTTCTTGCCACTCCCGTCTGGCCTGCATAGTTTCTGTTGAGAAATCAGCTGACAGTCGTATGGGTGCTCCCTTGTAGGTAATTAACTGTTTTTCTCTTGCTGCTTTTAATATTCTCTCTTTGTCTTTTGCCCTTGGCATTTTAATTATGATGTGTCTTGGTGTGGTCCTCTTTGGATTCCTTTTGTTTGGGGTTCTGTGCGCTTCCTGGACTTGTAAATCTATTTCTTTCACCAGGTGGGGGAAGTTTTCGGTCATTATTTCTTCAAATAGGTTTTCAGTATCTTGCTCTCTCTCTTCTTCTGGCACCCCCATAATTCTGATGTTGGTACGCTTGAAGTTGTCCCAGAGTCTTCTTACACTATCTTCAACTTTTTGGATTTTTTTTTTTGCTTTTTGCTTTTTCGGTTGAGTGTTTTTTGCTTCTTTGCATTTCAATTCTTTGACTTGATTCTTGTGTTCCTCTAGTCTGCTGTTGGGTCTCTGTATAATATTTTTTATTTCAGTCAGTGTATGTTTAATTTCTAGTTGGTCCTTTTTCATATCTTCGAGGGTCTCGTTATATTTATCGGCCTTTTCTAGGATATTCTTGAAAAGCCTTATAACCGTGGTTTTGAATTCTATATCCAGTCGTTTGTTTTCCTCCATTTCTTTCGTTTGTGATCTGTTTCTTTGACGCCGCATTTTCACTGCTTCCCTGAGTTGGTAGGGTAAATTTGTGTGCTAGGTTTCCTATATGGCCCAGTGGGTCGGCCTCCCCAGTTAACCTGAGGTGGACACTCTTGGTGCACCCCTTTGTGGACTGTGTGTACAGCCTTGTTGTAATTAACTCTTGATTGTTGTTGGTATCACTGGGAGGAATTGACCTCCAGGCCAGTTGGCTGTAAGGATCAGCTGTGTCTATGCTGGGAGAAGTTCGGTGCTGGAGACAGCCTTATAGGATTAGACTTGCCAAATTGCAATAGACTCTGTGTTCGGCTTGGATGGGGTGGAGTCTCAGGGCAGAGCAGACAGTCTTGGCTTCCCGTCAGCCTTGCCCTTGCGCGCACTTGTAGACCTCTGCCTTCCTCAGCTCCCGAGTGTCCGCCCGAGAGTCCAGACTCCCCCCACAAGAGCGTGGGTCCCCAGGGGCTCGCCTGGAACTGGGGTTCAGTGCAGTCAGAACTGGGACCCAGTGCAGTCAGGAGCCTCCGACTCCCTTCCACTAGGGAAAGCCTGTGGCAACCTCCGCAGCCTTTGTGCACACTGGCACGCGTGCTCCTTCAGACCTCTGCCTTCCCCGGCTCCCGAGTCTCTGCCTGTGAGTCCAGACTCCCCCCGTAAGAGCGTGGGTCCCCAGAGGCTCGCCCGGAACTGGGGTTCAGTGCAGTCAGAACTGAGGTTCAGTGCGGTCGGGGGCTTCCTTCCCCCTTCCGCCAGAGAAAGTCAGCCAGGCTCTCAGCCGCCCTTCCTCTCTGCGCGCACAAAGCCCCTTTGCCGTACCTCCAATTCTCTGTGAGCTTTTCTCTTTCCTTCTAGTTGTAGAATTTTCACTCAGCCAGCTTTCCTGTGGTTCTGGATGGTGTCCGTTCTGTCTTTTAGTTGTAGTTTTGAAATTGTTGTGCGAGGCAGCAGTTTAGGTGCTTACCTATGCTGCCATCTTGGTTTCTCCTGAATATTATTTCTTATTATAGAAATACATATGCATTACTGATGTATTTATTGGTTTAGTGCAACAATAGAATGTTTCTATTGAAATATTTGTGATCATTAAACACTAACTTGTTTCTCTTGATTCTTATATTTCTAATGTTTTGTGATATTGTTTCTGTTTTTCTCTAGAATATAATATGTTTAAAATAAAGCACAGGTGGCAAAACAATTCTATAAAGAAAAGTGTGTGTGAAATTTGTCACATTTGAAGAGACATTGAATACAGTTTATTTAATATTCCACAACAGTTTTTACATTTGAAGTTGAATAGTAATTTTAGACTTGAGAAAGAAGATGGTTTTTAGTAGACAATAAGATGGTTTTAATTTTAGACATGAAGAGACAATAAGGTAGTATTAAATGTGAAGAAAGATACACTTGTTACAGAGAGGGAAGATACATTTAACTTTCATAAATGGAAGAAAAATGGAACATTATTACATGTAGATACCCCCCACCCTGCCCCCTAATAGCTTGCTCAGTTTGTTTGTAATCTCCAATTTCTCTTTGCAGTGTGTTTTCAAAACTTAACTGTTTTATGACTAAGTGCATAATGGGATTTTAAAATATTACTCTTTAATTTAGAAATATTGATTTAGAAACCTTATCTCAAGGTTGACTTGCCTTATTATTTTAGTGTGTTTACCTACATTATCAGAAGTTCTGATGTATAGTGTGTTTATTTTCAGTACTGTGTACTACAACTAGTGTTAAAAGTTTTTTTTTTTTACACCTCAGGATCTTTTTAGTCTAGAGACAACATAAATTTTGTTGTTAGTTCTTTTATTAACTCTTTTGTGGGGCCTTGTTAGATTCTGAATAATTTAAAAGCAATGGAATTCTTTCTGTGATAAAAATCTAGTCATTGGGCCAAATCTTGTAGCATTATTCATGTGATACTCATGCATGTAAAGGTTTAGAATTAATATATATGCCTGAAGAATGTATGTTAAAAATGCTGTTTTTAATTATTGAGGAAAATACCTTATAAAGATTTTTTTTTAAAATATATTTTATTGATATTTTACAGAGAGGAAGGGAGAGGGATAGAGAGCTAGAAACATCGATGAGAGAGAAACATTGATCAGCTGTCTCCTGCACACCCCCTACTGGGGATATGCCCGCAACCAAGGTACATGCCCTTGACCGGAATCGAACCCGGGACCCTTCAGTCCGCAGGCCGACGCTCTATCCACTGAGCCAAACCGGTTTTGGCCCTTATAAAGATTTTAATGGTCATTAATTCACAGATTTGCTTAAAGTTTCATCTTCTATTTTATTTATTACTAGAGGCCCGGTGCACGAAATTTATGCACTGGTAGGGTCCCTAGCAGCTGCCGGGCACTGGCCAGGGCCTCCCTCCCTTCCCCTGGCAGCTGCCACTGGCCGGGGCCTCCCTCCCTTCCCCCTCTGGCCCCAACCCCTGGTCGGACTCCTGGACGACCTCCCAGTCGAGGGGACAATTTGCATACTACGCTTTTATTATATAGGACTAGAGGCCCGGTGCACGGATTCATGCACTGGTGAGGTACCTCAGCCTGGCCTGCAAGGATTGGGCCGAAACCGGCTCTCTGACATCCCCCAAGGGGTCCTGGATTGCAAGAGGGCACAGACCAGGCCAAGGGACCCCACCAGGGCATGATCAGGGCCGGGGAGGGACTGCGGGAGGGCATGTCTGGCCCGCTTGCCCAGTCCCAATCAGCTGGACCCCAGTAGCAAGCTAATCTACCCGTTGGAGCGTCTGCCCCCTGATGGTCAGTGCCCATCATAGCAACTGGTCAAATGAGCGGTTGGACACTTAGCATATTAGGCTTTTACTAGTATTATGTAGGGTTATTATTATTATTTTTTAAAAATATATTTTATTGATATTTCACAGAGAGGAAGGGAGAGGGATAGAGAGCTAGAAACATCGATGAGAGAGAGACATCGATCAGCTGCCTCCTGCACACCCCCCACTGGGGATGTGCCCGCAACCAAGGTACATGCCCTTGACCGGAATCGAACCCGGGACCCTTCATTCCACAGGCCGACGCTCTATCCACTGAGCCAAACCGGTTTTGGCTAGAGTTATTATTGTTAGTTTTGGTTAATCCTCACCTGAGGATATTTTTTCCATGGCTTTTTCAGAGAAAGTGGAAGGGAGAGGGGAGAGAGAGGGAAAGAGAGGGTGAGAGAGGGCAGGGATTGGGGGGAGAGAGAGATATATAAGTGTGAGAGAGGTACATTGGTTGGTTGCCTCCTGCACAACCTCTACTGGGAATCTAGCCCACAACCTAGGCATGTTCCGTGAATGGGACTCGAACCTTGGCCTCCTGGTTCATAGGTGGAAGCTCAACCACTGAGCCACACCGGCCTGGCTCATCTTCTATTTTAAAATGAACAACCCGTGATAGCCAAACCTGAAAAACAATATATAAAGGATGATATAGCCCTAGCTGGTTTGGCTCACTGGATAGAGCGTCGGCCTGCAGACTGAAAGGTCCCAGGTTCGATTCTGGTCAAGGGCACATACCTGGGTTGCAGGCTTGATCCCCAGTAGGGGCCATGCTGGAGGCTGCCAATCAATGATTCTCTCTCATCATTGATGTTTCTTTCTCTCTCCCTCTCCCTTCCTCTCTGAAATCAATAAAAATATACTAAAAAAAAGAATGATATAAAGAATTATCAGTTCTATATTTTATGTATAATAGTATATTTGCTCTCTTTGTAGAAAAGATATATCATCTTTTCATATTATTTTACTTTTCTATGTTTTTATCCAAATTATTGAAACAAAAGGTTTAAGCACCATTTTTACTACAGCATTCATGTACTTGGCTATATTTCTCATTTCCCCACACTATCTTAAGACTTGTTACTTCATGGTCTCATATAGAAAATAGATTTACAAAAATCTTGAAGCAGATAAATGATCATGTGGATTTTCCCTTGACACTCATTCTCCAACCTGCTTCTCTCCTGCCTGCTTACCCCATCCTCGATCCCCAGTGTCTGAGAGCTTTTTTCAGTCCTCAGACAACTTGAGCTGAAAATGTATATTTCATAATTTTGCTATCTTTCCATTTACTGTTCTCTTTCTCACTGCCTGTGAGACCTCAGTCATGGGGAGTGAAAGCAGAATAAAAGAGACATTCATGGTGGTTATGACAGTGGAGGTTAAGTTTAGGCTGCTAGAGGGTGTGAAACAAAGGAATGATTGAAGCTCTCATCACCTTCATTTTATTTGGGTAGTAAGTAAATTATTTTGGAAGTAGGAAAGTCTCATTATGAAGGTAATAAAATCTTGATTTGTCCTGAGTAAATTACATTAGCAGTGATTAACTTTAACTGGAATACATCTTAACACCATTCAGTTTTTGTGCTAATTAGGAAAGATCTACCATGGCTTTATTTCTATATTAGAATTTATGCTACTGACTTTCTGTTAACATTTTGTTTTGTAGGAGCCTCTCAACAATGTAGGGAATTTTAGAATTTGAATTATACATATCTCATGTGAAATCATATGATATAAAAAATAATTGCATGTGGAGTACTTCATGACCGTCTAAGGCAGTGGTTCTCAACCTTTCTAATGCCGCGGCCCTTTAATACAGTTCCTCATGTTGTGGTGACCCCCAACCGTAAAACTATTTTCGTTGCTACTTCATAACTGTAATTTTGCTACTGTTATGAATCGTAATGTAAATATCTGTGTTTTCCGATGGTCTTAGGCTCTACAGCAGCGGTTCTCAACCTGTGGGTCGCGACCCACAGGTTGAGATCCACTAGCAGGGTCGCCTAAGACCATCGGAAAACACAGATATTTACATTACGATTCATAACAGTAGCAAAATTACAGTTATGAAGTAGCAACGAAAATAATTTTACGGTTGGGGGTCACCACAACATGAGGAACTGTATTAAAGGGTCGCGGCATTAGAAAGGTTGAGAACCACTGGTCTAAGGGGTCATTGAATAGGAACAAAAGTCTCATCTTACCTCCAAGGCTTCCTCCCTCTACTTATATCTGTTACATATAGTTATTTCCATTTTCTCTCTGCTAGGTAGTTAATAGAATATTTGAGCAGTGAAGTGATGAGCTATCCCTGTGCTACAGAATAGAAGATGTGAGAATACTGCATAATTTAACTCAATGGCTACCAATTATATTTTGTGTTCTATTTATTGTTTTCAAAGGCATTTTTATAATCAAACTAGAAGATCCCAAACTAATGGATAAAGTGGTAAAATGATGGGGAAACTAGTTGTGGTAGTATATGGTAGATAATGGAAATAGTTTGGTGGTAACCAAAGGAGAAACTCAAATACTTCTCAGGAAATCTATAAGCCATTTTAATCACTGCTGTGCCATTCATGAGTTACATATAAGGAAATTTGATTATAAATACTGAGGAGTAATATATTATTCGATAGAGTATATATTAAATGTTTATTCAATAATTAGATAGAAAATAAAAGGTTTGGGTTCCAAACATGGACAGTCTTATTGTAAGATTTTACAGCCAGATCTTTCTAACTAACATTGATTTCATTAGGGTAATGTGGACATTAGTTGAATTTTAGACATTAAGTGAAACAAATGCTTGCTCTTATTGGAGGCTGGTCTAGCTAAGTGTTTGAGAGAGAGCAGATGTGAATTTGGGGGAAGCATTTTAGATTAGGCAGCTGATGTGAGCCTGCTGAGTTTTCCTCAGGAGTCTGTAGGGGTTGATTTGAGAACATGGCTTCATTTTTAAGACCAAAGAAACTAATTCAGCCAACAGTGTGCTTTTTCTCGAAAATAACTTTTTAAAGTTTTTAGCTGTGATCCTTTCAGCTTACTATTCCCCTCTTTCTAATACTCTTACTAAATTTTGCTACTGTTGTCAACCATAGCAATGGCTGGAATGGATAAAGTTTCTTTAAAATAAAACAGTAGAAGAGGTTGTGTACACAAATGCATATGAATACAATAAAATATATATTGAACTGTCCTTTGTATATGAAGGCATGTTTTGTTTGTTATAGTGGTGATAGATCTTGTTTGATCCATTTTAGCTTCTCTAGTGATCCTTTTTGTGACCTGAGATAGTTGTGTGAGATTAGAGATTTGGCTTAACCAAAGCAGGCCCATCGGCTTTATTCAGCCCACTCTGATTTCTTGATCTAACAGTCCTGGACATATACAGCTTTATTTAATAGAAAATAATTTTTTTTTCCAGTTAGTGAAATTGATCTCTTAGTAAAGAAATATTAAATAAGTGCCGATTAACTGCTAGACATATTACTAAATAATGAAATACTGTAATTAACCAGACAAGATTCCTATCCTTATTGAGTGTACCATGTCAGAAACATAAATTAAAAGAAGTGTAAAAACATAAAAGAAGCATCAAATTCTAGATAAACAATTAAAAATGTGTAAAATAAAGAATAATCTTTCTGGCCTCTCCTTCCTTTCCTAACTCCTGCCCTCCCTCCTTCCTTCTCTTTAACTTCTAAGAGAGTGAAGATATTCACATTCTGTATTATAATTTTTCACATGTACTGATGTAGATTTTTATAAGCCCATTTTCAAATTAAGTATAATTTTATAACAATTCCACAAAGGAATATTTTTATTTAGGAACAGCTTTGGGAACTATTCTACTTTACCCGGACTCCTTTTGAAGGGTTTCAGCCATTAAGGTCAATTTATGATCAGGTCAGACAGGAAATTTAGGAATCAAGAAGCCATTATTCATAACATGGGATCATACTGGAGATCTCAGGCTGGTCGTAAAATGTTAATCTTTAGAGATGGGGAACTATCTCTTATCTTGATTTTGGAATGTGGATAATTTTAAGACTGCCATATGAAGCAACACTGTACTGTACTGAACTTACAAGAAAGAAAAATGTGGATGAGTCCTCCCTTAGTGGACCAAGTGCTTTCTAACACACCTATCAGATTACACACCATTGAAATGATCCCCACAATGTATTTGGCTCATGTGTTTCTAGTGAGCTACTATGAATGAAAGATTCATAACTATCTATTTCAAAAAACTTCTTTATTTGCATTGCAAAGAGCTTAATAGTTTGGAAACAAAACCAAGAATTGCTTTTAAATCATAAGCATGTATGGATTGGACCATGATTGGCACTGAATTAAAAAATAATTATTTCTCTGCACAAAGAAGGTTCTGAATTAATATTTATCAAATCATTGATAACTGTGTTGACAATTGAAGGATAACAGTTCCTGAGTTGTTCCACATTCTTAGTGATTTGTACCAAATATTTTTGTAGCTGTTATAGAAAGCCCTTGGAACCTTTTCCTTATCTTGCCTATTGGACAGTGTATAATAGGATCACAGGGAGGAGGGAGTCATACAAACTTGCCAGACAGATGATTTGGAATCCCAGTGACAACCTTGTGACCTAATTTTCCAAGCTCTGTCTACTTAACCAGAGAGTTATAGCTATATGCTATTAGCTTAAATAACACAGGGCTTGTAAACAAGTTGGGGAGTTGGGGAAAAGAGGGAGGGGTAGATATATAAATCCATTTCTGCAGTTTTGCCAAATCCATAACATAGAAGCACTTTTGTTCTAAAAGCAAACTTAATTTATTTTTTCTCATACATGTGTCTCAAATAAATCATTACCAGAGGATCAGATATAAAAAAATGATAGCATACTAAAAGTTATTTTTGAAGACTTTTTTCTTTTTTCTTTTTTTAAAAAAGGTAGTATGTGAATGTATTGGTAAGAAGTGGTGGAATCGTTTCCACCACCTTTTGTGTAGTAAATTAGTTTGTGCATTTCTATTATCCAAATAAGCTGAGGCTGTTTTTCTCTCATTAAGTGAATATTTATGAATACATGTAGTTGATTATATTTATTAAAGTCAGGTAAGATTTAAGCCTTTGTTATAAATTTTATAAATTGTTACTGCAAAAATGAGAATTTTAGCTAACAGTATGAATCACTTAGTTTTGTTTGGTCATACATTAATGTCTAATTTCCTCTTTGCCTCTATATATGCTAGCTAGACATGGATAGGAACTTCTTCTCTTATATGTAACACATATGATATGTTGAAATATGTTGTACCGAGATTATTGGCTGCAATAATTAAACCGATACAGACTTCTGTCAGCTAGACTTAAACCATACTCTTTTTTCTAATTAGGACTTGTACTTGGGGTACTTACTTGCTTCTACCATATTATATCTCTCTCTCCTTACCCCCAACACTTAACCTCTCTAGCATTTCTTGAAGGGGCTCATAAACCCAGTTCTAAAATATTTTAGGCATCTCCCTTTAAGAGGTAATTAGTCCCATGTACATCTTTTAAGAAATATATATTGAATTGATAGTTAGAAAGGATGGAAGGGAGAGGGAGAGAGAGAAACATCAATGTGAGAGCAGAACATCTATTGCAGCCGTGCGCAAACTACGGCCCGCGGGCTGGATCCGGCCCATTCGGCTGTTCTATCTGGCCCGTGGAGCCGAAAGAGCGGAGGGTTCTCTTGCTCTCCCCTCCGCTCCTTTACTTTAAATTTATATTAGTTCACACAAACACTCCATCCATGCTTTTGTTCCGGCCCTCCGGTCCAGTTTAAGAACCCATTGTGGCCCTCGAGTCAAAAAGTTTGCCCACCCCTGAATTGGCTGCTTCTTGCATGCCCCTGGGCATGTGCCTTTACTGAAATTGAACCAGCGACCTTTTGGTGATTGGGACGATGCGCAACCAATTGAGCCACACCAGCCAGGGCACATGCATACCTTTAACACCAAACTGCATCAAGGTATCTCATTCATTTTCTTCTTTCTCTGAGGATGATCCAAGTTCTTTGGTCTGGTGATTCCCTTCTAATTTTCAACTTGACTTAAACCAAATTGAACTCAGAGAATCATTAATAATTAAAAAATCAATAACATTGGAATATAATTTTAATAATTTAGGTTTTTGTCTCATACAGTGTATTTTGGAGTCTAAAATGCAATTCCCCCTCTTACATGTACCTGTCTATGTCAGTGTTTATATAGTAAGTAAGTCTTGGGGTTCCTGTGTCTCTTGGTGTGGTATTACACATATCTGGAAACTGTTCTCTTAATGTCCTCTTGCCGCTGCTTACTTATGTCTTGTTAGCTGAGCTAAGATTCTTGGCAAGAATCTTAGGCCTGTTTCTTCTCCCTCAACTGTCCTACATTATTCAACCCACTGTAGCCTAGTGCCTGAGCTCATGTCTCATCTGTAATCTTCCGAAAGCCAAACCAAAAGGAAGATAATTTTTATCTTTCTTGATTTTTTTGGTAGCATTCACCTATCAGTTCTTAGAGGACATGGACTGTGTTGTTTTGTTCACTGTTGAATTTTTATTCCCTAGAGTTTCTAGTGCTTTGTAGATTGTCTGTTTGCTGAATGGATACATGTTTATCATGACCATTTTTTTTAAAAAAAAGAATGTTCTCTTCCTTTGGCTTCCATGGTGCTATCCTTCTCTGGTTTACATCCACGTGCACTTGATGTTAATTCAGAAACTCTGCTCGTTGGAGTTGAACAGGTATCTAAAAGGTGTCCAAAGTGTTCTTCTCAAAAAAAAAAAAAAAAAAAAAAACAAAAAAAAAAACAAAAACAAAAAAAACAAAGTGTTCTTCTCAAGTAAGTTCTAGCACCATCTGTTGGTAGCAGGGAGAGACAGTAATTTTTTTGGCCTTAATTCATGGTTCTGTTCATAATCTGAACACTCACAAGTTGAGATGTTTCTGAATTTTCCACAATTCTTTTCTCAGCCTTCGAATCATTTTATGTTTCATTATCTTCCAAGGTGACTTCAAGCACTCACATTGTTTCACGGATTCTTTATTTCTAGCTGATGCTATTGTTCTCCTGAGCTCTAACCCTTTATTTCTGACTATACCTGAATATTGCACAGATTTCTTACACTTTATTTGTCCCAAAATATATGATACCTAGAAAGACCTGTGCACTGAGAAGTGTAAGACATTGATGAAGGAAACTAAAGAAGACACAGTAAGTGGAAAGAATCCTGTGTTCATGGATTGGAAGAATTAATGTTATTAAAATGCCCTTACTACCCAAAGCAATTTATAGATTCGGTACAATTTCTATTAAAATTCCAACAGCATTTTTCACAGAAATAGTAAGAACAATTGTAAAATTCATATGGAACCACAAAGACCAGAAAAGCCAAAGCAATCCTCAAAAAGAAGAATAAGCGAGAGGCATCATATTTCCTGATTTCAAACTATTACAAAGCTACAGTAATCAAAAAGCATGATTCCGGCATGAAAACAAACACATAGACCAGTGGAACAGAACATTTGTTAGAATGGCTATCATAAAAGACAGGAGATAAGTGTTGGTGAGGATGTGGAGAGAAGAGAACCAACCCTTGTATACTGTTGGAGGGAGTATTGATTGGTATAGCCATTGTGGAAAATATGGAGGTTCCTAAAAAAAAGAAAAAAAAAAGAACTAATATACAATCTAGCAATCACACTACTGAATATACTAGAATTAATATGAATTTAGGATCTAAAAGAAATATTTGAATCCCCATGTTCACTATAGCATTATTCACAATAGTTAAGACTTGGAAATAACCTAAGTGTTCCTTGACAGATGAATGGATAAAGAAAATGTGATATATATGCATTTATAGAAACAGTAGAATGGTGGTTGTCTGGGGCTGGGAGTGGGTAGGGAAAGTGGGAGATATTGGTCAAGGGATACAAACTTCCAGTTATAAGATGAATAAATTATAGGGATCTAATGTACAGCATTGTGACTGTAGTTAACAATATGTCTTATACATGGGTAAGTAGGTTTATAGTTGTAAGTATGTGAAAATACAGTTGTATTATTATTTATTAATGTATTTATTTATATTACAACAGTAAACCTACTTTTTCCCACCCCTGTATAATTAAAATTTGTTAAGAGAGTAAATGTTCTGACCATATAAACAAAAAAATAATTATGTGAGGTCATGAAGTTGTTAACTAAAGTTATTGTGGTAACCATTTCACAATATATATATGTATCAAATTATCACATTGTACACCTTAAACTAACATAATGTTATATATTAATTATATCTCAATAAACTTGGATAAAAAAAAGAAATGGTTATGTTATATTCAACATTATGTAGAAAGGTTGGCAAATAAAGGCATTAATAAGATCATTTAAGTGATTAAGTAAGAAATATCTTATAAAATACTATACAAATATATATGTCATAACAATAATATATTTTAAATTTGTATTAAAATGAAAATAAAAGTAATCAAAATAATTAAAGCTTTTTTTCTTTTAAGAGGTACTCTGTTATGTGGGAAAATCATTTATGTGCAGAAGCTGCATGCTATAACAAATGGATTGAAGAGTGATCTAATAGATAATTTCTGATATTAAGAAGCTATTTTTAATTTATTTTTATATCTCACTAGAGGTATACATATAAAATTTTGAAGAGTAGTAACTTTAAAAATACTTTTTTTGTTCAATGCCAAAGTTTAGGTCTAGCTTATTGTAGAGAGACTGTAACAGTGTTGACTGAGTGGAAGAAAAGTCTTATGCTTAAAATTGTTTTTCCAAACATTGTAAAAAGTGTTATATTCTCAGGTGAGTTTTCAGCAATATTTTATCCCTCAATAGAGCTGAATTATAGTGACTAAAGTTTTCTATTTTCATAATGGGAGCAAGAATCATAAAATCCATCTGGGAACATGAGAAACATATCCCACTCTTATTGTTGCCAAAAGCTCTTGAATAATATTCTCTCTAGCCTTTTTCATGTGCTGAAACAATCTTTGTTTTCCCCGTGAGAGGGGTTTTCATCTCTCCTTGCCGTTGCTGATTCAGGGGTAAAAGAACAACTCCTCTTGCCAAAAGAATATTCGCTTTTCTCTATGATAAAGTGATTAAGTTGGTTTATGTCATTTCAGCTAGCTTGGTATCAAACTGTGTTTCTACCATTTAAGTTTGTGTTGCGTCAGTATTATTTTTATCATCTTAAACTATTCCCCAAAGTCTTAACATGCTGATAAATTGATTCCTTTTTCATATCATCTACTAAAGTGATATGACTGAAATTAAACTGAGTTAGGGACTGGTGGTAAAATATTCTAAAATTAAAACAAGAAGGCAGAAAACATGAAGGACAAAAGTTCACTCAGCCATGGTTCATGGGAGAGTTTTGCTCTTTCTGGTGACAAAGTGTTACTGTGGAATGCTTGGGCTAGGGCTTGCATGTTGATTGGTGTCCAAAAGTCAAGTTCCCTTGTCTTGGTATAGAGTGGATTGGATCCACAACTCTCTAGAGAGCAAAGCTTTCCCATTCCAGAGTGCTAACCCTGTACTTGTTCCAACCCTCACTTGATGCTTGGGCAAAGCTTACTCTTCTTATATTCAGTGGCTTATTGCCTGGAGTTCAAAAAGAAAGTTATGATCGATGATACTTGAGTTTTGTGTTTTCTTTGTCACTTGAATGACTTGTATGTTTTCCCTAATTCATATCCAAAGGTTTAAAGAAAAAGTAAGGAGGAGTGAAGGGACTTTGGGATAACTTCTTTATGATATCTCATTTGAGTTCATGATTAAATCATACAAAATAGAGTTCTTTTCGTTTGTATTTTGAAACTAGCTCTCAGTAATGGTACAGATAATCTTTACAGTAAGTTAGCTTCAGAAATAGTTCAATGCTAGGGAAAATTTCTAGTCTCTTAGAAGAACACATCTTTGATCCCTTCTCCTTTAACTGCCATATCCAGTTTGTTGCCAAATCCTGCTAGTTTTACATTAAAGTTAATCCTTGCCTTTGTTCTATCTGCCCCATGCTCACTATTTTCAGGCCACATAACTATTTTCTTAGACAAGTATCTCCTAAATGGTCTCTACAGTTGCCTTGCTCTTACTTCAATTTATTTTAATTACTACTTCCAGTTCAGTTTTGTTAAAGCCGAGCTCAGATAATGTCAGTCTGTTACTTAAAAAACTGCCACAGAAGATTCAATTTAGGCCTCCATAACCTGGTTATTTCTTTCCACTTTAAGTTTAGCCCCACTACTCTCTTTCTGTAAATGGTCGATTAGCCAAAGCGCAGTACTATACATTTCCCCCAGAATACTTCAGTCTTTCCAATTTTTCTGCCTTTAATTTCTCTCCTTCCTCTCTTACTTTACTTGGCAAGCCTTTCAACCCTATCTGCATATGCAAATCTAATCTATCATTTGGCAAATTTATTTTATGCCATCATGGAATAATCTTTACCTCCCTCTCCTGAAAATATTTCTCAGGATCTTTTGGTACTTCTTTCTACCATGTATTATTTTATATATACATATATATATATGTACATGTATGTATATATATATATGTATATATATGTGTATATACACTGAGTGGCCAGATTATTATGATCTCTGAACGCATAATAATCTGGCCACTCAGTGTATATATATCTATATATATATATATATATATATATAGATAGATAGATATGTTAGAGGCCCGGTGCATGAATTCGTGCATGGGTGGGGTCTGGCCAGCCTGGCCAGGGGGAGGGGACATGGGCGGTTGGCCGGCCTGCCTGCTGGTCGAAATCCTGGTCGAGGGGACAATTTGCATATTAGCCTTTTATTCTATAGGATATACACTAAGTGGCCAGATTATTATGCGTTCAGAGATCATAATAATCTGGCCACTCAGTGTAATTATATACACACATACGTATATATCTCTTATATAAAAGGCCCGTGGCCGTCACGCCGTAATGCTGTCACGACCAAATGAGCAGTGGCTCTCGCGGTGGGGGTGGGTGGGGTGGGGCGGGGTGGGAGCTACTAGCGGAGGAGAGCTATGAGCCGCGGAGGGCAGGGCAGCGAGCTACTAGCGGCGATGGGCGGGATGGCCAGCTGAGGCAAGCGGAAGTGAGCTGGGCCTCTAGTATATACATACATACATACATACCTACATACATACATACCTACATACATGCATACAAATATATATACAGTCTTACCTGCCACCATACTTCTCCAAGGTAGGCTCCATATCTGATTTTTCCTTATGGACAGGCCACAAGGCATAGAGTGTGATTTTATGCGCGATAGAAACAATACATGTTTGTTAAATGATGAAGTAAATGAGTCTCTGTCTTGTATCATGAGTTTTGTACCAATGACACCTCAGTTCTCAATCTGAATTGAGAAAAGGAAAATTATAATACTGTCCACAGTTTTAACTGAGCCTAAATTGAAATACTCTGAAAAAGTTTAATGAGAGAGACAATTGGAATGTACTCTGTTATTTAGGATAAAACCTCTGGCAAATATGCCTGTTTTTCAAGTTCTTCTTAGTCTTTTTAATGTGGACTATGATTATTCCCTTTAAACTTCGCACAGGTTTAATAAGCGAGCCATTGTTTTAAAGTGTTTTATAGCTTACTCCATGAAGAAACTGAACTCTTGAAATAAAAGGCGAGTAAAGGTGAGAGCATTTTGATTTCATACTTTTCTTTTCCATTCATTCCTGTCATTAGAATACAATTTTCAAGGTTTGTGCAGAACACCAACCTATGAGTAAGACAATGAGATTTTTCTGATACTTTAACCAAACCCTCATGAAAAGGTCTCAAAAGGCTTGCTGCAGCACATCGTTTTTAGCAAGTTCTATGGTAGTAATGAATATTTTAAAAGGTGTGAATAATGCTATCCATTCTTTTCCAGGCTTTTTTTCTAATTTATTTTGCACTTTTTTTGAGGGTAAAAATTTGATTCAGTGTTGCTTTTTAGGGTATTATTTTTTAAGTGATTACTCAGGTTTTTATAATGAATAAAATCCAATTAAAACATGAAAATTACAAATAATTATGATACTGGAACTATTTTGGGTTTTCAGCTGCTGAGAATAAAATAACTGTAACTGCAAAAATCATCTGAAAAATAATGAAACATGGCTTTGGGCAGAATACTCAGGATATTTTTGTACTGTGTTCAATTTACTTTGCTCTGTGCTGAGATCCTGGTGTATGCTAGTGTTAAACAAAGGGCTAAAAGTATGGTTACTATTTAGAGATGTTCATTGTTTGAGAGAAATTCAACAGAATCTTGAATATTTTCATCATTTTATAGAAACTACTTTAAATCATAAATGTGTTTTGTATGTTAATATCTTAAAGTGTTTTTTGCTTTCTAGATATGATACTTAAAATTTGCTTTGGAAATGTTTTATTATAATTTTTGCCAACAACAGTATCTTATACCATATTTGTTAAAACATTTGAATGTTAATTGATAACCATGATGCTAGTTTTCTTATTTTACTTAGAATTCTGAACAATTTTCTTACGCATTTCCACAAAAATTCATTTTTCATTTATTTCTTCCTTGTTTTATGTATACATCAGTTGTGGCAATTATTTTAATAAGAAAATCTGTCAATAAATTCACAGAAGTAGAATTCCTATTTTGTATTAGTGATGTAAGAATGACTTGTAACATTTTCCTAATTGTATCTCTTATTTTGTGTTCTTTTTGATAAGCACAGTCAATTAATTTTGCCAACATTTTTCTATGGAAAGAGAACTCCTGTCCTTTTCTTTGAAGTTAGTTCATGCAGATTTGGTTAACAGAAGATAAAGTGAGATCTCATGGGGTGACAAAGAGTTTGGTTTACCTTGGGGGCGTAGGGAAAAAGAAATGGGATATCTCTTCACAAGGAATTTAAGTATCTCATGGAGTACTGTTTGCCACTGCAATTATGAACAACCATAGTTGTGCCTAATTTATATTTTATTTTTTACATGCCCAAGTGATTTTAATTTCATCTAGAGAGTGTTATAAGTATAGTTGGATTAAAATAGTATGTGTCTAATAAATGTGTTTTTGGTTTCTTTAGTGTTTCCTTTATTTTCTACTGAATCAAAAAATGTGTAAACCTAGAAAATCTGCAGAGAGTGCCAAGCCTTTTTCTTCTATCTTTCTCATTTGCATTATATTTTCTCTGCTATCATCTATGTAAGATAACTCCATGAGACAACTGTCATTATTGTTTAATGTCAGCCACCCACCTATAAGGGTTAGGAAAAAAGTTATTTTCTGTATGGATGTTCGTAGATAGCCAAATCATTACTGTGATGGAAGGAGATTAAATCTATTTGCTTGACATTAATATTGAAAACCTATTTTTCTCCCCCTTTAAAAAACTGGCTTCTGATAATTTCGAGACTTAAAGTATCAAGAACCCAACTCTTTTTTTAAAGTATATTTTATTGATTTTTTACAGAGAGGAAGGGAGAGGGATAGTGAGTTAGAAACATCGATGAAAGAGAAACATCGATCAGCTGCCTCCTGCACACCCACCACCGGGGATGTGCCTGCAACCAAGGTACATGCCCTTGACTGGAATCCAACCCGGGACCCTTCAGTCCGCAGGCCAATGCTCTATCCAGTGAGCCAAACTGGTCAGGGCAAGAACCCAATTCTTAAAGTAGTGTTCTTTAATTAATATTTAGTAAATATTAATTAAATACTACCCATCAACTTTGTGTAACTTAGTGGGAAACTTTTGTTTTACCTCTGCTTTTAAAATTCATAAAACCAATTATCTTCACTTTCCCAGGATTATATAATAAATAATTGTGTAATCCAAAACAGTCTTTAAAAAATAGATATCCCAAAGGCTCTTTCCAATTCTAATCCTATCTAATAAAAGAGTAATATGCAAATTAACCATCACACAGTTACACCCACAAGCCACGCCCACAAGCCAATCAGGAGCAAGTATGCAAATTAACCCAACTAAGATGGCTGCGGCCATGGAGAGAGCAGGAGGGAGGCTTGGGTTTCCCCAGTGATGGAGGAAGCCAAGCTTTCCGCACACCCTGGCCAGCCCAGGCCTCCACTCCAGGCTACAAAGTTTCAATTATAGAAGATAAATAAATCCCAACAGAAATGGCTGCCTCCACGGAACGAGCAGAAGGCTTGGCTCCACTCCAGGCTACAAAGTTTCAATTGTAGAAGATAAATAAATCGCAGCTACCAGGGCCTCCCCTCGGGTCGCCAGGGAGCATGGCTGGCTTGCAAACCACCACAGGCCCCTCTCCCAGGCTGCCCCACGCCCCAAGGGAACCCCCAGCTTGATCCGGGACACCCTTCAGGGCAAACCAGCCGGCCCCCACTTATGCACCAGGCCTCTATCCTATCTAATAAAAGAGTAATATGCAGATTGACCATCGCTCCAACACACAAGATGGCTGCCCCCATGTGGTCAAAGATCCTGCCCCCATGTGGACACAAGATGGCCACCACAAGATGGCCAGCAGGGGAGGGCAGTTGGGAGGGACCAGGCCTGCAAGGGAGGGCAGTTGGGGATGATCAAGCTTGCAGGGGAGGGCAGTTCTGGGGGCCCCAGGCCTGCAGGGGAGAGCAGTTGGGGGGACCAGGCTTCAGGGGAGGGCAGTTAGGGGTGACCAGGCCTGCAGGGGAGGGCAGTTAGGGACAATCAGGCTGGCAGGGGAGCAGTTAGGCATCAATCAGGCTGTCAGGGGAATGGTTAGGGGGTGATCAGGCTGGCAGGCAGAAGCGGTTAGGGGCAATTGGGAAGGCAGGCAGGCGAGCAGTTGGGAGCCAGCAGTCCTGGATTGTAAGAGGGATGTCCAGCTGCCCGTTTAGGCCCGATCCTACCTAAATGGGCAGTTGGACATCCTTTGAGGTGTCCTAGATTGGAGAGGGTGCAGGTTGGGCTGAGGGACACTCCCCAACCCCCCCGTGCACGAATTTTGTGCACCAGGCCTCTAGTATTATATAAGTCCTTGATTTTAAGTTTGGTTCGTTCTTAGCTATAATGGAAGAATACTGTGATTCTAATTTTTAAGGCAGTAATTACAATTTCTTTACCTTAAACTGCATAGAAAACTTTATTTGTAAAATAAGAATGAAAAATATCTAGCTTTTAGTCTCTGGGGAAAGATGATTCCATCTTTTTGCACTTGAAATGTTTTTACTTTGGAAAGTTCTTTTGGGAAAACAGATTTCCAGATAGCTTAAAACTGACAAATGGGTATTTTGACAGGTATTCCCGGAAGGAGAGCTATAGCCATCAGCCATTTAAATTTCTTTAGTATAACAACTTTTTCAGCAAACTCTCATTGCAAATTGTATGTTGGGATTTTCTCAGAGTAAAAACACTTTCTGTAAGCCCTTCAGTAAGGATTGGTTTCTGCTATTTATTGCTTTAATGCTCTTAACTTATAATTACAGGTCTACTTAGGCTATTTCATTGTTGTCTCTTTCTGGTGAAACTCTGTTGGTTAGACGAGGTTGTTAATGTCATCAAGGACATTTTCTTCTGTGTAACTTGGTTTTAGGAAAAACTCCATATGAAAGTGAAGAAATCAATCAACAATTTAGAACAGTAAATCGGAGTACAACTCTTGCTAAGTAGCATGGTGTTGTATCTTTATACAGACGGGGGATGTGATTACAGCTGCTTCAGAATCATATGAAAATATACGAGTAATGCTATCTAGCTGGGGAAAGAGCAATCAAAATATGAGTTCTGGAAAGTGTAAACTTCTAAGAGACATGTGATAGTAAGAAGGCCTATGTGTTGAACTCTGGAAGTGTGAGATAAATGTGAAAGAATTTGGGGCTATTTAAGAAATGGAGCAGAACTGAGTACACAGTCAGTGGAGGGGTAAGGAGGGACTACGTGGGGAAGCTTGAATGCTGCCAGACGGGAAGGAGGAGAGGGTAGAGTAAGCTTGTTGAATTCTGAAGTGGAGGTCTTAGGTGCTTAGGAAAGGAGCTAGTTTAAGGAGGTACTGAGCAGGAAACACATTGAATGAGATGCCACTGCTTCGGGTGGTTTCAAGATGAATACTTCTAAGAGTGAAGGAGGAAGGACTTGTTTTCCAACATCTTGAGACAGAGAGCATTGGCTGAAAGACGGAAAGGCTGTGAAAGGGTTTCATGTGAGTGATGGCGTCTACATATACCTTTGATAGATGTCCTCTCTATGCAGTTGCTCTCCAGGCATCTTTAACTGGCAGGATCAAGCAGACTTGACCCATGGACAGCTCTCTGAGTATGTGCACTTCAGGCTAGTGTGGTATTTTGGTGGAGAGGTTATTCAAGGAGAGGAACTGCAGTCCCAAAAGCTTAGGCTTTAGAGAGGGAGCAGCACTCCCTCCCTTTATACCTTGGAGAGGTGGAGTAGAAAGTGACTGAGTGGTAGAAAGGCCCATCATATCACATGTTGCTCAACCAGCCTACATCTGTGACTCTAATACTTCTGGGAAAATAAAACCAGTGTTGTTGCTCATAGAGATTTTTGGGAGGTTCTTTCACATATTTCATTCACAGTTTTTTTGCTAAATTGTATAGACAGTTTGCCTAAAATGCATGGGTTGGATGGTCAGGGAAAGAAGTGATGATTTCCAGTTATGGGAAAAGGGCCTGAGAATTATTTGGATTGCTTTGACTGTGTTAGCATACATGATTCTTGGTCTGTTTGCCCAGGATCTAAAGAAGAACACCTATTCACTTATTTCCCATTTACTACCAAGCCATGCCAACTACTATATCCTTAGATCAGCTACTAAGTAAGACAGGGATATGTTATTATGTGACTCATCCTTCTTGAGTGGTTTCCCCTGTATTTCCGATTTCTGTGGTGTGGTGTGAAGAGATTCAGGATTTCCATTCCTGCTTTTCCCTTTCCTGCCAAGCCCATGACCCTTGCAAACTGCAACTTTTCCTCTGCCTGCAATTTTGGTTTGGGTTCTGGACTCTTTGGGAATTTACAGGACAGAATTCATTTAAACTCTTTTATTTATTTATTTTTTAAACAAATGGGACTAGTATCTTAAATGAGGTCAGTCCAACACCTACTGTGACAGAATCTCCCCCTCATCCTCCTGGCACAGGGAGGGAATTCATACAGTAGAAGAATGGCATGAAACTGTGTACCCACAGTGTCCATTGGGATAAAGCTAATGCCCAGGTGGAGGCACAGCACAGTACTCCTTTGCCCAGCTCTGTTGTTCTGCTTGGTCCCAAGCCAGATGGCGACCAGGTGGATGAGCCATTGCCTCTGGCCTTTCCCCAACCCCCTCATATGGAGGATAAAATGCCCAGCTGTCCCTTCCCTTGCAGGATTTACCCTGTGGAAACAGTAAATGCCCTCACTGTTGTTTGATATTTATATAATTTTGTTTAAACTTGTTACTATAGTACTACCAATATGGTTTTATTGGTGGTATGAAAGCTTCAAATGCTTGCTAAAACTCAAGAATAGAATCAATTTAACATGAGACTTTTTAGTATTAAAAGATCTTCTGGAGTGAGCATGGGAGAGGAAGTGGAAGATTTGAACTAGACTGAACTAATGCAGTTCATGTACTATATATAGAGTTATTTTGATCACTAGAAGTACTTCTAATGAGGCTTGCAATAATTAGTTGCAGTACCTTTTATCTTGTAGCCACATTCTGACATCTGTAAGGCAGAAATGAACATCCAAGGTCTTCCTCAAATAGAAACATATCCACTGCATCTGATAGTACTTACACTTTTGTGCCTGGATTATACTATAGTATTAAGTGTGCCTTATCGGAATAATGGGTTAGAATTTACGGCTGTTATGATTTGTTTTCAAGTCTCAGATGTAGTTGGAGGTATATGAAGAAGTAGAGAAGGAATTCCAAAAACAACAACAACAACAACAACAAAACACAAAACAAAAAACACAACCTCCTTCCTCTCTTCCCCCCAGTACCTGGTCATTTTATAGAGCTTCATCTGTACAGATCCTTCATTTTAACACTAGCTTTGCTTTCTATGATTATGATACTTTCCTAGTGGCATTCTTACAATTGCATTTTATTTAATTTTTGCTTGTTTTTTAAAAATCTTTTTAAAAAATAACAGAAAAGTCCAAGAACTTTATTGATGATGTTTCTGAGACATATACATGTTTCTTAAACGTAAATAATTCTGGTACGTTGTGGGGGTGAACATTTTTTCCTGCTGTCCCAGCCTGGAGTTTCTTGTTCACCATTGGATTTGCAGCTTGAGGAAATACCCTGATTTCTTAAGGAGCCAGTTACAGCCTGAGTCACATTTCTGTAAGACATAATGCCGTAAATAAATGATAGTTATTCTACAAATGCCTTTTGCACCACAATGTAATTGGAATGATACAACTAATATTGTTGATGTCATTAGAAAAGTAATGATTGCCTTGTCTTCCTCTACTTTATCAATGAAATGATATAGTAGATTGAAAAGTATTTTTTAAGATGTTAGGTGATCAATAAAGAGACATCATGATTATTACTATTCTTACAGTTAACTTTTATCTGATTACTTTTATCACTACCAACATCACCATTCTTCTTTGCTGTTGGAGTATCATTTCTTTGACCCATCTTCTCTACTTCCTGACTAACTTACTAGGAAAGGGAAGAGAAATCATGTAAATTAGTATTTGGAATTTATTAATTAGAAACTTTAAAAATTTTGTTTTTCTTGGAGAATCTGAGGCCTCAATATAATATTCCTGACTCTGGGCCCCTAAACTTCTTCCCCCTGCCCCAAATTTCATTTAGTTGTAATTAAAAAATAAAAATGGTATATATTTAATATGTACAATGTGATGATATACATATACATTGTGAAATAATTACCACAATCAAGTTATTTAACACATTCATCCCCTCACATAGTTACTTGAGTATGTGTGTATGTATCACATTTTCTTTATCCACTCATCCATTGATGGACATTTAAGTTCTTTCCATATCTTGGCTATTGTGAATAAAGCTACAAGGAAAATGGGAGTGTGTCTCTGAGACACTGATTTTATTTCCTTTGGATATATACCCAGAAGTGATATTGCTGGATTGTATGGTAGTTTCATTTAAAAATTTTCAGGAACTTCATACTGTTTTCCATAATGGCTGTACCAATTTACATTCCCACCAACAGTGAATAAGGGTTCTCTTATCTCTACCTCTTAGCCAACACTTGTTATCTTTCTCTTTTGTTTTGTTTTGTTTTGTTTTGGTAATAGCCATTCTAACAGGTGTAAGGTGATACCTCATAGTGGTTTTTATTTGCATTTCCCTGATTAATGATGCTGAATATCTTTTCATGTATTTGTTGGCTATTTGTATGTCTCCTTTGGAAAAATGTCTATTCAAGTCCTCTGCTAATTTTTATAATCTGGTTATTTATTTTTGCTATTGAATGGTATGTATCTCTTATTTATTTTTTGTATTAATCACATTATCAAGTATATCATTTGGAAAGATAAATTTATTTTAATTCCATTGTTGAGAAAGTTGATCTAAGATTAAAGGCTCAGAAGAGTCCAGAAGGGCCACCTCTGCTCTTTGAAGAATTTCGAGAGCCCTGATTCATTAGCTTCTTACTTGATATCAAGCACCATTGCTGCTGGTTCTGTAGTAACTTTGAGCCTCAGTCTAGTAACTGGGTTTCCATGTTGCTTGTTTGATAAAATCCTCAACTGCACTCCAGGCCTCATCACTGATTTCCTGTCCAGAACCCCTTAATTCTCTTTGATTTTCTAAATGTAGCTGACCTTCCTTCTCTCTCAGTACTTCCCATCACCCCACACTCCAGATTTAAGTCTTTCTTGAGTCTCAGTTTCTTCACCAGCAATTTACTTACCATCTAACATGTTATCTGAACTATGGTGTAAGTGGAATTTGGTAGGACTGGTACTAAGGAAAAGAGAAGGTATTGAAAGGTAAAGAGAAGGAGGGGAAACTGACACAAACATAACATAAAAGTGCAAAGGGACAGACACATGTTTTCTCCATTTACAAGGTTGTGAATTTTGTAAAGGAAAGAAATCTTGTCCCTTTGTTTACTCTAGTGTCTGAAAATGTGCCCAGTATTTAACCTATCCAGTAAATATTTGTTGAATGAGTGTTTGGGGAACACACCAAATTGACTGGCTTGCTTGGAGGATACTTAATTGTGATGTTTGAAGGACTAGGATCATGGTAGCCTTGTTTATTGCTATAGCTCCATATATATATATTTTAATATATTTTATTGATTTTTTACAGAGAGGAAGGGAGAGGAATAGAGAGTTAGAAACATCAATGAGAGAGAAACATGAATCAGCTGCCTCCCGCACACCCTCTACTGGGGGTGTGCCCGCAACCAAGGTACATGTCCTTGACCAGACTCAAACCTGGGACCATTTAGTTCGCAGGCCGACGCTCTATCCACTGTAGCTCCATATATTTTTGCTGAATGAATGAATAAGTAATGGGATTAGTGGAGTTGAGGCCAGAATGTTGAAATTGATGATACAGAATCTTGAATGCTAAGTTAAGGATTTGAATCTTAATTGTGACATAGAAGTAGAGTTCTGGATCTTATTGTTTATTTTTACTGTATAATGTAATAAGATGTTGGTTTCTTATTTGAGTGGAGGATTCAGAAGGAAAATTTTTCTGATACTAAGGAAAAGAAGCCATTATTTTTTTTCATAAGATGTTCCTTTTTGAGTTAATTTAAGTCCAATATCTAAATAGGTAGGTATGTTTCTAAAACTTGATTTTAAAAATTTGCCTGTATGGAGTGTCAACATGTTTATAGTCATCTATACCAAAGTGTATTTCTATTTAATATCATATGAATAATATGTACTCAGAAAAGTGATGAAAGGCACTCACAGTTTTCATTCTTGCTGGTCTTTTGGGGCATTGTGTAGTGTTAAGCAATTATTCACAGAGACTCTTCAAATCTGGCCACCAGAATGAGTGTTTCTAGGTGTCGGATTCATCTCTTCATCTACTTTTATCTCTGACTTTGGCTTGGACCATTTTAGGCCATAAGAATGTATGCTTTGTAAACATGAGTACTCGGGGAAGTGAAACCTATCCAGAGTACAAACCAATTGATCAAATTGAGGAGAAATTATCTTGGTAGATACACTTAGAGGAATTTCTTCTTGAGGTTTTATCTTCATTGAGTGCTTGGACTGCTTATGGGATCAAATCACCTATCGATTGTGATACACATAGTTTCAGGTATAAATAGGAGATTTTACTTTTTTTGGGGGGGGGGGAGGTGCATGAGTGTCTGCCAGAGGATAGAGTGTAAAGCCAGGCTTGCCAATCAGGGACAGTTGCTTCTGCCAGCTATGAACTAACACTGGAGTTGGAATTAGGGCAGGGCCATGGCAGTCGCACGCTGAGCACCGGAGTGGCAGGTGTGTCCTCTACAGGGTGGGAGATCATTGTCACTCTTGGCTCCCTGCTTTCTCTTTCTCTTCATCCAAGCACCCAACGGCTTCAGAAGGATAGAGTCCAGTTCTCCAGGAAGTCGTCCTCAGCAGGAGGAAACAGAGGAAAGTTAACCAGCTGACATTATGCAGATTGAGGTTTCTGAAACGTACATATCCTCCAGTAGGAGATTCATTTTTCTTTGATGAATTACTGGAGTCAGTCTAGATTTTGTTTGTATTAGGAACTCATTCGTTAGGCTTACTAAATAATTTATGCACAACTAATATTTCCTAACCAATATTGGAAAACTTAGAAAATAAAGAGGAAAGTAACCATCCATAATCTCAACATACAAAGATAATCACTTAATATTTTGTATTTGATTTTAATGATGAGTAATATGCTATATGTTGTTTCTATGAGGATAATTTGTCTTCCTACCACTTATACTGTCATTGGTATTGTTTCCATTATTATCATCCTATCTAAATAAAAGAGTAATATGCAAATTGACCATACCTCCGCTACACCCATCAGCCATGCCCACCAGCCATGCCCACCAGCCAGTCAGGAGCGAATATGCAAATAAACCCAACCAAGATGGCTGCAGCAACAGAGAGCAGGAGGGAGGCTTGGGTTTCCCTTGGCAATGGAGGATGCCAAGCCTTCCGCCTGCCTTTGCCGGCCCAAGCCTCCACTCAATGCTACAAAGTTTCAATTATAGAAGATAAATAAATCCCAACAGAAATGATGGCAGCCACGGAGCTGGAGAGAGCAGGAGGCTAGGGTTGCCCCCAGCGATGGAGGAAGCCAAGCTTCTGCAGCCCTGGCCTGCTTTGGCCTCCGCTTAAGGCTACAGAGTTTCAATTATAGAAGATACATAAATCCCAACAGAGAGGAAATGATCAGTCTGCTCCAACCACGAAGACAAGAGGAGAAACAGTCCAGAGATGGGAGATGCTGACGACGCCTTGCCACGCTAGCAGTCAGCAGCTGTGCGACGCAGCAGCTTGCCTAGGACCAAACCAGAGAGAGTCGGACCTACATTGCCACCATGTGCCCACCATCCAGATATCATTGCTGACATGTACACATAAGGAACTGTTTGACATTGAAATGGGGACTCAGAACTGTTGGACATTGAAATTGGGACTCAAACATTTTTTGTTATTATACGTTTATTTCTAGTCTGCAGAGGCAAGATTTTTTAAAGGAAAGAAAAGGGGAAAAAATAGATACAGAGGCAAAGAAGCATTGCACAGACTGTCAAACTACAGTGGGAAGGCAGAGGAGGTTTTGCGGGGTTGGGGGGGGGCTGTAAGAGATCAACTGAAGGACTTGTACACATGCATATAAGCATAACCAATGGATAAAAGACACTGCGGGGGAGGGCAGGTAAAGGCATGTACTGGGGGGAGGTCAATGGGAGAAAAAAAAAGAGACATATGTACTACTATTTGTAATACTTCAGACAATTAAAAAAATAAAAAAAGAAAAGAAAAAGAAATGGCTGCCACACGGAGGGAGCAGAAGGCTTGGCTCCGCTCCAGGCTACAAAGTTTCAATTGTAGAAAGAAGATAAATAAATCCCAGATCCCAGGCCTCTGCTTGGGTCGCCAGGGGGCGTGGCCGGCCTGTAAACCACTACAGGCCCCTCACCCAGGCTGCCCCACACCCTAAGGGAACCCCCACCCTGATCCGGGATACCCTTCAGGGCAAACCAGCTGGCCCCCACCCACGCACCAGGCCTCTATCCTATCTAATAAAAGAGTAATATGCAGATTGACCATCACTTCAACACACAAGATGGCTGCCCCCATGTGGTCAAAGATTCTGCCCCCATGTGGACACAAGATGGCCACCACAAGATGCCAGCAGGGGAGGGCAGTTGGGAGGAACCAGGCCTACAAGGGAGGGCAGTTGTGGGCGATCAGGTCAGCAGGGGAGGGCAGTTGGGAGGGACCAGGCCTGCAAGGGAGGGCAGTTGGGGGCGATCAAGCTTGCTGGGGAGGGCAGTTAGGGGTGACCCGGCTGGCAGAGGAGGGAAGTTTGGGGTGACTGGGTCTGCAGGGAAGGGCAGTTGGGGAGGACCCAGGTCTGCAGGGGAGAGCAGTTGGGGGGTACCAGGCCTGTAGGGGAGGGCAGTTAGGGGTGACCAGGCATGCAGAAGAGGGCAGTTAGGGGTGACCAGGCCTGCAGGGGAAGGCAGTTAGGGGCAAACAGGCTGGCAGAGGAGCAGTTAGGCATCAATCAGGCTGGCAGGGGAGTGGGGGGTGATCAAGCTGGCAGGCAGAAGTGGTTAGGGGCAATCAGGAAGGCAGGCAGGCGAGCACTTGGGAGCCAGCAGTCCTGGATTGTGAGAGGGATGTCCGACTGCCCGTTTAGGCCCGATCACACTGTGGGGGGGGGTGTCCCAGATTGGAGAGGGTGGGCTGAGGGACACCCCCCCCATGCATGAATTTCATGCACTGGGCCTCTAGTCATTATAATAATAAAATATTTATTAATTTCTTTCTCTGAGCAAAGCAAGTTCTAGGAAGAGTCTAGACTAGAAGATAATGGAAGATGTGAGATAAGGTGATAATTTTCTATTCAGGGCTCAATATATGTCAGGGGAGGTGATAGACAAGCAAATAAGAATATGTGAATTGTCCATGAAGTGCCACAGATAGCAAGTGCTATAGGAAGATATTGTATTAAAATATATATTGAATAACGTATAGGATAGTTTTGGAAATCAGGATAAAAACATTGTTTTAATTCTTATTTTCTATGCTGGCCTTCAGTGAGAAGACACAACTTAAAATAGTTAAGGACTAAGTACATTCTGGTAACAATGAAAATAATACAGTTCAGGTGCACTACATTCAAGATCTTCCAGAAGAAAGACTGGATCTTGTGAAATTTGGTTAAATGAAATTTGGTTCATTTCTCTGTAGTATTAATTGCTTTAAGACTGGCTTTTGTCAAGAGTCTAACGTTAGTTAACATTTGATAAGTGCATGAAATGCTGACGTTCCATAGTGTGGATTGAATGGAAGATCATACGTTTTATATTCTAGATTGGCAGGTGTCAAGGTTAGTATTCCATTATGAAATCTGGGAAATCTGACCTGAATTTTTGTTCCTTTGCCTAGGCAATTGTCTCCATGTCTGCCAGGAGGGAATCTGAAAGAGCTTAGGTCCATTATACCTTGGATATTTTCTATTTTGTCCTTACCTGCCATAAAATTTGTTGCAGAATAGAATTTTAAACCAACTTGGTACATTTTATTTTTTTTTATATCAGATGAAAGAAATGAGAACCTACTTGTTCATGCCTCATTTGAGTCGTTCTGTTCCAAGTGAAAAATGCCAAGAGAGCTGTGAAAATTCTGTCCCTAGAGAGCCTTAAGAAAAGGTGTTCAGACACTTAACTGCCTGAAATTGTGTTTGTAGAGTTTTGTGTGTCCTACTTCAAAAAAGCAAGATGTATAAAAACCCAGACTTAGAAAATAATATTATTAAGGATGATTCTTCTCTTTCTAATCTTAGTTATTTAGTTTTCCTGCTAAGTGAATTTATTTGACAATAAACAAATACTTAAAATTAATGAGCATTTGACTTACGAATATTACTTACGTAATATATTAATTTGTGTTTGTGAAGCACTTGTCAGTTATCAAAACACTTAAATGATACCACTTGAGCCTCAGTTGTCTTAGTAGAGTAGTCAAGGCTGGTGCAATGATTATCTTACTTTGCTGATGAGGAATCTGAGGATGAGAGGTTATGTGACTTGACTTGTAGCTGTGAGACATTTAGTGGGATTTGGCTCAGGCCTTTTGAAAGCAAATTCTTTGATCTTTTTAGTATGTGTGAGGCCCTCATTATTTTATTTTCTTTTTTTCTTTTTTTTTTTTTTTTTTTTTTTACATTTTATTGATTTTTTACAGAGAGTAAGGGAGAGGGATAGAGAGTTAGAAACATCGATGAGAGAGAAACATCAATCAGCTGCCTCCTGCACACCCCCTACTGGGGATGTGCCCGCAACCAAGGTACATGCCCTTGAACGGAATCGAACCCGGGACCCTTCAGTTCGCAGGCCGAAGCTCTATCCACTGAGCCAAACTGGTTTCGGCCCTCATTATTTTCTTAAAAGAGTTTTTGTTCTGTTTAAGTCAAAATTAGATCAGGGCTGATTCTGGAGAATTGGATCATATCTGGGCCATGACTTCTTTCTGCAAGCTGAGTGATGGGTGGGGGAAGGAAATGTATTTGGGGCTCCCCCAAATTATTATTTCATCAGGTGCTACTCTCTTACCAATGAGGTGTTGTAGATGGTAATTGGGGGTTCTCAGATCAGTTCAAAAATAATTGTACTTATAAAATGATCGAATAGATACTATTGGAATTAACTTGCTTCTTAAAATAATATGGTTTGATATTTAAAAATAGGTTGAATTTTTAGGAAACAGAAAGCATAGCATGTTTGTTCACGAACTTTCACGTATTTTCACATAACCACATTAGATAAATACAATACTCCCTTTACTTGAGCATTGATAAATTAGTCTGTGCATTTAAGAGAACCAACATAAAATCAGTTCATTAATTATTGAGTCATTACTTTGGAGCCACAGTTTACATAGATTAATTTTTGAAGTTAATGGCACCAAATGTTTATATAAAGTCTCTAGGGAGAAAAAGAGGATATATTAGTGAGCATTACTAGGTTAGACTTCATATGTTGAGATAATTTTACCTTGTACTTCCGGTTTAGGAAATTTATTATTTTTTTCTGAACATTTACTAGTACCTACATAGTGACTGTAGAGAATTTGCAAATGTCAGAAAAGAACAAAAAAGAAAATAATTTCTTGTAACCCTTCTGTTTGAGAACTTTTTTGGTGAGAGGAGAAGGGTGAAATCATTTGGAAGAAGGAATTAGTGTGGCACTAGAATGACTTAGCAAATTCCGGAGCAAGCAGAGTGGAGCTGGGAGCAGCAGCATGTGCACTGGGGATAGTTACGTGTGAGTTTGCTTGGCTAGCTTATGTGGACCATGAATTCCCAGAAAAGAGGTTTGTTGTTCTCAGAGTAAAGGCTTGTAGAACTCTTCCAGCCCAGGACTCGTGTCTACCAGGTAAGGAAACCAAATTGAGTTACTCCAGCTTCTTGATTATTATGTTGCCATTGCTTCTGTTTTATTATCTCTTATTAGGGGTCCAGTGCATGAATTCATGCACCTTGAAAGGAACTGTGGGCCGCGAGGCTGCGGTGGGCACAGGGGTGGGTCTTAACCCATCCTCCGCGCCCCCACCGGCCCCTCCCGCCCCTGTCCCCTGTCCCCTGTCTGCCGGCAGCCCTGCTCCCGCCACCTTGGCTCCCATGCACTGATGGCGCTGGCCCCGCTCGTACCCGCTGACGGCGTGGAACGATGGAGGCTGGTGCCGGCAGCTGGTGCAAGCGGCAGCTCCAGCACCGGCAGTGGGGTTGGCGCCAACAACAGCTGTGAGCGCCCGGTGGGACCGAGGCGCACAGGAGCAAAGAATTTTCAGTAACTACCAGAGGCTTGCCCCGATGACAGTGACTGGCGCCCCTCCTTGGTCTGCGGCGCACTCACTTGCTCCACCATCCCACCATGGCTAACACCCACCATATTCTGTGCTCTGCCGCCTGCTGCCGACGCTGCCATGTTCCTTGCACACCCCCTGGTGGTCAGCGCACATCATAGCAACTGGTTGTTCGGTTGTTCTGCCGTTTGGTCTATTGGCATATTAGCTTTTTATTATATAGGATGTTGCCATTGTTGGTACTGGGACTGAGGACAGCAAAGTAAAAGCAGAGCTTTTAAAAAATATTAAATTTATTGCGGTGACATTCCATGATACATCATCTGTATATTACACTGTGTGTTTACCACCCAAAGTCAAATCTCCTTCTGTCACCATATATTTGATCCCCTTTACCCTTAACTACCCCTTCCCTTCCCTTTGGTAACCTTTATACTGTTCCTGTGTTTAAGAGTTTTTGTTTGTTTGTCTTGTTTGTTCATTTGTTGCTTTCAGTTTTATATCCTACATAAGAGTGAAATCATGGTTTTCGACTTTTTCTGTCTGACTTATTTCACTTAACATGACATTCTCAAGGTCCATCCTTGTTGCAAATGGCAGTATTTCATCTTTTCTTATGATTGAGCAGCATTCTGTTGTACTTATGTACCACATCTTCTTTATTTAATCATCTATTGAGGAACATTTTGGTTCTTTTCATGTCTTGACCACTGTGAATAATGCTCCAATGAAACTAGGGGTGCATATATCTTTGTGAATAAAAAGCAGTGCTTTTTAAGAGTAAATTTTCAGTGTGAGGAAAAGGATTATAGTGGGAAGTTATTTGAAATAGGAAAACCAATTAAACTTATTTAGATAACTCAGGCATGGGGTGATACAGAGTGAAAAAGATGGAGGAATCAATCATGACTGGAGTTTCAAGCTGGACGATAAGGAGGAAGGAAGTGCCATTAAAATAAATGAGTTCATTTGGCAAGTAAACTTGTTTTGTGAAGATCAAGTTCAGTTTTGCATAAATAAGGACATCAAGGAGAAATGTTTTATTAGGCAGACAAGGATATAGGGCTGATATTTTAGATGTTAAATTATACTTTGCAGATAATGAGGATTGACTAGTGGGACAGCATGTAATATAGGACTAATTTCTTTATACAGTGCAACTGAGGGCAGTTTAATTCTGGAAAAGTCTCCCTAACACTGTTGCTGCAAGAAAAATATACCTTATCTATTACATGTGTCACTGAATGAAACATCTGGTTAATTAATGGCATGGGCACACTCACCTCAAAAAGTCCTTTATTGGTCCTATTTGTGATTGTATGGTGCTTCTTTTTCTACAATTAAAGTTCTGTAAAATCTGTGTGTTACACAAACCCTTCCGCCATTGCAGAGTGGCTTCGTGGTAGTTTATGATGTGATAACATGTGATTGTAATTCAGTTTAATAATGTTAACTAGTTTCATTTGGGCAATGTATTTGCTCTAGTCACTCATCAGTTGTGGTTTTTAAACTTGATGTGTGTATGGGTGAAACCCAATATAACAGCTATTGACGTTTCTGAGAGGTGGCGAACCAGAGCTATTGTATATGGTCTATGAAAATTTTAAAGATGTGGCCATTGTCTTTGTTCACCTCCTCATTGTGGATTTCTGTGACTTTTAAACATACAGGGTGAGGCAAAAGTAGGTTTACAGTTGTTTGTTTGAAAATAATACAATAATCCTATATAATAAAGAGCTAATATGCTAATCAGACCGGACAGCAGAACGACCTTCTGGAACAACCTTCTGGAACCACCAGTAGGCGAGGGGCTGTGCTGCGGGGCCACTAGGCAGCTGGGGGGCCACGAGGGCCAAGGTAGCTGGAGCTGTGAGGGCATACCCTGCATGAATTTCCTGCATCAGGCCTCTAGGTCAGTGGTCGGCAAACTGCGGCTCACGAGCCACATGCGGCTCTTTGGCTCCTTGAGTGTGGCTCTTCCACAAACGCGTGTACAGTGTGATTGAAACTTTGTGGCCCATGCGCAGAAGTCGGTTTTCGGCTCTCAAAAGAAATTTCAATCGTTGTACTGTTGATGTTTGGCTCTGTTGACTAATGAGTTTGCCGACCACTGCTCTAGTTAATAAATAATAATGCAAGAATAAATTCTGTGTTTTGCATGCTCACAACTGTAAACCAACTTTTGCCTCACCCTGTATTTATTAATTTTATTCATTATTAACCAGCTTAAATTCTTGGTCCTAGATGTTCCCATAACCTGTGTTCTAGTTTTTATCACATTATGTTGTCATCATCTGCCTAGGTTTCAATCCAAAGTTAAGTGATTAGTAGCTGCTTGAATTTGCAAGTTACTGAAATTCTTCCTGTTTCAATTTTCTCATCTCTAAGACAGGACAGTATTTCTACTTACCTCTTGGGCCTGTTGTGAGAATGAAATTATTAAATAGGGCAAGCACTTGCAAAAGAGCCTGGCACATAGCAAGCACTCAGGTATTACTGCTGTTATTGCCGATCTGCTTCACTCACTCTCCTGTTCATGGTTCACCCTTGTATACCTTGGACCTAGATAAGTGTCTGCACTTAATAATTTTTAAGACTAATTGAATAAGGAAGGTGGCAAAGGAAGGTCTCACAGCGTCTCACAGGATAAAACAAGAGGCCAGCTCTTTTATTTTACAAGTGCTATTTATTTCCATTCTTGCTGAGCTATACTGTAGGTGAAACTTTTCTTAGTCACTGAGATTTAATGTTACTGATCCCCATATGGTGTCGTAAAGAAAACAGTTTGGTCTAATCTGAGTTGGGAGTGGGTAATAATTTCCCAGTGGCTTACAATATGTGCTAACCAAACAGCTCTCTTGTTGATAGTATTTTTGTTGCCATCATAAAGTGAAGGACAAGACAGGCCAGATAATTTGCAGGGCCTGGAGCAAAATGAAAAGGTGGAGGGGGAGGTCCATCTTGGGTGGGAAAGTAAATTTTCTTTCCCCATGGGCTGCCGCCCCAAACTGCAGGTGGTTGACCTCCAAGTGCCCCAATTTGCTTGGTACCTGAATTGCAGGTGAGCAAGAGGGCCCTGCCGAGTCACCCACCTGGTGGACTGTGGTGCTGCCGGCTCAGCATGGGGATGGCCAAGGCCTCTCCAGCCCCTCCCTGCAATACAGTGACTGCAGCCCACTTCTGGCCCTGGTGGGGAGGCGATGGGCGTGGGACTGCACATGAACCGAGGCCCTGAGCCATACTCATAGTCGTATTAGACTTCATGTATGAAGCATAAATTCAAATATTCTGTTATTAAGAATTTCAAAGACTGTTACTTTTCCCTTATTATTATCAGTCATTATAGATGTGCTGTATTTAATGGTTTTGGACAACATGATGCTTTAACTATTTTCTCAAAGTTTGCTACCAGTAGGTATTATTTCTATTTTACATACCTGGAAACGGAGGCTCAGAGTAGTTGATAAGCACCGTTTCTAAAACCATGCAGGAATTGGCAAAGCTGAGATTTAAACCTGGGAAGACTGTCTTACTCAGTAGCCTGTACTGTTTCCACGGGCTCTAATGAAAATGTTAGTGTCTAATCTACTCGACACGTAAGTATCAGCTTTCTGGTGACTTAGGAACTTCCCATTTAGTGAATTAGTATGTGTATTTCTAAGTGCTCTGTGGGTTTTAAACTCTATAAAATTTTTAGTTATTAATAGGGATCTAGTCCTCTTTGCAGTAAGATTGTGTATCTACCAATTTGGTATTTTTCCCAAGTCTTCTGTTTACTAGATTTCTATACAACTCAGATTTCCTTCTTTGAGCATGATTTCCAGCCTCAAGTCTGTCTGCTGTCATCTCTGAGTAGCTTCTGTTGGTTATTGTTCTCTGCATTGATGGGTCCCTGTATGTGAGAGAATATAAGAGGAAAAAAAAGGACGAACTCTCAAAGGGAAACTAACGTCATCATTTATATAAGCTCATTAAAAAACATCTAAAGTGACCTCAAGGGACTTTTCGAGTCTTTTTGGAAAAGCCTTGTTTACTAGTAATCTTCTCTGTTCAGGGACTCAGTGACTAAGAGCATAGACTGCAGTCAGGCAGACCTGCCTCAAATCCTGCCTCTGCTCTATGACCTAGGGACTTTGGACATGTGTCTTAACCTCTTTAAGCCTTAACATCTTCACCTGAAATGGGAGTAATATTAATAGTTACTTCCAGATTACTTTAAGATCACATGAATTTAGGTATGTGCTGTGTTTAACGTAGTACTTGGCACATGGAGTGCTATCAGTAAATGCTAGCTAGCATAATACGTTGAAGGCTAGGCTTGGAAGAGTAAGCCAGGGATACAGTCTGTGTTGAATTAGAGTGATCTGCAGTAATACACCCTTTTCAGACTAAAGGGATACTGGTAAGACCACAGTGGAAGTCTCTTGAGCTCCTAGTCCCAGGTTTGGTCAACTCGGCTTCATCACAAGTGTTTAACTATGGGATACTTAATGATTTGATCCAGCAGTCCTTGGAGCGAAGGTGTATATACTTATACTAGTGGCCCGGTGCACGAAATTCGTGCACATTAAAAGGGGATTAATTAGAGGAAATAATTTAATATTGCTATTTGCCCTTTCTCTATAATAGAAGTGTCAGAGATGAAAGAAAATTAGTAAAATGTATATGAAAACCTTCCTCCTGTCAGAGTCTGGGGCACACCACGGGACCCAGAGTCAAGTCCCTGTCCACCCACATGCGCCTCAAAATCACATGAAACCCAGACCCGGCTGCCCCTCCCCCCCCCCCCCCCCACTCATTGGGATAGATCCAGACCTGGCTAGTCCCACCCTTGTCAAGCCCCGCAGGGCAGGGATCGTAGCCTCAGGTCCCCTGGCCCGGCGCCAGGACGGGGGTGTGGCCTGAGGTCCCCCAGCCCAGACCGGGGTGGGGGGGTGTGCCTTGAGGTCCCCTGTCAAGCCCCGCCAGGTGTGGGACATGGCCTGAGATCCCCTGTCAAGCCCCGCTGGGTGGGGGGCATGGTCTGAGGTCCCCCGTCAAGTCCCTCCATGTGGGGGGGGGGGTGCAGACTCAGGTCCCCCGGCCCGGCACCGGGAGGGGGGAACAGCTTCAGGTCCCCTGTCAAGCCCCATCGGCAGGGGGGTGCAGCCTCAGGTTCCTCCTGGGTGGGGGGCGTGGCCTGAGTTCCCCCGACCCAGCACTGGGGGTGCACCTTGAGGTCCCCTGTCAAGCCCCGCCAGGCAGGGGGGCGCAGTCTCAGGTCCCCTGGCTCGGTGCTGGGATGAGGGTTGTGGTCTGAGGTCCCCCGGCCTGGTGCCGGGGTGGGGAGCGTGGTCTGAAGTCCCCTGTCAAGCCCTGCCAGGTGGGGGGGGGGCGCAGCCTGAGGTCCCCTGGCCTGGCGCTGGGGCGGGGGGAGCAGCCTGAGGTCCTCTAGCCCAGCACCAGGACGGGAAGTGCACCTTGAGGTCCCCTGTCAAGCCCTGCTGGTGGGGGGTGTGGTCTGAAGTCCCCTGTCAAGCCCCACCTGGTGGGGGGTGTGGCCTGAGGTCCCCCGGCCTGGCACTGGGGCAGGAGGAGCAGCCTGAGGTCCCCCGGCCTGGCACTGGGGCAGGAGGAGCAGCCTGAGGTCCCCTAGCCCAGCACCAGGACGGGAAGCACCTTGAGGTCCCCTGTCAAGCCCGATGGGGGGGGGGGTGCGGGGCGGGGGAGGGTGTAGCCTCAGGCCCCTGCTGATTGCTTGTTAAGGCTCCTTATGGGAAGTTGGCCTCAGCTGTGGGTGCAGCCATCTTTGTGACGGAGTGATGGTTAATTAGCATATTCCCTCTTTATTAGATAGGATGTGAATTCAGTATTTCCTAAGCACCTGCAACTGCAAGGCACTATGCAGATGCTGGTGATACAGAAAGAAAATGTGTGCCTCTGTCTTTTTTGGAGCTCACATTTCCAACTGTGGACACATAGGTAAACAAATGACTGATAGAACATGATGTGCTTTCAGTTTCATACAAAATGTTCTAGGGTAGGGGTAGGAACGTCCAGCCCTAGGGCCATATAAGGCCTGTGAAATCATTTGGTCTGGCCCTGCCAAGGCATTAGGGGTGAGTTAATTAAATGTTTGACCAAATATAGCAGGCTAATTTTTAAGCTGATAATTTTGTATGGCCCACGAATGATGTTATAAATATCCCAATGGTCCTTGGTAGAAAAAAGGTTCCTCACCCCTGTTCTAGGGCATCAGATGAGTTGGGTAGAAGCCTATCTTTGTTGATACTTTATCTTCAAGAGCATGAATTTTCTTACAGTAAAAGCATTATCAGTAAGCTTAACCAATTATTTTTATTAATTTTTTTCAATTACAGTTTATATTCAATATTATTTTGTATTGGTTTTAGGTGTACAACATAGTGGTTAGACAATCATATACTTTACAAAGTGTTCCCCATGATATTTTCAGTACCCAACTAGCACCATGCATAGTTATTAAAATATTATTGACCATATTTCCTATGCTGTATTTTATATCCCCGTGATTGTTTTGTAACTACCAATCCATACTTCTTAATTCCTTCACATTTTTTGTCTAGTCATCCAACCCCTCTCCCTCTGGCAACCATCAGTCTGTTCTCTGTATCTATGAGTCTGTTTCTGTTTGTTTGTTTATTTATATTGTTCCTTAGATTCCTCATATAAGTGAAATCATATGGTATTAGTCTTTCTCTGACTGACTTACTTCACTTAGCATAATATTCTCTAGATCCATCCATGCTGTTGCAAATGGTAAGATTTTGTTCTTCTTTTATGGCTGCATAATATTTCATGGTATATATGTACCACAGATTTTTATCCACTTGTTTATTGATGTGCACTTGGGTTGCTTCCATAGCTTTGCTCTTGTAAATAATGCTTCAATGAACATAAGGATGCATATATTCTTTAGAATTTAATGAATTATTTTGATAGTTTTATTTTATTTTAATTTATTTTATTTTTTATTATTATTTTTTTTAATAATTCTGATTTTATTTTATTTATTTATTTTTTTTTCAAATTTTTATTAAGGTATTATATGTGTACATATCTTACCATTGCCCCCCACCCCCACCCCACTCCCATACATGCCCTCACCCCCCAATGTTTTGCATCCGTTGGTTACTCTTATATACATGCATATAAGTCCTTCAGTTGATCTCTTATTTCCCCCACCTCTCCCTAACCTTACCACTGTAATTTGACAGTCTGTTTGATGCTTTACTGCCTCTGTAACTATCTTTTTGTTCATCAGTTTATAATGTTTTTCATTATCCCCAAATGAGTGGGATCATGTGGTATTTTTCTTTCATTGACTGGCTTATTTCACTTAGCATAATGTTCTCTAATTCCATCCAAGTGCCTACAAATGGTAGTAATTCCTTCTTTTTTACGGCAGCATAGTATTCCATTGTGTAGATGTACCATAGTTTTCTGATCCAGTCATCTGCTGATGGGCACCTAGGCTGTTTCCAAATCTTAGCTATTGTAAATTGTGCTGCTATGAACATAGGGGTGCATATATCCTTTCTGATTGGTGTTTCTGGTTTCTTAGGATATATTCCTAGGAGTGGGATTACTGGGTCAAATGGGAGTTCCATTTTCAGTTTTTTGAGGAAACTCCATACTGTTCTCCACAGTGGCTGCACCAGTCTGCATTCCCACCAGCAGTGCACGAGGGTTCCTTTTTCTCCGCATCCTCACCAACACTTGTCGTTTGTTGATTTGTTGATGATAGCCATTCTGACAGGTGTGAGATGGTATCGCATTGTCGTTTTGATTTGCATCTCTCGGATAATTAGTGACTTTGAGCATGTTTTCATGTGTCTCTTGGCCTTCCTTCTGTCTTCTTTCGAAAAGATTCTATTTAGGTCCGTTGCCCATTTTTTTATTGGATCATTTATCTTCCTTTTATTAAGTTGTATAAGCTGCCTGTAGATGTTGGAAATTAAACCTTTATCAGTGATACCATTTGCAAATATGTTCTCCCATACAGTGGGGTTTCTTGTTGTTTTGTTGATGGTTTCTTTTGCTGTGCAAAAGCTTTTTATTTTGATGTAGTCCCATTTGTTTATTTTCTGTTTGGCTTCCATTGCCCTAGGGGCAGTATCACTGAAAAAGTTCTTTTGGCATATGTCTGAGATTTTGCTGCCTGTGGATTCCTCTAGTATTTTTATGGTTTCCCGTCTTATATTTAAGTCCTGTACCCATTTTGAGTTTATTTTTGTGTATGGTGTAAGTTGGTGATCTAGTTTCATTTTTTTGCATGTATCTGTCCAATTTTCCCAACACCATTTATTAAAGAGACTGTCTTGACTCCATTGTATGTTCATGCCTCCTTTGTCAAATATTAAATGCGCATATTGGTTTGGGTCGATATCTGGATTCTCTATTCTGTTCCATTGATCTATATGTCTGTTCTTGTGCCAGTACCAGGCTGTTTTGATGACAGTGGCTTTGTAATACAGCTTGAAATCTGGTATTGAGATCCCTCCTACTTTATTCTTCTTTCTCAGGATTGCTGTGGCTATTCGGGGTCTTTTTTTATTCCAGATGAATTTTTGGAGAGTTCTTTCTAGGTCTGTGAAATACGCCGTTGGTATTTTAATGGGGAGTGCATTGAATCTATAGATTGCTTTGGGTAGTATGGACATTTTAATGATGTTGATTCTACCAATCCATGAACATGGTATGTTCTTCCATCTGTTTACATCTTCCTCTATCTCTTTTTTCAGTGTCCTGTAGTTTTCCGCATATAGGTCTTTTACCTCCTTGGTTAGGTTTATTCCTAAGTATCTTAATTTTTTTGGTGCGATGGAAAATGGGATTGCTTTTTTAGTCTCTCTTTCTGTAAGTTCATTGTTGGTGTATAGAAATGCCATAGATTTCTTGGTGTTAATTTTGTATCCTGCTACATTGCCGAATTCATTTATTAAGTCTGTTAGTTTTTTGATGGAGTCTTTCGGGTTTTTTATGTACAATATCATGTCATCTGCAAATAAGGACAGCTTTACTTCTTCTTTTCCAATTTGGATGCCTTTTATTTCTTCTTCTTGTCTAATTGCAGTGGCTAATACTTCCAGTACTATGTCAAACAGGAGTGGTGAGAGTGGGCATCCCTGTCTTGTTCCTGTTCTTAGGGGAAATGGTTTTAGTTTTTGCCCATTGAGTATGATGTTAGCTGTGGGTTTATCATATATAGCTTTTATGATGTTGAGGTATGATCCTTCTATTCCCACCTTGTTGAGAGTTTTTATCAAGAAAGGGTGTTGGATTTTGTCAAATGCTTTTTCTGCATCAATTGATATGACTATGTGATTTTTATCTCTCAATTTGTTTATGTGATGTATCACATTTATTGATTTGCGGATATTGAACCATCCTTGCATTCCTGGGATAAACCCTACTTGGTCATGGTGTATGATCTTTCTGATGTACTGCTGGATCCTATTTGCTAGAATTTTGTTGAGGATTTTGGCATCTACATTCATGAGGGATATTGGCCTGTAATTCTCTTTCATTGTGTTGTCTTTATCTGGTTTTGGTATTAGGGTGATGCTGGCTTCATAGAAGGAGCTTGGAAGTGTTCCTTCCTCTTGAATTTTTTGGAATAGTCTGAGAAGGATAGGTTTTAGTTCTTCCTTGAATGTTTGGTAGAACTCTCCAGTGAAGCCGTCTGGCCCCGGGCTTTTGTTTGCCGGAAGCTCTTTGATGACTGCTTCAATTTCTTCCATAGTTACTGGCATGTTGAGCTGTTTAGATTCTTCCTGATTGAGTTTTGGAAGGTTATATTTTTCTAGGAATATGTCCATTTCCTCCAGGTTGTCCAGTTTGTTGGAATAGAGTTGTTCGTAGTATTTTTTAACAATCCTTTGTATTTCGGCGGGATCTGTTGTTATTTCACCTCTTTCATTTCTGATCTTGTTTATTTGGGTCCTCTCCCTTTGCTTCTTGGTGAGCCTGGCTAGAGGTTCATCAATCTTGTTTATCCTTTCAAAGAACCAGCTCTTGGTTTTGTTGATCTTTTGTATTGTTTCTTTGGTCTCTATGTCGTTTATCTGTGCTCTGATCTTTATTATTTCCTTCCTTCTGCTTACACTGGGCTTTTCTTGTTGCTCTTTTTCTAACTCTTTGAGTTGTTGGGTTAGGTAATTTATTACCCCTGTTTCTTGTTTTTTGCAGTAGGCTTGTAGAGCTATGAACTTCCCTCTCAAGACTGCTTTCGCTGTGTCCCATAGATTTTGGATTGTAGTGTTTTCATTGTCATTTGTTGTCATGATGTTTTTTATTTCTTCTTTGATCTCTCTGGTAACCCAGTCATGGTTTAATAGCATGCTGTTTAGTCTCCATGTGTTTGATTTCTTTGGGTTGTTTTTATTGTAGTTGATTTCCAGTTTTATGCCACTGTGGTCTGAGAAGATGCTTGATATGATTTCTATCTTCTTGAATTTGAAGAGACTTTGCCTATGTCCCAACATATGGTCTATCTTTGAAAATGACCCATGTGCGCTTGAGAAGAATGTATATTCTGTGGTTTTGGGGTGAAATGTTCTGAAGATGTCAATTAATTCCATCTGGTCTAGTGAGTCATTTAGGATTGATGTTTCTTTGCTGATGTTTTGTTTAGAGGATTTGTCCAATGGTGATAGTGGGGTATTAAAGTCTCCTACTATGATTGTATTGCTGTCAATGTCTCCCTTGATATCTTCCAGGAGTTTTTTTATGTATTTGGGTGCTCCTGTATTGGGTGCATATATGTTTACCAGAGTTATTTCTTCTTGTTGGATTGCTCCCTTTAGTATTATGAAATGGCCTTCCTTATCTCTTGTTATGTCCTTCAGTTTGAGATCTAATTTGTCAGAAATAAGTATTGCTACCCCAGCTTTTTTTTCAGTTCCATTTGCCTGGAAAACCTTTTTCCATCCCTTCACCCTCAGTCTGTGTGCGTCTTTTTTTCTGAGGTGGGTTTCTTGTAGACAGCAGATATATGGGTCGTGTTTTCTTATCCAATCTGTTACCCTATGTCTTTTGATTGGGGCATTTAATCCATTTACATTTAAAGTTATTATTGATAGGTACTTATTTGTCGCCATTCCTATTGTTTACCCCTGTGTTACTTCTTCGCTTCCTGTTTCTTTCTTTCTTTCTTTCTTTTTTTTTTTTTTTTTTACAGTAGACCCTTTAGCATTTCTTGCATTGCTGGTTTGGTGGTAATAAATTCCCTTAGTCCTTTTTTGTCTGTGAAGCTCCTGATTTCACCTTCAATTTTGATTGACAGCCTTGCTGGGTACAGTATTCTTGGATTCAGACCCTTCCTTTGCATGACTTTGTATATTTCATTCCATTCCCTTCTGGCCTGATGAGTTTCTGTTGAGAAATCAGTTGCTAGTCTGATGGGGGTTCTTTTGTATGTAACTTTCTGTCTCTCTCTTGCTGCTTTTAAGATTCTTACTTTGTCGTTGGTGTTTGCCAATTTAATTATAATGTGCCTTGGCGTCGGTCTTTTGGGGTTCATTTTGCTTGGGACTCTGTGAGCTTCTTGGATTTGTGTGGGTTTTTTCTTCCCTATATCTGGGAAATTTTCTGTCATTATTTCTTCAAAGAGGTTTTCTATTCCTTGCTCAGCTTCCTTTCCTTCTGGAACCCCTATTATGCGGATGTTGTTTTGTTTCGTGTTGTCCCAAAGTTCCCTTAGACTCTCCTCCTGCCTTTTAATTTTTTTTTCTAGAAGTTGCTTTTCTTGGGTATTTTTTTCCATCTTGTCTTCTAGCTCACTGATGCGGTCCTCTGCTTCTTCTAGTCTACTCTTGATGCTTTCTATTGAGTTCTTTACAGCAGCGATGTCATTTTTCATTTCTTCTTGGTTCTTCTTCATTTCCTCTTGGTTCTTGCTCATATTGTCGAATTTGTCTTCCATTCTTTTCAGCCACCTTATGACCATTTCTCTGAATTCTTTTTCTGGAAGGTTGCTTGCCTCCATTTCGTTTACTTCCTTTTCTGGTGATGCCTGCTTTTCTTTCATATGCGGGCTGCTTCTTTGTCTCCCCATGGTCTCTCTTCTCTGGGTGTCTGGTTATGTAGTTCTCTCTCTCCTGGGTTGATTTAAAGGCACAAAATACAGCACTACCAGGTACAACTCACAAGGCACTGAACAGGAATGTATTCACGATATTAATAACCTCCAATAAAGGTGACCACCAGAGAAAGGCAAATTAGGTGATAGAAGAGAAAGAAGAAGAGGAAAAAAGAAAGAAAGAAAGAAAAAAAGAAAAAAGGAGTGTGAAAATGAAATTGGGAAAAGGGAAAGTAAAGAGAAAAAAAAAAAGTAAGAGAGACAAGAAATTGACTAAGAGAGAAAGGGGAACAGACTATATATATTGGGGATAAAACTCCAATAGAACAATCACTAATCCCAGCAAATGCCAGCAACAAGTGCCTGGGGATTAGTACAAACTACAACACCAATTAATATGGAGTGAGGCAAGGGAAAGCTGAAGCACAAAACAAACAAAAAAATAAATAAAAGAAGAATAAGCAAAACAATCTCACAAAAAAAGCATAAAAATTGGATATAATCTACATTCAAGCAAACAACAACAAAAGGACAGAGATAAGGACAAGTTTATGGATAACTCAGACAGCGAAGGGAAAGGTGTATGTGGACTTGGAGCAGGGGATTGGAGATTAGATATGTAAGTAGGGTGGAATATTAACAAGGGGTAAACAGAAAGAATAGGGAAAATCTAAAGCAGTAAAAGGGTAAGACAAACAGGACACTGAAAAGGGGGAGGTTAGGAAGAGAGTGATGGCCTAAAGGTAGAGTTGAGATAGAGTAAAACGATGCTAAAGGAAAGATAAAAAATAGAATGTAGAACCCTAATCCCAAAATAAAATGAAGAGAAAATAAAATGACACTTTAAAAAAAAAAAAAAAAAAAAAAGATAAAATAGCAGTAGTAATAATACGGATTGAAAATAAAAATGTAATCATTAAAAAGGTAAAATCAAGTGATGAAAAAAGAAAAAAAAGTTTCTTGATTAAAAGATGCAAAAAATGAAAATTTAAAAAAAATAAAAAAATAAAAAAAATAAAAGGTAAAAATAAAATGTGGAGTAGTGAAGGTCATTCACTTCCTCTGTTTTTCTGTTTGGCACGCCTGTTTCTCAGTCCAGGCAGTATTGCAGCTCCCTGCGATCCACTGCTCTTCGGTGTTGTAAGCCAGTCCTGATTTTAAGCAGGCGGTGTGTCTTAATTTCTCGTATTCCTTTATTTTTGATTACACAAGAGTCAATTTGTGATTCAGCCCCTGGGTGGCAGTGTTTCTGGATTGACTTCCGGGTCTATCTATGGCCTCTCTAGGCAGTGTTAGAGCCTTCTTTCCCTGTGGCACTCGCCACGGGCCTGTGGGAGTGGGCTGCCTCAGAGCTGGCTCTCTGATGGTCACTCCCCGCTCCGATCCCCAGGTTCCAGAAAAACAACCTTCCCCTGCAGTCTCCCAGGGTGTCCCCAACTGGGTGATCCTATGTATTGGGCTTAGTAATCAGATGCAAGGATTTGAAAAGGAAGAAGCCCAAGTGTGCGAATTCCGGGACTGCGAGTAAGCCCAGGCACCCAGGGAGCGCACGGGCTGCGCGTAAGTCTGGACTGCCTGAAATTCTTAGGGTGTCCCTGCACTTCAGATCAAAATGGGTTGCTTTTTAGAGTGCCCTTCTCTTAGCAGCTCTGAGGACCCCTTTCCACAGTCACAGATCACGCCAGCCCCTACAGCCACGGATTTTTCTAGGCACAGACTTCCCTGGTCCTCCAGCTCCCGCAAAACGCGCGTTCCTCTCTCCCGCCGGGACCAGAGACCTCACCTTATCCCAGGCGAAATCTGACCTTTCCGTAGTGGAGTGTAGAGCTTCTCTGAACCCGTGTGCTTGCGCCAGTTGGGGAGCGTTGTTCTGGGGCTCGCAGGTGTTCCTGGGGTGCCGCCGTTGTGGATTCTCAGGCTTCAGATAAGCTCCACTTTCCGGATCAAGATGGCGCAGACTCCGCGTCCAAGCCCGCAGCTCCGGGAGGGGACCCAGCCGCAGTTCGTGCTGCCAGGTCAGGGGAACCCCGTTCAGCAGTCCCCCACCTCCTTCTGGAATTCAGCTGTCTCCCAACCAGCCAACAAACACTCCTATTTTGATAGTTTTAAATGTAATTTATCCTTCACCAAACATATTTAAAATGTAACTTAACTTTGGCTATTTAACTGAAAACATCCTATCTGTAAACTTTTCTAATAATTTTATTTATCCAAAATCTTTACAGCTTAGGTAAAAAGGAATTACAGGCAAATTTTTGTCCTGCTGATTACATAATGAAACTCATAGTTTTAATGTATAAAAGGTTTCTTAGCCCAACAGAGTGGATGTGTATTATAAATGAACATTTACACTCATGGGAAATATTGTTGGCATTTGAGGAGAAGTGAGTCTATTAAAAGCTAGCATAACAATATTAACGAGCAGAATAATGACTAGACATTGACAATTAAGAGTATTAACTATGTTGTATTAAATGTGATCTAATAGGAACAATGCTAAGGAAAGGTATACACTTCTGTAACATATATAAAAGATTAAAATATATTGAATATATCGTGTATATAATAATTCAAATTGAATCACAACATTGTATGGAAGAAATATTTTTCCTCATTTTACAGATGAAGGAACTAGAACTTGCTTGAAATAATATAAAACTGTGTGATAGAACTAAAATTAAATTTTAGAGCCTTTGTTCTTTTCATCTTTTTATGTTGAATAGGACTCTTTCTCACTTAACAAAATTTATAGTACAATAATTTAAATTACAAAAGCATTATCCAAACTTGAACAGTTTGAGCCAAAATCTGTGTTACCATTCTAGCTCATCATGAGCCTCCCTAGTGCTAGTTGAAGTGAATAAAAAAACTTTGGAAGTGTAAGTATCTATAGTCTGTCAGTTTGCTTATATTTGTAAATAGTCATTACTTTTCCGTTTTCAAATAAATTGCTGTTTTTAGTGTACTAGCAGTACTTAGTAAAGAGCTCAGCCATTACTTACAAATAAAACGTGACATTTTAGGTAAGCAGTTGAGAGAAATATCTACTAGTTGAGATATTAGTATTATTACTCAAAAATTTTTTCCCTATGGTAACATGCAGTTAAAATTTAAGTTCTTAAAAGTACTTCTGTTATAGCACTTGAAGTACCATTTTTGATGTTCTATTTTTCAGGTGAAAAATTTGTGTTGTGGAAATTTTGAAATATACAAAGTAGACAGAATAGTATAATGAACCTTCACATGTCCATTATCTAGCTTCAACAGTTACCAACTCTTGGCTAATCTTGTTTCATCCATCTCCCCATTTTCTTCTCTCTCTGTGAAGCAAAACAGATCTTAGACATATTTCATTTGTAAATATTTCAATATGTAATTCTAAAAGATAGAAACACGTTTTAAAAGACACAACCATAATTTAATTATCATACCTGAAACTAAAAGCTAATAATTCTTTAATATTATTAAATATTCAGTAAATGTTCCATTGGCCAGTGGTTTTATTAAAGTCTTATTTTTACATTTTGTGTGAATCAGGGTCCAGATAATGCCCTTTACATTTGGCTACTATGTATTTTATCACCTCTTTTAATATATAGATACTAGAGACCCGATGCATGAAATTCGTGCAAGAGTAGGCCTTCGCAACCATGGCAGCTGCCTGGATCCCTCCCTCGTAGCCGTGGTGGCTGCCTCGATCCTGTGGCTACAGCCCCGGCTTCGACCAGAAGGTTGTCCGGAAGGACGTCCAGTCTAATTAGCATATTATGCTTTTATTATTATAGATTCCCCTCCATCTTTTTTTCTGCTTGTAATTTATTTGTTGAAGAAACTGGGTTGGTTATTTGCCCTGTAGAATTTCCCACAGCTAGATATTGCTGATAATTCTATGGTGTTGTTTAACATGTTCCTCTGTGCTGTGCATTTTTTTTTTATAAAATGGTAGAAGGATCTAGGCTTAATCAAATTGAGCTCATCTTCCTCCTTCTTCACCCTTGCCTTCCTTTCTCCCTCCTCCCCTTCCTTCTTTTCTCCTTTCCTTTTTCATTTTCTTCTTTTACCCTCTCCATCCTCCTCACTTCCTATTATATGAATGGTATATCTTCTTTCTTCAGGAGACATATAATACATGCTTGTTTTTCTTTCTTTGCTGCTAGCCGTTGTTATACCTAGATACTTTGATTCATTATGAGTTGTAAAGTATAATATTTTAATTATCATTGTATCTCAATTTATTATGTGGACTACTTCTACAAAGAGAAACTTCTCGTCTACTATTTGTTTAGCTAATTGTACAGTTTGTGTTAAAAATTTGGATAAATGCTTGATTCTAAGTTTTTGAATTTTTAATGGTAGAAGTAATTGGGAAAATATTGATGTATTTACAAAAAAAACCTAGAGAATATAGAATAGTTATAGAACCAAATCCTAAACATGTATTAATAAACTAGCAAAAAAATGGAAAATAATTGGTTTTGAAGGACTATGAAGCAGTTTTAATGATAGTAGCTTAAAAAATAACAAACCAACATGCAATGCTTTGAGCAACAAACCTTCTATATGACATTTAGTTAATCACTAGGCATTCAGTGGTGAAGAGCATGGGCTCTGGAGCCAGACTTCCTCTATTAGAATTTTGGTTCTTCACTGACCAGTATAACTTGGGCAACTTATTTAATGTGTCTGCCTCAATTTTCTCATCTTTTAAAACTGGATAATAATAGAACCTCCCTCAAAGGGTGGTTGTTGAGGATTGGATGAGTTTTACATGTTAGACACTTAGAGTAGAGCCTAAGTGTAAGCTCTCAATATATGTTAATTGTTGGCTGTGGTCATTATTTTTCTTTCTCTTATAGCAGAAAGAAGGAGGGAGGGAGCTTGCGATGCTTATTTTTATCCAAGTCACAGAGTCTTTTGATATGTATTTTTTCTCATTCATTTTATATCTTCTGGACCTCTTAAAGTCACATTTGTAAGCCCTACTAAATAAAAGTGTCAAGCATTGCACATCAATCAATAGTTGGTATCATCATAAAAATAGAAACAATCAAACATTATGCTTCTTGCTTTTACTACTACTATGCAGCTAAATAGGATCAAAAATTTATTTAGATATGTGGTGGTGTTTTCTATTGAACTCTGAGCTTTTAGAAGGGAGGGACTTACTTTATGCTGTTACATCTAATGCAGTGCTGTTATTAGTTATGAAACTTAAGCCTCTAATATTTGCTTTATTAACTATACTAACATCTCATTTATTAGGTTTGCCTAGTAATATGCTTTTCAAATTCACAAACAAGTGAGTTTCCTAGCTATATATTACTTGAGTTAAAGTATAATTAATCCTTTGAATTTAGTATTTTTAAAATTTATTTTTAAGTTATTATGATGTTAATATTTGTTACAAGCACCAAGTACTTTCCATCCTTCTTAAACAGAATATAGTTCATCATTCTGCATACTATTTATTTGGGTTGTAGTACAGTATATTCTTGGAGGCATGGTTATTTGGTGCTATATCATATAGTCTCAGGATAGTTTAGTTTAATGCTTCTAACCAGTGCTTCTAACCTGCTAGAAAATGATTTGATTACTGACTTCATTAGAACTTTTTAAAAACTAGGATTAAACAAGATCTAAACCAAGCTTGAGGGCATCGTCTCAGAGTAAAAAGCAGCAGTTTAGCACATAGACCATGTGGCATCTATTTAACTAGCTCTATACCTTTTTAAATCACTTTATCACATAGCTGAGGTTGATGTGTAGCCTTTAGGCAAGTGAGATTTTATTATATTTGGATCTGAACAGAAGAATGAACTGCTGAGCTCCAGTTTTTCCATACTTGATTGAAAGTATAGAGTTGGGATTCTAAGTCTGAATTCTTACTACTCCAGAGTCCATTTCCATTGTTGCTCGACTCGTGTGATGAAGAAATCAGTACTGTTAATATTATAGTTTATACAAATTATGTGGTATTAGTGATAGTCTATTAATTTCAAACACAAACTCTTTGTCCTTGTCATATTTTTGGCATTTTTTCTGTCATATGAATTCTTTAAACTTCTAACAGATAGGATATATTCAAAATGTATTTTATAACATTGTAAGTTATAGAGTAACAGGTCATTTAATATGTGCTTTTAGTGGGTCCACATTTAATATCTTGGTTACTATGCTTTTTTTTTATGGGCCATGAACTGAATATACAAGTTCATTTATGTATAGGAAATGATTGAATGTGCCTCTTTTATTTACAGATTGTAAAATGATAGAAAACAGTTTAAAACGTTTGAGGGACTTAGGGTTAGACATGGATTCACTTCTACTTTGTCTTAGAACCTTAGTTTGTTCACAACTGCCCAGTATTGCAAGGATTAAATCAGATACTGTGTTAGCCTGACTATCACAATATTTGATTCTTTACGATCTCCTTCCTCATTATCTTTTCCATCTATATATGAACCCCCAGGCTGTCTGGAGCTTCCCTCCCCGCCCCCCAACATTTGACTCTGCTGCAGGTGCCCTTGGTGTTATGATTTTGAGGCCCCAATTACTTTGACTTCTTTGTGTCAGTTTGTTTATTTTTAAAAATGAGAATGATGTGGCTATTGGCTCTGCTTCTCTTCCAGGTTACATGTTGTGAAAATAAATTGAGGTCATGGATATGAGTGTTTTATTTAAAAAAAAGCAAGGTAGCCCTAACCGGTTTGGCTCAGTGGATAGAGCATCTGCCTGAGGACTGAAGGGTCCCAGGTTTGATTCCGGTCAAGGGCATGTACCTTGGTTGCAGGCACATCCCCAAAAGGGGGTGTGCAGGAGGCAGCTGATCGATATTTCTCTCTCATTGATGTTTCTAACTCTCTATCCCTCTCCCTTCCTCTCTGTAAAAAAATCAATAAAATATATTTTTTTAAAAAAGTAAGGTAGAGGTATTAATATTGTGAACTGTCAAAGGGTATTAAATGGAAATTAACAGTTACATGTAGAAAATCTTTATAAGTATGAAAAATTGGAATGTGATTATAGCTTAATACCTGTGGAACAGTAGTAAGACATGGCCATCTTATATATTGTTTCTGAAAAAACTGGCAAGCAGAAAAGAAGTAGAAGCACAAGAAAAGAGGAAGAAGAAGTGGCGGAGGAAAGAAAATAAAACAAAACCAATTAGATGTTCTTGAAAGCATTGGAGTTTCTGGCACTACAGATTTTTTTTTCTTGGAAATACTTAAAAGAATTATTAATCTATGGATTACTTAGAATGTAGTTTCTATTAAAAGGTGTTTAATTATTTTTAGTATTTTTATACCCCAAATTTTATATTCTTGCTGTGGAAAAGAAAATCTAGTTCCGATTTTTCCCTTCTCTAGAATTTTAGCCATTTATCTGGATGCCTTGGTGTGTGTGCTGTGAGGTTTAGGAAAACTGAAAGAGTGTTTCTTCTAACTCCATCAGGTTGGTTGGTTTTCTTTTTAACTCTCTTGCTCTTCAACCCACCAAGTACATGGCATCGTCTTATCTCTGGGCTGAGATTTTTTACATAGCCTTTTATTCTTGGTCTCCCAAAATGTATGCCTCGGCTTTTTATAAGTGCCAGGACAGTATTGAGCCAAGGTGGTTACTGTATTTCTTTCTAGTAACTATGTTTTGAGAGTATTTTCCTATATCAAGAAATACTGGTTAGATGATAGTAAACTTACTATTTTTGTGTACATACTGTTGTTTTAGGTGTTTTCTGCTTCTAGTGTGGTGGTTGTTATCTGTAATTAGATGATTTGGTCATCTTTTGTCTAATGTTGCAGCTGCTGACTGTCTTTGTGTCTTAGTCTAGAGGAACGTGTTATATTTTCTTCGCACAATTTACTTATTCATTATTCAGTTCCTGGCTAAGTGACTGAGGGGGCTGTGTTCATGGCCTTTCACAATGATTACTGACCTGTCCTTTAATCTTTAGAGCTAGCTCAACAGTTTTAATTCTCTGGCAGCCACTTTAACCTCCCATTTATTGCTTGGCTGAGTCGTTTGGAAACTGCTTTTGTGTTCTCTTTATAGAATTGCAAATTATATTCTTTTGTATCTTTAAGAAATGTTGCTTTTTACTTTGTAAACAATTGGCTTATTTAATTTCACCTATAAATAATTTCTTTGATTTCCCAAAAAGGAATTGACCAGTCTGGTCCAAAGAATAGCTGTAGGGGGCATTTACCATTGTTTTTTCTTTTTTAAGATTCTGAGTGTAGGATGTAGCAGAAAGACCTGGGTTCAAAGTCTTCACCATCTAATTCTTGTAAAATTTTGGACATGTATCCTCTCTGTTCCTCAGACCTCACAGTTATAAAATGGCTTTAGTATTACCTGTAGTAGAATAAATTAGAGCATACAGAAAGTGCCTAGTATAGTATGGAGTATAAATATAGCAGGGCCTTGAATAACCTCATTTCATTAAGTATAATGTTGACAAGATGCCTTAGGAACTTACCAGTTAGCCTATGGTAAAATTGGTTTTGTTTTATGTTGTTTCACTGAAAGCCATAGAACCTACCAACAATATTAAGTGAGGACTTACTGTATGTGCTTAGGTAACTATTCTTATTGCTGAGTTCTTCTCCTTTACTTTATTGTCATCATTGTTACAGTTATGTGGTAAAGCCCAAAGGGAGTTTGTACAAGTGAGCTCAAACAGAGTGTAATATTGATAAGGTTCCTTGGTGTTCATATAAACGGACTACCTTAAGAAATTGTGTGTAGTTTATAGGTTCTTTGAGACACCATCCCTCTTCATTAAGATGAGAAAATCCAGGCTTAGAGACAGGTAATCTCTAACTGAGATTATACAGATTTATGGAAATAGATTATAGTAATTGGTTAGTAACAAGCTATTTCTGGGAGTATTGTTAGAGGTTTATGAAATACACAGTTTAACTTCAAACTTAATTGCTCTCAGAAGTAGGCAGTTATTTATCTCTGCAAAAAAAAAACACAACATAAAATATTAACCACTTTTTAAAAAATTATTTTTTTCAGTATGTTTGTATTTTATGGATATGATGAAAAAATTCTTCCATGAAATCATGTTAAAGAACAGAAAGATATAGTGACTCATTATCCAGCTTCCTTTGCCTACACACAGACACACTTTATTGTCTGTCTTTCATTTCGGAGTATGACAGCTGTGGGGGTTGGATGACAGCACCTCCAGTGGCTTCTTGCTGTCAGTTTGGAGATGATAGAAACTACTGATGATTACGTAAAACTGAATGAAATCTTTTTATGCAAGAATACTAGAAAAGATGTTTCTAGTCAGAAACTACTCTAGCTCCTTGAATCTTTATCACGAAGTTCACATGAGGTAAAACGTCCCGAGTGAGTGAAATATTTGAAACAGTGAACAACATTTAAACATTTTATATTCCGAATTTAACTCTTCAGAATAGAGAATAAACATTTCCAAGAATACAGGTTTCTGCTTAGGGGATTTGATTAACTCAGTAAAAACCATACATAACAGTTGCTCAGAACATTTTGATTATTCTACCCCAAAAGGATTTATTTCCAGGTCATATAAATACACTGTGAGATATACATATGACTGAACTTTTTGCCTGAGATGCATTTCTGAAATGAGTAAATTAATTTTTTATTATTATTTTTAAATCCTCAGCCAAGGATATGTTTATTGATTTTAGAAAGAGAAGAAGGGAGAGAGAGAGAGAGAGAGAGAGAGAGAGAGAGAGAGAGGATCAGGAATTGAACCTGAAACCTTTTTTTGTGTGTGTGTATGGAGCGACACTCCAACCAACTGAGCCACCTGGACAGGGCAGTAGATGTAATATTTTAAATGTCATAAGGAAGCCTGTAATTTGTGAATCCATCTTTAAAGCAATATTTAACATCTAATATATCTTTTGTGCTATTGAAGATTTTCTTATTCATATGTCGATAAGGCAGTTCATTTCTTTCTTTTTTTAGTTAGTATATGGGAGGTACTATTATATTTTGAGGAAGGGTAAAGAAAAGGAGTTTTTATTATAACTTGAGAACATGGTTATTGTGGGGAATATGTTATAGAACCAATAAAAATGGAGTGTTGATGAGCATTAATCAGAAACCAAATAATATGTATATAAATTTATAGTGTGCCTAATTGTCAAATTTATAATTCTCCTTAGTAACTCAGAAGCAAATGTAGAGAAAATTGAGTATTAGTAGGTCAAAGTAAAGATAAGATTCCTATCCTCAAAAAGTTCATAGTTTCATTTTTAAATTAGAATTATCTATTGTAAAACCCATTAGTTTCTAAGTTCCCTACAGACACAAGCAGTCTGGTTCCAGTGTATCTTATTAGATATTTTTCAAATTGTCTTCGGGTATTTAGCTCACTGCCTTAGAATATATATTGATTAAATTAAGTTGGCAGTATGGAGTCAAGTGCTTAAGGGAAAGGCTGGACTTTTATTCTTCTTATAGTGAGTGGTTAACAGCGCCTGACACATCTTACCTAAAGAAGGATTATGTTCTTTTTCTCTTCAGAAACCATATGAGCAAGAAAAGATTTCAGAGTGAAATATTTAAAGTCTGAGAAACTCAAAACCAAAACCACCAACCTGAAATTTTGTATCCAGCATAATTATCCTTCAAAACTAAAGGAGAAATACTTTCTCAGATAAAACACCACAACTGGGAATTTGTCACCTGTACACTTGCCTTGAAAGAATGTTAAAAGAAATATGATTTGTAAATATTCCAGTCTGTGGCTTGTCCTTTTATTTCTTTAAAAGTGTCGTTTAGCACATTTTTATTGGCTCAAATATTTTGCTACCAAAGCTTGATATCAAAATATATTGCGCTTCAAATATTTCTGGAAATAGTATCTCTGAAATGATCATTTAATTTAAGCTTATTTTTAACCTGGAGATGTATTGTTCTTTTATATTCAAAGTAATCACAAGCATAAATATTGGACTTGTATTTTCATGCAAAAGGTATGGGACCTTCCCAACTAGATATAGTTGTGTTAGGAGTAATGCCTGACCTTTCAATTTGAATTAGTGACTCAGCACCCAGAAGATGTTTCTGATTATTGTTGCTTTGTTTTTGTAACATCCTGAGGAACAGATTACCTTTCCATCACATTAGGAATCAATATTATTAAAAGGGCCTCTGTTGTAGTTTCTTTAAGTTTCATCTCTTGGACTGTTCTTAGTTTGGCACAGGACACTGTATAAATTACATACATACACAACCCCCAAATCACCCCCTGGTTTGAAAATGGAATCTATGAATTGGCTTCTGTGTCCGTTTTTAGAGTTATTTCCATGGTGATGAATAGTCTGCTTAGTTTTATGGTTGGCATGATTCTTCCGGGTTAGGTCACCTGTGTTTTCTTACTACCCGTTGCCTACACTTTGGGTTAATTTTTCCATCCAGTTAAATTTCACTAAAAAGCAAGTAGTTAGAATGCAAGCTAGTGATTTAGTAGAATTAGCTGTATCCATGCTTTTAATCTTGATTATTTCCTTTCAATGCTAACTAGCATGAGCTTACTCATTTCACACAGCTTTAAAACTTCCCATTGCAATCAGAACTGGTGGGGAATTATTATCCTGTACTGCAGTTGTAAGTTTTTCATCATTTGTTGAGCAATGTGGGAGAGGGAGAAGGCAATGAACAAAAGCACCTTAATAAGGGAAATTAGACTTATCCATTCTTGATTTTAATAAGTCAACATTTCAAGTACTTTGCATTACTATATTTACATAAGCTGTGGCAGTGTGTCAGCTGTCTTAAAAGTTAAACCTTCAGGTATAGACAAACATTAAAAGAAATGTTAAGGTGTTTCAGGTTTAAAATATATATTAAACCGAAGAATGTGGAGGGATGAACACAAGCAAGACAATGAATCTGGGGTAATGAGTTGTTGATTTGGAGAGATGTACTATATGCCAAGTGGTCAAACTGGATAGAATGACAGTTTCCTACTTGGGGGTCAATGCTCCTCTTGCAAACCCAGCTGTATAAAGTCCTAGATGTTTAGAAATTAAATCAGGTAGGAAAATAGAACCCCAGATGCTACAGGCCGCTTGAGCAATTTAGAACAGTGGTTACTAGTGTATAACTCAGTTTTAACCAAACAAAATAATCATATTTCATAAGTGGAATGATGATTTGAGAGAGCTAGTGAATTTCAAACCCTGAAAAAATACCACTTACTGCATTACAGTCCTTGTTATCTATTTAATAATTTAAAACTAAGGAGTCATATTAGTTTAAATTAGTTTGGTGTCTTTTCTAACTTATAATCAAGATGGTTTTCCATTTAATTAGTCTAAATTAAAGAGATTTTTTTTCTCTTTTTTACTTCTGTATTATTAATAAAATTGTAATAGTTATTTCTGCTTCTAGGATGACTGACTTCATTTATACCTAATAAGTACACACTACATTGTAGGCACTCAGTAATCTTTATGTTATTCTTTCAGGAGGCAAAGGGAGATCAGGATAACATACATTAAATTAAAAAAAGATAAAGCTACAGAATGATAATTCAAAACCTTATTGCCATGTCACTATTTTGAGGAATGCCCACTGTATCACTCATGTCTCCAGGAAGAAAGCATTGCGTGTATATGTATAGATGTGGGTGTATATGTATGGATGTATATCTGTTTACTCTTTGCTGTCACTCTATAGCCGTCCAGGCTTTTGACAAACCTGGCACTACTCTCGACTGTTTTTCACAAACCAACCTGGCATGTATCACTGTAGAACTTTTGTTCTAGTTCTTTTACTTGGACTTTGGCACATGCAGTATTTAAATTCTACTGAGCCAGTGCTGCCTTCTCCAGGTGATTTCTTTCTTGATTTCTTTCTTTCTTGATTTCTCTCTCTCTCTCTCTCTCTCTCTCTCTCTCTCTCTCTCTCTCTCTCTCTCTCCCCTCCCTCCTTCCCTCACTTCCTGCCTTCCTTTTTTTTTTTTTTTAAGATTTTCTACCCTGCCAATCATAGAGACTGGATTTTTTAACCCACAGATGATTACGACATTCTCAATCCCCTTTTCAAATTCCATCAATCTGTGGTCCTTGATAATAATCATCCCTCCTGTTTCTTGCTGTTTTTTTTTTTTTTCTTGTGTTCTTTTTTTTTGGTCTTAACAGGTTGCTTTGTTTTATATTTTTATTTATTCATTCTATTTTTGTATTTTAAATCTTTATTGTTGAGAGTATTAAGTTGTCCTCCTCCCTCACCCCCATTGCTCCTCCCTCCTGTTCCTGCCCCGTTCCAGGCCTTCACCACCTTATTGTCTGTGTATCTATGAGGTGTACCCAAAAAATGCATACACAGTATTTAGCTGATGGCTCAATTCATGTTTCTTTTTTTTCAGATTTAACCTATTGGAATTAATAATTATTCAAAGTGTGTATACATTTTTGAGGACATCCTGTATATCTGTAACCCAGATTAACTTTAGGGGCAATTTCTGTGTCTTATTTATGAACCAATTAGCACACTCATGTATGCTAAATGAGACAAATTCCAACAAATGCTTAAGACACATAATAAATTTATAATAAATAATTGTTTATTGACAGAGTTTATGAATTTTTTTTAAATCTTTACCCAAGGATATGTTTTTATTGATTTTAGAGAGAGAGGAAGGCGGGGCGGGGGGGGCGGGGAGAAACACCACTGTGAAAGAGAAACATCCATCAGTTGCCTCCCTACGTGCTCTAACTGGGGAACAAACCCAGAACTTCTTGGTGTCCTGGGGACGCTCCAGCCAACTGAGACACTGGCTGGGGCCAGAGCTCATGGATTTAAAAAATTCATATTTTTTCTTTATTCATATATTTTTTTCTACATTCATCGCTCTGTTCTTTAATGACGAATCAGGGCTTGGCTTGGCTGCTATAATGAGATTTCTACAAGTCTAATGTCCAAGGTCAGACTGTTGTAATGAATGAGGTGTCAACAAGTCTGATGTCCAGTCTGATATCCAAGGTCGGTACTGAGTAGTGGGTGAATCACCACATGACTAAGAGTCATTGGTGTGACCTATTGTCTAATTTTTGATAGGGTAACAAAAGTATGAGAACGAAGAAGCACAGCAAGTGGAGGTGTTGTGTAAACTATACAGTGTGTGCATGCACATATACTCTCCGGGAGTGACTTCAGGCAACGCACATTTAGTGCTATGAGATAAAGTATGTTGCTGTTATAATTACTGACAGTCCCCATAAATGAGTAAAACAGGTTTAGAGATCTAGGAGGTAAGTATAAAATATGCTGGCTTATCCTGATTTATGGGCATGGATTCATGGGCTGGTGGTATCCTAATGGGGGTTTTATATGCATTGGCTCCTTAAAGTCACCCTTAGTTTCTTAAAAATGTATGGTCATGTCTGATTCTGTGCATGTCATTCCCAAATATGACAGTCTACTCAAAGCCTTGATAATATAACTAATGTTTATAATTGTGTTATATTAAAGGAACAGATTCTTATTGAATTTATTAAAATAACTATTGCCATGAAAATAAGAATACTTACTAAGAGTTTACGAATTTTGGAGGGATCAGCTAGGGAAAAAAGATAAGTGCTTCACTTCTGTTTATAAAGGTACTAGAGGCCCAATGCATGAAAAATCGTGCAAGAATAGGCCTTCTTTCCTCCCGCTGCCAGCACCGGCTTCCCTCCTGCACCGGGACCCAGTCTGGCTTTCCTTGGGCTGCCTGCAGGCACCCAGGACCTAGGCCAGTGGTTCTTAACCTTTTTAATGCTGCGACCCTTTAATACAGTTCCTCATGTTGTGGTGAGCCCCAACCATAAAATTATTTTCGTTGCTACTTCAGAACTGTAATTTTGCTACTGTTAATGAATCGTAATGTAAATATCTGTGTTTTCCGATGGTCTTAGGCTCTACAGCAGCAGTTATCAAGCTGTGGGTTGAGAACCACTGACCTAGGCTGTTTTCCCTCCAGCCCTGGCTTGTCAGGAAGGACATCCGGAATGACATCTGGTCTAATTAGCATATTACCTTTTTATAATTATAGATAATTTACCAAATTGCTATAAGTTATAGGTGGCTTAAGAGAAAAGAAAAAGATTTTCTTAAATTTGGAAAACAAAACATTAAGGAACCAGTAATGCTTCAAACAAAAGTCATAAAAATTATAATTATCCACATCAGTTCTATGTAATTAATTCTTTCGCTGCTCAATTTTTGGTTAGCAGTTTCATGAGTCCATCCGCTTCTTTATTCTGGAATTCTTAGTCCAGTGGCATGGTCTCAAAGTTATAGAGGTGATGCCATCATGGAGCTTTCTCGCAGTGGTTGATTGTCAGTACCTTCAAGGAAGAATCAGTAAAACAATAACTGTGATGACAAATGACTTAAAAGTAGTCATGGTTTAAGTTCTGGTGAGAGTTCATTTGATAAGAAGGTTTAGTTATTTCTGTGGCATACAACAATTTAAGATAATAATTGGACAACAAGGATATTGACAGATATCTATGAACTTCATATAATTCCTAGAATTACCTAAATTAATATGATATAGCCATACACATATAATCTATAAGGGTTATCATCACTATTTATTTGAAAGTGCTTCCCATGTAATTTAACATACCAAATACACCTAATGATTTTAACATCTTTCATTTATAAGGTGAAAGAGATTTTCCAGGGTCCCTCTGGGAAAACTCAAAATTAGTTTGAGGTGAAACAGATTTTATTTGGAATTTGATGTGAGAAAAATTTCCAAAAATATAAAAAGGTTTGGATACTTGACTAAATAGAATCACAGATCATTTTGAAATAATGCTTAATTACTTAACCTAAGTGAAAAAGATTTTCAAAGCAGATATGGAAGGCTATATAGTTGTGAACAGAACTTAGCACTTTTAATATTGAGAAGACTCAGTTTCCTTAGGTTATCAAAGACCTGAAAATACAACGTGAAGTACAGAAACTTATTCTAAGATACAGCATCTTGGTTTCTGAGACAGATTTCCTAAGAGGTACAGAAAACTCAGAGGAGTAATGATGTTTTTTAACATTTATTAACACTAATAAGGTGCTGTGCTATGCTCTTTACATGCCTTATTTTATCTAGTCTCTATGAAGAAGATACTATTATTTTCTTTTCACATGTAAGCAAAACAGACTTAGTGAAGTAACTTGGCCAAAGTCATACATCTGTCAGTAATAGCTCTAGTATTTGAGCCTGTCTTGCATTGCACCTGAGTTCTTTACAACTATGTTTTATGGCCTATATGAATGATTTGTTTGAGGTCATGTAATTCTAAATTGTAGAGCCAAGGGAACAAAAAATTAAGGTTTTAGGTTTCAAATCCATGGCTCTTTTGACCATAACTTGCCACCTTTTGACATAGGGTTATTGAATCTATTTTCCAAAGCTCCATGTCAGGAATACTAAAAAAACAGATACTATTGTTAGAATTATCATTAAAAGATCTTGAAACTGCAAACTGAAAGATTAAGAATTGGTTTGGAGAATTAACAATTTATTGACTGAAAATACACTTGAAAGATGTTATTTAATATTTTGCCTAAGCCAGGGCAAACCTTCACTTTTCAGCCAAAGGCCATATCTAAATTCTGCTGCCTGGGCAGGCGCTAGTTCAGTGATATTTAAAGATGGTAAGTCACTTTTAAAACTGATATATCCTCTGGCAGTTTAATATCAGTGCATCTCTGTGGCGTTCAGCTCAGATCATGTCAAAGTGTTGCCATAATGGCTTCAGTTATGTGTCCGTAGATCTCAATTTCATTGACACAGCTTGTCTAGCTTAGCCACCTCACCATACATATTTATTGGTAACATGCAAGCTTCAAGGATCATTTGATGTGCAAATTTAATTGCAAGTTTTATTTTTAAGTGATGACATAAGCTGTATCATTCTAACAACTATTTACACAGCTTTTTCTAGACTGCTACTCTGAAAACAGGCCTTTCATTCTGATTTAATTGTACAGAGCTGCTTGCTCTATATTAGCTTGTTAAGGTAATATATACTAGTAATGAGTCTTCCAGTAGATTCAGGCTTTGAAATTAAACTTGGGTATTTCTCCTGATTTTTTGATACGATAGTACCTTATCAACATTCACAATTCATTTTCTCTATTTGCTGATTTGTTCCCCTCCCTTTCTTCCTTCCTCCCTCCCTGCCTAGTGCTACAGCACATGATTTTAGGGAGGTTAAGTCTCATTATCTGTCTAATGTGATATTTCCTGACTGTATTACAGAGTTAAGGTAAAATGGTCTGGGAAGCTTTGGTACTCTTACATGAAATGCCGTTTTCTTTCCAAATGGCACTTAAAAGCCTAGAAGTACCCATGATTTTAATAAGTGAAAATAGTACAGTTCTTTTTTTTTTTTTTCTTAACCTTTCTGTGGATAACACAGGTTTTGGGGATGATGTTATGTTTAAAAAAATGCTGTTTTATAAGGAACATCTTATCAGTTCTTTCGACATGCATTCAGCAAACCAATTATGCTGAGTGCTTGCACTATCTTGAGTTAGGTGAAAGTTGAAATCTTAATGATGGGAAATGTTGGTAGTATATGCCAAAAGCTTCCATTTTCAATGTCTCTCAGAAATTCTTTGTATCTATTGTGTTTCAGCAGAGTCTGTATTTAAATGGGAAAATCTCAGCAAAAATTGGAGGTTCTGTCAAGGTGTTGTTTGATAATTTGTGAGGTGAATTTACAGATGTCCTCCTAGCAACTAGTAATTTCTCCTCATTTATCATTAGGTTGTCTATGTGGTAATTTATTTTTTCTGGAAATTTATCATTCTATGTTGAAAAGAGTAAAACTGACATTTACTATGTTTTAGCCAAAATCTAATTAAGTAGGTTTTCTCTTTTTAAATTTGAGTTTGGAAAATCTTCTAGAATATTAGATCTGAATGCGATCTTATAAATTTGTCTCATTGATCTCATTTTACAGGTGAGGAAATGGAGGCTGAGGGAGGTTAGGTTACTTGCTCAAGGTTACAGAGCTATTAAGTGGCAGACTTGGTGCGTGAAAACAAGCCTTGGGTTTCCTAGTGCTGAGGTCTTTACACTTTACATGTTCTTGGTTATTAGGACATGAATAGAAATGAAAAGTCACTCTTTTCTCTTTCTTCTACCATTTTCTTCAAAATTTTGTTGGATTTTTTATTGACATTGCCAAATAAGATTGTGATATATTGTAACTATATACAGTGATTCCTAGGTTGAAAATGACATTTAAAATCTATAATCAAATGTATTTATGTGGTATTTCTGTTAGTATATACCTACACGTTATCAATTTAAGGCAAAATTACATTACCATTTTGTTCACTTATATACCCTACTACATCATTTTGCAGTTCATCTTTGTGAACTTAGTGTTTCCCTAACTTACAGAAGACTCAAGCCCGTTGTGGACACGAAGATTTAATTATGATCTCACTCTCCCACTCTGTGGGAAGAATGAATAATGTTGTCCCTGATGTTTTTATTTATTCACCCCAAGCAGTGCCCATTTGTATATTTTTTTGTTTTCTGTCTTTAATCCAGTTTCTATGACCAAACAATATCTCAAACCCAAAGTGACTCACTTAATCTTTTTTATATTAACCAATTAGTTCTTCCTCTCATGCACATATCATGCATATTTGCCCTTTTATGTGCCTGTAATATATTAGTAGTTAGACATGATTCTCCCAAAATAGGAATTAATATTGCATCTCCTATTCCTTCTCCAGATAAGTTGTTACAACATTTGGTTGGTATTCTACCCAAACAAATTTAGCTAGCTTAGCTTATATGTAATTGAGATTTTGCCATATGTAGTTCAGAGTTTCTTCTAGAAACCTCTTTTGTATTTTGTCTTATCAGTAGCCCATTAATTTCTTATTCCTATTTTAAAAAAAGGTTTTAAAGTTAGAAAGATAAGAAGGCTTGGTTTAGAGAAGAAAAAGCAGATAGTGAATCTTAGGAGAGGAAGGAACGATACACAAATGAGGAACTGAGTTTGAAGTGTACAGGAACTGAGAGCAAAGTTCTGCTATATTTCCAAGATGAATGGATTGTGACATTGCTGATCCATTATTCTTGGCTGTCCTAACGATTTATGTGAATGACTTCATGTCATTTTGGATCCAGTGATCTTAGTTGATAGGTTTAGCTACAGCCTGTCCTATCTGGCAGCATGTTTGTGGTTACAAAGTGTGGAATGTAGGGCAAGGTTACTCATAGAGACGTGTGTGTGTGTGTGTGTGTGTGTGTGTGTGTGTGCATGTGTGCTGTTTCCAACTTCCTTCAGTAATTAATGGAAAAATGTGTGGTAATCAAATCTATAAGGTTCCAAACATATAACATTTATGGCTACTTCTGTTAATTGCCCTGTCTTAGAAGGGTGAGGGAATAAATACCCAAGAGTTTTGCTTAGATTGTCCCATGTCACTGGTGTCCTGAGTGTGCATATGAATGATTAAGGTGTTATTCATTGCAGCTTTTTGTGAGTATTCCTCATAATGATTAGTCATATATCAGCATGTACTAGATTAGCCTTTTATGAAACTACTAGAGGCCTGGGTAGGGTCCCTAGACTTGGCCGGCGATCAGGGCCGATTGGGGCCTTCCGGCTGCCAGCCAGGGCCTCCCTTCCCCTGCTGTCAGCTGCCAGCTGGGGCCTCCCTTCCCTGGCTGCTGGCCGGGGCCTTCCTTTGTTCCACGCCGCCCCCTGGTGGTCAGCACATGCGAGCGATCAAACTCCTGGTTTCCCAGTCGAACTCCCACGGGGACAGTTTGAATATTAGGCTTTTATATATATAGACTAGAGACCTGGTGCACGGGATTTGTGCACTGGTGGGGGGCGTTGCCTGCAGGGATTGCCCAGATGTGGGATCAGCCTTGTGGCTGTGGGTCTGCCCTCTGAGCAGCTGCTCCCGCTGTGGGAGCACTGCTCATCCCGGTCAGCCGAGCGGCGCTCTCACTGTGGGAGTGCACTGACCACCAGGGGAACCTCCTGTGTTGAGCGTCTGCCCCCTGGTGGTCAGTGCGCATCATAGCAACTGGTCGACCGGTCGTTCTGGTTGTTCCGCCATTCGGTCACTGGGCTTTTTTTTTTTTTTTTTTTTTTTTAAATATATTTTATTGATATTTCACAGAGAGGAAGGGAGAGGGACAGAGAGCTAGAAACATCGATGAGAGAGAAACATCGATCAGCTGCCTCCTGCACACCTCCCACTGAGGATGTGCCCGCAACCAAGGTACATGCCCTTGACCGGAATCGAACCCGGGACCCCCCAGTCCGCAGGCCGACGCTCCATCCACTGAGCCAAACCGGTTTCGGCTGGGCTTTTATTATATAGGATAATTAACATCTTTACCATTGATTCAGAGCCAAAAAGTGTATCAGAATTCTGTTACTTTAACAGTAGGGTATTAAATATACTTCTTAACTTATTAGGAAAATGATGTCTTAGAAGAATAAATGGGCCTATTTCTAAACAGTAACATTTCTGACATTTAGCAGACCTGGGCCTAAGAAGATATTATCTTCAAAATGACAGGGGTTGGAGTTGGGATACACTTTAATATTCTTTCAGTTCAATGATACATAGAAATGTTGGGTTGGAATTTTGTGATTATATTTTTCATTTTGAAAAAGACTTTCCCTTCTGCTACTTATCTTCTCATAAAGGAGATTATATTAGTACTTTATGTTGTTCTCTCCATTGGTTCCAAACTTTATTATTTTTCTCCTCTCACTCCCTTGATAATGCTGCCCATATCCTGCGCTTTTTTTTCCTGATGTTCTTCTGTTGTAGGCAGCCTGGGTTCCCCGGGATACAGACTCTGAGGTGGAAATTAGTGTGCAGGAAGTATATTGGAAGGTTCTCTTAGGATCAACCCCTGTGGAAGGAAGGGAAGGAAGAAACCAGAATGGGCAGAGAGGAAGTTAGGCTGCCAGGCAGTCTCAGTGGGGATCTGTCCTCTTGGGGAGCTCTGAAGCGGGAATGGCTTTTCACCATTGTCTCTAGCTGAGGAGAGGGTCTTTACATTCCCCATGTCAGCCTGTTATTGGAGAAATTGGGGTGTCCCCTTCCAAGTGCTAGGGGTGGGGTCCTTATGATATCTCAAGAAAAATAATTTTCTGAGACTAGCATGGGAGGATGAGTGATTTTTATTTGCATGGAATTACATCCCTGGGTTTCCAAAGTCCCATCCAGTCATAGAAGTGTAGCTGGGGTTTCAGCAAAGCTAAAAACAAAGCCAGTGTCCAGAGTTTCTTTTCCATGTTGCAGCCGGGTCCAGTTCAGCATCAGGCCAGTTACAACCCATTAGTCCATTGTGTGTGAGGGTCCTTATGGCAATGGGCCATGTGGGTGAATGCAGGGAAGCACGCCTAAGCAACCAGAGTCCCAAGGGTCCCAAAAGCACAAGAGCACAAGAGAGCGAGTTTCTTCAGGGAATTAAGTATCCCAAATTTGGCCCCCTTGCAGTGGCATGCCAATTCTGGCCAATAACCTGTTCCCAGGTGTGACTGACAGCAAGCACCTTTCCAACATCACCCCAACTTTACTGGGCATGTGTCTATTCTCCCTGTCCAGTCCCTTCCCCCAGCGATTTGTGGGGAATAGACTGTGGCTTCCTGGGAAGTGTAAAGCTTTAATTCCTGGTGAAGCTGCACAAATGGCATGCCTATAATATCTGGACTTTTCTTTGCTCCTTTCTTGTTATTAATAACTAGGTTAATTACAATGGTATCATATCCATCTTTGGATGTGGGCTGCCTTGGGAAGGGTGCATGAGCTTTTGTGAGCAGACTCTTTAGCCAAGGACATTCTCAAGAAAGCCGATGGCTGAGGGCAGTATGCTGGTAGCACTGTAGCAACTGGTGAATAAATCTTTCAGTCCTAAAAATGGGATCTTTATGGTACAACACTGTTTCCATTTCACCTTTTTGCAAGGGTGCTGGAAAGGGTTGAGAATGGCCTGGGGATGGGTCAGGATTTCCAAGAATGGGGAGTTGGAGGACATACTGGTCAGGAGCTTGAAAGATGGTAGAGAAAAGTTGGTGTGGAGTAGGTTCTGACAGATAACTGAGTTCTGGCATTGATTATTGTTTTCTAAAAAGATTTTAAATTTCTATCTACAGTGACACCGTTCCCTTTTTAAGTTACAGAAACCTGATGAAAACTCTGATGGTCCTTGCAGAGCAGTGTGCATATCTGTAATTATATAAATCCTGTTTGGTTTTTGTAAAACCTACCTATTTATCCTTTCTATTCTATTCTTTCTTTAGAATGAATATATATATTCTAGTGGCCCGGTGCACGAATTCGTGCACATTGAAAGGAAATTAATTATAAGAATATTTTAATATCACTATTCGCCCTTTCTCTATAATAGAAGTGTCAACCAAATTCACTATCGACAATGACAGATGGAAATATGCATGCAATTAGCACCAGTGAGAGCTTTATGTGTATCGCACATGGGTGAGTCAACTTAGCCTTTTATAGATATAGAATAAGCTTGCTTAATTAGACCTGCTTTCTGATGTAGCTAAACTTTTTCCAGCCCAGTGAAGCACCCCAACTTCTCTTTAAGGTAATTTTCAGCAACACAGCAGTAAATATCAACACAAAGCAGATTATTATTGTAGATCATGCAAGGAGAACAAAGGGTGAAATATTTAAGTACAGCAGTGTTTGACTATATTCTGTGCAGTGAGAAAACCTGAAGTCATTTTCAAGGTCCACCATTTCTTACTTCTTTTCAGACGGGTCACGTTTCTAAATCTCCGTTTTCTGGCTAATGAAAATAGGATTCCACTGAGTCTCCTATCTGACTATTCCAGGACTTCTGTGAAGATCAAATGAGATGAGGCATGGGAAAATGCTTCATAGATATTTGGTTAAAGTGTGAAATGTTTCCACCTGTGTTCCTGTAACTTCAAGGAGGCTAGTCGCTAGGGCTAGGGAGAGGAAGCGGGCCTTGCTACATGAGGTCATTACCCGGCATCCACAGCGACCATTTCCTGGCTGGGCTGGGCTATGGGCTGCATTTTGTGCCATGGGGTCTCAGCAGTCTCGGCTGCGATTTGGTGGGCTGTTGCTCCAGGGTGGTGGTGGGGCCTGTGTCCCACTGGGGGAAGCTGAGTGTTGCTTTCTGGGCGCCAGATCCGCGGTGCCATTTCTTTGTGTGCATCACAGCAGCTCCTGCATTGAGCATCTGCCCCCTGGTGGTCAGTGTGCATCATAGCGACCAGTTGGAAGGTGGGAAGGACACTTAGCATATTAGCCTTTTATGTAGATAGATTTTATTGTTGATAGTATTACAGATGTCTTCCATTTACCCCCCTTTACTCCCTTTCTATCAGTCCCTACCCGCCCCACCCCCCAGGTCTTTACCACCCTATTGTCCTTGTCCATGGGCTATGTATATAAGTATATAAGTTCTTCGGTTTCTCTCTTCTTGTCCAGTTTTCTATTCTTTATAGGCTTTTTTCCTTCCTCCATCGCTTTAATAATTGTGCTTTTATTTTTGCGTCTTCATATTAAAGAATAGTTGAGTGCTAAATTTTGTTTGGTATATCTGTTAATGCTCAATCACAGTAAATCATTTCCTCACATACTTTGTAATTCCTAAATTATAAACTCATCTTCAAGGGGATTGTTTTTTGTTTTTGTTTTGTTTGGTTTACTTTTCTTGCTTGTAGAAATCCCACGTGGCCTTGTTTATGGAGTGTTATTTATAATGGTTTTCTGTTTTGTTTATTCCAAATAGTCCAAGGATATCACTAGCCCAGGACCCAATTTATTTAATTTCTTAGCTTGGAGATTCTCGTACAAATAAGATTCAAACCTCAAAACTGTTGTGTCACAGGCGTAGGCTTGTAATTTCTGGATGTAGCATTTCCCCTGCCCACTCATCCAGACTCTCGGGGACAAGCTCCCTTGAAGTCTTTCTAAGGCAAGGGTGGGTTTGTTCTGCTCCACTCACCATTTCTAATTACGATTACAGTCCTTTGAAGATGGCTCTGGTTTTATGGAAGGACCTCAGTACCAACTTTATACCTGCCCCAAGACCTCTTCTGTCTCTGCTTAGCATCAGGCTGCTACCTACAGTTGTTCGGGTTTTTCTTCAGAAAAGCAGGGCCAGAAATCTAGCTCTGGTCAGAGAGCACTTCATTCTGATCTCTTCTTCCTGAGACATCTCATTACCAATACCAAGTAGCAGTAAGCGCTAAGGAGACTCCAGTGTCCATTCCTGGCAGCCACAGTTGACAGTATTTGCTTTTGTGCTTACCACTTTGTCCATGTTCTATAATTTTCTTTATAGCAAGTACACTGTGTGTTTAATTTTTAAAATTTGTTACACTCCTTTTCATCTTTTCTGTTGATAGTGGAAAGTCTTCTTCATTAGCCTAGTTGACCCAATTGCTATATCCGAAATTCCTACAACTTACTGATTAACCTCTAGTGCTCAGAGTCCACCTCTTTAAAATGGGAGTAATAATAGTGTCTATCTGTATAGTGTTAGTTTAGAGCACATAGTAAGTTCTCAATCAGTGTTAACCATCATTATTTGCATCATTTAAAGCTTTAATCTGCCACCTTAGGGAAGAGTTAGAAATGCACTAGAGGCTGTGTTTACTTACTTAACAAGAAGAGGAAGTCTTAGTTAACTCCCTAGAGAAACTAAAGGAGAAACTTTGTTCAGTATGGTATGTTGCTGAAACTGAAGCATCCAGCTCCACCCTCTCTGTTGATAAGCCAAAGGTCATTTGGCACCAAGAGTGAAGTGAGAGAAATGCCCTCTCAGTATTGCCTGGAGGACTGCTTAGCCGAGTTTTGCCTGGACTGTGTGGGTAGGTAAGTTGGAGTTTGTGAAATATTTTCTTTGCTAAGGAGGGCTCTCAAAGGCATAATTATTATTGAGGATATTTGTAGACCTTTTAGTCTCTGTAAGCTCTTTAATAATCTTTTAAATTCCCATTTGGAATTCCAAGTGGATTCTGAATTTGGTGAAATTGGGTCCTGCTTCTTGCTAATGGAGATGGAGATTTAAAGGATTTTCTCCCCTTAGGTCAGGGTGTTTAGGAGAATAAGTCCCCCCTCAAAAGAGCTAAGAAGATATCTGTTGACTGTTAACAGTTGGGAAAGTACAGACATATCATGCTTTTACAAAGTTATTTTTAAATTAATATGATATGCAGAAGACTGTGATTATCCTATAAATATTAACTGCTTTGGATTGTTGACACAATGTTAGTTGTACTACGAAACTTTGCTTATTAACCGAGTTCAGCTTCTTAGGTTGTTATTGGCTTTGATTCCACAGACTTAACACTGCCAAATTTCTGTGTAAACATTTTCTTGGGCCTAAAATGTAGTGAATATGTGTATTTAAAGTTGTTTTTTTTTTTTTTTAAAACCCTGTATATTAATGGAACTTGTAAACATTTAAATAGTCAATTAATGGAAGTTTTTTAAAAGAACAACTCTTTAGAAAATCCAATTTTGTACTTTTGATGTTTTAAATATAAAATTTGACCTCAGTGACAAATATATGTAATTCTTAATATATTTTTGTAGTTCTTATCAATTTGTTAATTTAATTTAAGTCAGAAAGAGCCTTTGGTTATTATTCTGTTTCTAGGAATTGGGTGCAAGGCTAAATTTTAGTATTTAAAAACAAATATTATATCACAATATACTAGATAGAGAACAAAAGTAAATAACTGGTTACATCCATGTTTTGGTGCTGGGAAATGTAATACATTCTTGAATTCAAGTGCCGTGGTTATGGCTGTATTGATCCTTTTTGAAATACATTATTGAAAATGTTGATTTTCCTTTAAAGTGTCTGTTTTTTATTAAGACTTTCTACATCATAGGAGAATTATCAATGTACACAAATTATCACTACCTATACTGGCATTGAATGCATCTTTGGTAGCATCAATAGGTGAGGTGGCTTGAGATGTTTATGGCCTGATTTAGTTTTACCCTTGCGACAAAGCTTTGGCCAGCTTTACAGGCCAAATTTTAAGGCAGATGTTAGTTGAGTATAAATTTCATATGTGCCCTGGGAATGGTATATAAATATTTTGTTCTTTGCCGACCCTATTCTCACCTAAAGGAGGCTATTGTACCGGGAATGCTTTAAAAGTTTCTGTTTTTCAGCAGCTACCCTTGGAAACAGTTCTTCAGTTTAAGTAAATTGCACATAAGAGGAAATGTCTGTGGAGAGGATAAGACATTTAGACTCATTTTTTATGTAAATAATTCTGAAATAAATTATGTCAAGAAGTCTCCTTTTTAGTTTATTTTTCAATGAAATTGTGTCATTAATTCATCAAGGTAGGTATGATATTTCCTTAGGGGAATTTCCTTAGAGTTTTAGGGGGAACATAAATCAGCTCATTATGCTTTAGTCTTGTAAGTAATAATTTAGTTGAATTGTATAAAAATTTTATATAGGTGATATGATAAAATAGGTGATCACATACTCGTGATTATTTACCTTATAGGACAGTTCTAATTTAATTAAACAAGTATTTTTTAAAATTTATTTTAGAGTGAAGTTTGTGAATGTGTTTTCAGAGAGGAAGGGAGAGGGAGAGAGAGATAGAAATATCAGTGATGAGAGAGAATCATTGATTGGCTGCCTCCTGCATGTCCCCTACTGGGGTTCGAGCCCACAACCTGGGCATGTGTCCTGATTGGGAGTTGAACAGTGACTTCCTGGTTCGTAGGTCGATGCTCAACCACTGACCCACACTAGCAGGCTGTGTGTGTATTTTTAATTGTTTAATTTTATATGTAAGCACTTCAAAATGGACTTTTCAGCTATGTGAAGAAATTATACTTTTTATTTTAGTTAAAAGTGTGGCATTTGTATACAGAATCTTGTGTATGGAATATATTAACTAGACTTGGGAATTTGATTAGAAGAAACTTGTGATAGTTTTAATTCTTAATATATTTTTTAAAATTTAAGGCAATCTGTGAAATATTTTCTCTCTGTACTTGCTAATGTAAAATCTGAGCTGAATTGCTATGTGTGTTTCTTAAGCTTGCTTGAGATCTCACACGAACATTTGTCCAAGAAGGCTTTGCTTTTAGGAACATTTCTATAGTTTCTTGAGTATTAAAAATGCATTATGTGAGATATTTATGTAATTCAGGATCATATTTAGCTCTGCTCATTATGCAATTCTAACGACCATATTTAAAAATCTGACATTATTACTGTTAGTATTGCATTGCATTCTTTGTTTTTCTTATTGTTTCTAAAAAAATACTTTGCCCTCATTTGCAAGTAATTTTTCTGTATTCCACTATTTTATACAATTTACCGGACCAAATGACACAGTTAGTATCCATTAAGTAGAGCCCATGCATATCAATCTTGGACACAAAGCCTGGGATTGTAGTTGGAAAAAGCCCTCCTGCTGCTCTTCCCTCTCCTTCCAAAGACTTGAATGTAGTCTCTCAATTTATTCAAAGCCTGGGTTTGTGAAAGTCAGTTGGTCTCCTTTCTGCATATTCATAACTGATGTTGCACTCTTCTGGATAAAAATTGTCAGTGACTTTCCCATTTCTCATCATATAAAACTCAAAGTCTGATATGTAACATCATTTGTAGCCACGTACCTTATTTTATGGCTTAAGCTTTTTGATCTTTATGCTTTACACCTCCCACTTCCTATCTTTCTCTTTACCCATACCACAATTGGAGTTTCTGCCTCATATCCAAAATTTACATCATCCTTAAGGTCTACCAGTCGCCCCCATTAAATTTCTTCTGGCCCCCCCTCTTCCAACATTAAAAGTAATCTATTACTTATTTTCTGCATTTTCTTCAAGTACTTCCTGTTCTGTCTTGTGTTAGTGTTATTTTTACATGTGTTACAATGTTTCACACCTTCTATGTAACATTGTCTGACTTTAAATGATCCACTGAGTTAAGTCTCTATCTCTTATTGGTTGTGGTTTCATCTTGTATCTCCCATGTCGCCTTGTATTCAATAGATGCTCATTGTAAATATTGGGTGACTGAATAAATGGAATGACTGACATGATAGTGAGTTATTGACTGTAAGACTTTTCACTGCTCTGTTGGAATAGACATTTAGAAACAGAGAATCAACTAGAGATCTAAACAAGTGTGGTATGGTTCTCTGAATCAGAGCTGCTGCCCACAGTGAAAGCTGAAGAAACAAAGAGCGGTCCTAGATGATGTTTAGTGGCTTAAGACTGACAAGGAAAGAATGACTTTTTCTAGGTAAAAGCTTTGGGCTGAATAGGTAATTGAAGAGTAACATTTGCTTTGTAACTGACTACAGTTTTGAGTCAGAACGTTTTTCAAAAGTTCATAGTTTTGGAATAGTACTGTCAGTTCTGCTATCATGCTTGTTTTGAAAATGGGATATTGTTGATACTAGGGAACAATTTGAGTACAATATAAATCTTACATTTGTTATGTGTGATTTTATCTGAGCGATAGTAGGTGAACACAGGAAACTTCACCAAGCCACATAGGAATATACAAGCACGCACCTCAGATATCTTTTGGCTACCTTACTTCACTGCATATTGTAAGCTATAGCCATCCCTATCTCATTTTATAACTTTCCCTTCAATTTCAGGTAACTCTTCTTCCATCATTTCACAATAACTCACCAGCTACAGCCCTTTGGACAGCCAATTCTACAAGCAAAGTTCATGTCTTTTTCAAGGTAAGGTGCCATATTGCAGTTTTTTATTTTCTTTTAACAATTTAACATATGTAAAACTGTGCTATGGTCCCTATTAGGTTCCTTTCTTATTTTATGTGTCACACTATTTCCCCCATAAGCCTTGAGGTTTTAATGACGTGATTTGCATAGCATTGTGGTTTTCAGGAATGCATATGTTGCATTATAACAGAACTGACTGTATTAATTGATAACATACAAAGTATGAACTGATAGTTTTTTCTCTCTCTTTCTCTCTTTTTCTTCTTCATTTCAACTCTCTTTCTCTCCTCTCTTTTAATGCTGAAAGACACTAAATAGTCCCTGTAAGGAGGAACCCAGTACCATAGAGCAAAATGTCAAAGAACTTGTTTAATGAGTACTGTAAATATATTAAATATATTAAACTTGTTTAATGAGTACAGTGGAAATATATAGATAGGCTCAAATGCAAGTAGAGACGGAAAAGTTAATAATAAAAGGCCTGTGGCCCCTGGAGTAAAAATATATCTTACCCTTAAGTAATAATAATTATGTTTAACATTTTTTGGAGCCTTTGCTATGTAGTAGGTACTATGATAAGTGCTGGACATAGATTATGTCACATAATTTTTATAAACACTATAAAGTAGGTGTTATTACTGTCTTTATTTTAGAGATGAGGAATAAATGGCTTAGAGGGGTTAACTTGCCCAAGGTGGATAACTCATAAATATAAATGGCAGAGCCTGTTCTTAAATCAGGTGTAACGTCTATAGACCTTCGTGGTCTCTCAGGGTTCTTTGTAGATTGTAAATAAATAACTTCCACATGTGTATTTCCTCTGCACCTAACTGTGTCTGGTTGGCATCACTGTTTTAACCCCTATTATAGATGAAGAAAGAAAGAAAGGTACTCAGCCCAAGAAATACCCAGATGGTCAGAGGTAGAGCGATAACAGAAACTAATAACAGAGTTTTATCCCATTGGGATTATACATAAAAAGGGAGAAAAATTGGACAGTTAGCAATACGGGGGTGAGCTGAACTAAGGAAGAAGAGAAGAAATGATTGCATTGGAAGTTAGGGACAAAGAAGTGAATTTATCAGAATATGCTACAATTGGAAGTAGGGAGCTTACTGGAGAATAAGCAGGAAGGGACTAATTCTATGGTACGTGAAGCCTAATCAGATTCTTATAAAGAAGCTCAAACTAGCACCAATTTCTACACAGGAATATGGTAAGAGAAACTTGAGGTCATGAGCATAATAAATTGATTATGTGGTAAGTCCCGATTTGTAGTAGGCTCAGGAAAAAAACACACACACACAGGAAAAAGAGAGGAAAGACACTAGAGGAAGCCTTCAAAAGGCTTTATTTGTTCTTCTTTTATTGTACATACTAGAGGCCCGGTGCATGAAATTTGTGCACGGTGGGGGCTGTCCCTCATCCCAGCCCGCACCCTCTCCAATCTGGGACCCATGGAGGGATGTCCGACTGCCCGTTTAGGCCCGATCCCAGTAGGATTGCACCTAAATGGGCAGTCGGACATCCCTCTCACAATCCAGGACTGCTGGCTCCCAACTGCTCACCTGCCTCTGCCTGATTGCCCCTAACTGCTTCTGCCTGCCAGCCTGATCACCCCCTAACCACTCCCCTGACAGCCTGATTGATGCCTAACTGCTCCCTTGCCAGCCTGTTTGTCCCTAACTGCCCTCCCCTGCAGGCCTGGTCCCCCCCAACCCCCCTCCTCTGCCAGCCTGGTCACCCCTAACTGCCCTCCCCTGCAGGCTTGATGGCCCCCAACTGCCTTCCCTTGCAGGCCTGGTCCCTCCCAACTGTCCTCCCTGGCTGGCCATCTTGTGGTGGCCATCTTGTGTCCACGTGGGGGTTAGGATCTTTGACCACGTAGGGACAGCCATCTTGTGTGTTGGAGTGATGGTCAATCTGCATATTACTCTTTTATTAGATAGGATAGAGGCCTGGTGCATGGGGCGGGGGGGGGGGGGCGGCTGGTTTGCCCTGAAGGGTATCCCGGATCAGGTTGGGGGTTCCCTTGGGGTGTGGGGCGGCCTGGGCGAGGGGCCTTTGGTGGTTTGCAGGCCGGCCACACCCCCCGGCAACCCAAGCAGAGGCCCTGGTATCTGGGATTTATTTATCTTCTATAATTGAAACTTTGTAGCCTTGAGTGGAGCCAAACCTCCTGCTCGCTCCATGGCCGCAGCCATTTCTGTTGGGATTTATTTATCTTCTATAGTTGAAACTTTGTAGCCTTGAGTGGAGGCCTGGGCCAGCCAGGGTGTGCGGAAAGCTTGGCTTTCCATTGCTGGGGGCAACTCAAGCCTCCTGCTCTCTCCAGCTCTGTGGCTGCCGCCATTTTTGTTGGGATTTATTTATCTTATATAATTGAAACTTTGTAGCATTGAGAGGAGCCTGGGCCCGCCAGGGTGTGTGGAAAGCTTGGCTTCCTCCATTGCTGGGGAAACCAAGCCTCCTGCTCACTCTGGCTGTAGCCATCTTGGTTGGGGTTAATTTGCATACACACTCCTGATTGGTTGGTGGGCGTGGCTTGTGGGTGTAGCAGAGTGTTGGTTAATTTGCATATTACTCTTTTATTAGATAGGATTGCTATTTCTTTAGGTATTCAGTTACCTCACATGTAAACAAGTGTTTAATCAGTGTTGTTAAACTGGAGGTTTTAATAAAAAGTAGAGAGAATAGTTTTTCAATTGAGTGTTGATTAAGAGCCAAATATTATACAGGTAATAGGATAAGTTATGGTGAATGTCAAGAATTAATGAGTGCTTTTGAACCTAAAGCAGGATGTCAGCAAACTGTGACTAGTGGGCCATGAATGGTTTTTACATTTTTAGTAGGTTATTAAAAACAAAAATGAAAACAAAGAATAACAACAGAGACCATATGTGGCCCACAAACCCCCAAACTGACCCTTTACATAAAGTTTGTCAGCCCCTGACCTGAAGTATAGCCCATGAGCAAAAATAGTTATACTCCATATATTTTAGGAAATTAGATTAGGTAATGGAAACTGGTATTATCCTATATAATAAAACCCTAATATGCAAATCGACCAAGCGGTGGAACAGCAGGCAGAACAACCAGTTGCTATGATGCACACTTGACGACCAGAGGGCAGATGCTCAATGCAGGAGCTGCCCCCTGGTGGTCAGTGCACTCCCACAGGGGGAGCTCTGCTCAGCCAGAAGCTGGGTTCATGGCTGGCAAGTGCAGCGGCAGTGGTGGGAGCCTCTCCCGCCTCCACTGTAGGTGGGCAGTAAGGAGCGAGGGATCCTGGACTGCGAGAGGGCACAGGCTGGGTGAGGGACACCCTCCCTCCCTCCCACCGCCGTCCAGTACACGAATTTCGTGTACCGGGCCTCTAGTATTAAATAGAGGGCTACATTTTTAGACACGTGCCTCCCCGCCTCCCCCCGCACACACACACACACACACTTGTAGGAAGGAATTGATATTTATTTAGTATGATATTTTACTAGGGGTTTTGTGTACTTTATAACCTTGGAAGAGTATAACTACTTCACAAAGGATGGAACTAGGGGGGCAGGGGTGGGGGCAGGCTGGAGAAGGTCAATGGGGGAAAAAAGGGGACATATGTAATACTTTCAACAATAAGGAATTATTAAAACAAAACAAAGGATGAACTAGGCTCATAGAGGCTAAGTTAGACTAAAGTTTCACATTTAATAATGAGACTCATGTTTGTCTGAGTCTCCCAGATAAGAAAATGGTGGAGAAAATTTGTTTGTAAAAATTGAGTATGTCTATTCACAATTCTGGCTTGAAAATATCTAAATAGATATCAGATATAAACATTTGTAATAACTTTAGCTAGTTATTATAAGATATAAGATATAAACAAATCAGTTAAATTTTACAAGCAGAAAATAGGATGGGTTGGAGAACTGTGTAATTTTATTATAACATTTACATATGAAGGAAGATCTTTGAATACACTGTATTTAAAGTAATAAAATGTAAAGAAAAATTTAAAGAAATATGAGATTTAAAATGTTTTCACTATACCATGCAAAATAGAAAAGTGAGTCTGCATCAGTAGAAAATGTGCCAGGCAGCAGTGGATTTTTGAAAAGCAGATATTAAGCAAATATTGGCCCATGTGTTTAATTGTAATGTTTTATGAAGAAGATTTCAGGGTGCTATGAAAACATGTAATGAGGGATCTAATATAGATTGGTGGGCCAGGGCAAGACTTCCCCAGAGGGGTCGTTTAAGCTGAGATACAGGAGTTAGACAGCAAAGACAAAGAGGATAACGATTCCAGACAGAGTGTGATAGGCCTCCAGGATGGAAAGAGCTTGGCAAATTCAAGGGAATGTCAAAAAAGGCCATTGTATCTCCTAACAGCTCTGAGGACAGGATTGCATCTATTTTGTTCATCACTGTAAAGCTCTCAGCAAGATTTACTGAATTTATAGAGAATGAATGGATAGTTTGCTTGACAATTCCTGGTATAATAATGAGTACAGGGATTGCCTGGATGAAAGCTACTAGTCTCCTTTCTGAAGACTACCTAATTATATTAAACTACTCAGATTGGTCATAATCCCTTGTTACCATAGGCCACTTAACAGTTGTCAAGGCATCAGAATGGAGCTTGACCTGCAGACAGTCTGCACAGAAAAGTCAGGAAAAAAGAATGGAGAACACTTTACCTGGATATGATTCTGAGAAGGAAAAGTGAATTTGCATTATTGCAACACCAGGAATAAATCTGACAAAGAATGAATATAGCCACTTTTCTAAAAATGACCAGTTGGGGTGAGGGTGTTTGGTACTAAAACACATGATCCCAGGTTCTTTGGGTAACCAAGTAACATGATAATCAGGCTTAGAGGTTTAATTAAGTTAAAAACTCAAATACTTCCTATTTGTGGGGCTTATTTCTTCATATTCAAAGTTGAACTTCTAAATTAAGATACTTTAAATTTATAAGTTTGGGTACATTGAGGAATTTATAACATAGAAAGAGAATAGGGAAAGGGTTGTATATTTGCCAAGTATCTATATATATAAAAGCCTAAGCCACCATTTGACCGGTAGCTATGACATGCACTGACCACCAGGGGGCAGATGTTCAACACACAGGCATGGAAACATGGAACAGACTAATGAATCTCAAAGGGAAGGGGCAGGGGGAGGGTGGGAAGAGATTAACCAACAATCTTATATGCATACTAGAGGCCCGGTACATGGATTCATGCACTGGTGGGGTCCCTTGGCCTGGCTTGCGGGGATCAGGCCGAAACTGGCAGCCTGACATCCCCCAAGGGGTCCCGGATTGCAAGAGGGCGCAGGCCAGGCCGAGGGACCCCGCTGGTGCACGAATCCACTGGGCCTCTAGTTTGAAATAAAGTTGTAGTAGATGTGGAAGGACTATTTTACAAGATATTTACCATAAATTGGAGGTGAAATAGGGGTTTACAACAATTAAGCAAAGAGAGAAGATAACTTTAGAGTAGGAAGGCAAATGAAAATTGGAGACAGAAGGAAAGAAAACATTTCAGGGTTATTCTTGAATGTTAACCTTTGAATTAAAAGTAATAGCCAAAAAGTAGTAAAAACAACACCTGTACAGCTGATTATACAAGACTTTAATAATGACACTGTATATGCTTTACTTAAGCTTGAACTGTAGTAAAACTTTAGTTTAATGTTATCAGATTGTTAAGAGTTTAATGTGAAATTTGAGGAATTTCTTACTGGATGTCATAAATCTGTTCTATTACAAAAAGAGTCATACAGTTAAGGCTAGCATATAAGGTTAAGTGTTTAAGAATTGTTTTGTTTTCATAAGTGAGGGGAGAAGAAAGAGCCCCTGCCCCAGCAGATATTTAAGGTTTTCTGAGAGTGTGTTGGGGGGGGCATGTAGAAAATTCTTATTTATTTTAAAGGTTTTCTTTTTTAGGTTAAAATTACTGAGTTAGATATTATCAAATTCACTTGGCTCATTACTAGGAACAGAGGATATTTTAACTATTGCAGTTAACAATTGATTTTTCAGAAGACATCAAGTTAACTTTTTAAATGAAAATCACAGACATGTTTTTTATGCCTTTTAAATTTTTAAAAGTTTAACTTTTGTTAACACTTTTGTAATTCCTATAGATATTTGCCATGAAACTTTAATAATGGATTAATTAATTATAAAAGCAAGATCTAAGTCTTTTCTTCTCTTATGACTTTAAAAATTTGACCTTAGAAGCCATCTTATTGAATGTATGGATATTGTGTGTGTGTGTGTGTGTGTGTGTGTGTGTGTGTGCGCGCGCGCGCGCGCGTGTATGAATCACAGACATACTGTGGAATACTAATGTATTTTATTTTGTTTAGTGCATGTTTTCCTGAAAGCTTATATGCATGTTAGATTGCTTAGCAGCTCAATTAAGAAGTGAAAAATGCAGAGGAATTTACAAAAATTATTTGAGCCTTTTCATTTGATCTTTTTGTAAAGGAACATACCTATTCCAAATCATTTTATATTTTTAAAGTAATTTTCAATATACATTGTCTTATTTTATGCCCTCCACATACTGAGAATGGTGTGTGAGGGTGGAACATAGTCAAACGGAGGGCCCTACTCCATTTGACTCATGCGAATGAATTAATTTCCAGGAGTAGAATTTCATCCACTATGTTGTTTGGGTAAATGATATACTTTTAGGAAGCGGGATGACTCTGTCTTGGCCCTAAAATCACACTGGCAGGCTTTCAAGAGCCCCTCTGAATCTTCGGCACCCCCAGAGTGGTGCTACCACCAGGAATATTGCATTTCCTTGGGCTGCTACTTTATGGGTTTCACCCTTCTGGGGTAACTTTGCCCTTCTCTTAAACTGCTCCTTAATAATAGGAAGGTCAGAGTGACTGTGGCTGATTTCAAAGAGCATAGTCTGCATCATTAGCTAACCTGGAATTTCTTTTTCAAATATTAAGAACTAGAAATATGCAGTCATTTAATATTTAAACTAGTTTCTATGAATCAGTTATAGATAAGAGTGAACACTTAATAGCTGACTTGATACATGAAAGGATGGTCATTCTACTGAAAGCAAAATACTGCGAGAGTCAGGTGTTTGAAATCCCTCCAGTCTAGATTACTCAAGAGGAAACAAACAGCAAGATTCAGTATAATTGCTTGTTATTTTGAAGAAGGAAATGTTATGTGTTATTTTTTTTCCCCTAAGGCCTGTGTCCAGGGCAGAATCATTTTGGTGTTTTTATAATTCTTTGAGATGTTTCCAATATTTTAGAACAAAAAAACAAGTGAAATTGACATAAATGTATCTGGACAGTAGAATGTTTCAAAGCTTATCTAAGTAATTGTTCTTCCAGTTTAAAGGTTTGTTTTTATTTGTACCCAAATCCTCGTGATATAATAGTCACAGTAAAATTAATAAACTAATATATGAAAAGGACACACATAAATTTTGGCACAGATTTTGTAAATGTGAAATGTTTATACCTATGTACATATGTGTAAATACATGTGCATGTGTCTCTGTGCATAAGCATGTTTAAGTTTTAGCAGGCATCCCAGTGTCGGGGTGGAGAATCACAGACATACTGTGGAAACAGAGTCTGGGCTCTTCCATTGGTCTGTTTGGGTTTGAGGCTTTACCACGTGTGATAGTGGGGAAGGATGGTTCTGCACCACAGTTTCCTCATCTGTAAACTATAGATAATAATAGAATCTGCTGTTTGGAGGAATAGTGATTATCATTTGAATTAACGGGGGCCGAGAATGTATAACAATGTTTGGCCCATATAAGCACTGAGTGTTATTTACTGTTTTTGTAAATTATTATGAAATATTGGCCACACAGTTTATTCAGGGAGGAAAAAAGAATTACCTTGAAAAAAGGTGACTATTTCAAAAGCCTAAAATATTAGTTAATTGTGCAGATTAAAATCATAAAGTTGTTTCTTTATTATTAAGAGATTATGGTATAAAAAGGGATATGTGTAAATCTTCAATGGTTTATTCATTATAATATACCTTGGATTATCTGTTTTTTTTAGTGTAAAGTTTTCTCTTTTGTGGCCAGATAATATATGTTTATGGGATGGTCTCCACTTTGAAACCTGGTAGGCTTAGGGAAATTGGTATCTTTTGTCCATTCTGTTTTAGACTTCAATTTTGTCTAATCAGTGTTTGAAAGAAATGCCACTTGTTAGACTTCCTTCCAAGAAAAACACTGGGTGTTTCAGGAAGTGGTCCTAGTGAGTCAGAGGATAATACTTTTTCCTCTGAGTCAGTTCTGAACCTCCTTGATATAAATAGGCGTACTTTCACCAAAGTTCTGCTTTTCCGATCAGATGTTAAAAATCATAATTGATACATGATCACACCAACAGCAGTACTTAAATTGGTATTTCAACTCAATTAATACTGAGGGGGGTCTTATCTAATTGGAACTGTAGAAATTCTGCTAAGTTAATTTTTAAAATATTTAAAAATTAAATGTTGTACTTCTGAATTAGTTTCTATTTCGCAACAGTTTTGCTTCAGATAAGAGTCATTTGTGTCACGTGGTCATTTGTGTCCATTTTGGAGGACATTTATATTGATAGTAATGTTCCACTTTGGTCAATAAAATTCTATGAACTTTCTTTAGCACACACATATAAAACTATAGTACAAATTTAGCACAGGATTTATTTTGCAAAACACTGTGCTAGTTTGCCAAATTTTGGAGCTGTGTCAGAGATACAAAGGACTAAATCAGAGTGGTTCTTCATAGCCACACTAAAAAACACGAAACACGATAAATAATTGGCAAAGGACTAGAAGTTATTAATGTTGAGCTGGTCAGGAAGGACTTTAAAAACAGTGTAGAAATTGAGGAATTGATAGATGTAACATATAAAACTGCTAGTACGAAGGATGTTTAGGGTAAGAGTAGAGACCTGCAGGTCAGTCAAAAAGGAACTGATAGATATAGGTGTAGACAATGTATCTTAACTGATCTACGTGTGATTTTGCATATAATCCAGCTAACAATCTTCTCATTTTTACAGATGAGTAAACAGGGCCTTAGAGAAGATATGATCTGTCTAAAGTCACAGGGAGATGGTAGAGTCAGGAGTTACGTTCAAGGCTGCCTATCTTCACAACATGTTCCTTTTATTATGACACAATTCCACAATGAAAGTATTGGGATATACTCAGTAAGTTTTTATTGTTTCCAGTAGCTCTGAAAAAAAACATCCACAAAGCATTTTCCTTCTTGGCAGAAATATTGACTTTTTTAGGGCTAAGGAAGTTGTCTTTGGGTGGTAGGAAATTGCCTTATGGGCAAGTTTGCTCACCCCTGCTCTTAGGGAGCAGCAAGTAGGACTGTGTTTTTTCTAAGAGCACATTATTGTCATGGAGCCTCTGTAAGGTTCTCAAGGTCAGTAGATATGTTTGGGGATAATTTGTGGGTAGTGGTGATCCGAGCTGTGAATCTTTTGCCCACTTATATTAGTAGACTGATAGCTGGTCATTTTTCTTTCTTTCTTTTTTTTTAATCGTAAGGATTGAGCTTTGGTTGGAGTCTGACTTTTTGCCTTGGCGCCTACAGCCATTACAAGAGTATGCCCTTTTGTTTCACCCGATTTCCCTCACAGCAGGGAAGCAGCCATGTGGCTCTGGGCGAAATTGGCCTTCCTTGAAGTGAGAACAGTGGCAGTTGAGATCAAGTGCCGCTCTTGTAAATACTGAGTCTCATGTCAGATACAATTCAAACACCTGTTTCCTGGAGACATTTTTGGTTTAGCATCCCGGAATGAAATCGCTTCAGTTCCTGGGAGAGCAGGGAAATTGATTGTGTCTTCCCAGCTAACTGGAGTGAACTACTGTGCTGCCATGTGCTATTCCCAGGGATTTTTAGCAGCTAAGTGGTAAAAAAAGAAAGTATGAAACTCCTCATGTTGTCACATGCTTTATTTGTAGGCAGGTTTGGAGTTTATGAGGGTAACTTCCAGTCATCAAAGGTACTTAACACGTAAAGCGCCCAGCCGGTTTTGTCTTCCGGACGGAAAGTATAGTGTCAGTCACTGGTGACTGGGCGCTTAACATGTTAAATAACTCTCCCTCCCCACAAATGACAAGATAGGGCACTTTTCTACTGTGTTCTGTTCTGTCAGGTGGCCTGCATGGGGGAATGTATCTGACAGGAAGCAGGTCACTGAGCTAATACACTGGCCTTTGTCACTGATGTCACTGAGCGAATGCACCAGGGCTTCAGAGCTGCAAAGACCTCTTGGAGAGACCCTGGTTTCCAGCCTAATCAGTACTGATGGGGGACCTACTAGTTTAAGTGACCTGTCCAAGGCACAGAGTTAGAAATAGTCCTGGCAAAGCAAGGACTAGTATTGACTTCAGCATGAAGTGTTCTTTCTAAATCCACGCAAACCTAAATCAAGTTGACATCTAACAGGGGTGGGCAAACTTTTTGACTCCAGGGTCACAATGGGTTCTTAAACTGGACCGGAGGGCTGGAACAAAAGCATGGATGGAGTGTTTGTGTGAACTAATATAAATTCAAAGTAAAGGAGCAGAGGGGAGAGCAAGAGAACCCTCCGCTCTTTTGGCTCCGCGGGCTGGATAGAACAGCCGAATGGGCCGGATCCGGCCCACGGGCCGTAGTTTGCCCATGGCTGCAATAGATGTTCTGCTCTCACATTGATGGAATGATATTTTCTCAACTCACACAGAGAGTGGATGGGTGCTGGTAGGACTGCTGCTCACCATCAGAGAGTGTCGGGGCAGAATTGGAGAGGTGAGAAGATAGGATTAGAAGAGGATTTCATTTTCCACTCCATTTGGGGAAAATGTGGAAGATAGCTGGTAATAAGAGAAGTCAAAATGGAAGGCAGGAGAAAGGGAGACGTCTGTTTTACAAAGTGAATGGCAGTGACTTGGAGAGACTTTTGGGGCGTAGGGTTGACTCTTTTCCCTAAGTGGCTCTTGTTAGAAGTTAGTGATATTAAGTATTTTCAGTTTTTAACTCTTTAGTTAACGTATTTCATACTAAATTTTCTTGCTTTTAGAACATTGTTTCATTCTGTCTTAAGAAGATTTGAAATAAACATCTTAATTTGCTCAAAGTAAAAAATAATACTTTTTTTTTATCCGTTAAATAACTATTTATTGACAACTTCATTTTTAGCTCTTTGACATTGGGCATGTTATTAAACTCTGTACCTAGCTTAACTCATCAGTAAAGTGAGGATAATGGTTTCTACCTCATAAAGTTGTTGTGACAATTAAAAGAAAATAAATAAATGTAAAGCACTTAGAATAGCACCTGGCACGGCACATAGTGTTATTGAAATGTGAGCTGCTACTGCTTGCTGCTGTTCCTCTTATCTTTCCTCCTGTCACTACTATTAGCAATCGAGGTAGTAGGTTAGTTTTCTGAGTGCATTGATTATAAAATCAGGTGCCTTAAAATGGGAACAGTGGTGCCCTAACCGGTTTGGCTCAGTGGATAGAGCGTGGGCCTGCGGACTGAAGGGTCCCAGGTTCGATTCTGGTCGGGGGCATGTGCTTTGGTTGCGGGCACATCCCCAGTGGGAGGTGTGCAGGAGGCAGCTGATCGATGTTTCTCTCTCATCGATGTTTCTAACTCTCTATCCCTCTCCCTTCCTCTCTGTAAAAAATCAATAAAATATATTTTTAAAAAAATGGGAACAGTGGTTATGCTAGCTGAATCATACCCAGTTCAGTTAATAAAGAGCTGTAATTAAATTTGGGGGCTATGTAGAAATATTAAAATAAACTTGTTCTTATGAGCAATACATTTTTATTAAATCAAATAATGCTTCTGCCCCCAGTTTTCCCTACCTCAGTTTACAGGACGTCTACCCAGGTGCTTAGAGATGGGAACTGTGGGAATGGGAAGAAAGAAATGCAAATGTGGCCTTACCAGCCCTCGTGATAATTCCCTCTTCAAATTTCCTCTTCCCCCTGACCTCAAATATCCTACTTACCCAAACAGATCCATCTTAGCTTCCCAACAAAAATCCACCCAATATGATCCAGGAACATGAAGGTTTCTGGTGATTCTCCCATTCCCTGATTGATCCAAACACTTTTTTTTTTCACTTATTAATTCACTGTAGAGAGTTGTGTTTGCTCTTTTTCAATTCCAGGTGCTCAAGTCCAGGAATATAATTCTTGGCAAAATAAATTTTCTTTTTTGGTGTATAAATTGACACTGGCCCGAAAGTGGGCATGTTACTATAAAAAAAAATCCCATTGCTGCCCAAGTGGAATAGTAGTTCAGTTGTTTTTCTCTCACTTTCCCATTTCTCATCAAATCCAGGTTCTTAAACTTGAAGTGTTGAAAGTTAACATTTTATAGATTTTACTGTCTTTTTTTTTTTTTTTGGTAATTCTTTTTTATTCTCTTTCATTTTATTTCACTTAAATTCAGACCATTACCTGAAATAGGAAAACAAGAACAACATTCTTGTTCAGTTATTTTTGCAACAGAGCACTGTTTTTGTGCATTAGTCTTAAAACATAGAAAGCACTTTGAAAAAATTCATAAATTCTGTTTCAATGGTTTACTAGTTATCTTAGATTTTAAATGAGGAAATCCTGAAATAACATTTTCAGAATGAATCGCTCAGTGTCATACTTTTTAGATGCTAGATTTGCCTCAGTCTGACGTTATGTCCTTACAAATACTATCTTCTCTTCTAAGCAAGTAACAGAAGTTGTAATATTATATTTATTATTTTACTTATTTCATGTTAGTTCTCCCACTAGATTGTAAGCTCCGTGAAGCTAAGAACTATGTCTGTTTTGTTAACTGTACTCTGTATCTAGAGCTATTTTGTTTAGTATTCTAGCCATTAGCTACACGTGGCTATTTACACTTAAATATAAACTAACATAAATTTCACAAAATTAAAATTTCGGTTTCTCAGTGGCACTAGCCACACTTTAGGTGTTCAACACTTGTATAGAACAGTGATGATACAGTAAATTTTCATCATGGAAGGAAGTTATTTTTGACAGTGCTCTAGGTGATGTTCACATAATGCTTACACAGTGAGTACTTGTCAAATGAGTGAACGAGTGAACTAGTACAATTATTGACTTGGGCCAAGTAATATTGAATGAATCTTGATTGAATAATCATCTATAAAGATCATTTTGGCTTTTGATTAATCAGTGTTGACATATTCCCATCCAATTTCAAAATATTGGATTTATCTTTAGTTAAAGGAAAGTATACAGTAGTGCAGCAGTTTTTACCTGGAGTACCACAAGAATTTTTAAAACATGCAATAACTGACTAGTCAGGGACACTGACCTTTTTTCCCTTAGATTGTCATGACAATAGTAACTGTCCAGTGTGAATGAATTAAAATTATATCTACTTTTTTTTTGGTCAGATATGTAAAAAATATAACATTCCTTGGTTTGCTGCAGAATTTCAGTAATTAGTTTGTGTGTGCCATGAGATGAAAAAGGTTAAAAATAGCTACCATAGTAGATAAAAGCACGGCTTGTGGTCAAATCTTAGCTATGATATATAAGTATCGTAGCCAAGTTACCCTCACTTACAACTTTTATAATTCCAAGACTCCTCATTAAAATGGGGATAAATAAGCTCTAACAACTCATAATGTGGTAAGAATTAAGCAAAGTCATGCACATAAAGCGCTGGCATAGAGACTGATACACTGAAATGCTTACTAAATGAGCATTATATTTTTACAATAATGAACACAGATATGTCTAAATTTACCTCAGTTTATGGATGATTTCAGGGTTAAAAAGAACTTTATTGCTATTTTTGAGAACATCCATTGTTATAATTTGGCAGACTTTTTTTTTAAAGGCAGTACTACCCACAATTAAAGCTTATTATACTTACCATCTTTTAAATGTAAAATTTAATTGCCAAATTAAAACATTGGACTTAATTTTTCTCTTCTTTTAATTTTTCTGACTGTGTAAATGTCTATCATCTTAGGAAAAGTTAGTTTCACAGTTGTTTTATAGGCAGCTTGACTTGTAAGACTAATGCACAGATATCTCTGACTTTTGTTTTGGGGTAGCTCAAAAAGAATTTGTTCCCAACTCTATTCATTCAAATGAACTTCTCTTTGGAAAAAATGTTGCATAATGAAAACGAATATTTACCTAAGGATGAGTTTCATTTAGCCACATAACTATTGTGCATTTAAAGCTATGATTTAATTTCCAGAAAAACAATTAAGACATTTTTTATTAGCAATAATACCTGATTTAACTGGGGATATTGCCTCCAAATTAAGTACCTAACTCAGCTGTGCATTTAAAGCTATGATTTAATTTTCAGAAAAACAAAGCATTTTTCATTAATTATAATGCTGGCACTGCTGGAGATATGCCTCACTTTTACACACTATAATGTTTTCTTCTTGGATTTGAAAACAGCATTTGTTGTTACAATAACAACAGGTAATTAAACATTTACCATCAAAATATCAGCTGACTTTATGTAAGGTAAATTTCCTTCATTTTTTTGTGTTACTATCACTCTGGTTATTATGGTGCTTTTATTTTTAGTATAAACTTGTACTCATATCTCAAAGTCCAACTTGACCTCTCAAGTTCATTCAAAAGGTGACTTTTTTTCTCCTGAGTCTCTCTCTCTCTCTCTCTCTCTCTCTCTTTTTTTTAAGTTTCTCAATAAGACTGGTTTTATTTTATTTTATTTTTTTTATAAATCTTTATTGTTCAGATTATTACAGGTGTTCCTCTTTTTTTCCCCCCATAGCTCCCTTCCACCTGATTCCCCACCCCACCCCATGCCCTTACCCCCCGCCACTGTCTTCATCCATAGGTGTAAGATTTTTGTCCAATCTCTTCCCGCACCCCTCACACCCGCTTCCCCCCGAGAATTGTCAGTCCACTCCTTTTTTATGTCCCTGGTTCTATTATATTCATCAGTCCATTCTGTTCATCAGATTTTTTATTCACTTGATTTTTAGATTCACTTGTTGATAGATATGTATTTGTTCATAATTTTTATCTTTACCTTTTTCTTCTTCTTCCTCTTCTTAAAGAATACCCTTCAGCATTTCATATAATCCTGGTTTGGTGGTGATGAACTCCTTTAGCTTTTTCTTGTCTGTGAAGCTCTTTATCTGACCTTCAATTCTGAATGATAGCTTTGCTGGGTAGAGTAATCTTGGTTGTAGGTTCTTGCTGTTCATCACTTTGAATATTTCTTGCCACTCCCTTCTGGCCTGCATAGTTTCTGTTGAGAAATCAGCTGACAGTCGTATGGGTACACCCCTGTAGGTAACTAACTGTTTTTCTCTTGCTGCTTTCAAGATTCTCTCTTTGTCTTTTGCCCTTGGCATTTTAATTATGATGTTCCATTTTCACACTAGCATTTTTAGTACCTTCTGTTAAGAAAACCTGACTAAAATAAAAAATATCATTGAGGAACCCAGCATGAAAAGAGCTGAAAACTGCTGGAGACTACACAATAGTCAAACTAGCGGTGTCGCTTACTGGAAAGAAAATTGGATATAAGCCAGCCAGGTCAGAGTTTAAATCCTGGTTCTAATTCTAGCTTCTTGTGTTACCACTTAGGCAAATGACGGAACTTATTTGAGGCTGTCTTCTAGCTCTATGAAGTAAAGCTAATTACCACCTCAAATTGTTGTTCTCAGGATGGAATGAGGCAAGGTTTACAAAACATCATCTGAAGTGGGGGCTCATTGAACATTGTTTGCTTTCCCCCTTTTTGTTCTCTGTCTGTGATTATATCTGATACAAGAAACAGATAGGACATTACTGTTCAATCATTCAGGGCACTAGATGATTTTTAAGAGTTTCCAAGTAACACACAAATGGCACCTAGGCTCTTTATCTCACTATCTTCATTTATAAAATGAGAATAGTACTTCAAAAATTAATGTGAAGATTAAGATAATGGATAGAAAACATTTACCACAATAACTTGGTACAGGGTAAATGGTCAATAAGTAGCAGCTGTTCTTTTCAAAATTAGCATATTTTATCAAAGCGGCATCATATTAACAATGTTTTGAACTGAGATAGTAGTCATTTTCTATATATAACATCCAAGCAGTGTATGTGTGCTGATGATGTCATCATAGCAACAAGAATTAGAAGGAAATACTGAAGCAGTAGTAATAGGGTATATTTGGCTCTTCTCTGTGTTAGGCCTTTGTGTAAACTCTGTCACAATATTGAACATATAATTAGTGAGAAAGTGTTTCTTTTTAGTTGGTTATTGAATTTTAATAATGAGTATTCTTCTTCAGCTAGTTATTAAACCAACATTCTGGTTTAAACAAAATTCTCCGCCAAATTATGTTCCAACTTACAAACAACCTAAGAATTTTCTCATAATTATAAAAAAGAGGAACTTACATAATTATTTTTAAATGATTACAGTGTATTGATTTAAAGACATAAAATTATTCTCCCTACATTTATATTGGCCTTGAGAAAATATTGTTTCTATATGGCCTAGAAATTATTGCAATACCTTCACAAGTGTTAGCCACTATTATAATTTTTATTATTATTACTATTATAACAGTTTGTTTTTTATTAGTTTTCCAAGTCTATTCATACACAAAAGTTCTTTATTTCTAAGTATTAGGCCAAATGACAGAGGGAAATAGATGGTTACTTCTCTACCGACAGTCATTCTAGAAGACCCTGTAGGAGATACTATGTAATGATTCAGAAGGTTTAAGGCAGATCGTTTGTGTTTTTATGTTTTAAGCACAATCATTAGTAGACAATGTCACAACGTATTGCTTAAAAAATGAATCTCAATGGTCTTTTAGTTAAAGTCTCAAATAATGATAATCACCCCCATCTGTTTTAACTTAGATCAAGAAACATACATTAAATGGAAATCGAAATATATATACTTTGTCAAAGCAAAACAAACAAGTAAACAAAACCTTCAGTAAATAAAAATGTCTGTGACATTTTCTCAGAGAACAAATTATTTTTAAGGACAGCTTAATATACAAAGAGCTACTAGTTGTATGTTAGCCAGATTGGGCAGGTGGTGTTCTAACATCGAGTCACGACTACATACTCATCAGTTTGAAAGTTGATATCAGATGCAAGCAGGAGTAAAGAAAGGGGAGTCTAAATTTTATCAATCTATCTATCTATCTATCATCTATCTATCATCTATCTATCTATCTATCTATCTATCTGGGTCTTAAAACTTTCTAATACAGATTTAACTTGCTGTTTTAGCTTACTATTGTCTCGTTTATTTCTTCTTCAGTGATTTTTATACATTCTGTTTACTTTCCTTTTAAAATTTCAGTGTTTAACATTTTTATTGTGCTTAACTTAGATCTTAAATTGTTTTATTTTTATCCTTGTAATAGCCAAATATTATTATTTTCTGTAGAAGGTAAGAGGAAAATTATAGTAACTATAACTTATAAAAGGTGTTTTCGTAAGGAAATTGATACTCTATTTCAAATCTTTTAGAAGCTATTACGACAGTTTTAGTGTATGTACACTTTTAGCAGAATTAAATAGATAATTTAGTAGAGTTAACTGAGTAGAGTCCTTAAACTTGTCATAATAAAGAAAAACTGTCTCCTTGGCTTTTTAGTTGTCTTAACAGCTAATAAAAATTAAAACACCTTACTTTCCAGTAAGAGTTGATGGTTCTCCTATATATGATTCATATAGGTATAAATTGGATGTCTTCTTAAGGCCTAAAGGAAAACAAACATTTGTAATTATTTTCTTTGCAAGGTGTGTGTTGTAATTGCTATATTTAAATATTTGAAAACCTCTATATTGCTACATGAACATTGTGACAGGTGAAACTATGATTGCTAAATGAAAAAAGTTTCTATGTTTTTAAAATTCAGTTTAGCAAATGAACACTTTCTGTTCCCTTTTATAATGCTCTCTTATTCTGACATATCACTATTTAAAAAACAAAACACAAACCATGTATTATTTGACTGTCATGAAGAATTAAACATGAATAAGATGAGGTACTGTGGCTATCACTTTTCATTAAAGCCAGCCACTGTGGTTTTAAAATACAGACCAGATCAAACTCAGTACAAACCCTGGGGGTTTAATTCTGAATGAACCAGCTTATTTTGAAAGAGTACTTCTTATTTTTAACTTTGGAAGTTAAACTTACATATGCATCTGTCTCATTTGATGTTTCACTAGTCCTGTGAGCTAGGAAGACTGGGAATTATCTCTATTTTACTGATGAGAAAATTGGTACAGGGGTTTAATTGACTTGCGTAGGCTAGTCTGTGCCAGAGATTGTGTCAGAGTTTTAGCCTTTCAACTGTGAATGCCTGTGTCTTCAACAGTAGTTCTAAATTCATAGTGTTATTCCCGTCCTCTGTCCTGGCCAGACTTCTGGAATGATGCGCTCTACCTGGACTCGCTAGGCTTATGAGATCCAACTGTAAAACATTAGGAGTTTTGTAAGCTGCTGTTAAACCATTAATAACTTGAAATGGGCCACGGTGTGAATATTAATACCATGGAAATTAGCAAGCACTACAAATCAGGGTTTCACTTTTCTTCCTGAGAAATGGTTTACCTGTATACCACTGTATCGAAGTATAAGTTGAAGGAAAACAAATAACAAGAAAAACAGAATAGATCAATTTAATATAAATATAATATAATTTTATAAATGCAGTACTTATCTAGGATAGAGGTCAGTATTTCTTTGTTCCTTAATTTAGAAATTTGCTTCTACGCTGCAAATAAATATGGGCAAGACTATCAGGAGAGCTTGAACTAAACTTGAGTGTTTATAAATTCTAACCAGTTTTTAAGATCTAGGTCAAGTTCCAGCCCTCGAAAAAATTATGCAGTCGGTATGACTTTTCCTTCTTCTGAACCTCTAGTGGGTTTCAAATAGAGCCACATACATGGAGACTTATTTACTGTGTGTTTCATATGGATTAATGTATCTCCTTAAGAACACAATAAACTCTGAAGAGTGAGACATGGATTTTCCTTCTTTCTTTCTTTGAATAACTATTTAATGAACACCTATTTTATGCCTGCTGCTATCCTTACTGTTTAGGAAACACCAGTTATCAAACAAAAGTCTATGCCTTTGTGGAGCTTATAATCTAGTGGAGAGTCAGGAATGAAAAATATCATTATAATAAGTACTTGGCAAACTTGTTTATAGTGTAGAGAGTGACTGATGATGGGTTTTCATCTATTCATGGAGGTCAGTAAAAGCTTCCCTGAGGACACTGATTGAACTGGCATCTGAAGAGCGAGAATGAATTAATTTGAAGTTACTAGGTTTTTTAAATATATGAATACAAATATTCAAAATTTATACTAATATTTAAAAAGTTTATCTTTACTTTGTTGAAAGATATCCCCCCCCCCATTGAACCCTTCTAGCCCCACCCACCCTCACCCCAGGCCTTCACCACACTATTGTCCATGGGTTATGCATATCTATAATAATAATCTATAATAATAAAAGTGTATATGCTAATTAGACTGGATGTCCTTCTGGATGACCTTCTGGACCAGGGGTCCTCAAACTTTTTAAACAGGGGGCCAGTTCACTGTCCCTCAGACCGTTGGAGGGCCGGACTATAGTTTAAAAAAACACACTATGAACAAATTCCTATGCGCACTGTGGGCCCGGGACGAGTCAGCTGCTAAGCAGGACAGGCAGCGGCACCTGGCAGGCCAGATAAATGTCCTCGGTGGGCCGCAGTTTGAGGACACCTCTTCTGGACAAAGCCGGGGCTGCAAGGGAAGCCCGGGTCCTGGGTGCCAGCAGCTGGGAGAAGGAAAGCCTATTCTTGCACGAATTTAGTGCATCGGGCCTCTAGTATGCATATAAATTCCACTGTTAATCTCTTCTCACCCATAGACTTTTTATGTGCCTTCCCAATCTGAATCAAGTTCCCTAATCATATGGCCTATATATCATTCTGAATTTTCCCTTTTAAAGGTAACAGCATTTAAAATTTTATATTTATTCATGAAGTGTCTGTTTTTTCCACTAGACCATTGGCCCAAAGCAGGGACTATGTCTGTTCTGTTTACCTTGCTAGTACCTGACACATAGTAGTCACTAGGTAGTTGTTAATGCTCCTACTCCCTTTGCCAGTATCTTATAAGAAAGCTGGATATGTCCTACCTACCTCTCCTTTATCGAGAAGACATAGTAATAGGATGTAGCAAAAAGGATGTGGCCACAGTAGGTTTATAGTTAGTCATATGGAAAATAATACAGTAATTTTTAAATAATAACACAAGAATAAACTTCGTGTTTTGTGTACTCACACTATAAACCTACTTTGTCCTACCCTATATATATGAAAGTCAGGAAAATAAGACAATGTCCAAAATGGTTTAGTGCCACAGAACCCAGGGAATACCAAGTATCCAGGAGTGAATTGAAATAAATCGGGTGTAGCAGGATTGTCTCGGAGAAAAAAAGTAAAGGCCATTGGATTTGACAGTAAGGAAGTTTTACTTATTCATCTTGTTTGAAGAAAATGTGTTCAATTTGTGAAACAGATTAAAAAATTTCTGAAGTTAAACAATCTGGTATTAATTTTTTAAATTGTTTTCTTGTGAAAAGTAAAAGGAATGTTTAAATGAACACATCTTGTAAAAAAGATGTATTCAAGTGTGTATGTATAAGATATTGTCCAATGTGCTATGGATGAAGGAAGAGAAGGGGGGATGAAGAAAAGAAAATTAGATGCAGGGAAAAAGAGTGGAAGGAAATTAACGTGATTGTGAAATGATTATCTTTAAATGATAGGACTCAGGGAGATATTTTTCCCCTTTGCACTTTTATGTATTTTATTCTTTTCTATATTTCTCAAGTTTTTAAATTGAATTAACCTATACTACTTTATAATAAAACAATAAATGGTACAATTTCATGAAGCTGACAATTGATTATGAGTGTGATTTTTTTAATAGCCTAAATCTGCTAATAATTTTAGTATATTAATGTTAAATGTTAATTGGATCTTTGTTCATATGTCCATTTGTACTTCTTGTGCCTGAGCTCCTGAGGGTGGAGATATTTGTGTTTATATTTCCAGCATCACCCTGGCAATGACAGGTATTTGTTGAATGGATAACTTTGAAACTGAGGTGTCATGTTCCTTTTATTGCCTTCAGTCTTTGTACCTTTCATTTTGTAGAACACATGATTGAAAGCCACGATGAATGGTCACATTTCTAATCATCCCAGTGGTTTTGGAATGTATGCATCTCAAATGAAGTAAGTTGGAAAGTTTATATTTAATTTGTTGTTGTTTAAATTTGATTTGTTTTATCTTTTTAATGAAAATATTAGTTTTATTTCTTTATGTAGTTCATTCCTCCTTAACATAATGTCTTTGTGACACTAACATATGTTTGCTGTTTCTGATAAGAAAAGATGCTTAAGTAATATCAACCCCAGGGGTAGTGATTTAATATAAGATGTTTTGTTCTGGTATTTTAAGTTTTATTGCTTCTATAGCTGAGTATATACTCTACTTCAGAGCTTTCAGTTTCTCTGGAGAAATTTATTAATGTTCTTCATAAGATATTGGCATTTGAGGAGATTTAAATGTCATCTAATCCAGTCTACAAAGATATTAACCATTGTGTAAAACAAAAAAATAGATCAGACACACAAAACAATCCTTGTGGCTCCATGTACAACTTGAGATCACCACTCTGACTTAAGTGGCCATTGCCTTACATATTGTGGTAAATATTGTTATTTTATATTGGCCATTGTGGTATATAGTTTGCTCATCATTTTTCAAAACCAGATTATTCACATTGTAAAGAGTTATGCTTCCCCCTTTCTTTCTACAAAGATTATTGCAAATCTCTTTACTTTTGACCAGTAAGAAACACCCCGTATGTCAGCTACCATCTTTTCTTGTACATCAGGGAAAGCTTGGCCACACCCTTGGGTTTTTTTTTCTTTCTGTTTTCTTACAATGAATATCCACTTAATCATGAATTTATAATAATTTCTTCTACTAAAGGACCCTTGTTTCTATCCCTTTCTTCTATTCTTTCTATTTTAGCCCTGTTTATGGCCATTATCTCCTACCTGAATTTTCATAGCATCTTTCTATCCCGTCCCCTTGCCATTATTTTCTGAACTGTCTTAAAAAATTGGATCATGTCACTTCCTTGTGTAAACATATTTACTATACCTAGAAATAAAAATTTAATTATTAAGCCCTCTATTTGCCCTCTCTACTCCTTGAGCTACTCGTCTGTTGAGGCACATCACATTAGATGCATTTTCACAGCTGGAATCATTGAGAGCTTTTTATAACTGGATTACTGCTCAGTATGGCAAACTGAAACTCTTCTAAGAACTTTCAACCTTGGTGAAGCTTCTTGGCTACAGTTTCACCTTGGCATTTGAGAGGAAGCGTGATTTGCACCAGTTTCTATTTCCTGACCACTTAGCAGAACAGGATCCGCCTCATTTTGGCAAATCTAGTTAGCATAAGTTCAGTATGTTTGTTTAAAGCACATGGTGATGATGGTGCATTGGAATTTGTATTGACATTTTTGAATTTTTATGACTGACTTTGAACTTTAACCCAGCACAATGACCATTTTTTTATTACAGTGGCTACGGATCACCACCCACCTTTTCCCAGATGGACAGAGAACAGAGTTCAAAAACAAGTGCAAAGGCTCTTTATGGTATGTTTAGTTATTTGATAATGGGTATAATTCTATTTCTAGCCCCTTATTTTTCTACAAATGAACATTTCAGATTCATAGTTTGAACCCATGCTTTGTTCTGTATTCTTTGGAATGAAGTAGTGATAGATAAGAATTATTTTAAAGAGTTTTTACAGATACTGCCAAAGCTGTGACCTCTGCTGGCTGGCATACAATTTAGAACATTTCAGTGCTTTCTAAGGAGCCTTTGGCATGGCACCAATGCTTTAGGTGGAGTTTCCCACCTAATGGCTTATGATATGCTTGTTGATCTTCATGACTGATCCAGTTATTGCGAGATGACAGTAGACAGAACTCCTTCCTTGTATTCCTTGAACTTTCTGGGTAGTGTTACACTACGACCAGTAGCATTTATATATTTCATTCTGCATTGCAAAACAAGCAGGCTTTCTCCCCGATCCTTCTGTAACTTCCCCTTTTTTTTTTTTTTTAACATAGACTCACATTATAAGTAATGTGTTTTAACTTCAATTATAAAAGGTATTACTGAAAAGCATTTAAGGACTACATATGTTTAGGAAGGCATTAGTTTTTACAGTCTTTATGGCCTTTTAATATTGTACAATAATAAAGAATCAGAATATGATTGTGGTTAATAATGAAGACTCTGGAATCAGACTTCTTGGGTTGAAATCCATTTCTACCATTTATTAGCTGAATGATATTGGGCAAATTATTTTGCCTGTTTGTACCTCATTTTTGTTTATTGATATAATGGGGCTATCTCAGAGGGTTGATCTGAGAATTAAATGAGTTACTACATGTAAAATGCTTAACAATGCCTTGCTAGTAGAAAACATTATATATTTGCTCTTATTATTGACATTATCATTATTATTATCTGGGAACCAACAGCATTTTCTAAATTTGGATTTTTTTTTTTTTTACGTTATCTAGATCTACAATGTCTTTGCTATGATAATGAACAATTCTAAGATTTTGGGATTCTTTTTCTGCCTATATATTTATTCAGTGACTACACTTTAGGACTCAAATTATACATTGAGAAAATGGATTTTATACCATACATGGATACATTTTTCTTCTGGTCATGTCAATCTGATTTGTGTTGGTTTCTGTTTTCTCAAGCACTGTATTGTGACATCCTTCCTGTGGTCTAGTAGTTGTGAATTGTAGATCTAGAGAATATATTCAACAAATACTTACTTAGTGATATATGGTCCCTGACATTTAGGCACATCTAGAGAATGACATGAAGAAACTGGAAAAGGAAAAAACATTTTTTTTATAAGAATAAAGTAATTTCTTCAGTTTCTCATTTCTAGACAGGTATTTAAGTGTTTCTGGCTAGGCCTTGGTCATCATAGTCTCTATTTCTGTGTTCTTTCATTCATTTCAAAGATGAGTAAGAGATGGTCAGGCTTGTACATCATTTTGGTGAGGAGGTAGTCTAGTAAATAAACTCTTATAATAAAGAGCTGACTATCGTAAGCTGACAGTGTATATAATGTGCACTGGGAGTGATCACGTCGTCAGGTGGGATTTTGTGGAAGAGTTGAGCCTTGAAGTGACCTCTAAAAATGAAGTAGCATTCACCAGACATTTGGGAGGCAGGAGGGAGCTGTAAACGTCAGTATAAACTCTTTTAAAACTTAGCGGTATATTCTATGAAGGTAGGCCATATTTACCATATTTACTTAAGGATTCCCCTAAGCTTAGCACTGTGGCTAATGTATAATTTATGCTCAGTAAATGCCTATAGCATGGATGTAATGAATTAGCAAACTGCAAATAATTTGCTGTTAACTGTAGAGTACAAGGTGGTACATTTGTAAATAAGATTGGAAAAATAAACATGGTCCATATTAGGAAGAATTATACTAATGAATTGGATATTGATTACAGGGAATGCCCAGCCATTGAAGTTTTTTAATCAGGGGGGTAAATAGGTCACATTCATCTTGGGTCTCCTTACCTAGTAAGAGTATTGAGGGTAGATTTGGTGCATATGGATAGAAACAGGTGAATCAGACATCTATCTAATAGCCCTAAGACTTTTGTTAAGCAGAAAGAGTATTAATCTTCTCACAACACAAGTCTAAAAGACTGTTTTCAGAGAGCTAAGAAAGGAATAAGGGATAAAAAATTACTTCTCATCTGTAAATTTTAATATTTATGTTGTATTAGCAGGAACTTTATAAAACCATAGATTCAAGGATTGAAAATCTTTAGCTTTTAAGCAGTAAATTTTTATTTTCCCCTTTTTACATGTAAAGCAACATGAAACCTCTTATTAAGGTGAGGTGATTTCTCAAAGTCACATAATTTTAAAAGTCTTGAATGTAAGAAATGACAATTTTTATGTCATGTGATGAAAATGAAGAGTGATAAGGAAAATAGAGGATATAAAGAGAGGGATAGAAAGAAGCAAAATAAAGAAGCATTTATAAGGAAGAAAGAAAACTTACCAATATATTGGGCTTACAGGAAAGAGGGTTTTAAGTTCCTGGAAGTTGCAGATAATGTTTCCTTCTCTTTGTATCAAATACCGACCACTCCTTCCCAACACACTGTACACAAACACAGACACATGCCTTCTCTCTGACAGACTCTCAATAAATGCCTATGGGATGAATGGATAGATTGATGATGGCAGTAGTGAAATGTATGCATGTTTGAACAAATCTTTGCAATAAACAAATTCTAGTTGAAATGTTAACTACATTTAGTTAACATTGGGAGTTCTTGACCTCCTAATCTGCATAGTTTTAACTTTCTTTTTGTAACTAGAAAGTTTGTGAAGGAGAGAGTTGTAACATAGTTTTATTTCGTCAAAATGTATACATTTTCTTAAAAATTTCTCCTTTCACAATTATTAAACTAGTTGAGTAAATCTTTCAAGAATTAATTGGCTTTACTGGATGATCTGTTAACTACTTTGGGATATGAGGAACCTATTTAGTGTACTGGAACATGGGTTTTACACGAAGGGCTGCTGTTTTTTACACACTGACCACAGGCTAGATGCTGTGTCAAGAGTTTCATGTAGCTTGCTTTTTTCATGAAGACACTTTTCAAACCTGACACCATAATGTCAGTGACATGATCAGAGAGGCAGCATGGGTTTTTGGTGCCAAGTGATGGCATGCTACCATAGGGCTGCCATTTTGAGCAAATGACTTAACCTATGGGCCCGGTTTCCTCATCTATAAAGTATAATAATAATAATAATATTGTGATAAGTTAATATGAGAAAATAGAAGTAATGAGCCTATCATAAAGCAGTGGGGATGGGTATAGGAGAGTCACTTTTAGTCCTGAGTCTTCAGATGAATCAAGGCCCTCAAATTTAATACTTTAATACATTTGAATGATGCTATACATCTAATCACAATGATACTCTGATAGGATCGAGAGGTAATTTTCATGTCTGGCCAGTGTGACTCAGTTGTTGAGCATTCTCCCATGCACCTGAAGGTCTCTATTCCAAGTCAGGGCACGTGCCAGGGTTGTGGGCTCAATCCCCAGTAGGGGACGTGCAGGAGGCAGCCAATCAGTGTTTCTCATTGATGTTTCTATTTCTCTCTCCCTTCTCCCTTTCTCTGAAATCAATAAAAAAAATATTAAGAAACATTTTTAAAAAGAGGTACTCTTCGTGATATATTTTTAAGCTTCTGTTCCTCAAATTATTTTATAAACCTATAACTATACTAGAGGCCCGGTGCACGATATTTGTGCACGGGGAGGGGGGGGAAGGGCATGTGTCCCTCTCCAATCTGGGACCCCTTGAGGGATGTCCCAGTAGGATCGGGCCTAAACGGGAAGTCGGACATCCCTCTCACGATCCAGGACTGCTGGCTCCCAACCACTCGCCTGCCTGCCTGCCTGATTGCCCCTAACCACTTCTGCCTGCCAGCCTGATCACCCCCTAACCACTCCCCTGCCAGCCTGATCGATGCCTAACTGCTCCCCTGCTGGCCCGATTGCCCCTAACTGCCCTCCCCTGCTGGCCTGGTCACCCCTAACTGCCCTCCTCTGCAGGCCTGGTCCCCCCCAACTGCTCTCCCCTGCAGGCCTGGGTCCCTCCCAACTGCCTTTCCCTGCCAGCCTGGCCGCCCCTAACTGACCTCCCCTGCAGGCCTGGGTACTCCCCAACTGTCCTCTCCTGCAGGCCTGGTTCCCCCCAAGTGCCCTCCTCTGCCGGCCCGGTCATCCCTAACTGCCCTCCCCTGCCGGCCATCTTGTGGCGGCCATCTTGTGTCCACATGGGGGTGGCCATCTTGTGTGTTGGAGTGATGGTCAATTTGCATATTACTCTTTTATTAGATAGGATTGAGTAACACAATTATGACAATAAAATTACTTCCTTTAGTTTTAGAAAAACAGTTAAAATATGCTGCAGTTTTAACAACCCTAATTTGTCATTTCTTCATTATTATACAAGAAATGTCAAAACCAGTATGTGAGAGGCTCTGCATCGCTGACGTCCCTGACAACATAAGGACTTTTTTGCTTTGGAAGATAAAATTAATTTTTTTCTTCTCCACTTCTGATAGTAACATATAATTTGGCTACTGTGATCCAGGAATGAAAATTGTTATATATTTTTTCTGGCTACTCTGTTTGTCGAAGTCTTTAAGCACTAAAACTTAAACGTCGTTTTTATGGGAAATACTTGTAAAATGTACTAAACATTCCTTCCCTTCAGGGTGTGGGCCCTGTGACTCGTCAGTGGCTCAGGGTCATAGACGTGCCCTCTGACTTACGCACTGTGATGTGTGTAAAGGCCACATCCTTACCTTTCCACCAAATGCAGAATCCTTTCACTTCTGAATATTCGGGGCCACTTCTTCCATGTGACTGGGTCCCCGATCTGTCACTTTCCTCTGTTGTTAACTTGCCTGCTGCTAGCATTGCTTCTGATATGCATAAGGTGAGGAACTAGATAGAAACTCCTACTAGTAAATAGATTCTGAGTGAGGAATTGAGTCTTGCGCTTTAAAGCTAAACATTAGAACTTGCAACTTTTAATGTATAGACATTGTGACATGTATGATATTCAGAGGAATTATTTAATGTTCTGAATAACTGAACTTCCTAGAAAAGTAACTTCCCTTTTAATTAGAATTGCTGAATTTGGAAAATGACCATTTACCATAAATAATCTGCTGTTTAAAGTCATACTCATCCTATCTCCAGAAAACTCAAGTCTCACAGAATTACCAGTGAATAATACTTTGTTGTCATTACCAACACTTATAGTAATTTTGAGATTTATGTTGTTGGGAGGCCAGGCAATAATGGATAAATATGAGGGACAGGCATTCTCTTAAGTCTCACTTCACCTCAAGCTTGAACTTTTTTTGTAATATTAGCAAGAAGGAAAATATATTTATGTTTTTCCTGATTATACTCAATTATTATAATTACAATGAGAATTGAGTATAAGTAACCTATGAACTGCACAGTTTTTTTGTGTAATTGACTTGACTACAAACTTCACTGTATTTTTATACAGTGTTTGCCTCACCGTTTTCAGTAAAATTTCTGATTATGTCACTTTAACTAATAGATATCTACCCCACCTGTTTTTCTTTTAGACTGACTTTCTCTTTCTGTCCCTCTCATTCTCCTGAGCTTGGTTTAGAGACAGTCTATTTAATTGTCAGAACTGAAGCCCAGATGACCTCTAACACATTTAAGTGGCACTGAAGAGTTAAAATCCATTTCTCTCTTCTCTATCCTTATTATTTACAACTATACATTTTAATTATCTTACATGGAGAAAATATTTAAATATATTTTAAACAAATTTTTTAAAAAGTTCTTAAGGAGAAAATGGACCAGGATTCTTTATTCCCAGGAAGTTGGGCGCTGGTAGAGTCAACACTCAGCTCACAGAGCGTGCCAGGGCATGTGACTCACAAGGATAGTTGGCAGTTTCCCCCATGTATCTGAACATTTTGAAGCTTCTTTTCTCCTCATGGGATAAGCTCTTTTAACAGTTTGCTGAGCAGGCAAGTAAAATTCTTAAATAATGTAACTTTGTAAATTGACCTTGTTTGTTTCTCACAGCAGTGTCTTGGTTCAGATACTGATTTGTCAGTCAGTGAAGATAGTTGCCCGGATAGTGAGAGCTTGTCCTTGCTACTCGTACTCCTCGCTGACTCCCATTCAGTGCCTCTCCTGGTGGAAATGATACACTAAGATAGCGGCAAAGGAATTCTCCTTCACTGGTGGTTGAGAGTCTTTTAATGCAGTATAATATGAGCTGTAGTTCCTTGTCTTATTTAAAGAGAAAAATACTCAGCAGCTGCTTTTATGTTCATTTTTTCCCTTTTTAATTTCCAAATCCTTACTTTGTAAGCAATTCTTTGTTTTTCCAGAGAAAAATACAGGGCAAAAGGAGGTTTACAGTTGTTCATATGGAAAATAATACAATAATTAATGAATAATATTACAAGAATAAACTTTGTGTTTCACATACAACTGTAAACCTACTTTGCCCCACCCTAACAATACAGCCTAAAGTAATTAGGTCGGAGTACTGAGCACTGCATATTGTTATCATTGTACTAATTGAAAAGTTAAATGAAACCTGATTTTTTAGTAAGACTATTTTATAGAGCAGTTTTAGGTTTCACAGCAAAATTGAGGGAAAGGTACAGAGATTTTTCCATATACGCCCTTGCATATAAATAACCGCCTCCACTTTCAACATTCCCCACCAGAGTGGTACATTTGTTACAGTTGATGATCCTACATTGACATATGTCATAATCATCCAAAGTCCATTGAAAGCTAATTTAATTTTCCTGATCTGGAAGTTGAATATCAATTTTTATTGCAGCATATCAATTCAGTAATGTTAAAATGATATATAAGGAATTTTCATCCTTGGTTACTGAATTCACCCAATTTCATGTCTTTGGGTTTGTATATTCTGGTCCATTGGAAAAAGCTATTGGAAAAACTAGTGAAGCACAACCAGGGGTATTACGATCAAGTGAAATTTATTCCTGGTATTAATTGATTCAGAGAGAGACAGAGACTGAGACTTGCTCTTAGATTGGGGGTTGAGCAGCTTATAACACTAGAAAGCCAAAACTCTGCTGCCAGATTCATTGTTATTATTTAACACACTACTTGACTATGATTTACACTATTAATTTGGAAAGACAACCTTTCAATTTAAAGAGACAAGATATAGTAGCTGAATTGGCATTTGCACTGATTCTGAAGCAGTGGTTTTCCAACCTTGGCTGCACATAAAAATTGCCTGGGCTATTATAAATCCCAGTGCCCAGACTGCACCCCAGACCAGTTTCATTGGAAACACTAGACCGTGGGCCCTCAGCAGTATTTTTTAAAGTTTATTTTAATGCGAAGCCAGGGTTGAGAATCTTTGTTAGAGAAAGTGGTGGATGTCATTGGATTCTTTGAGTTATCATTGACACTTAGTTTAGGATTTTCACACTTTTAAGGCTTTTGGTGAGATATTCAGCTTAGGAGCATAATTACTGTTTACAACTGTACTTCAGAATACAGATGATTCTCATAAAAAAGAAATGTAATTGCCTTTCAAAGCCTTCTTTCAAAATTTCCCATTAAAATGTTAATAGTAACCTTCATTTATTCATTGACTTAAATCATTGAAACTACTTATTTATTTATAAATCTATTTAATGGCATTTCTACATTTTTGGGGTATTTTTCTCATAACACATACATCTTATTTATTGTATGATATCAGAAGGCAGCTTTTGAATTCCTAAAATGGATTCTTAATTTGGAATATTGGAAATAGTACCATATCTTCTAGACAATCAGAATGTTCAGTTAACATCATACTATTTACAAATGGTGCCATGTAGTCAGTTTTCTATTTCTGTAAAGTATGTTTCTGTGAGATTGAGAAACTTTGTGTTAGGAAATTTGGGGAAACAAATTTTACTACTTCATAATGAAAATACTTAATTACAAAAAATACAGTATTTTTACCTTAAACTGTTTGCCTATCATGTAATGAGCATCCTAGGGCTACCATATCATAACCTGATACCATGGCAACCATTGCCATTACTTTTGCTGTGCTTAGGTCACAGCAAAGGAAATAGAACTGCCTTCATGTTCTGAGTCTGCCATACAGGGTTGTCTTTGAAGATGATGAGCCAGTGATTCTGAAATAGTGATTATTTCTAGAAGTTCTTTTCTTAGATATGTCCTTGAGTTACATATTGTATTTCAAAAGTTATAATGTTTTCTCCAACAATTATCCATTTGTTAATATCTCACATTGATTAATCCTTAGCTAACCATCAGAAAAATCATATTTGTTCACTTTTAAAAATATGTAGAATATAGTCATGTAAGTGAAGGTTTATGTTTTGTCTTATCGAAATAGAAAATTTAAGGTGAAACCAGATCTTTCTTTTTGATCACATTACTTTGGTAGGACCAGATGGATCATACTTCTTCAGGTCATCAGCCAAACAAAAAAAGAAAGGTAGCAGATACTGAATTTTGTAGTGTGTGTGTGTTTTTATTAAGTAACTTTAATGCTGCAAAAGCAAAAATAGAATATATTGGAACAATACCACTGATGTAATATAAGGCATATAAATATTTTCATTTCATTTTTAAGGCAAATATAAATGAAGAGATAATTAGTTTTATATGCATTAGGAAACAAGAATTTATTGAAGTTCTTAAATAATTCCACAAGTTACCATTCTGAGTTTGTATATGTGCTTTATATTTTTGTACTTGATTTGCTTTTATGTTTAGCAGAACTTTCAACTTCTATTGTAGGAAGAGCTAAAGGTTTCTATAGTAACTGAAATAAACATGTTTATATTTCAAAAAATTTGGTTATTAGGAAAGCTAAGGAGTGTGTGTGTGTGTGTGTGTTAAGTTTAATACTGGAGGAGTCTTGTGGTTTGATCTTGTTTAACCCTTTTGTTTTAAAATAAGGGTGCTGAGCCCCAGAGTTAAGTGTCTTGCCCGAGTTTAGTCCCCTACTTAGTGACAGAGCCAAGTCTAGAATCACAAATCTGGTTCCCATTTAGAGTTGTTTTTGTTACTGTTTTTTAAATCATAGCATTCTGCTTTAGAAGAAATAGCAACTTTGAATTTACAAATAAGCAACTTCCTTGATTGGAAAGTAACAAATGCAAAATATTGCCTCCACATATTTTATATTTTATTTTGGTTTTGCAGCATTTTACAAAAGAAAATTAAAGGTTTATTTGTGTTTTTAAAATAGTTGGTGCATTAACTTTCTACCTGACTTCTTATTTTCTCTAACAGCTTATATCTACAAGTCTGAGTATCACTTTGTGTCTGTAGATGTGTGAAAATTGTTAAAGTTTAATGGCAATCAGTATGATTGGATTATGTTTTGAATCTCCTCTAACACTCTCCATAGTTTGGATATTGTGAAAGGAGATGTTTCTTACAGTGCATATTATTTTAATAGTCTAACTCATATAATACAGTATCTATGACAGTATTTATAGTTCTCTTTTGTTCTCAGTGTACTAACAGATAAAAGTTACAAACCATTTTTCATCCTTTTCCCAAATAGTAGGTCCCTGATCAATAAAACCTTTAGATAAAATACCTTGTGTTTTTACAATCTTAATAATCTTGTTAATCTTTGGGATTGTGAAAATTTATATAGGATCAAATTGTTCATGCATTTCATTTAAACTTTCTGGTAGCTTTTTCAATTAATGTGAAGTATGAGGGTTTTCAGAGATAAAACCCAATGGTGACTTGTCAACTACTGTATTTATATGTGAGATAGACTGGCTTTAGAGATGGCTACAAGATACTGATATATGAACTTCAGCCTTAGTGGGTAAATAACATCTTTTAAACTTCTCTTTCAGAACAAAGGAAGAATTATGCACGTGACAGTATCAGCAGTGTATCAGATATATCCCAATACCGTGTTGAAGTAAGATGCTTTTGACGTTTGCTAAAATTTAGAATGAACCTTTAAGGGTTCTTTCACTATCAATAAAAATTGTGTTTTATTTTATTCCTGTGATGTATTCTATATCGTGTTGACCTTTTTTTTTTTAGATTTTTGGAAAATAGATGTTAAGTGTAAAAGTATTTTGTTAGTCTGGTGTCTGTTTTCATATAGAATAAATTAAAATTGCTACTCATCACTGTCAGCCCAATTTCTGTTAAAGACAGGACAAAGACTTCTATTTTATATTAGATAATTTTCTTAGAATTAAGCCTTTGATAGTTTTATTTTTTTATTTTTTACTCAAGTCATTACTAGATCTACTTAAACAGTGTTTTTAGTTTTTAGTTTTTCCTCTGTTATCTTGGAAGATATTTGCTCTTAATTAGGATCTAGGTGTCCTTTGCATATAATAAAAAATATTTGAGTAGGGAAGTAATTTTATTTTTTTAAGTTGAGAAAACATTGGTTAATAATATAAGTTTCAGGTGTACAGCATTATAATCTGACATCTGTATACACTACATCAGACTCACCACCAAAGTCTAGCTTCCCTTTGGCACCGTGCATTTCACCCTCCTCCCACCCCCTGGCCTCTGGTAACCACCAATCTGTTGTCCGTTTTGTTTTGTTTGTTTCTTTTTTGTTCTTCAAGTGAGTGAAGTCATACCATTTTTTCTCTTTCTGGCTGATTAATTTCACTGAGTCCAATACCCTCAAGGTCCATCCATGATGTCGCAATGGCAATATTTCAACTTCTTTTATGGTGAACTAGTATTGGATCGTGCGTGCGTGCGTGCGTGCGTGCGTGCGTGCGTGCGTGTGTGTGTGTGTATGTGTGATGTATATGTATACACACATACATTCTATGTATATCTATATGTATAGGTATATCTCACATCTCCTTTATCCATTCATCTGTCTATGGTCACTGGTTATTTCCATATTTTGACTATTGTAAATTTTGGCTGTAGTAAACATAGGGATACATATATCTTTTTGAATTAGTGTTTTTATAGCTTCAGGTGAATACCCAGAAGTAGAAGATCTAGATCTTATGTGATTCCATTCTTAATTTTGAGGAATCTCCCTACTATTTTACATAGTGGCCACACCAATTTATAATCCCACCGACAGTGTATAAGGGGGGAAGTGATTTTTAAATTGCTCTTATTTTTAATTTTCTGCCTATTTCAACCTTGTTTAATTAAGTGGTTTTAGTAGGATGAAAGTTTGACCATGGTTACAGACTAGCATTGCTGTTGCTGTTCTCAGTTATGCGTGTATAGTTTTCAAGCTGCCATGCAGCTTGCCTGCTGTCCAGCATTCAGATAACAACATGGAATAAAATGGGCTGGGTGATTTTAAGATAATGCTATTTAGTCTGTTTAGAATTTGTTTCTATGATATGTTTATGTAGCTTCACATTGCTCAATATTAAACAGATTTAACTATGTTATGATTCAAGGCATCATTTCCTCTATTCTTCCAAACATGCTTGACTTTATTATCTTAGTAAAATAACCATGAAGTTCTTGAGTAATCCATTTGTCCCTCACCTCTTTGCTAGTTGACTTCAATTAGGTTAACTTTGCTCTCTTTAGGAAAATATGTACTAAGAGACTGTGTGTGTGTTACAAATATTTTTTCTTTTTGCCAATCATAAGCACTTGACTACCTTCGTTCTGGATCGGAAAGATGCTATGATAACTATTGATGATGGAATAAGGAAGCTGAAATTGCTTGATGCCAAAGGTAAAGTGTGGACTCAAGATATGATTCTTCAAGTGGATGACAGAGCTGTGAGCCTGATTGATTTAGAATCAAAGGCAAGTTTGTAATGTTTATACTGTTTTATTTTTAAGAAAATTCTACAAATATTTGTGCTTGCAATTAGGTCAGATTGTTTGCAAATTTGTGTGAAAGTTTGACCAAATAAAATATGTTTGGTAATGATTTTTAAAAAATACTATATGTACATTATTTATGCAAAATCAGTTTTTTAAAGTAGAGTTAGAGGCGTTCTCTTTTTTTTTTCTTTAAATCACAAATGATAAGATGGAAGAAGGGAGGAAAAAATACACAGTCTAAAATAAGGCCCCAGTGGGGCATAATACTTTATGGCATAGATTAATTACATGTTAGGCTGAACTACATGCTGGTAAATGAGTGAATTGTGATGAAAAGATTGCGTGTGTAACAACTTTTCATCAGATCCACAGGAGGCACCTTTTTCACACAAGCACCGGCAGGTAAGAAGCTGGAGCTCTTAAAAGGACTTTTCTGAGCCCTGTCATCTAATGACATTTGAGCTCCTAAGATAAGGAAAATAACTATTGTGATCACATTAGAATATTCTGATCGGAGTGGGAGTAAAATTTGCCCTTTCATCTCACCCATTGTATACTATAGGAGAAGAGCAACTGAGGGCTTCTCTGATCCTCGTGGTTTCAAGTAATTATGGAGAAAGGATATTATTTAGTTTCCTTCAGGAAAGAGAGAACATGTATTATCTTTCTGGTATGGCTTAGACGTTACATTCTATTTTAATGGAACATGCATTTCTTGTTTCAAATTTGCTGGATTTCGGATTAGGATTTAGCATAAATTTATGGTGTGATGTATATCTATGGGCATCCATAAAAAAGGGTTTTTTATGTTCTAGTTATCAGGGATATAGTATTTTATGTAAAAAAATCATGATTTCTCCCATCAATTACATCCTGACACCACTCACAATTTGTGTAAAGCCATTAGTGTCAGTATAATCACCTTAAATATCTCATTAAGTATAGGGTTCTAATTGTGAGCAGAAAGTTCATTTATTTTAAGAAGTGCTGAAATTATTTAATGTGTTGGTATTTTATTTGCGTGATTCTTTAAAGGTTACAGAATATTCACTCTTATACACCAAATACCTTAATCATTTTGCAGAATGTATTTCTTACAGAGATCCTTCTGATCCTGTTTTACATTTTTGGCTGGATTCTATCTATATATGAATTGTTGCATTTGAGATATTCACTGAAAATATACAAATGATATATTATTCTTAGCCTAACATTTATATGTATATATGTGTATATGTATGTATGTATGTATGCATATTTGTACATCTGACTATACAGTGTTCAAGGTAAAAAATATTCTGACATTACATAGTCAGAGGGAAAAGAATACCATGCGAGATGGTGAATTATTTTGGAAAGAGCCCTCAGTTTACTTTTTTTTTCCTGTTAAAGGTATCATCTCTACCTTATAATCTGAGATCAGGAATGCTAAATTCAATATTCTGTTTATTAAGAGCATAGCTGCATTTCTCTACTAAATATCTCCATTTTTGTTGCTCTTTCTCCCACCCATTATCCAGCCCAGCCTGTACCTACTCATCCTCTGTATCTACAAGTGTTTACTAATATTCAGTGTCAATATGATTTGTGCACTGCAAAAATTATTTGTAAATGCCTAGATTTTATATATACAATAGATTTTATATATACAATGAAAAGTAAGGCAAATTCTATTTTTGCTTTATAGAATGAATTGGAGAATTTTCCTTTAAGCACAATCCAGCACTGCCAAGCTGTGATGCACTCCTGTAACTATGACTCAATTCTTGCTCTGGTGTGCAAAGAGCCAACTCAGAACAAGCCGGATCTTCATCTTTTCCAGTGTGATGAGATTAAGGTAAAAGAACCGTGAACTTTCTTTCCTTTTACACAGATGTTCTGGCAGCTTTTGAAGTACTTACTTCAATCAAGTGGCTTGTGGGTACTAGATGTTTAATTTCTTATAATTTTGTAAGGAAAACAAATACCTTAGTGTCTTCCTTAAGGTTCCCAGGTAAATAAATAGGAGATAGAATGGTATTAAAAAAATCAGATGCATTCTATTTATTAAAAAGTGTAGATAATATATTAAATTCTTCATTGAATGACTTGGACTTATAATTAAACATTGATTCTACAGAAATCATGCTTCATGGACAATAAATAATCACACAGTATTGTTTTATTAAACACCAATCACAAAGCATGTATTATTACAAGATGTTTTCCAGGATATTGATTTAAAGTTTCCCATTTAATTGTGTGATTTGAATAATTGCTCAAGATTTGTAATCCCTAGTGGTAATGCGAAAATAGTTGAGCGTAGTTATCAGTAATAACAAACTATATCCTGAAGATTTGTATTTCACAGTGCACTGTAGTTTTCAAACAATTATAATTTGTGATGATCTATTGGACATTAGAAGCTACCCTGAGCCTTAAATATCTTTATTTCATGAGTTGATTTCTCTAAAAGGGAAATCATTTTGGGTTGAGCTGATTGGTACTTTTCCAAAGCAGTGATGTATCACTGTATATTATAAAATATAAGGTAATTTTGATCTTATAAAGAAGTGCTGAGAGATTAGCATAAAGTGACACTTGATCTTTTTTATATTTCTTTGATATTAAAATATAATGACATTGATAAAGTAAGATTGACTGGAAGTAGTGTATTTTGTAATTTTACTCTTATTTCAATTGATGTCGTGGATGACTTTCTAAAAATATTACCTTAAAAGAACTGTGGCATTTAGGTAATTTCTACATGAAATGTTTTATCAGATTTTTGTATAGTGCCTTTGCAAAGTCATAAAGTATATTAAAAATTCTGCAAGGTTGGATTTAAATCAGTAAGTATTAAAGTGACTATTTAGCTCTGAAAATCTAGTGAAAGTTAATTTAAACATTTTAAAAACAGAGGACTAACCTAAAAGACATTTTATATCTGGTGTTTGCCTCGTTGTTCCAGAAGCCCCTCTGGAAACTGAGTTATTGTGTTGACTAATGTTTTTGGATTTCACTTTTGAGAATGAAGGGCTTGCTTTATTTGATAGGGATGTGATATTGATGGGTTTGAAACTATGTACTGAACACTGTGTGTCCTAATTAAAAGCTCAAGTACCACTCTGTAGCTAAATGCATTTACTCACTGGTGCCATGTTCAACATATGAGACTTTTTCCTCTGGCACTCTTGAAAATATTAATACAATGAAATATGATGTGGTTTATTTTATATGGATCACCTTGCAGTGTCACTTTTGAACTTTAAGCTTTCTTTGTTATGGGACTTTTACAGTGTTCCTGCCCACATTTGTAGTAAAATTATTCTTAGAAATCACCCCATATGGGAAGTTCAGGTTTCTAGGCATCTTCAGTTTTAATTTCCCACATAACAGAAAGCCTTTGGCAAGGTGTTTGTAGTGTCTCCCTGAAAGTAGGATGTTCTTATAGAAATAACACTGGACTGCGTTGCTTTAGCACTCTCATTTAACTAGGAATGTGACCTTGACCACACCATCAAAGGAGTATTCCTTAGTTTCCTTAATTATAAAGCAAGGAGAACAGATTAGATAATCTTTAAGTGTCCTTTCAGCTCTATAATTTTATGATTACCTGTGCTTATGGCAAAAGAATATTTTCTATATACATATTTGAGAAAAACATACATAATTATAGAGAACAAGCAGGAACAAAAATAGGAGATGGATACATCCCAGCAAGAGTCTAATACACAATAATAATCATTGGCTATAAATAAACTTCACAATCAAACAAAATAAACTTCTTTGCTGCTAATCTCATACCAATTCCCAAGAAAATGGAATCAAATGTTCTTGTTGGAGAAGTTAATTGTTTGGAGGATGTTAATTTTTACCTGAAAAGATAAAATAAAGTGGTTATCAAAAAGGTACAGCCTAGTATTGGGTTCATCTGTGATTATAGTGGCTTTGCCCTGCACTGAGAGCAGCTCTGCTGGGACAGAGTGATCTGTCCCAGAGGGCGGATGGGTGCCCAGTGGATACTGAGGATGAGAAGGGAAGGAACTCCATACATACGTGTGCTTCTAACACCTTCATTTCTTCTCAGGAAGATATTTACCTAGTTATACTTTGCCTTTTGTTGTTTTTTGTTAGTCCTTACCCAAGCATATTTTTCCATTGATTTTTAGAAAGACTAGAAGAGAGGGGGAGAGATAGAGAAAAGAGAAACATTGATGTGAGACACATTGATTGGTTGCCTCCTGCATGGGGTCCAGACCAGGACTGGGGATGGAGCCTACAACCGAGGTATATGCCCTTGACTGGAATCAAACCTAGGACCCTTCAGTCCACGGACCGACGCTCTATCCACTGAGCCAAAGCAGCTAGGGCTACCTAGTTAGATTTTTAGCATATGATTATACTTTTAGCATAGGCAAATTCTTTTTCTATTTGCCATTATGCAAGGATAGCTGTTTTTAAACTAAAGGAATCAATATTTAAAAAATTTAAACACTTTTAAAATTCCTTTAGTTTTTAACTCTTGTCATTGTAAAGTTCACCATCAAAAGGAAGCGTGTGCTTTGAAAGCAGATTTAAAAAAAAACACCCACTTTTATTTTGTATCAAGATGCTCATTGATTCAGACAGAGAACATAACCTCTTTTTCTGTTTTAACCTGCATATCAAGACAAGAACATCTAAAACCTCTGAGGTAACTTGTCTTTCATCGCAGGCAAACCTAATTACTGAAGATATTGAAAGTGCAATCAGCGACAGCAAAGGAGGGAAGCAGAAGAGGCGGCCTGATGCCCTGAGGTAAAAACAGTAACAGGAATTAAGGGTTAGAATTGATTTGTCTTAAGTCTTTTTTTCTCTAAAGATTTATAAGAATTACTTTCAATGAAGGTATAGTTTACAGATTACAACCTGTAATCTCAACCCCTTTGCCTCCAGGTTTGTTGGCATGTGAGCAGTTTCTGTCTATGTTCCCCGTCTGTCTCTGATGTGGCTTCTGCCACCTGTGCTGTCTTAGAGCCATGAAAGATGAGTGGCATTTCGGGGAAGGTGGCTCCAGGGAGTCCAAATAGACGTTAGGACTACGGTTAGTCCACAGCCTTTCCAAATCACAGGGGACCCGGAAAAGGTTAAACCTAGTTTTCAGCTGAATTTTAAAAAGTTGAACCTAGTTTTCTGCTGAATTTAATTTTTTTTTATTTTTTATACATTTACAAATATATGTAATAAGGAAAAGTTAGGAAATCCTTACTGTTCTGCTGCTTGACATAGTCTTCTTGAGGTTAGAGAACTAAGACCATCCACTGAGAGAATTGATGTCATAGAAATAGAGTTGGTAAAAATTCAATTTGTTTTCATTGTTTTTAGGATGATTTCCAAGGCAGACCCTGGTATACCGCCTCCGCCCAGAGCTCCTGCCCCTGTGCCCCCTGGGACTGTTACCCAGGTGGATGTTAGAAGTCGGGTGGCAGCCTGGTCTGCCTGGGCAGCTGACCAAGGGGACTGTGAGTATTTCTAGGAATTGATACTTAATGAACATTTACATGGGGTTGTGACGTAATTCTTGCTTTCAAAATCTGATGTTAATTTATGAGCTGAAGCTTGAGATTAGTTTTAAAAATTTAAATCTTAGATAAAGGAATGTTAAGCTTGAACACTATAAGATTATTGTATATGAGAATTCAGACCAATCATTTAATAAATAAGGTGTTAGGATTAGAGTATTTTTTAATGCAATCAAAGGTGGGAAGTTTGACTCTACTAACAATTAAAAGGATGGTAATAGAACATATGCCAAACAAGAGACTGGGAGGTTTTTTTATTTTATTTTTTAATATGTTTTTATTAATTTTAGAGAGAGGAAGAGAGAGGGAGAGATAGGAACATCAATGATGAGAGAGAATCATTCATCAGCTGCTTCCTGCAAGCCCCCTACTGGGGATTGAGCCTGAAACCCGGGCATGTGCCTTACCAGGAATCAAACCCTGACCTCCTTGGTTCATGGGTGGACACTCAAACACTGAGCCACACTGGCTGGGCTGTGAGGTTTTTTTAAAATTTAAGATTATACTTCAAATTCTTTCCATTATTATTATTTTACCACTGTTTTCTTTTGGACAAATTAGTTGTGGTTACATGGAAAGGATGTCAGGACAGGGGAAGACAGTGGAAAAGAGATAAAAGGCATCTCCCATCTGCCTAACCTTGTCAAAAGGACCATTTGAACTTGACAGTCGTTTTGTAAAGACAAATAATCATAAGCATAGAACTTAGTGTAACTTTTTATATGTGAGAATCTTTTATCAAATCTGAAATTGTTATGACTAGAAAATGCCTTAAAACGTGCTTGGTCCAATCTCTTTATTTTAAGGGTGAATAAATGGTGAGCTAGCAAGTTTAAATTTGGTGAGGACTAGAGCCTCATTCTTTTGCCTCCTAGTTCAATGCAACTTCTTAAATCACTTATCTTCTATTGAATGAAGCATTATTTGTAGAGTTTATCCAAACAGTAGAACTTGATTGCCAAAATGAGTGACATTATACTGTACTTTGAGTCTGGTGAGTCAGATGTGGGAGCAAGATGGATCTACCTGTGTGACGGACAGTTTATCTGCTTGTGCTTCAACCTCACTTATGGATACTATTATATATATAAAAGCCTACGCGACTGAATGACCGGTCGACCAGTCACTATGACGTGCATTGACCACCAGGGGACAGACGCTCAATGCAGGAGCTTCCCCTTGGTGGTCAGTGCGCTCCCACCACCAACCTCCTGCAGTACCTCTTCCCCAGCTGGCCAGCCCTGATAGGCCCCCATCGCTGGCCAGGCCGAGGGACCCTACCCTTGCACGAATTTGTGCACCGGGCCTCTAGTGGGGTTAATAATAACTCATGGGTTGCTGTGAGTCTAATAGCAAATAATGTCAATAGCAGTATCCCGTTTGGTATAGTAAGCATAATTTGTGGTGGTTCTCTTTTTTATCAAGTTGAGATCATTTTATTTTCTGAAATGCTTTTCACTTTATTTAGATTTCTCTTATCCTTAAAGTCATTTTAAGAGGTTTACACATAATCCCATCTACCAAATAGATGAAAGAAAGAAATCTTCGAAGCATCCATTTTTCAAAAATAAAGTAACAGAATTATTGCTTATTTTAACTTTATAACAGTTTCTGTTTTTAGGAATTACATAAACTTCTATTAATTCATTTTTGTCTGTAAGACTTTGTGCATAAAAAACTAGTTAGGATGCCCAGCTGGCGTGGCGCTGTGGTTGAGTGTCAGCCTACGAACCAGGAGGTTATGGTTCGATTCCCGGTCAGGGCACATGCCCTGGCTGCAGGCTCGATCCCCAGGGTGGGGCATGCAGGAGGCAGCTGATCAATGATTCTTTCTCATCATTGATGTTTCTCTCTTTCTCTCCCTCTCCCTTCTTCTCTGAAATCAATAAAAAAATATATATTAAAAAAAAAAAAACTAGTTAGGAGTTTATAGTGTTTTCTACTTTTTGTGTATTTATGATATTTTGGTTGTTGCTATTGTTTTCATGGAAGAATAAACCTGCAAAAACATCTGTAAAACCTAATTTATAACAAAAAGAAAATTTAACCGCAGGAGTTCCTAGGCTCATTAGATTTTGTCTAAATTACTGTATGCAACCTCATCTATATAAGATCAGGTTTACAGAACGAATTTACTATTAGGCTAAGCAGAACACAATACTTATGTGAGTTTCTGTTTGGATTCAGGCCAGTTTTTTGTTTTTTTTTTTAAATATATTTTTATTGATTTCAGAGAGGAAAGGAGAGGGAGAGATAGAAGCATCAATGATGAGGATCATTGATTGGCTGCTTCCTGCACGCCCCCTGCTGGGGATCGAGCCGTAACTCAGGCATGTGCCCTTGATGGGAATTGAACCTCGACCTCCTGGTTCATAGGTCGACGCTCAACCACTGAGCAATACCAGCCAGTTTTTAGTTGGAAAGACCCCCAAAAGGAGTATCTTTCTGTTCCCTCTGAAGGCTCTGGTTGACTCAGTTTGAAAAATTCCTTTGAATCCTTGAGGTAGCTCTACCCCTGACTGCCAGAAGTAATCTCTGTAGAACAGAGAGACAGTGGCATTGGGGTTGCCACAGACCCTGAAAAAGTCTGAGAAATACTACATCTCCCCCTTACCTCAGCCTCCCATCTCACCTATCTGGAGTTCCTCATAGCTTTATTTCAAGTACAATGTGCTGCTTTCTGTAGTATATACTACAGGAAGATAGTAGCTACCCACAGGTAAAATAGCAGTTCACTGGCAAGATTTTATACATATAAGTTCTCATTATCTTAAACTACTTAATAGCCACAAAGTATGTTTCATAAGACTAAGGGATTTCTTCTTTCTTTTTTTTTTATGACTATTCCATTTATAGTAAAAGTTAGGCCTAAAAGAGACATAGCAATATTGGATTTTCAATATTTTTTTGTAGTTCTCTATATCAAACATCATGAGTCACAATGATATATCAAGAGTTGTATTTCCATTGGTGATGATACATTTTTCCTGTTTCATCCATACTTTTTTTTTCATTTCCAATACTATGAAATATTTGTACAAGTATCTGAGTCAATGGTAGTTTTAACCTACTCATATCAGGAATGAGTTCATGATAATGATCTTATGATTAACATCATACTTTAGCCAAATGAGCTAACTTAACATTTTGAACGCTCTTAAGAAATTTACTCTTTAATTTGAAATTTTCTATAGGTATTTACACTTTTAAAGCACATAGCTTAAAATTAATGAGCCCAACATTGTGGGTTTTAAGTTTAATGAAAATAATAATTAAAAAAAACCACTTTACTCTCAGAACCCCAAAGCTTATTGAAATCACAATGTTGGAATATATGAAAATTACAAGCTCTGTTGCATTAGAATTAATTGACCATTATTTATGACGTAGGTGCTTAAATGTGGGTTTATATTTTTTGGGTGGGAATTATAGGATGCTGAGTTAGGGTTGGTTTCATAGGCAGCTGACACAGGGAAGAAGGAGACTAGCGGGGAAATTACAAGGTAAATCAACATAAAGGTAGAAAGCAAGTACTTCAACTCTGCCCAAGTGCTTCTGTTGTGGCAAGGATGCCTGTTGTAGATGACGAGCCGAGTTTTGATTTTGTATCTAGCCAATTTTCTAGCCAATGTCTAATTGCCTATATTGGTATTACTTAAGCAACAGGTTGAAAGAGTTTTGATTCTCCTTTCTCTAGTTGAGAAGCTAAGGCAGTATCACGGGCATGAAGAAACACCTGAGATGATGGCGGCCCGAATTGACCGAGATGTGGTAAGGACAGCATCATCTTAGATCACTGCCTTTATTTTAAAAGAGGAGGAATATTTTCGAGGAAAATGAAGTTGATTCAATAAAGACATTTTGTGGAAACTATATTTTCTCTTTCTACTGGTAGTTATGCCCTTTGAATTTTTTTTCTTAACTATTTTTTTTTGCCTTTATGGCAATATTTAACTAGAAGATTTTATACAAATCATTAATTAGTGACAGAAGAACTAACATATTAACTAGCTTACAAAGGAATTTAAATGGAATGATCCAATTTGAGGTCCTTTTGTTTTTTCATAGTTTGTAATTCATAATTGAAGTATTTTTAATATGTCTTACTATCCTTTATTGAAAATATTTTATAATGCCTGAAAGATAAAAGTTAAATGGCATTTTAAGAGTAGATATGTCAATATTAATTTCTTATAAAAGATAAGGCTATTTTTATTTCTCCATAATAATTTACTTACAGAATGACAGTGCCCTGTGGTATAATCATAAAATATGATGCCAATATAACTATTTTTTATACTACACTCATGTTCAATTTGGAAACAAACAGAGGAGTTTGATGTTTGGAATTTAATTTTTACATTGCACTATTATTTATTGTACTAAAAAGTTCATTTAATACCAGTTTCTAGTCTTGAATTAGAAGAATGTCAAGTTTCACACAAACTAGAGAAAGTCAACTAAAATTTATACTATATGAGATAATCAAAATTGATTTGATGAGCCCTGAAAGCATAGTTCATTATGAATTTTATTTCACCATGTAGAAACTCTTTAATGTCTAGATTTGTAGATTATCTATATCTTTATTAGGTTATCACAACATTTTATATACCTTTAATTCCATGAAATAATATTCTTGGTGCTCTAATGAGACACTTATTAGAAAAACAAAAATGCTCAGTGTTACAAAATATTTCTTAGAATTATTTTCCCCTAACTTTATGTGGGAGAACACTATGAGAAAATTAGAGTAATTGAAAATAATTAATGTTCTGAATAGATATTGTGAATGCTTTCTTGATGGTATTGAAAATAGAGCAAAATTAAGCTAAGGAAAAATACAAATGTCACACTTTGGCCACAGGCATATTTAGTTCAATCCTTAGAATTAGTGATAAACTTGAAATTTGCATGTAGGAAGTGTTTCTTTCTTTTTAAGAACTTCCCGAATTTTCTTTACTGACTATGTGTAGCCAAGGCAAAAATAGTTTTATATTTAATTCTATATTTTCTAATTTCAGCAAATCTTAAACCATATTTTGGATGACATTGAATTTTTTATCACAAAACTCCAAAAAGCAGCTGAAGCATTTTCTGAGCTTTCTAAAAGGAAGAAAACTAAGAAAGGTAAAAGGAAAGGACCAGGAGGTAAGTTGGATATTCTTTGTCTTCTGAAGTCCAATCAGAATTCCAGTGGTAGGCTGTTTCTGCCCTTGTGAAGAGCTCAGCAAAATTATACTGACAGTGAACCAGGGCCCCTTTTCTGGTTCCGGGAGAGCACCAGAGCTTCAGGCAGAGACGGAGACGAGCCCAGGGAAGAGTCCAGTCTGGTTCCAAGTTGGCTACAGGAAAGAAAGACTCTAGGATACTTTACTTAAATCACAGCCTGGGGTTCAGGTAGTGGCTGTGTGTTTGTAGTTATTATAAAATTAATACCTGTTAAGCAAAGTCATAGCTCTATTCTTCCATATTTGGATTTATTTTATTGTAAATATAGAACCTCATTATTTTGTTAAATAAAAGGATTGACTTTTCTCATTAAAACAGATAAAAATGTCAATGGGTTTGAATTTTTTTTTTAATCACAAAACTCCAAATAGTATATTCAGGTCACATACAAATAACATACAAATAGTTTTTTAGTATGCTGTAGTTTAGCTATTTAAAATGGTGCCAAAATAATATAAAATTATAATTATGGAACAAAATATATAAAAGAATAGCAAATAAATATCCCTTTAATTTCCTGTGACTTCCAGACCTTTCTCTAGCTCATGTCTACATCATAAGCATGAGCGGTAGACTCGTCTTCCAGATGTGTATATCTGGATGTACCTCACCTCTAAACAGGGTGGGCCCAGAAGTAGGTTTACAGTTACTTGTATGGAAAATAAGACAATGATTAATAAATAATAATACAAGAATAATCTCTGTTTCCCATACTGACAACTATAAACCTACTTTTGCCCCACCCTGTATATTCTGAAATTCAGTATTATTATTTCCTGGTGTCTCAAATCACTTAGTGCTCCTGTATTCTTTGAAGGGTATACTATTCTCTTGATCACTGAGATTCAACACCACAGATTCTTCTTTGACTGCATTCTATAGTTGGTAACCAACATCAACTTAATTTTTTCAGTGTTTCTTTTATCCAGTTTTTCCCCTTTTCATTTTCATAAACAGAATGTGCTTCAAGCTGTTACCATTTTTACCCAACTTTCTAAGCAGTTTTCAAATCTCTAGTCTTACTCTATGAGGATAGTTGCCTTAAAGCACTAGGGTAGTCACTTCATTCTCTGCTAAAAAGCATGTTAAGTCCATGTTCTGTTGCTTAAGTCCACCCCTCACTCACCCTGGCAGTCAAGGTCATTCACAATCTAACCTGATCTACTTTTCCATTCTCATGTTTCTTTGCTTTATTGTTTGTTATTACATATACATTCAGTTTCCTTTTTTCCATGTTTTTGCTTATGCTGTCTGGAACAAAACTTTCAAATCCCATCTCCAAAGCTGCTTTCCCCGTGAAACATCTCTTAGGTATACATTTCTCTGCCTCCCAACCAGCTGCAGTGTCTTTCTAATAGCACTTACTTGGTACATCTTTGTTATTTATCTCATCCATGTCTTCTATTACATTTTAAGGCCCTTAAGAGCAGGGCTTATAAGTTAAACATTTTTATAGTCTTCACAAGGACAAGCACAATGACTGCCATTTAGAAGGGCTAAAAGTAAAAGTTTGTGGAATCAAATGAGGATTTGGTGGTCCCTAAAGGTAGAGGAATCCATTTCAAATGTTGGGTTATCTTAATTTGTTATAGTCAGACTATGAGATTTGGTAGGTAACTAGGTAGCATGATACTGGTGTGATCATCAAACTTTACAGACATAAATGTGGTCTTAGAATTTTTTTTTTCATTTTATGTTTTGTTTTTTGTTCTTTTTTTTTACAATTTGCTCTCATCTACTCCTCCTACTTATTTCTTTAGAGGGTGTTTTAACTCTGCGGGCAAAACCTCCACCTCCTGATGAATTTATTGACTGTTTTCAAAAGTTTAAACATGGATTTAACCTTCTAGTAAGTGAAATTTATTTACATATAGTTAAAAGAAATAAAAGAGATCAAAGTCTAGCCAGGATGTTCCTAATTAAATTAAGAGAAAAAATTATTCTTGTAGATTTTTATATGGGTTTTTATTTGCCTTTAATTAGAACAACAGCTTATAAAATATGATCGATCATCTAAGAGACTTTATCAAAAAAGAATGACTCCTTTTTTTAAAAGTAAATTTTCCTAATCTGACTCATCCATGCTAATTAATATACTAAAAATGAATCTAGTAATAAAGAACTCTTCGTCTGGATAATTTTCAGATCTGTCTTTTGGTCAGTTACATCATAGTAATATGTTTGTCTGTTCTCTTAATGTTACAGGCCAAATTGAAGTCCCATATTCAGAACCCCAGTGCTGCAGATTTGGTTCACTTTTTATTTACTCCATTACATATGGTAAGATTTTATAAATTTAAGAAAGTAATCATTCTTAGTATGTTTTTGAACCCCAAGTGTCTGTTAGATTATATAGACAGTTTTTCTTTATTGCCTCATCATCTGTGTAAACATTGAGAATGTCAAATTTGAGAGTTTAAAAGAACCTTAGAAACCATGTATTTCACTTACTTTAGAGCTGAGGAAACTGTCGTCTCTGACAGACCTAGGGGAATGAAAAGAAAAAGATTTATTGGAAACTAGTGTTTCAGTAGATACTAGTGTGATACAAATTACTTGAGCAATATAGAAAATTTTCTCATTGTCACACAATAGGCTAGGCATGAGGAGTCTGGGGCTGTATGGATGGCTTTTCTCCATGATGTTATTCAGAGACCCAGATTCTTTTCATTGAGGTCTTCTATCACCTCAGCTGTATCTGAGTCCATCATTTGTTTTTTTTTGTTTGTTTATTTATTTATTTAACAAATACTAATTGACAGCCTGCTATGTGCTTGGCATTATTAGTAGCTCATAAGGAACAAAACAGACATAAATTTTTATCCTTTCAGAACTTATATTTTAGTATGGAGGAATAAACCATAACCTAAATAAATTCATAACTAATACAGTTCACTAAAAGTAAATGCTATGTGAAAAAATACAGCAGGGAAGGTGAACAGGGAGTGTTTCAGGTGCATGTGTGCGTGCATGTGTGTGTGTGTGTGTGTGCGTGTGTGCGTGCATGCTACAATTTTTGAATAGGGTTGGCTAAGGGAACAACTCACTGAAAAGCCAACAAAGCAAGGAATGAGTCACATGGATTTCTGCAGAAAGAAAATTGCAGGCAGAGAATAGCTAATATAAATGCTATCAGGTGATAATATGCAAATCATGTTCTCGGAATATATTGGTTTTATAATTAGAACAGAGTAAGGGAGGAGGTCAGCAAATTAACAGGCAGACATACGTTGTTGGTCTTTTTAGGTGATTGTAAAACCTTTAACATTTTTGAAGAGTCTTCAGCAGAAAAGGAAAGGATTGCTTTTTCTGAATGATTAGAAATTTGGGGGAAGAAGGGACTGAGATGGCTGTTAAAATAATGCAGACAAGAGATTATGGTGTTTGAACTAGGTAACATCAAAGGTGATGAGAAGAAGTCAGATTTTGGTTATAAATCATGGAAGCAACAAGATCTGCTGGTAGATTAGATGTGCTGTGCAAGACCCAAGAATTTTTAGCCTGACTGGAAAGATGGACTGATTATTAACTGAGTTGGTAAAGACTGGGTGAAATGGGGTTTTGGAGGAAGATAAGGAATTCGGTTTTAGTCATATGAAAATTGAGTTATATACAGATGGAAAAACTTGAACTGATAGTTGAATATTTGAATTTGGAGTTCAGTGGAGAAATTAGGCCTAGAGATATAAATTTGAGGACCGTCTACATAGAGAAGGCATTTGAAGCCAGGAAATTGAATGATGCCACCAAGGGAGTGATTATAAATAAAGAAGACGGACAAGGACTGACGAAGCCAAGGCAGTTTCAGGGTCAACAAATGGGAAAGGCCAGCAAAGAAGACTGAGAAGAAGCAGTAAGTCAGGAGAAGAAACATAAGAATATTGTGGAATTCTAGAAGTCAAAGGAAGAAAATGTTTTCAAGAGTAAGAATTGAGCAATTATGTTAGACTAGAGGCCCGATGCATGAAATTCGTGCAAAAGTAGGCCTCCTCCTCCTCCCCCCCCCCCCCCCCCCGGCTTCCGGCACCAGCTTCCCTCTGGCATCTGGGATCCGGTTTCCCTCCAGCCACCAGCAGGCACCCGGAACCCAGGCTTCCCTTGCAGCCCTGGCTTCGTCCAGAAGGACGTCTGGTCTAATTAGCATATTACACTTGTATTATTATAGATATCTAGAGTGGAAGCTCATTTACCTCCATGTCCTTGTAATAGCAGTACAAAGGCAAAGACAGCTTTGTCTTTAAAGAGTAACTTTGAGCTTAGACAGATAATTTTTGCTATTATCCAGTTGGCCTGAACTTCCTCATGGGGCCGCACCTAACACTAAAGCAATATAGTTTCCATTGAGTGGCTCTGTGTCCATCTAAAAATGCAGAGGCTTCTTCTAGGAGGAAGTGGAGGAGAAGGGACACTAGGGGACAGTTGGCAGTCTTTGGCCTGCACACTATGTTCGTGGTGTGGTGATATGCACATAACACAGTTTTCCCTCGAGAAAACTTCCTTCTCCACATGTATATTTTGAATGAGGTATAATTTTGAAGCTAACAAAATGGTGTATTGGGAACAATTCCCTTTGTGAAGCAGCTGGAATGTTATCCAACAAAAGGTTATACCACTTGTGTAATAGGCCAGGATCCAAGATACACATCTTTATTTTCTAGATTTTTAACACACAGGTGTGCTATTTCCTTATACATTTAATGAAGTGGGCACAGTAATGCACTTCCCTTCCCATTTTATATTTCTCATATTTACGAATAGTATAGCAGCGGGTTTTCCAAGCTGGCTTTATGTACAACGCCTTTGTTCTGCAGGAGAGCTGGCAGAATGAACTGAAATAATATTTAAGGGTGCACAGAGGAAAGTGCTGAAGTTTCAGAAAAGCATGGCAATAGCAAGCAGATGGAGCAATTGGCCTCACGCGTAGACAGATCCTAAGGAAACTGGGCTACAAATCACCCTTTTCTATAATTCCACAAATTCCCCTTTTAGTGGGGAAGACAAATGAGAGAGAAGTGGAAAGAAGGCAGAACCTCTTTTAAAAACTTTCAGGAGGACAGAGATTCCTATTTTGGGGGCTAAGGCAGGAATGTTTAGAGTGACTGTGAGTGATTCACCCTGTCAAAGAGCAAACGATTACTTTGTAGAATGACAGTAGCAATACTAACTGTTAGTGTTGCTTTGTGTACTGCTCCTGTGATTTTTTTGAAGAGTAAGAATAGTAATTATATGAATCAGATACATTTCATTATTTTTAATTTAGACCATATAAAGACTATGGTCATTAAATTCTTAATCTTTATAAAAAATGGAGCAAATTCAGCATTTCTCATAGCTTTTACTTGAATGTTAGGGAAGAAAAGGGGGAAAAAGAGAATCCAAGTCATAAAAAGGAATAAATCTCATTCTTCTTTCACCAAGGGTAACTAGACAAGACCTGACGTAGAATATGAAATGGATATTGCTTTACAGACAGGAAAGTAAGTAACATTATCAGCATGAAGTCAGAACTGGGCAATAAGAGATTAGAAGATGAAAGTCCAAGGCTACGTCAGTAATTTATGAATGCTTCCATATGTTGCTGCTATATATAGAGCATCAGGTTTTTACTTGTCTATTTATAGTTGAATAATTCTTGCTGTATAAGCATTTTTAAAATTAGAAGGCCATTCATATGCAAAGAAACTGATTCTAGCTCACTAACAACATTTGTATTCTTTATTTAACACATTTGATACTATCTCAGTTTGAGTATAAGGAAGTATTGTTCATGATGCAGTTTTGCCACCTCCTCTCATTTATTTCACACTTTCACAGATTATAAGCAGATATTGAGTCATTACACAAAGTAGGAATATAAAATAAAGGGACTAGTTTCCATAACATACAAAATGTAATCTTTCTAATTAGGCTAGGTATCTGAAAACATTAGATATTTTATATATTTTTTTCTCAAAAGTGACTCCTTGTTAATGGTCTTCCCAATCATAATATTTCTGTTACTCCATTTAATGTTCTGCCTATGAAGCCCAGACATTTTATGTGGAGATGGGAAGGAATATTTATTCGGGCCTGACTTATAGCCAGACGAAGTCTAGTGGCTTTAAACCTTGGAGTTTAAACCTGTACCCTCAGTGTCTGTACGCAAGCATATCCACAGCACACATGCGTGCACATGTGCCTATTCACATTCTTGAGAGGGAACTTTGGCCCATAGACTTTTATTTACCTGCTTTAGTTTTATTCCCCCCTCCCTCTGTGAAAACAAATATTTTAATATTCCTCTACTCCTTTACTCTTTACTTTTCCCTCATAGTCATCCTTATGTATTTACTGGAAGTACTTACTATAAGGCTTGGAAATAAATAATGACTGTGCCAGTTGTCAAGGTAGATTTTGTTCTCAGTAAGAGCCCACTTCCCTTATCCTTCATTTTTTTGTTTGTTTGTTCTCATTCATTCCCATAACACTATGTCTGCTGTAATTCAAAATCAGGTAAGTCTTGGTCCAAGTCCTCAAGGGAGCAGAAACTAAAAAATAAGCCATAAGCTATAATGTAATTTTTTACTAATATGCATAAGTGATTTTGGGGACATAGAGGTGCATCAGAGGTACATTGTGGAGTTAAGAAGGGCTTTCCAGAAGAGGTGGTACCTGATGATGGAGGAGGGCCTTCTGGGAGGTTGGGAAGCAGCATATCAAATACACAGAGGTCTGCACAGCACAGCAGGCTCAGAACACCTGGACAACTGGGGAGAAGGCGACTGTTAGTCTGGCACCATTCCAAAGCACATTTCTTCCTTCTTGTGCCACGTCTCTGGGAAGGTGAGATTTCTATAAAAGGGCTCTGGTTTCTGCTCTAGGAGATAATAACTGCCATTCTTTAGCCAGGAAATAGCCCCTGAGAAGTAAATACGGAAGTTTTCAGAGATCCTCTTATCATCACTTTGTTTATCAGGAAGTTACACCTGTTCATTTGTTTGTGCTAGTCATTAAATTATCCATTTCAAGTCAGGACAATTTCCTTGGATTAAATTCTGGGGAAAAATATATAGATTCAGAGTCCCATTTCTCATTCTTTCACTATTCTCTTTAGGTCCTTTTATTTTTGTACATCTTTGTAGGCACAGCCACAGATTGTTAGCTTGAGCATAGTCTTCCTTTCTATAGCCATATTTTTCAAGTTTAGCATAATAGATTTCCAGTGAAGATCATCTTTTTTAAAACAAAACCAAACAAAACAGAAAACACACCAAAAAGCAGAGTTGGTTAAACCATCTGACTTAGAATTCTCTGTAAAGATATTAGTATTTTCCAAGTAAAGTACAGTGATATGCAGAGCCTGTGAAAGCTGTTAAATTATTAACTTTTCATTTTAGATTATTAGTTACCATCAGTCTGAACAGATCATCTGGCAAGCTGTTTTTCATTCAGTAGTGCATTGCACAACATCAAAAGTTAATTTGAGTTTGTAAAAACAGTGCTTTTTTTGGCATGGCTTTTGAAAATATACAAATGTCATCATCGTCTTGCTAAAAAATGATGTATTGTGTTTTTAGGTGGTGCAGGCAACAGGAGGTCCTGAACTAGCCAGTTCAGTACTCAGCCCCCTATTGACTAAAGATACAATTGATTTCTTAAATTATACTGTCAATACAGATGAAAGACAGCTGTGGATGTCATTGGGAGAAACTTGGATGAAAGCCAGGTAAACAAATGAGTTTAGCATCTAATACCTATAATACTTTAAGTATTGTTCTTTGTTTATTGCATGGATCTAACAAGACATTTGTTTAACCTTCTATGTATGAAGACTAAGTGTTACAGATGAAACCCATGAAAGGCTAAAAGTCTGGGGGAGAACATAGAGGTGTATGGAATACAAGGCATGATAAATGCCAGAGTGACTCATAAACTGCTATTGGTTGACAAGATGGAACAGTGAGGAAGAGGATTTAGAGAGGAGGGTAGTTAGTGTTCAAAGAAGAGCTGGCATTTAAAATCAATAGCTAAAACTATTAAGTAGAGAGATGCATGTTTCTATATAGACATACACATACACAAGAGTTTGCTAGTCACTCTTTCATTCACTTTACACAGGTACGTTATTATTCCCATTTTACAGATTAGGAAATTGAGGCATAGAGAGATAAACTAATTTGCCCCAAAGCCACAACTCATATGTGGCAGAGCTGGGATTTGAACCTAGGCAATCTGGCCCTATAGTCAATGTTCATAATTATTTCTCTAAGCTGCCTGTCAGCAGGATGAATAGGATTTCCACAAATACATAGCAGAGAAAGGACCTTCCCAGTAGAGAGAGAAGCTTGAGGGAAGGCATGAAGCAGTAGATTGAAGTATGAATATGTGTTTAACTAGAACATTTAGAAGGCATGAAGCAGTAGATTGAAGTATGAATATGTGTTTAACTAGACTTTGGGTAATGGGGGATTGTGGAGTGTGCTGTGCCAGCACAGCCAAGGGTTCAGCGAAGGATGAAGAAAAGACAGACAAAGAGAATAAGCTGGGTCTAGGTGGATCTTCTGTGCATGACTGAGACCACAGGACAGATCCAGACTGCAAGCCGATGCTTTATTTTATAGTCAGAGGTAAACAAGGTAATTTATAATGTTCTTGTAAGTTTCACTTGTTTTGGCAGCACTCGCTGCACCTCCCACAGCCCATTAGCTACCCAGGAAAGATCTAGGGGAGCAGTCACAAGATCAAGCTTAATTATGCTAAGAGGGCTGTGCCCTGTAAGCTGGGACTTGTTTGTGGCTTTGCCAGCAGGTCCGTCTGAGGCTTAACCCTGTAACTGCTCCCTACAGTGGAGAATGGGGAGGAGGAATGGTGTTAAATGAGGCAAACAGAAATGAGCAGGGCTGGGTTATGAAGCTCTCAGTGCCTTGCTGTGGAGTTGGAGCAAGGCTCTATAGGCTGTGGAGAACCGGTAACTGTGAAGTAGAGTGTGATATAAACACATACGTGTTTTTAGAAAGATCATTCTTGTAGTTGAGTTTAATAAAAACAAGGACAGAAGTAACTAGAGGCAAAGAGGCCCCTTTGGATGATAATGCTGTAGTTCATTATTTTTTAAATTTTTCTATTAAATGTATTGGGGTGATATTGGTTAATAAAATTATATAGGTTTCAGTTGTACAATTCTATAATACATCATCTGTATATTGCATTGTGTGTTTACCACCCAAAGTCAGATCCGGGACTAGAATTGTGTGGAAATGGAAAGGAGGAGGGAGTAATTTTAAGAATTGTATCTTGTCAATAAAGTGCTTGTGGAAAGCAAATCATTAACAATTGCAGTGTTCAAGTTTGCTGAGCAAAGCAAGTTATAAAAATGTTTCTCTTCATTATACATGAATAAGTAATTTTTGCTTTCCTTATTTTTCCAAGTCTTTTTTAAAAATATATTTTTATTGATTCAGAGAAGAAGGGAGAGGGAGCAAGAGATAGAAACATCAATGATGAGAGAGAATCATTGATTGGCTGCCTCTTGCACACCCCCCACTGGGGATTGAGCCTGCAACCAGGCATATGCCCTTGACAGGAATCGAACCTAGGACGCTTCAGTCCGCAGGCTGACGCTCTATCCACTGAGCCAAACCAGCTAGGGCTTTCCAAGTCTTTTTTATTTCTCTCAATACCTAAGGAGGGAGGGAATCACTATGGTCGCTTACAAGCTTGTCTTCCTAATGCTTTTGAAAGGGCTAGCTTAAAAGTAATGGCACTATTTTGTTTTCCTTTTTCTATTGAAACATATAAACCATTCCCAAAATCCAAACCATTTGGACTTTGGCAACTGCTTGTGTTAGGGTATGATTTACACGTTGAATGTTTTACCAAGCAGAAAGCTTTTTAAAAGCACTGCAGTTGTTTTTATATTGAAAATACTAGAGGCCCAGTGCACAGATTCGTGTATGGGGGGTGGTGTCGCTCAGCCTGGTCTGCGCCCTCTCGCAATCTGGGAGCCCTCGGGGAATGTCTGACTGCCGGTTTAGGCCCGATCCCCGCAGGCCGGGCCACCGGACCCCACTGGTGCACGAATCCGTGCACACACTGGGCCTCTAATATTAATATAACACCCTATGTCATACTATGTGTATATCGTATCATGTAAAAACTCATAAAATAGATTTCTTATACCTACTAGATTTATGTACTTTATGATTTTATGATAAGCCTGAACAAGCTATTTTAATTTCTAAGAGTATTAGGGAATGAATACACTGACTTACAAACTCATAAAGATAAAAATAATCATGAAGGTACATAATAATATGAATGCAATGGCTAATTTCATTATAGTAGAAATATAATCTGAAGAATTAAATCAGGTGTGAAAGATAAACAAATTTTAGTAGAAATGAAGCTATAATTTCTGTCCTAGTTATTTTTATGGTTCATGAGTGATTAGGGGCTTGTAGAAATAAGTGTCACTCAAAGTCATTAAAAAATGAATGGATAATGATGGTGATTACAGACTAGTCCTAACTTGATTTTACTTATTAAAATGTAGCTGATACATTTAATTTACAAAATCAGCAATGTTTTATTTTTGGGGACTTCATAACTTAAAAAATCATAAACCTTAAGAACATTCTCTGTGGATTCTCTTTCGAAAAATATATCCAATATCAGGAGGTTTCAGATGATGGGAGGGGAATGAAGGGAAAGATGACAATCTGAAACTACTTAGATACTAGAGAAGTTTATGTTCTAAATACTTAGCACATTTCTAGTTTCATGGTCCTTTCCCAAATTTTCGAAAACATATACCCATGTTTAAAAGTTGAATGAATGGGGATTTGAGGCATGGTGTAAAAACAGGTAATGAAGCAGAATTCAATCTTCCTCTCATTTTATATGTATTAAATATGAGATGAACATGTTTACTTTCCCTTTTTGGTGAAGGGAAAGCAGATTAGGTCTGCACTGTTTTTGTTTTATGCATTTGTGTGTTTTTTTAGCTAGCCTTACTAAAGATAATCTTGAGCATGAATATGTTACTTAATTTTATTTTTTGTACATCTCAATGTCCTTCAACAGAGCAGAGTGGCCAAAAGAACAGTTTATTGCACCCTATGTCCCACGGTTCCGCAGTGGCTGGGAGCCCCCCATGCTGAACTTCATGGGAGCGCCAATGGAACAAGACCTTTATCAGTTGGCTGGCACTGTGGCAAATGTAGCAGAACATCAACACAGACAGGAAGCAAAAAGATATTCCTCAGAGGTAAAGGTTTTTAAACATATCTTTTGCAGAAAATACCATGGTCTGTGCAATTTATTGTAATTCCACTGAGTTCTCTTTTTGTCTGAAGATATTCTAGAATCAGTGATGAAATGTTCTACCCTTATTTACCCCTCCCTCTCTCTCTCACCTCATTGTTGTGACAGTTTCTGTTTCCCTGTGAAGCCCAACAGGAGTTCGTATCATCCCTTCCAGTCTGCCAGCTGCCCCCCAGCCCATCCTGTCGGTGCCCCCTGTCCTGCCAGTACCCCCTCATCCTGCCGGTGCCCCCTATCCTGCCGGTGCCCCCCATCCTGCCAGTGCCCCCCATCCTGCCAGTGCCCTCTCATCCTGCTGGTGCCCCATATCCTGCCGGTGGCTCCCATCCTGCCGGTGCCCCCCATCCTGCCGGTGCGCCCCATCCTGCCGGTGCCCCCCATCCTGCCAGTGCCCCCCATCCTGCCAGTGCCCTCTCATCCTGCTGGTGCCCCATATCCTGCCGGTGGCTCCCATCCTGCCGGTGCCCCCCATCCTGCCGGTGCGCCCCATCCTGCCAGTGCCCCCCATCCTGCCCGTGCCCCCCATCCTGCCATTGCCCTCTCATCCTGCTGGTGCCCCATATCCTGCCGGTGGCTCCCATCCTGCCGGTGCCCCCCATCCTGCCGGTGCCCTCCATCCTGCCGGTGCCCCCTATCCTGCCAGTGGCTCCCATCCTGCCGGTGCCCCTTGTACTGCTGGTGCCCCCCATCCTGCCAGTGGCTCCCATCCTTCCGGTGCCCCCTCATCCTGCTGGTGCCCCCCATCCTGCCAGTGCCCCCCATCCTGCCGGTGACTCCCATCCCTGCCAGTGCCCCCCATCCTGCCGGTGCCCCCGTCATCCTGTCAGTGCTCCCTGAACTCCAGTGATCCCATCTTTTTGAAGTGTGTTCTCTTTCTCCTTATCTGGGAATTGCCCTCTTACCACTGGCGTATTCTTTCTATTTTCCTCTTACATCATCAGGCCCTCAAGACATTTCCCAGAACCCAGGTTCTCTAAGCTCGTCCCAAGCAGGTCTTTCCTGAAAGCCTTAATTCTTTCCTTTCTCCCTTTCTTCTCCCTCCTTTTTTCCTCGCTCCCTCTCTCTCCTTCTCTCCCTCCTTCCTTCTGTTCCCCCCCTCCCTTTTTCTTTTTGCCTAGTTTCAAACCTCTGGGTTCCTATCAGCCTGGCTAGGAGGAAGTCCCAGCTTCAAATGATCATTTATAACACTATTACTTATACCTTCAGGAGGTAATAAAATTTATTGTATCTTTTATATATTTAGTAAGCTACAGAGTACACCTATTTGGGGAGCAAATTAAAAGATTGAAATTGGGTATGTTACCTCTTTATATTCCTTAAAAATGATTTTGCTATGACTCTTATTGTTCTATCAGAAAATAAAATTGAACATTGTATTAAAATACTAGAGGCCTGGTGCACGGATTAAACCGAGTAGGATGACTAGAAGTAAGTAATTAGAGGAATGAAGTCTAGTTTGAAGAAGGTCCTCCTTGAAGTCCTATTCATTTCCTTTATTTAATTTCTTAGATTAATTTTCTTGGACTACTGTGGCTATTTATAATGTGGTAGATATGATATCAATGAATGAATTAACAAACCAGAGTAAACCCTTACTTTTAAAGAGAAAAACTTACGTAGGTTTAATTTCTTAAAATTATTCCCTTAGACAATAACCATATTATAGAAAATTGGTTAAATTCTGAAACTTTAAAAATAAAGCAAACTGCCCTGGCCAGTTTTGCTCAGTGGATAGAGCCTTGGCCTATGGAGTGAAGGGTTCGGGGTTCGATTTCAGTCAAGGGCACGTGCCCAGGTTGTGGGCTTGATTCCCAGTGTGGGGCCTGCAGGAGACAGCCAATCAATGATTCTCTCTTATCATTGATGCTTCTATCTCTCTCTTCCTCTCCCTTCCTCTCTGAAATCAATAAAAAATATTTATATATTAAAAAAAATAAAGCAAACATACTGCTTTAAAAATAATATTTTTCTAATGTAACTTTTTCTTCTGGGTGCATACAAGGGTTTAGGTGGAGTCCATAACTGCCCTTCGCTCCAACTGAGTGATTAAGAAGATGACCTCAGAGCTCTGGGCAGTGGTTGGCAGGCATACATCCCTGTCTGTAATTTCATGGTTCAGACCTCATCACTATGAGGTTTTTTCCTCATAGAGAGCAGAGTTTTTAGAGGAATAAATGTAATCAAACATGAAATCATGTTACACTTGCTGTTGCTATAGTTACAGCTATTTTCAAATTATAGAAATTTCCAGCTTATAGTCTTCATATATTAAATAAGAAAATATATCTACTTTATAATTATGCCTCAGAAATTCACGTTTGTGAGTTCTCTTCTGTGAGTTCTTTTTCAGTTTGTGTATATATTTAAAGAGATGGTAATGTATTTGGGACTTGCAGTGTAAAAGTTACTTCCTCTCACTGAGTAAGTGATTTTAAAAGAATTATTGATAGTCCTTCCTTATAATGCATTATCTCATTTTCCGGTTATAAATGATTTTTCAGAGATTAAAAAAAAAAAAATGAAAGGTACCTGCTAGCATTTCTAGGAAATTTTGTACCCTAAGATTTTGTTGAAAAGCCAAGTACTGGTGATTTAAAAGGCATAAAAAATGTAGTCATTCCCAGAAGAGAGATTTTATTATACTTTATTGCCACGATTATGCATACATTCAGGGCAAGCCTTGGCTGATTCAGGTTTGTTTGGAACCAAAGGCATAGGTGAAGTGGAGTGACAAATGTGGTGGCAGTGCCGCCTTCACTTCCGCTGAGCCAGCGGCAGGTCCACACAATGCTGTGTGGGCATCAGAGTCACTTGGCATCATTTCCTCCTCCTCTGACATTCCCAGTCACTCTCAGGGCCCGGTGATCTCATACTGGTTGCCTCCCTCCGTGGGTGATTCTAACAGTTTCTTGAACTCCTCCCTATATTTATAACAGCCTTCAATAAAAAATTGCCTAATCATCTAATTCCCCTACTCCTTGGGAAATGATAAACTGAATTAAGCTATTTGTTTTTTATTTTTCAGCTTTATTGAGGTATAATTGACAAAAAAATGTAGGATATTTAAAGTATCTTTACATAAAGCATCACTACCATGTTTTAACCCCCATCTAGTTAATTAACACATCAACACATCCATCACCTCACATATTTATTTTTGTTGTTGTTGAGAACATTTAAGTTCGACTCTTTTAGCAAATTTTAATTATATAATACAATGTTATATAGGAATGTAAATTATATAATACATTATATAATTATATAATACAATGTTATATAATTTACATTATAGTCACCATGTTTTACATTAGATCCTCAGGCCTTTCATAGCTGAAAGTTTATACCCTTTCACCAACTTATTTCCCCCAGCCCCTGGCAGCCATTTTTCTACTATTTCTATGAGTTTGACTTTTTTTTTTTTTAAGATTCCACATGTAAGTGATACCATGCAATATTTATCTTTTGCTGTGTGGCTCATTTTTCTTAGCATAATGCCTTCAAGATTCATCCATCCATGTTGTTGCAAATGGTAGAATTTCCTTATATCTCATGGCTGAGTAATATTCCATTGTAACATATATATATCTTATATATTTACATATACGTACCACATCTTCTTTATCTACTCATCTGTTGATGGACGCCGAGGCTGTTACCATATCTTAGCTATTATGAATAATGCTGAAATGTACATCAGGATGCAGATATCTCTTCAAGACCCTAATTTTATTTTCTTCAGTAATATACCTGGTAGTGGGACAGCTGAGTCATATATTAGTTTTATTTTTGATTTTTGAGAAAGCCCCATACTATTTTCCATAATGACTATACCAATTTACATTCCCAACAACAGCACAAGAGTTTCCTTGTCTCTATACCTTTGTCAACATTTTGTTATCGTTTGTCTTTTTTATAATAGCCATCCGAACAGGTCTAAGGTGGTATCTTATGTGGTTTTGACTTAGATTTCCCTGATGATTAGTGATGCTAAGTGCTTTTCATGTACCCGTTGACTATTTGTATGACTTATTTGAGAAAATGTTCAGTTCCTCTGCCCATTTTTTAATTGGATTTTGTTTTTTTGGCTACTGAGTTGTATGAGTTCTTTATGTATTTTGGATATTAACCCCCATCAGATATAGGATTTGCAAATATTTTCTCCCACTTCATAGATTGCCTTTTCACTTTGTTGATGGTTTGCTAAGGTAATTAAATGGTGGAAATTGTTTATTTTTATTTGTGTGTTAAGTGCAGCATCCTGATATAGTTCTTAGGAATAACATGATATGGGTATTTAAATATCAACACTGGACCATGGAGACACACCTCATCTGCTCAGTCTGTGATAAACTCAATCCTATTCTTGCCAACTTTGTCTTTAGAAATAACTGTATTAAACATGTGCCCAGTAATTTTCTAAACCATTCCCAATTTTAAATATTTTACCCCAGGGAGTACATAAACAATTGAAATAGCCAAGGAATCCTAGTGCTTCAGAGTTCTTATGTATCCCCCATACCTCACTGTACAAAATCTTTAGATGAATGTGTTGTTGTTTTTTGTTTGTTTGCTTCTTTGTTTTTCCCCATAATTTTAGAAGCATGCTGCTCAGTGACACCATAGACCTCAGTCTCCTCTTGGTTAGCCCAGTAAGCCCACGTCTGAATTGTGTTAACTGCAAACGGAAGTGACTCTGGCATTGTCTCCTTCTGGACTATTGACTGTTAAGATCAATGTGTTTCTGCCTTTTATGTTCTCCTTAACAGTAAATCTGATAATAGTGCTGCCATTTAAAAAATAATGCAAAATAGTTTCTGTGTACATTTTAAATAATAAGAAAAATGAGAGGGTGGTTTAATGTCAATGCATAGAGTTCAGATGATTTTCATGTGACGATATTTACCTTGCTAGAGTGGTAAAGGACTGCTTCTTAAACATAGAAAGCAAGGGTTAAGGGTCTTGTTGTTGTTTTTAAACCACTTCTATTTTATGTAAGCTGTTAAAGTCTGTCTAATCCTAAAATCACCTAGTACTGAAATTCCTGAGGAAAGAATGTACGGTATAGGCATACCTCATTTTATTGTGCCTCGCTTCATTGCTCTTCACAGATGTGTGTTTTTGTTTGTTTTTTACAAATTGAAGGCCAGACCATTCAGCAGCAAAAATATTACTAGTTGCTTTATTGGGTACTGGCTTTATTGCAGTGGTCTGGAACCAAACCCACAGTATCTCCGAGTTATGCTTGTATTGTTTTTATACCTGGACATTTCCAGAATTAAGATTTAGCCTTTGCTCTAGTTATTTTTCTTATTATAAATAGGTCTTGGACAAAATGTATTTACCCCATTTCATAATTTATTCACTTAATGATTATTAACTTAATGGGCAACACTTGAAAATGAAACTGATCACAGGATAGCAGAGTGTTCTTATTGATTGACGTCAGTGCTCATTCAGTTAATTAATGTTGGTGATTCTTTAATCTCTCCTTCCATGTCTTTCAGCAATCCAGTGTATCAGAGTACCTTCCACCTCCACCTGAGGGGTATGCATTCAATAGCATTTACACAAGAGGGCCCCATCTGGACCAAGGGGACGCTGCTGCTGCTTTTAAGCCAACGCCTAATCGCCATGTAGATAGGTAATACACCACGGGCATCCCTGGGAGAGTTGGGGATGACTGTCTCTGATTTAGTGCAAATAGAGATGCCAGTGTCTGCATTGTTCACTACTGCTTTAAACTGTCCATCTGTCAGTTGCTTGTAAAGTTCCAGCTGTTCCATCAGAGAACTGGCTTTGATGAACAAAACCTCCAGTCCACAATTCTAACGTAGCACAACAGCTTTTGGATGACTTTCTCTTCTTACGATGATGTTTCTGACAAAATATGTGAATTAAGAAGAAAGGATGGCTTTAATGTTCTCACCAGTTTGCACCAGATGGTCTCTAAGGATTTTTCCAGCTCTGTATCTTTTAAAGGGGATAATTTTCATCTTTTCTCTCCAGAAACAAACAAATCTTACTTTATATAGAAATATTTAAACTAAAGATAAACTAAATATTTTAATGGACTCAATGCCGTATTTGCCATTTTACCATTTTATCTTACTATATTCTCCCTTTCCAGTTTTACATTTTATTAATTTCCCCACATTTTCTCTCCTAAAAAATCCTATCTAATAAAAGAGTAATATGCAAATTAACCATCACTCCACTATACCCACAAGCCACGCCCACAAGCCAGTCAGGAGCGAATATGCAAATAAACTCAACCAAGATGGCTATGGCCACAGAGAGCAGGAGGGAGGCTTGGGTTTCCCTGGCGAAGGAGGAAGCCAAGCTTTCTGCCTGCCCTTGCCGGCCTAGGCCTCCACTCAAGGCTACAAAGTTTCAATGATAGAAGATACATAAATCCAAATAGAAATGGCAGCAGCCACAGAGCTGGAAAGAGCAGGAGGCTAGGGTTGCCCCCGGCAATAGAGGAAGCCAAGCTTTCCGCACACCCTGGCCAGCCCAGGCCTCCACTTAAGGCTACAAAGTTTCAATTATAGAAGATACATAAATCCCAACAGAAATGGCTGCCATCACAGAGCAAACAGAAGGCTTGGCTCCGCTCCAGGCTACAAAGTTTCAATTGTAGAAGATAAATAAACCCCAGATACCAGGGCCTCTGCTTGGGTCGCCAGGGGGTGTGGCCGGCCTGCAAAGCACCACAGGCCCCTCACCTAGGCCTCCCCAAGGGAACCCCCACCCTGATCCGGGACACCCTTCAGGGCAAACCAGCTGGCCCCCACCTGTGCACCAGGCCTCTATCCTATCTAATAAAAGAGTAATATGCAGATTGACCATCACTCCAACACAAAGATGGCTGCCCCCATGTGGTCAAAGATCCTGCCCCCATGTGGACATAAGATGGCCACCACAAGATGGCCAGCAGGGGAGGGCAGTTGGGAGGGACCAGGCCTGCAAGGGAGGGCAGTTGTGGGTGATCAGGCCAGCAGGGGAGGGTAGTTGGGGGCGACCAAACCTGCAGGGAAAGGCAGTTGGGAGGGACCGAGGCCTGCAGGGGAGAGCAGTTGGGGGGGACCAGGCCTGCAGGGGAGGGCAGTTAGGGGTGACCAGGCCTGCAGAGGAGGGCAGTTAGGGGCAAACAGGCTGGCAGGGGAGCAGTTAGGCATCAATCAGGCTGGCAGGGGAGTGGTTAGGGGGTGATCAGGCTGGCAGGCAGAAGCGGTTAGGGGCAATCAGGAAGGCAGGCAGGCGAGCAGTTGGGAGCCAGCAGTCCTGGATTGTGAGAGGGATGTCCGACTGCCCGTTTAGGCCCGATCCCTGGTGGGATCGGGCCTAAACGGGCAGTCGGACATCCCTCGGGGGGTCCCAGATTGGAGAGAGTGCAGGCTGGGCTGAGGGACACCCCCCCCCCCGTGCACAAATTTCGTGCACCGGGCCTCTAGTTTAATATAGGAAGAGATGGGAAATTGAGATGGTTAAGCAATAAAGGAATTGGAATAGGTTCACTTTTTCAATCTTGTTTTCCAGCCACTACAAGTGAGGCTGACATAGAGGCCAACCCATATAAAACAATGAAAAGGTGAAATGTTGGTAGCAACGATATGGGAGAATGATCACTCCAATGAAGTGGGGAGAGAGCTTGTTCTCTGCTCTCCTACTTCAAAGCCTCACTCACCACGAGTGTCTTATTTATTTATTTATCCAGTATATGCTTTTCTTAATAGAATCTAAAGAAGGTGAGATTCTGTTGGGAATGATGAGATAGTTAATATTTAACTAAAAGGTGTGAAAATTATACAGGTATTATTCTAATTGAGTGCAAAGAAGAGTCAGCAATGAATAATACATTTTGAAAATGTCAACATGAAATACTTTTTAATTTTAGGTGCAATTTTAGTAGATATACTTGAAAATCACTTGAAGTTTAAAAGTTATTTCATTGAAATTCTTGACTAACTCATTACTCATCCTCATATTTTCTTCTTTCTTTGTTTCTGTCTTAGTTGTCAATAATCAAGAAGTTATTTCAAATTAGTGATTCTTACTTTTTCCTTTTGTTTCATAACTCCAGTAAATTGGGATGGTTTTTCACAGCTAGGTAACCAGAAAACAGTGTCAGTTTTCTCATGAAATTTTATATATCACAGATGATGTAAGGGATATTCTTTTAAAAGTTACTACATATTTTTAACTCATTTAGAGAATACTGTGTTGAATTTCATAAGGTTTATTTTAGTAACCTTTCTGAATAATAAATTTAAATGAAATTTAGTGATGAAAATTTCATGAAGGGGTAGTCAAGTGTATAGATCTTACCAAAACTTAGCCACAGAAAGAATTTTTAAAAAATACATTGGGTAGTGGGTAGACCATATAACTCAGTTGTCTTTATGGAGCCCACCTCGCAGCTGGGCTGTTATAATAGGGGCTGGATAGTTGATAGACGCCTGGGTCATTAATTATCTGTGTTGCTAAGAAAATTTGTCATCATTATTGTAAAAACTGAAAGTTCTCATCTGAAAAGAAATACACAGAAGGTTGGAATTTGTTTTTATAATAATTATTATTCATCTTAAACTCTGTTATATGCCAAGAATGCAGTAAATACCATTTGAAGTATATTCACTGTTCAGTGAAATTACTACGTCATTAGAGAAATCACCTGTTGAATTTACAGCCCTCACCTTTGAAGGATTATAGTTTACTGCCATTCAAAAGCAAGTAGTGTTTTAGAGAAGTCTTGGGTCATTGCTTTCTCCATGTCTACCCTATATTAAATGTATATCTATTATTCCAAATCAGAAACAGAGACCATATCATTTTTACATTCCAGGTCTTTTAGGAAACTTGGTACATCTGAAAAATTAAAAGGTCTGATTTTTCAAATTGATAGCTATGGTCAGTGTATACCCAGGTTTAATCTATAGAAAGTGAGAAACTGAATATTTGTAAATTCTGAAGTACCTTGTAAGTGCATGCTGGCAATTGCTTCTGACACACTTAAGATAGCAAAAACTTAAAGGAGAAATGCAGCCGTTTTCTCTTTAACCTGCTGATTATTGAGTGCACAGTGGCAGAGGTATTTTCCCTGTGTTACGGTATTCAGCTCTGCGTTACCAGTTGTGCTTATTTTCCAGATCGTAGGAGAGAAGAACATGAGGGAGGAAAGATAGAAACTGTTTTTGTAAGTCTGGGAGTGATTGAATCTTTTATCTCACCCCCTCCCCCACTCCCAATGAAATTTTTTTTTTAATATATTTTATTGATTTTTTACAGAGTGGAAGGGAGAGGGATAGAGAGTTAGAAACATCGATGAGAGAGGAACATCGATCAGCTGCCTCCTGCACACTCCCTAGTGGGTATGTGCCTGCAACCAAGGTACATGCCCTTGACCGGAATCGAACCTGGGACCCTTGAGTCCGCAGGCCGACGCTCTATCCACTGAGCCAAACCGGTTAGGGCCCAATGAAATCTTAATAGAATAGGATCATATAACTAGATATAAGGATGGGAAATCCATGGAACACAGTTTAAAATTCTTCTTATTAATAATGTGTAACAATGATTTAGCTATAGTTTCACTTTTTCTCATTTTTTAAATATACCAAGAATAGCCAATAGTTAGCATATCTTACAGCTCATCTTTTTTCTTTGTTCCTGAACTTCTTGTTCTGGAGTCACAATCTAAGAAGAACCATTTACCTATGGGGACAGGATACATTGTGTCCATAGCTATCTGAGGACCTTGGTGGGCAGCAAAAAGAATGGCCACGTTAAGAGGAGAAGGATGACGAGCCATTTTAGTCCCTTTTGCTTTTCATCTTGTAGAGATATGTGAGGAAATGTGGGGATGTAAATGGAGGAGGAGATTAGAGCGTAAAATTAATTCATAGCAGTTAAAGTTATTTTATTATTAAAATGAAAATAATATTAGTTCATTATTGATATATATCAAGGTTTTATTGTATTATATACCAAAGTTTTTTAATTATGTCGTTAAATCTATTAATGGTAAGTTAAAGATGAAAAGAAGTATTTGGTTTATTAAGAAAGTTTTATTTTTTTAAGAATAGATCTCTTAGGTCCTTCCTATTAAAATAAGTTTATAGTAAATTATTTAATTAATTTGGAAGTGTTATTGGTTTGTACTTAATCCATCCCTTCCCTTGAAATTTAGATAACTGGATAAAGCTTTCCTAAAATTGGACAGTCATAATTCTTAAATATATATTTGGTTAATAAATTGAACATATTACTTGAATAGTGAAATAAACATATAATTGAAGTTACTACTATGGAAACTATCTTCAGTCTCCTTTAATTTTATGTAAAGGCTAACATTGATTTTTTTTCCAACTTAAAAAATGTTTTTATTGATTTTTTTTTAATCTAAAAATTTAACATTGATCTTTATCCTAATTCTTTCATGGTAGAAGAAGATAATTAACAAAGCAATATCCACAATGTATATTTAGTGGTTAAGTAATTCAGACTGCCAGTCTAGATTTGGCTTAGTGCCAACTAGCCTTGTGAATTCGCATTACATATTTTTGCCCTAGCCATAGTTTGTTCATTTAATAATAAAAAGTCCAAAGTTTCTTTTAATTTTCATATTCTATCAAATATCATAAAACTAAACTACTGTCAAAATAATTTGTCAGAATGTTTCCTGGTAGGAATTTACTTGCCTTAGTGTTTTACTTCCGTTTTCAGCCTTTAGGAAGAGCTAGCAGAATAATCTTTTTTCTTTCTTTTTATAGAAATTATGATCCACAAGTAACACAACCCAAGAAATATGCCAAATCCAAGTATGACTTTCTGGCAAGGAACAACAGTGAGCTCTCAGTTCAAAAGGATGATATTTTAGAGGTAGTAGTAGCATTTTACCTGTACATACTCTTAGTAAAATGGATTTATTCTATTCCTTTTTGGGTATATACCTAAACCTTTCTCAAAGGAATGCTGAGGTCAAGCAATTATTCTTCAGTATCATTTTATTTTACTAAGGGTAGAGCAAATTAGGTACCTATGGCTTTTTAGGAGGGGAAGTACTTTATCTGTTTGTTACTGGTCAGTTTGTTTCTTTTGGGGGGTCGGGTGGGGGTGGGTTTCTGGGCTTACTTTGCCCTCTTCCTCCTCCTGGGCTTTATTCATTTTAGAATCAAGGCTACTTATCAAGTCACATGTATATGTACCCTAAATTTTAATAAGAGAAAACATTGTCCCTCTTCCTGTCCTAGTACCCTGGCACAAATATACTCAGCACTGAGTGAAGTAAGGGTTGTGGGAATAATCTACCATGACTCCCAGGTCTCTTTTCTGAGTTTATAACTGAGTGTTCATCTTTTTAAATTATAATGTGGGATAAACACAGCAGGTTTTTTTAAAAAAATACACAAGGTTTGCGTAGTTTTCCTTTTTATTCCAAGGATGGAGACAACACGCAGACCTTTCTAACAGAGTTGTCTGAGTTACCTATAAGTACTTCAGATATATTGCAAATACACATTTTTGAAAGGTAATATAGGCCTTAGATAGATTCACGATAGTGGCCCCATACCTGATCTATACTAATAATTGTAATACTTAGTGTAATTCCTAGGAATCATTCATGTTAGAATAACATGTTTATGCTAAGTCAGTTTATTAGAAGTTAAAAAAAGTTTCTTGATCTAGAAGTAAAAATTGAATTTCCTTCATGGATTGGTTTTGGTACAGAATTGATGTCTCTCTTTTCTTGCATAATGACAGATCCTGGATGATAGGAAGCAGTGGTGGAAAGTTCGAAATGCAAGCGGAGAATCTGGATTTGTGCCAAATAACATTTTGGATATTGTGAGACCTACAGAATCTGGATTAGGGCGTGCTGATCCGCCATACACACACACCATACAGGTAATTACGATTTTTGAGCAAAACTTTAACAAATTTTAAAATTTATTACTCTTAAAAAGGATTTAAATATTTTTGTGTGTGTTAATCATTTTGAGCTTTAATTGGTTGTATAATTTTTTTCTAGGGTATTTCGGGGGCAATAGTGAGAGACATAAGGTAGAATTATACATATGTTTTATGGCTCAGATATTTAGGATATTGCTCAAAATGTTTTCCAGTAAATGACTGTTTCTCTGAATGCTATTAATTTTCATTTCTTCAATGTTTTTGACATTTGAAGAAGCGGTATTTCTGCCTGCTCACTCTTACCTTCTATTCAGTGGCTTCCTTTTGTTAGGCGATGGTGCTGAGACGGTGGCTGGAGGATCCAGCAGTTGCTCTGCACCAGCCTTTGCCTTCATTCTCTTCAGTGTTCTGCCACTGGCCAACCTTGAGTTTGCACTTCTCTCCACCTGAGTACTTATTCAAGTTTCCTCTCGATTTTAAGTTTACAATGTCCTTATGCTGTAGGTTGCATGGGTCAGGCTTGCTCTTCTTGTTCATTGAACAATCCTCGAGTCCTATGCCCAGTTCCAGAACTGAAGTGATGCTGGTTAAGGCATTCACCTTCACACCTGGATTCACTTGCTGCTCAAGTATTGGGATGTTTGGTCTGACAGGATCTCTAGAGTCAGATCTGCCAATAGAGCCAGAATAGATGAACTGTCCCATGTATAGCCTCTGAGTCTGGGGTGGCTTCTCTCCCATGTCCCAGGAAGAATTCTTTTAATTTTCAGAATTGTGAACAAAAGATCATATCTGACCACGTAAAAATGCCATAAATTTGAGTAGAAGCTACATAGAATATGCTGTGAAATAGTTAATTTTCATGCCTAGACTTAGTAAAATACAGAAAGTGCAAACTGAGATTGTGCTCATGTGCTGACATGACTATTCATTCAAGCACTTTTGGCTCCTCGTAGCAATTGAGCCTCGAGAGTTCTTGCACTTGTCCAGATCCACTCCTGCCTTAATGGAATCCAAGAATCAGACGTTTAAAAGAAAGAATTAGTGTACAATGTATATATCTTGATAACTTAAAGGGATGGCAATGGAAATTCTGTTTGCTGTGCTTACGTTTTGGCTGGCCTAATGTACATCTGTATTACGTACTTATTTTATGTTCATTATTTGTCATTAGCTGTTGATGCCAAAGAAGGAGTTTGAGTTATTCAAGGTATGGTCTTTTCCATTTCCTGTGGGTTTTTGAAGTGAATTTTCTGACTTGGTTTTACTACCTTTTTCTTTCCTAAATTCTTTCTTTTCTGATTTCGAGGTGTGGTTACTTGACATAATAGAGGCTTCTGTCTGGTTTATAAATGTTAATTATTGATGTTCTTTTCTATAGAGGTTTTGACTGAATTCCTTAAACAGTGTTAAGGAGTATATGCTTGAAATGTATGCCCAAAACAGGGATAGAGTCTACCCCCTTTGAGCTCTAGGGACTGTTTTTAATGTTTAACCCATGATGGGTCACTATTCACAAGGATGTACCTCGTAGCTGTATGTGAGCAGATTCTGAGAGTTTATATTTTAGGTGTTAAAAACAGTTATCCAAGTTTATTTGCATTTGTGTGCATGATTGCTAGACATGGGCAAACTCTGATAAAATATTGCAAACTTGCAAATAATATAAATTCTAAGTATTCCCCCTGCCCCGAGATTTCCTAAGGAGTTTAACTTCTCTTACCTTTTCCTGTTTACTGTTTAGGCCTCTCTTTTTCTTCAGTTTTGATTCCTGACTTGAGCCATAGTTGGCTTTTCTGTTTCAAGGTTGCTTCTGTCTAAAATTGAACCAAAACTATAAATACATATTTTAGGTAAAGAGAGTACTTTGTGAGAACATAAAATCTGTCCCTCCTGTTTTGAACAGAGCCTCATCTTATATTTTTGTCAACTTTGGCACAACCAAGAAGTTTTTTAAGTGCTCACAGGTTTCAGGAGTTTGTTTTGCTACTTTATGTAAATAGAAACTGTGGGGATTGCCTGTTTGGGCTTCTCCCTTTTAAACTTTTTAACACTGTCTGACTGTCTTCTGAAAATTTCTGGATGCAACTCTGAATGTAGAGAAGTATGTAGACATGTGTACAAAAGCTCTCTGTATGTGTTTATGTGGGGGCACGCCCTGGTATTAAAAACAATCTATTTTTTTTTATCACCTCCTAAAAATTTGGGGCTGAGCCCAACAAAACCACCAGAATCTTGTAAAATTTTAATAAGCAAGCTTGACAATCTGCCCTCTGCTATCTGACATAAATACTACTCTAAAAGGATTTCTATTCTGAAAGCCTGGATAACACACACACACACACACACACACACACACACACACACACACACACACACACACACACAAGATTAGAGTAAGATAGAAAAAAAAGAATCCTTGGAAATACATGTCCATCATTCTATATCTCTACAACAGTGCTGCCAGATACCTTTTATCTAAACCAACAAGAAACCTTGCAGCTCACTTCAGATTGACAATAGAGATTTATGTAGATTCCAGTGACCCTAACACCCTTACCCGATAGAACTCCCCTGGATTATAAACATATCAAAAGCAATTCTATGTCCTATTCATCTTCTCATTCATTCACGCCACAGACATTTACTGAATGCCGGCATCTTGCACTTGGATGAAGAGGAAGACAGCCTGGCATTGAGCAGGGCCTCCCTAGAGCCCTGCTATCCCCCTTTGTGCTTGTGTTTTAGGAGCAGTGACCCTCTCTCTCCTCAGACATGGCCCACACACTGTCTCCCATCTCTTCCTTCCAATGATATCAAAATGTTGAAGTGTAAAGAAACTTCTTACAGAAGACATTTTGTATTCCTCACTGTACTGCACTAAGATATCTTATGATTCATTGCTTATGCGTCCTTCATAAGAGAGCAGTGGCTTTATACTCCAAGGGGCGATGCCAGTGACGGTGCACATGCTGTGTGCTGGCATGGTTTAAACACTTCATATATCTAATTTCTAATCCCCATCACAACCTTACAAAATAGGCACATTTAATATTTGAGGAAACTGAGGCGCAGAGAAGTAACTTGCCTACCGCTACATAGCTGTGTGAAGCCAGGATTGGGACCCAGGACTGTGGATTGCTCCGGCAGCCAGGCTCTGATGTACTCAGCTAGTGTGGAAATAGTGCTTAGAAAAGATTGTTATCTCACTTTGTATAGACATTGAGTTTTTTGCTGTTTGAGTGCTTACAGGGGTATTTTCTTAGAATAGCTTCACCGTGAATTATACTGTGATAAAAGTTGATCTGATTAGTCCCCGCATATGCATCATTTTTTTTTTTTTGGATTGCAATTCTTTAATTGTTTTATAATTTACAAAAATAATCCAAATTGTATAATTCACTTAGAATGTAGACATCTTGTAAACGGTGGGAATAAGGGAATTAGATGTAAACTATTTCCATAGAGAATCTACAAGTCACCCAATGTGGGAAGTACGCACAGTCCTGACTCTTATTTTCTTAACCCGTGTTGCCTTCCTGTGAAGGAGTGCATATAAATAAAGGCAGCTCCTGGGGGAAGGACACAAGAGCAACCCTTTACTGTTGTTCACACGCTGGGTTAGAGACTGTCTTCTGATGGCAGGGATGCTGGTACCTGGCACCAGTCGTGAATAGGTGTTGAATTGCCACCTGATGTCCCTGAGAATCAGCCTATTTAATATCCTCACCTTTGGAGTGATTTTTAACAGCTCTGTAAAGACAGCCGTTCCCACCTAATGTGTTTCCCCCATGGCTTGAGCCAAGTTTTGAAAACAAAAGGGAGGGAGGTAATAAAGAATTTATTAAAGATACGGACCATACAAATAGATTGAGTGAAGTCACAGGGAAAAGGAAGTAAGTGCTTATGAGGGATGATGGAGAAATGAAGACAAATGACATATCTTTTGATAGAAATTGTGTTGTAGGGCATTGCAGGGCTTTGCAATATTTTAGCTGTGCAACAGGTGGACACCCAGGGTGCTCTGTCCCCACCTGGAATCTGCTTGCTATATAATGTTTCCCATATTTCTTTGGACTTGATTCCCAGATCTCTTAACTCTGTGACTGTTCATCTGCTAGAGTTACCCTTTTGCCCATACAGATTCTCAAGCTGTATGCCAAGAGCAGAAACCAACCTACCCTCTGTTATTTCTGATATACTCAAAGGTGTCATTAAAGAGGTCTTGCATTTACTATTACTTATTAAGTCTATGTGCTCTATATGATTATTATTACAGATATTCTGACTTTATCAAGCTACACATAATTATAAATGTCTTGTCATTACTGTCCTGTGAATTCAATAGAAATTGTCTTCTCTGTTTCTTAGTAAGAGATATTATGATCCTGTGGGAAAGCCCGACTCTAGGTTTTGGTCGACGAGATTCTAGTCCCGGTTCTGCCCCTAACTAGCAGGTGACCTTAAAGAAGGCGTTTCATGATCTGTGCTCCAATTTGCTCAGCTGTGAAATGGAAGAGGTCAAGTTTCATGATCTCCACAATTCAGTCTAAATAGAAAAGTTTATTTTCTATATCCATGTAAAAATAGCCCTCAAGTAAAAGTGGAGATATTTTCTACTGGTAACTGCTGAACCACTAGCTCTTCTAATTTCATGTTATAAATGTTTTGAATGCTCTTTTTCACGCTCAGTCCAGACATTCAGATACAGCTGGGCACAGTGACCATTTTAGTAAAATGCCTTCATATTCATTCCAGCAGACCAACTGATAATATTCAGTTACTTAAAAACATTTTAAATTACTAGTAAGCTCAGAGCACTCTAGTCATCTGTTAATTAGAGGCATGGCTTTTAGTCAAGGATGGTTACTTTGTATTTTGCCTCATGTGTTGACATTTTCACAAATAAATTCTGTCTATACAGGGGTTGGCAAAAGTAGGCTTACAGTTGTGAGTACATGAAATACAGTTTATTCTTGTATTATTATTTATTAATTATTGTATTCTTTATTTGTAGTACAACTGTAAACCTACCTTTGCCCACCCCTGTGTATAGATATGTATACAAATCACTGCCCAACATGCACATTTACAGAATTATAAAATTTCCTGTTTAGACTGCTCACAAGTTCAAAACTAAAATATAGATATTTCCTTTTGTAAAATCATCTTTACAGAAGAATTAGTCTTATATTTAATGTACTCTGTGTGTATTCTTTATAAGTGCAAGAATAAGATGAACCTATATCTTAATATTTTAAAAACATAATACTTTAATACACAAATAGTTACTGAAATAGTCTATACTGTTTGCACTGTCGTGTGAGTCTATACAATTAGTTTTCCATGGTTGGATAAGAGTGGTGGAAGTTAATTATATTTTTACAAGCTCCTTCACAGGTTGATTTGTGGGCAGGTAATTTTACTGTCACAAACTAATTTGCTAACATTTTCTGATATTTGATGTGAAGTATAACTGATATTATTTTAGTTTTATCTCCCACCTTAACTTTCTCCTGTGATGTGCTTTGCTCTACTTTTCTAATAGCAATTACTTGGGGAGCTGTCAGAGGTAACCCGCATTTGTTCCCTTGTGGCACTGCTTTTTAATATAATTTTTTGAATTCCATCTCTGGACTTAACACCCTCCAAATGTTCCAACTGTGCCTAGTTTTCACCGCAGAGTTTCAAAGAGACCAAATTTAAAAGAAAAAATGTGTAGGTTAAGTTTTTAAGAATAGTTCAGTTTTAATGGCTTTGTTGGGCTTGCTTGCATAGTTTCCCCTGGGAAGCAGTATCTTGCGTGAATCAGGAGCTTATCTCCAAATACCTTTCTTTAATCCTGGAGAATTCCTACTGAGCTTTAGTGGCTGAAGAAAAGTGACTCATTCTGACTTAATTATCATTAGGAAAGTAAATTTTCCATGGAGTCTAGTAATTCTGACTTATTTCAGAGAAAGAAAAGACAGATTTTGTTTTAAACAGAACTTTAAATATGTGTGTGGGAGATAAAAGGCAAGAGTTGGGAAGCAACAGATATAGTGTAAAAAATAGGTCAACACCAAGGTGACCAATCATCCCTCTTTGCTCAGAACTGAAGGGTTTGTAGGGACGTGGACTTTCAGTGCTAATACTGAGAAATTCCTGGGCACACTGGGAGGAATTAGCCAAGATTTCTTTTTTGGTTTTGAAGTTCCAGTACCCTTGGTTCAGGAGGAGAGCACAGGGTGCCGTTGCTCTCCAAAACGTTCCATAAGCTGAGGGTACGTTGGAATCATCTGTTCTCTACCTCCGACCAAAAATAGTCAAGAGTCAGAAATACTGAAGGGAAGATCAGTGCATTGGAATAGGTAAAGCGGAGTGGAGAAGATAGGAAGGAACATAGAAAAGTGAATCCGAGGGTCCATAGTGATTCTGTTCCCCCCACTTCCAAAGGAAAGCTGACTTGGTTGCCATTTCAGAAGAGGGTGTCATGATTTGAGGAAGGCACGTTTCTCCCTTTTCACTTCAGGGGTTGGAAGCTTGAGGCAGGAAGAATCAAGAAAAGGGGAAAATAGCCCTGCTGGTGTGGCTCAGTGATTGAGCATTGAACTATGAACCAGGAGATCACTGGTTCGATTCCCTATCAGGGCACATGCCCAGGTTGTGGGCTCAATCCCCCATGTGGGGTGTGCAGGAGGGAGGCAGCCAATTGATAATTCTCTCACATCATTGATGTTTCTATCTCTCGCCTTTCTTCTCTGAAATCAATAAAAACATTTTTTTAAAAAGGGAGAAATATGCAAGTAAAAATGTATGGCATAATTTATGAAAAATTTTCATATGCTTAATCGAATATACATATATGTGTACTGTTGAAGCCTCTGGCTCTGTTGGGTTATACCGATGAAGTTGCATTATGTAGCAGTGACAGGAGAACGAAGTGAGGCACAGAGAGCTGGTGAGCCTGTCTCCGGGCTCGATTGTGACAGTGACACACAGTCTATTCTTCAGTTTTCCACAGTATTATTTTGATAGCAGAACACTAGCTGTTCTTGTTTTTATGAAAGCCGAAAATATGAATCATATTACGGAATGCAGAGCTGATAGCATTTTTTTTTTTTTTTGTTTAAGCTTTAAAAACAGCGATTTAAACTCTGACATTTTTGAAATCCTATTGTGAGAATTCACTAACCCTTCATGTTATTATGTGCAAAGGACATTCCTGTCAAGGGAACATTGCATATATTTTAATCAGATGACTTTGGTGTGTGCTAAGTATTACATTTTGGTGATGTTTGCTGTATTTGGTTTGCTTTAAATATTTTATTGGCCCAAATATAGGAACATTGTTTTGTGGGGAATAATCGTCATAATTAAATAAACTCTTTTATTTAATATATTAGAAATGTTTCTAGGCCTTGAATGTTGAGGGGGTCAGCAATTTCTGCTTCTCTCCCGTCTAACTCGATGGCATGCAGCATTATAAACACCTCTCGATTCTGCTTTCATCCTTGCTTTGTACCCTTCCCCCTTCTCCACCCACTGGCTGGTGAGTTTAGCTTTTAAAGAGACAGCAGAAAAGAGCCAAGGCCCTGCCCACGCTGGTTTCCACAGGTGTTACTCATTTGCTGTGCAGCGGGCTGTGATGATGGTTGGTGTGCTGTTTTTGACTAATGATTTAATTAAAAGTGATATTTGTGTGTGGTGTGTATTTTTATGTTCTTGATCTCTGTGGAAATTTGGGAGGCCTCTAAAAATCTTATATTTGGGCCAATTTAGAAATTAAAAGTAAATAGTACTTTTCTAACCAAAGGACCAGATTACCAAAAGGCCTGCATTTTGCACTTTATCTGCTAATCCTGGATTTAGAATAACTAAAATTGTTTGAGTGCAGTATCTAAACTTTATGCAGATTACAGGTCCATCGCTCTGTATATTTGACGCTACAACAAAATAAGTGCCTTTTGCGAATTTGGAACTTGTTTTAATGCAGTTTTCTATTAGTTAAAATTATTTTATTTAAAGTTTTAGCTATTGTGTGGGAATATACATGAATACTGTTTTATAATAGCCTATAATGATTTGCAAGTTACTGAAAGTTATTGTGTATTCTATCACATCCACCTTTTCTAATAAAAATCCCCACATGGCCTTTGTTCTAATATGTTTTTGAGTTTCAGTCATCATCATTTAATTAGACGTACTGTTACCCTCAGCACTATCCATCCACAACATTCCCATTTTAACACAGAAAATATCTGATTGTAAGAAATTAGCATTAAGATGATGGCACAGCGTTATGACTTGAATAAATGAACATTTAAAATTGCTTGCTTACTTTACAGCAAAGTTCTTTTAGCTACTGAACTATTGCCCCTCTTCTTAATAAATTACTTAGAAACAAAATTAAACATTTTTAATATAACATACATTTAAAGTAAGGAATAGGTAATGCTCTATGTTATTGATATTTAGCCTTCCAGTGCAATGAGAAGTTTTTATTAATGGAAATTATGAAATAATCAGAAATCCTTTGACCTACCCTGGTTGTGTATGATTCCAAGTTCAAATTTAGTTTTCTTAACATTTGTTATTATTATTAATACTTCTATTTCCTATTTGTATATTCTTTTGACTCCTTAATTTACATTTTGATTTTGAACAAGTACATAGAGTATTCATTTTTTAATGATTATTATACTAAACAGGACTGGGATGCGTGTGTATATGTCTATGTGTATACACAGACATATATAAATTTGCTATTTGTATGTATATACATACATATATAAATTTGCAATTAAGTTTACAAATAAATTGCCAAAAATGTCCTGTCAAAGTATACTTTGTTTTCCTAGGTTAGGTTTATGTTTTTACAACTTCAAATTAATTGTTTGTCTTTTTACAGAAGCAAAGGATGGAGTATGGTCCAAAACCCACCGACCCTCCCTCTGCTCCATCACCTCCTCCAACGCCAGCTCCTGTCCCTGTCCCCGTCCCCCTCCCACCGACCACTCCAGCACCTGTTCCCGTGTCAAAGGCCCCTGCAAACGTCACCCGTCAGAACAGCAGCTCCAGTGACAGTGGTGGCAGTTTTATACGAGATAGCCAGAGGCACAAACAGCTGCCCGTAGACCGTAAGTTCCCCAGGGTGGGGGTGGGAGGGGGAGGAGCGCACAAAAACTGCACAGTGCGTTCTGCAAGTTAAAAGCACTGCTAGGTAAAATATTGTTTGTTATTGGTTTTACTGGCACTACATATTAAATGTAAATTATAGTTCATTATATGTGCATCATGCTTGGTAGATTGCAAAGATTTTCACCTCGTTTTTTTTATCCTCCAAGTAATTCTGAAAAACAGGAAGCCCTGTCCTCCAGTGTGTGTATATTTCTACACATATTCCAACACTCATGGTGGTGGGATGAAGACTCTGGAACCACACATACTTGAGTGTGCACAGTGACACATCACTTACGGACTGTGTGTCCTTCAACAATTTAATAATCCTCTGTACTTCGATATCTGAAAAATGGGGGGAAATAATGGTTTCTACTTCTACGGGTGATTGTGAAGATTCAATGAGATAATGCATAGGAAGCACTTAGATCAATTGTTCTTGGTCAGGGGTGATTTTACCCCCCTCCCCCCAGGGACATGTGGTATTGTCTGAAGATGTACTTTGATCACAGTTGGGTAGATGCTACTGGCATCTAATAGGTAGATCCAGAGAGGTTTAGCAATATCTTAAAATGAACAGGACCTTTTTCCCCCCAACCCCAACAGAATTATCTGGCCCAAAATGTCAGTGGCGTTGAGGTAGAAAAGCCCTGGTTGATTTTGACCAATATGCCACGTTATAAGCAGTCAGTAAATATTTGCTGATATCATCATCTGTATCATCACCATAGTTTTCCTGCTCATTTTCCTTATATTTACTATTCTCGCATATATATATATGCACAGGAATACTAACTTAATATGATCATTTTGCTAATAGCAGTTTCAAATTTGGTCTCTGGATTCAGATTTCATGTAATTTATATTTTAACTTTAGTCTTTCATAAATTTAAATTTGAACTGTTTCTGTAAAAACCAGATTTAAATAAACAAAAGGAAACTGTGACCAAGTTTGGATTATACTTCTTAGTACTGGGAATAGCAATGTAGATAATTTGAAAACTAAAGATAATCCTAAGATAATTTTTATTTTGCTATACCTTATTGTATATATCTGGTCCATTTACTCTTTAAATTATGTTTTATAAGCATTATAAAATTATTTTGCATGATCTATATTAGATAGATAAAAATTCTTGGAAAACTGGAATCAGGAAGGCATTTCTTCACTCTGGTGTGTGTGTGTAAAGGATATATAATATATAAAGGGTGTGTATATAATGGATATTTAGTATATAAAGGGTGTGTGTGTGAAGGATATTTAGTATATAAAGGGTGTGTGTGTGAAGGATATTTAGTATATAAAAGGTGTGTGTATGTGAAGGATATGTATATATATAAAAGCCTAAGCGACCATTATGACTGAATGACTGGAATGACTGGTTGCTATGACATGCACTGACCACCAGGGGGCAGACGCTCAATTCAGGAGCTTCCCCCTGATGGTCAGGGCACTCCCACAGCCAACCTCCTGTGGCCCTTCCTCCCCCCAGCCTGACCCTCCCCCCGATTGGCCCCAATTGGAGGAGTGGCAACCGCCAACCTCCCATGACCCCTCCCCCCAGCCAGCCAGCCCCTCTAATGGCCCCAATGGGCGGGGCCAGCTAGCCAACCTCCCACGGCCCCTCCCCTCTGCCAGCTGGCCCTCCCCACCTGATAGGTCACAATTGCCAGCCAGGCTGAGGGTCCCCACCCGTGCATGAATTCATGCACCGGGCCTCTAGTTTAGTATATAAAGGGTGTGTGTATAAAGGATATTTAGTGTATAAAGGTTGTGTGTGTGATTGGGACTGAGTGAAATGGGCTGGACACACCCTGGAATCCTCCCGTGTCCCTCCCCGGCCCCGATTGTGCAGAGCCCCCTTGGCTTGGCCTGCGCCCTCTCACAATCTGGGACCCCTCAGGGGATGTTGGAGAGCCACTTTCAGCCCAACGGCGGAACAACCAGTCGCTATGATGCGCACTGACCACCAGGGGGCAGACGCTCAATGCAGGAGCTGCTCCCTGGTGGTCAGTGCGCTCCCATAGGGGGAGCGCTACTCAGCCAGAAGCTGGGCTCACGGCTGGCGAGTGCAGCAGCGGTGGCGGGAGCCTCTCCCACCTCCATGGCAGCGCTAAGGATGTCTGACTGACAGGTTAGGCCCACTCTTTGTGAGAGGGCGCAGGCCGGGCTGAGGGACCCCCCCCTCCCCCAAGTGCACGAATTTCATGTACCAGGCCTCTACTTACCTTTATAGTTGTGATTTAATGCTTAAGATTCAAATTCAAAACCAAATCACTGAATCTTTCACTCCCATTTTATCCTACTATTTTCTCACCTCAGTAAATACCAGCCACTTCTATTCAGTTGTGGCCAATTTTGATAAATTAAAAAAGAAAGAAAAAGAACAACTAAAACTATTACTACTTAATTGTTCTAGAAATTCTGGTTAAGTGGTGAAGCATAAGCCTATTTTATACATTACCATCTCTCCCGAGGGGTGAGCCAATTTAAAATCACCTTCTTATCTACATCTTGATCTCACAAAAAAAAAAACTAACGGAAAAACGAAGTTTTGGAAAAACAATGAACTCTGTGCAGCTAAAACCAATGTGTGGGTGAGAATGTGTGTAAGTGTGTGTAAGTATATGCTACTAAATTTTAAAAAAATATTTGTGTATTTTTTAAAGATGTTTATATTTTTTCAAAGACGCTAAAGACATAGTTTTGTGATGAGAAAGTTCTATAAATGTTTTTATTGATTTCCCTATGGGAAAGACATTTCCTGTTAGAAATTACTGTTCTTTCTTCATTTTTACCACAAGTTTATAACATTTCCCTCGTCGGATACGTCAGCACAGTAATCTTTGATACCGTGACAGTCTTTCCAGGCCCCGGATCAGAGTTCATAGGCATCCAGCCCCCATTTGGACGGTCTGTGGGTTGGGACAGTTTGTTCTTTGTCCTAGTCTAAGAAACTAAGAATAACCTAATGGGAAAGAGGATAGTTAGAATACTTTAAAGATAGAGAACTCTCCTGGTAATTGTGACTCATCATTTTCAAGTCTGTTTTTCATAAGTAAAAGAGGGACTTTGCTCTATAAAACATAACATCTCTCGCAAAATTAACGCATGTACTTGTTTTCTTAAAACAATAAAGAAAAATTGTATTTACATAAAATTCCATTTAAAGATATCTCAAAAATATGGTTTGACATTAAATAAATATATTTCATTTTATAAAATAAGTATTTTTGGATAGCTTCTTCTCGAGTACTTTTGGAGAACAGTTTATTTTCTGAATGGCTGTTGGAGGGTCTCAGCAGTCCTTTAGAACCAGGTAGACGTGTGTATTAACTGATTCCCTGAGTTCTGTCAAAGTACACAACTATGCTGCCCGCAGTATCCTCTGCTTACTGCCTGGACTTGTGATAAAAAGAAAAATGGAAGGAACTGCAAAGCCAACACTCCCGCATAAAAATGTTTCCAAACAGCCATGAATAAGGGGGAAAGGTCAGCATGGCAGTTTGTAAAATGTAGCAAGTAGCAAGAACCAGACTCCTTTGGCCTCTTCACGCTATCTGCTTGGAGCCCCGTGTCATATAAACTTTTCAAATAGATTTACCGGAGGGTTCAAAAGGCTTTTCTCTCCTCAATTTGAAGATATCGGTGCTTTAGTTGTTTTGCATTTCTTCCGTGCCTTTGAAATGTCAGCCCTTACTATTTGAGTTTAATCATTTGTAATCAGAAGTGTCATTTTAGAAAGGGTTGTGAAGTTAGTCTGGTTTTTGTTGTGTACCAGAACATTGCCAATGGAAACCAAAGCCAGGGCACATTACAAGAGGTGTTTGTACTCCCCGGAAAATGACCGTGGTGTGGACAGACCACAGGTGATCAGGCAGTGGCCGGGTCAATAGACAAGAAAATAAATCTTTTAGTATAGTGATCATTTTTCTTTTTTATTCCTTTGAGAAAGTATGATGTGATTTGAAAGAGTTAACAAATGGCCTTAACCGGTTTGGCTCAGTGGTTGGAGTGTCAGCCTGCAGACTCAGGGGTCCCAGGTTCGATTCCGGTCAAGGGCATGTATCTTGGTTGCGGGCACATACCCAGTGGGGAGTGTGCAGGAGGCAGTTGATCGATGTTTCTCTCTCATTGATGTTTCTGACTCTCTATCCCTCTCCCTTCCTCTCTGTAAAAAATCAATAAAATATATTTTTTTAAAAAAAGAGTTAAATGAAATGCATGCAATGAGTTACTTAAATGTGACAATCCATAATAGTTCCTGTCACTCCTCGCCCTCTCATCCTCCCTTCCTTCCTCCTTCTCACCCTTCTTCCCTCCCTCCCTCTCTCCCTTCCTCCCTCCCTCCTCCCTTCGTCCTTCCCTCCCTCCCTCCCTGCATCACTTCCTTTTTTCCATCCCTCCCTCCCTCTGTCCATCCCTCCCTCCCTCTCTTCCTTTCTCCTATTTTCTTTTGATGACTTCTTCAAAAAGTTTCCTGAATACTTGAAGCATTTTTAAAAAAGCAGACTGAAATAACACTATATGAGTTTTGTCACACTTTCACTTATTTCTCAGGGACACCAAACACTTTCTAAAACACTCTCCTTGTGGGAGGATGGGGTAGGAGGGGAATCATAGTATAATGGTCACAAAAAGCTCTCTTCGCGACCTGGTCATTGCCATGTAACAAGTTAACTAGTTAATTGGATTACTACATATCAGGTCTTTGTACTTAATCCTTGAAGGTGATATATAAATAATATATCTGTGTGTGTATTTTTTAAATACACAAACATATTAGTCCCCCTCCCATGCGTTTATTTCTTCCCCATTTTTCTCATAAAGATGTGTTCATGTATGCATCCTTTCCTTAAGCATAAAATAAGTAGGGGAGAGTCATAGTAGTAAGTCAAACAAAGGTAGTTTCAGTGACTAGGGCCATAACTCGCTGAGTCAAAGTTAGAAAAACCAGTTCTTGCTAAATTCTGCTACTAATTAACAATGTGGTTCTGACACATCATTTTTCCTCTTTTAGCATTCATTTTCTTATCTATTTTAGGGCTTTGTTACTAATGTTTTTCAAAGTCTCTGAAAACGTCAGCAGAATGCCTCATTCGTTCATTCAGTCGGAGGTTATTTATTGAATTCCTACACTGTTCCAGATAAAGCTAACAAAACAGCCAAACTTGCTTTTTGCCTCAGCATCTGTTTTAATGAAGGGAGATAGGAAGGTGGATAAATTGATAGTAAACATTAGAAGATGCTAAGTGACCAAGAATGATAAAGCCGGTGATGGGGAGGAGGTTGCAGTTTTAAACGGGGGTAATCTAAGGGAGGGAAGGAGAACCATATGGCTGTGTGTGGAGGAAGCATTCCAGGCCAAGGCTCTTAAATGTGAAGAGCATCAAGGAAGCCACTGGGAATGAGAGTGGAGGGATTGGAGGTCATGGCGGGCCTTTTCCTGGGAGTAACTTGGAGAAGAGTTGCAATATCCGACTTACACTTTTAAAAAGATCATTTCAGCTATTGTATTGAGAAAAGAATGAAGAGCAAGAGGTGAGTGGTGAGAAGAGAAGCAGGGAGAGCTGTGAATAGGCTGGTGGCTTAGACCAAGCTGGTAATGGGAAAAAAATGGAGTGGAGTGGTTGGATTTTTTGTTATATTTTGACGGCAGGATTAACAGGATGTGCTGATGGATTGGATGTTATTGAGGACAAAAGGGACTCAGCATACATAGCTCCATGGTATTCTGCCACAGGAACTGCAAAAATAGAATTATCCTTAACTAAGTTGGGCAGTCTAGCATAAAAGCAAGCTCCAGGAAGAAGATAAGCAGGTAGAATTGGATGTGTTACATTTGAGATCTCTAGTACACATCTAAATGTCTCCATCAAGGAGGCCGTTGGCATGTGGATCCAAAGTCCCAGGAGCTTCTGGACTGGAGAAATCATTGGGGTTGGCATTAACTTTTCAGTGGCATTTAAAGCCCTGAGCCTAGTCCCAGTGGTCACTGATGGCGAGTGCAGGCAGAGAGGAGGTCCCAGGGTGCCCTGTGGCTCTTCCGTGTTACTTAGTTGGGGAGATGAGACTGTTCAGCAAAGGATACTGAGAAGGAGAGGCCCAGGGAGACACATCAGGAGAGCGGTGTCCTGAAGGCCACAAGAAGTGTTTCGGGGGGATTGCCTCCCTCAGTGTTGCTGATGGGTTAAGTGAGACAAGGACTGGGAATCTACCACTGGAGTTTAGCAAAGTGTCATAGAGGGAGAGCCAGGAGCCTAATGACAGTGAATGTAAGAGAACATTGGAAAATGGAAGAGCTGTAGGGAAACTTAGGGAGATTCTCTTCTAACTTTTTAAATATTTTTTCAAAAATGAGGAAAATGAGATGATCAGTTTAGGGTAAGGATTGGGTAGTAAGGTGCTGGAGGTTTACAGAGAAAAGAGATAGTCAATACTTGTGGGAAAGTGGGCAAATTATATGTCTAGCACAGCATTTCTCAACCTGAGCCCTGTTGACATTTTGGGCTGGATGATTCTGCTGCAGGAGACTGACCTGTGCATTGTAGATTGTTCTGCGCATACCAGGCCTCTACCCATCACCCCAACTGTGGCATCCAAAAGTGGCTCCAGCCATTGTCAGATGTCTTCTGAGGTCGAACTTTCCAGCAATGGAGACCACTGGCCTAAGGAAATGTAGTGTGATTGTCAGAGGGCGTTAACAACCCAGTGAGGTTCACATTCATGAATTTAACATGAGACCATTCAGCATTGTTGTGTTATACTCAGTGGGCAGGTGCAGGCACAGAATAAGCAGAAAGTTAGATTTAACAAGCGTTGGGGTTCTGCCCAATGAGTACAATGAAGAGAGAAAAGAAAAGCTAGGGAGTGGTTTTAATAATTGATCACGGAATTTGTGCTGAGTGAGGATGAAAGTGAGGAAAGATGGTTGGAACACTAGTTAATATACGTTCTATGGGGTGGAAGGATTATTGGCATTGGGCTTCTGAAGAGTGAGATGTGTTAGGAGTTTTCAGAAATAACCTACTCGGTGTCGGTGTCCAGGAAGGAAATCGCAGATGGAGGAGGTGCAGGACGAGCTCATCCACAGGCTGACCATTGGCCGGAGTGCGGCCCAGAAGAAGTTCCATGTGCCACGGCAGAACGTGCCAGTTGTCAACATCACTTACGACTCCACACCAGAGGATGTGAAGACGTGGTTACAGTCAAAGGGCTTCAACCCTGTGTAAGTCTCTCTGGGAGTACTCCACAGTTTTTGTGTAAGCATGCATTGTTTCCAGTTTCGTCACCAAGATGTCACAAATGACTCTAGAAAAGTAAGAGCCCAAACAGCCTTTGTTAATGCTCAGGAAATGGCTGTAGCTGTTTATAGCTAAAAAAGGAGTGGAAGAAGCAGGAATAACTCTCCTTTGAGGGCATCCTTTATTCTGAATGGTGGTGTCGCATCCCTGGTCCCGTCAGTGAACTGTCTGCAGCGTTGAGACTGCAGCTTCCCGTCTCCCTTCTCAGGCCACTCGGGACGGACTGTCTTAGGCAGACTCCGGACCATGTAGGGCAGAGAGCAGACTCTCTTCTGCTGCAGGATATAGGTGCCAGGCAAATAAAAAATAGGTAACATTGCCTGTTGTGAACCATAATCTAATCGGTCTTTTCCTTTAGTGAACCCATGGTAAAGTTTCTAACTTACCTATTATTTTTGTTAACAGCTTATGTGTGTGTGTTTTTAAACTCTCTTTACTTGATTTTGTGTCTCTGTACACACTCTTTTTAAATGCTTAAAATTTTTCTCAATTACAGTTTACATTCAATCTTATTTTCTATTAGTTTCAGGTATTCAGCATAGTGGTTAGACAGTCATATACTTTACAAAGTGTTCCCCCCGATATTTCCAGAACCCACCTGGCACCATACATAGTTATTGCAATATTATTGACTGTATTCCCTAAGCTGTACTTCACATCCTTGTGACTGTTCTGTAACTACCCATCTGTACTCCTCAATCCTTCTACCTTTTTCACCCATTCCCCCAACTCCCTCCCCTCTGGCAACTGTGTCTGTTTCTGTTTTGTTTATATTTTGTTCTTTAGATTTCACATGTAAGTGAAATCATATGGTATTTGTCTTTCTCTGACTGACTCATTTCACTTAGCATAATACCTTGTAGGTCCATCCATGCTGTTACAAATGGTAAGGTTTCATTCTTTTTTATGGCTGTTTATTATTCATATTTTCAAACCTTTTTTCTTATTATTACTTAAGAAGACCCCTTAACATTTCTTGTAATACTTGTTTGGTGGTGATGAACTCTTTTCAGCTTATGGGTTTTGACACAATAAACTATTGAACTAATACATATACAAGAAAACTTGAGTATTATAAATTCACTTGCCCAGCATGACTTAAAAGTGAGATTCACTGGTTAGTCAATTACCTTTTACTAGAAAGTTCTCTCTTCTTCCTGTGAAACATAAAATTTCAAGGAATTGGTCCTAAACAATAATGATACTATACCAATTGGCTCCTTTCTGAGACTTCATACTCATATAGCAGGGGTGGGGAACGTCTTGCCTGTGGGCCATATAAGGCTGGTGAAATCATTTGATCTGGCCCTGCCAAGGCATTAGGGGTGAATTTATTAAATGTTTGACCAAATATAGCAGGCTACTTTTTAAGTTTATAATTTTGTATGGCTCCAGAATCTATAATAATAAAAGTGTAATATGCTAATTAGTCTGGACAGCCAACGACCTTCCGGATGAAGCTGGGGCTGCAGGATCGAGGCAGCCGCTGCGGTTGCGAAGGCCTACTCTTGCACGAATTTCGTGCATTGGGCTTCTAGTGATGTTATAAATATCCAAATGGCCCTTGGCAGGAAAAGGTTCCCCACCCCTGTGATACAGCCTCAGGGTCATATCACACATGTCCCTGTCCTTATCTGGACTAAGCAGTGTAGTACCATTTGCTGAGTTCCAGTGTATGGAACACTTAGAAAAGAGGTTATAGCAGGACCAGAAATGTTCTCTTTTCTTTTTAATAGACAATATTTCTAATCCTCTATTTCTTTGTTCTTTTTTTTAGGACTGTCAATAGCCTTGGAGTATTAAATGGTGCACAACTTTTCTCTCTCAATAAAGATGAACTGAAGACAGTCTGCCCAGAAGGGGCCAGAGTCTTTAACCAAATCACCGTACAGAAAGCCGCATTAGAGGTAGGACTTGTCAACCTGAGGTGGTGGTGGGCATTTGTCAGGAGTGTGGACGCTAATTGAAAGCTTTGGACTCATCTGTTTATGTCCATATCGGTCAGTTTCCCTTCTGAACAGAGCTACATTAAGTTTGACTCAGCATTTGTAATTTGTCACCGGGGACCATCAGTGACCATTTGCAGGGAGATTAATTTGTTATAAATGCTCGCGTAACAGGAAGCTTGGGCATATACTTTTGGACAGTTAATGAAAGCGTAATGTTCTCATTTTATATGCATTAGCTATTTCTGTAGGAATTTCCATTTTGACACAGTAATGGACATTTACTTCTGAGTGAGTAAATGCCTTACGCGGCCAGAACTCTTTTGCCTGTGCTTAATATTTAGTTTGGAGACTATAGTAGGTTAGAGGTTACAAGTTCTTAAAACCCTGGCTGTGTGTCTCAGGCCTCGTTATCCATCTAAATAGTCAGAGGGAAAATACCAGTGAGGCATCATGAACATATGAGCATAGGGAGCCCTCAGAGTAGTTATTTGGTCCTAGTTGTCTGTGGAGAAGCAGAGTAGATATTTTCTAGGTTGTATGTCCTTAAGCTTCCACTATTCTACTCTACTTAAAAATGGGCCTTGTAGAGGTAGTTCCCAATTTTACATCTCACAGCACTAATAGCTTCCATGAACGTTCTACTTGGACTCAAATGAAAGGGTATAGGCTTTGGCGTGAAATTGATACATGATTATCTCCAGCAGGTATTTTATGTAAATTCAGTGCTCAACTCAAAGTAAAATAGCTTCATGCATACAACCCTGTAACTAGTCTCATTTAGGAAAATTCTACTTCCCTTGGAAATTTTTCTACATTGATCTGTATGTATCAGGCTTCCTGCATATGGAATATGAATAGGGAATTAAATCTTTTCTGAGGCAGTTTTGTTAGCATTATAATACATTCTAATTTTATTGAGAGTGTATAAATACTTCCTCAGGGTATGATAAAAGTGCTGTATTCCTAGCGTTGCTGGATTCCTTTTGTCCAGACTCCCTGTCATTGTCATTTGCTCTGACTGCCCACGTCCTCCTGGTCTCGCTCCTGTTCCTCTGGCTGTGAACTGAGGCAGAGACTGACTACCTGAGGTTCTTCATCTTCCTCAGCCGCCTACCCACCACGCCCTTTTCTTGCATCTAGTTCATTTATTAGATTACTTACCTGTGTTTCCAGAAACTTTGATTGATAAGAGCAGGATAAGGAGGATGCACAGGGATTGCAGGTCTAGGAAAGGAGAAAAGCCAAGCTGACGTCAGGAGGTCAGCACCATGTGGAGGGAAACTTGGTATGATCTGAGACAGTCTTTGGGCCTGATTTAGAATTCCCTAAAGGGGTGTAAGTTATCTTCTTAGAGCTAACAGCGTTCTTTGATAATTTTCCATCCTATTATGCTTATTGTATATCTTCTTTCTCCCAGGGGATCTAGAGCTGTCAACATGTATTATTATTAATCTTTAATCCTCACCCGAGGATATTTTTCTCCACTGATTTTCGAAGAGAGTGGAAGGGAGGGAGGGGGGAGGCGGGGAAGAGAGAAAGAGAGAGAGGAAGGAATATTGATGTGAGAGAGACATATAGATTGGTAGCCTCCTACACTCACCCTGGCCGGGGCTAGGGATCAATCCTGCAATCCAGGAACATGCCCTTGACCAGGAATTAAACCCGAGATCCGACAGGGCGATGCTTTAACTACTGAACCATACCGGCCAGGACTGTCCACATGTATTATTGATGTATCCTCATCATGTTCAAATGAAAGTCATGATGAGTGAATGCCCTAAGATACTATATAAATAAAAAAATATATTAATGTGAAATGTTAGTGACCCCAGAAGCGCATCACTTACATGAAGGGTAGGTAGCCTTGAGTTTTTCCTCTAACAGACATTAGAAGAAAAACACAGAGGGCTTGTACCCTGAGCTCTTTGATGCTGTGGCCTTCAGCCTGCACAAAGCAGTAACCATCTTGTCTGAACCTCGTTTACTTTTCAGGATAGCAGCGGCAGTTCTGAATTGCAAGAAATCATGCGAAGACGACAGGAAAAAATCAGTGCTGCGGCTAGTGATTCAGGAGTGGAATCTTTTGATGAAGGAAGCAGTCACTAATTTCTTTGTTTGTTTTTAAACTCCATTTACATTTTTGGCATTATTCCAATGTGCTTTGTTTTAAGAAGCCATGAAGGGAATGTCGGAGTTTTATCTCCTGGTACACTTTATTTATCGCCATAAAGATAACAATGCAAACATATGTAAGTAGAGGACTTGCTTCTGGGCCCATTATTTTTATTAAAACTGAAAAAATTCTCATTGAATTTTTTGCCCTTGGGAAATATTTTCTTAACCAAGATGAGGGGTTTTTTTAATTGGATTAATTATTTCATCCTCATCTCAGTGTATAGGCAGGCATTTTTGATGGTGGTGAATTTATGTATTGCAGCAAAAGGAAGACATTGCCCATGATTCAAAATCTAACCATTCCAGATTTGCCTGTGACTACAGTGTCTGTCATTCAGGGCAGAGTTACTTTAGGCTAGCTTCTGCTTACTTGGGTCTCTTGTTTGACATACTCAATGATAGAATATTTTGATTTATTTAAAGTTCTCAATGCCAACACTTTTTAAAAGATCAAAATATTTAATGAACTGTAAAAACACAACAAGGCCTTGGATGTGCAAATATAAACCTATGGAGCATTCCCGAGACATTCTCTTTGTCATGGCTCTGTTGCTTACAATTCCTTGTATAGCTTGGATATTGATTTAGCTTCTATTCTGCTTATTATCTGTTCTGTGTTCTTATATATGAGAAAGCACAAGTGGAAAAGAGGTCATATATATTCAAACTATGTCCCAAGAAGTAGCCTGCATTGGTGTGAGTTACAGTATTTTGCTTAATGAAGGTCTCAGTTCTGAATATTCATGTTAGTTGTTAAAAGGAAATTGGGGCCATTTTATGTGTTTATCTGTGTCAAGTTTTTCTGGTAATAAGAAACACTTAATTTACACATATGTTAATCCTGTGAAAGATTCTAGATATAGAAAAGAAAGATACTTAACCTTCAACAAATGTTATTTTTGGAAACACGATTTTTGTCATTAAATGTTATATTATTTCACATATATAAAACAGATGTTATGTAAGAATGTTGTATATTTTAACATGAATCCATTTAGAGAGATTATCTAGATTCATTAATTTTCATAGTGCCTTTTTCACATGCGTCAGCTGGAAAGTCTGCAATAAACAGTATTTGCTGTATAGTAATAAATGGTTTCTGCATCATTGGCAAAGTGATTCTTTGGTGTGTAGACTGGGGATCAAGGTTGAATGGAATGAGAAACACAGAGGCCCACTCTTATATTTTTAAAACTGATTTTCAGTGTATTTTTGAGTCGGTAGAAACCACTCTAGAATACTTTCTTCAATTGTTTCTCTTCTTTTCACCTCTCTTATTTCATTAGCTCTTCCTTCTACTGTCTAGTCACAGTTGGTCACAGTAATAAAAACAAATTTACATAGCACTTATGATTACCAAGTGCTTCACAGAAATGCTTTGTTAGATATCTATTATAACTCTGTGAATTGTATTTTATAGACAAGGAAATTCTCCCCAAATCATGAAGGATATGGGAGTTTTCCATTTTCCATTTCTCAATATCTTCATAAGATAAAGTGAAACAAACATAAGGATGATGGAGAATTATTGCAGATCTTTTTTATTTCATAAGCATTGATATACATTTATCACTAAGCCCTTACTAAAAATATCTGAGGAGGTAAGCATGAGACAAAAGAAAAATTAAAACAAACAGTGTAATGTAGCATATCTGATATTAAAAGAACTGGTATAATTTATAACCATATTTTTTAATATATTTTTATTGATTTCAGAGAGGAAGAAGGGAGAGGGAGAGAGAGAGAAACATCCATGATGAGAGAGAATCATTGATCAGCACGCCCGACACGGGACTTAGCCTGCAACCTGGGCACATACCCTGACGGGAATCGAACCGTGACCTCCTGGTTCATAGGTCAATGCTCAATCCCTGAGCCACGCCGCTCAGGGCTATAACTATGTCTTTATACTATAAAATTCCAAAGAAAACCATCACAGAGGTAGTAACTGCAGGAAGCAGTTACCTCCCTCAGGGCTGTGGGGACAAAGAAAAGAGTTGGGATGGGTGGGATTTAGAATCTTGAGGGAGAGGCCCTACAGAGATTGGATCCAGAAGTCTGAGGGTTTTGGTCACCTGTGCCTGTGAGATTTGGAGGAAAGGCCCACCCACAGCTGGTAAATAAACCTCTGAGAAGGGGGCACAACCTGACTGGTGCTGTTACCTCAGGAATTCAGAAAAGATTTCAACTGAGAGAGTAGCTCAGCAGATCCATAGAGCTGGGACTCAGACCTCCCGGGAGAGCATGCCGGCCAGCTGGTCCTTGAATTTCTGGGTGGTCACAACGAAGCTGCTTCCGGGAACGTGGGGAAAACCAAACCAACGGGTAACTGGAGCCGACATGATTAAGCCAACTGCTGCTTATAGAATGAAGAACCATTAAGGCTACTTTATCATCTTCATCTGCTAAATCTGGCATTGGGGCCATCTCAGGCTCAGTTTTCATCGGTTGTGTTTTTCTTCTCTCACGATGGGGCTCAGTTTTCCTCGTCCTTTGCACTTGTAATCATTTGTATTACATATTTGACGTTGTAGATATGTTTTAGATACTCTAGAACAATGGTCGGCAAACTGCGGCTCTTGAGCCACATGCGGCTCACGAGCGGTTTGCCGCTCTGTTGACTAATGAGTTTGCCGACCACTGGGATAGGTGCTTAATCACAAGGAACAACAACAGCCTGTAATTATTGGAATCAAGAGTCTAGGTCAGTGGTTGGCAAACTCATTAGTCAACAGAGCGGCAAACCGCAGCTCGTGAGCCGCATGTGGCTCGCGAGCCGCAGTTTGCCGACCACTGCTCTAGAATATATTATCTTCCTTTGAAACGTATTGATTCTTGTTCTAGCAAGCAGTTCTACATGGCTGATCACTTTGAACTTGCACACCTTTGCTTTTATGCTGTGTTAGGATGGACCATGGTAAGTGCAATGTGTTTTAAAAGGTCTTGTCACCTTGATGGGATTCTGTCTACAAACTCTTCTGCATAACTGGTCAGGCTTGATTTTAGGCTTTGTCTGTACCTGTCAAAAACAGTTCATACTGTGGAGTTTTTACTTCTAAGGGATACCCTCTTCTGGATGAATTCCCAGAGTGGTTTGTATCTCGGCTGGATGCCTAAGGTGTTGAAGCAGGTCTCTTCACTTTTGCTGAGCTGAATCTTGAATGTCCCCCAGCACGGCCACCTCTGGTAGTCCTATTCCACTCTCAACCTTGTAGCAGCCACTCCCTGGTAAGCTTTGGGTAATGTTGCTCTACATGAACTGGGTGGATTCACTTATAGATTTCTGCGGCTTCTCCCTGCACAACTGCCTCCACTCTGGTGCCCTTCTTTGGGAATCCCAGCCACTTCCAGGGCCCTGGACTCTGGTCTGTACTCCTCAGTCCAGCGGGGCTAAGCTGCTCTGCTGGGATCCCGTTGCTGCACTGCAGTTGGGGAACTGTCCCCAAGCAAAGAGCTGTTGAGTTTCCTTATCCCAAGGATTATAGTCTTGGGTTGTTTATAAAAGGTGAGCAGTGAATTTCATTTCCCCCATCCCCCACCCCTTAGGAGGCACTGAGTCGTGGGAAGCTAACGTGGGAGACACTCTAGTCACTAAAACTTTTCCTTTTATACTTTTCTCTAGGAAAATTTGAGATTCACTTGTTTTCTAAGGTTAAATTTGTGGAGGCTGCATTGGGGGGTGGGTGGGTGGAGATCTCACCAAGGTTGGGTCTTCTCACTTTCTTAATGCTTGCATGAGGAGGCTTGCATGAGGAGGCTTGCATGAGGAGGCTTGCATGAGGAATATTATTACAAAGCTGTGTGCTCAAGGCGTTTATATAACGACTGGTGGCTTCTGAGTAGGAGAAGACAACTTTCATTCAATAAACGTTTAGTAAGTATCTGCTTAAGAACTGGACATTGAAGAGAATCCTTAATGTATCCTCTGCCCTTGGAGCGTACAATCGAAGGAACTGTGCAGCTTGCCTTACTTTCCCCTCGTGCTAGTCTTACTGATTTCCTGAGGCAAAAGTACACCCCAAAACCAGCACTGCTGATTTCCTGGAAGCTGTGATTTCATACTTATGACATTTAGTTTTTCCCAAAGGGCATGCCTTTAACAGTTCTGGTTCGAGACAGGAATTTCAGTCTGTACTCACATCTTTTTCTCCTACCCATTTTTTCCCCCTCATCTTGATTTCTTAATCCCCTCTCTAAGACCTGCTCCCACATCACCCTACAGCCTTTTTCCTGGACGCTTTGTTCCTTTTTTTGTTTCGTTTTGTTACTCCTCACCCAAGGATATTTTTCTATTGATTTTTACAGAGAGTGGAAGGGAGGAGGAGAGACAGAGAGAGACATCGGTGTGAGAGAGACACATCGGTTGGTTGTTAAGCCTGCAAACAAAATGCATGCCCTCCACAGGAATCGAACCCAGGACCCTTCAGTTTGTGGGCCAATGCTCTGCCCACTGAGCCAACTAGCCAGGGTCCTTTGTTCCTTTTTGTTTTCAGAGTTGAGGACAAGAAAGAAGCTGAAGAAGCCAGTTGCCTTAAACTCAGTTTTGTGTGTGTGTTTTTTTTTTTTTTTTTTTTTTGGTGGATGGGGTTACAGTTACCAGAAAACATACACACACACACAAAAAAAAACCAACAAAAAAAAAAACCCACAAAAAAAAACCCTATCTTTTAAATTTATTGATTTTTTTTTTTTTTTTTTGAGAGAGAGAAATGTCAGTTCATTGTTCCACTTATTTATGCATTCACTGGCTCATTCTTGTAATTGTATGTGCCCTGACCGGGGATTGAACCTGTAACCTAGATGCTCTAACCAACTGAGCTACCCAGCCAGGGCAAAACTTTCTTCTAGTACCCAAATGTTCAGGTTTATCTCATCACATTGTAAAAGAAAGGTCATAAAATGAAAAGCTAGCAAAATTCTGGTAAGATAAAAGGAATTACTAAGCACTGCACTGTTAGACTCTGAATTGGCTTAGTAAGATATGGCTATTAGGTGCTCTGAGGCAGCTGAGGTACCTACTGAATCTGAATTTCTATATCAGTTGAGGTATTTTAATCGCTGAGCTGCTGCCTGAAGAGCCTGAGGCACATCACCTTTACCTGGTGCTGGGATGAGGTGGGCAATGAACCAGGACTCCTGCCAGGCCCAGATGGTCCTGGTCTGGGCTAGTCACCAGGGCTCTGTCCTTCCTGACCAGTCCCAGGCACGTGGCCCAATTCCTGCTTCTTTTCGGGGCTGCCCTAGGTTGCCCTTGGCAGCAGTCCTGTCCCTCAAACCTGGCTGTGAGAGGAACACAGATTCTCTGACTTCAGTCATTCCTGTCCCTACAAATGAGCACACAGTCTCAGGTCATGGAAAAGTAAGGAATCACACATACGCACCCATGATGAGAAATTAGTACCTATAGGTCTTTCACAGCTTGTCCCATTTCAACATTTCTTCCTCTTAGCTGATAATACATAAGGCCTTCTGCCCTCCCATCTCTTCTCAAAGGAAGGGAAACAAGAACTGAACTATGTGTGCTGAGAATATCACAGATATCCCCACTTTTACAGACGAAGGAATTGAAACTCAGATACAAGGAGCTTATACAAAGTCACAGAGCAAGTGGGACAACTAAATTTAGATTCGATTCCCTTGAACTTCTATATAGCCTACAAATCTTTTCTCTCAGATATCATAGGTTAGTGTGTTAAAAAGTTTTAAGCAGAAAATACTTTTTAAACATGTGACTTTTATATAGTGTTCCACTGTATAAATTAGGTAAAATCAGAGTTTCTCTCATTGAAGGGGCAGAGCCCCATGGGAAATCACTGGTCCGGCCCACCAGGTGGCCTCCGTGAAGGTCCTCCAAGCCCATGAAGGTAGATGGGGAGCTGACCATCCATGGCAACATCAGACCTGGAAATGCAGTTCTCAGTCTCAATAGCCATTGACCACTGTAGGGGATTTCAGGGGCTGACCTCCGCTTCAAAGCACCACCTGGTTGAGATAAGAAAATTACCTTTGCATGTCTTCTCAGAGATCCACGTTTATGCTTTGAAGTAAAAATTATATAAAATACTAATAAATCAGGGCCAAAAATTAGCTGATTCTGGTGCCAATCTTGCCCGTGATAGCCAGGCCGGAACCAGGAATAGACACGCATTTGCTGTGTTAATCTACTTGTGGCTTATTCGGTAAACATAACAATGGCAGGGTCTCCAGCTCCTTGAGGGCTTGTGCTAGTGTTGGATGAGAGCGGCAGAGCTATGGGACCACAGGCTAAGGCAGTGGCCACGGTCTGCAGTCCAGCTTACAAATGCAGCCCTGCGCAAGGTGAGGAGATCTAGCAACCCAGCATCCTGCAGCCAGTAAGTGAAAACACATTTTACATTAGGAAACCAGCACAGAGACGTTCAGTTCATTGCCTCTTCTCTACAACTGATCTTACAGGGCAGCATTTAGACGTTTGGGTAATTCATTTCATTTGTCTTGCAGCCATAGAAAAAAAATGAGGAAATGACTTCTCATTTTATGCCTTGGTGACAGCGCAATGGATTTACAAAATGCAAATTAAAATAGCGATCTGGAATCACTTGGATGCTTCCCACTTCTTTTAGTATTTGTGAGGCTGATGAGTCCCCCATAACTCACTCCATCAGATGTGTGCACGGGAGGCCGCTCTGACCGAGTTGCTGACTCCAGGTTTGGCAGCTCTTAGCAGGGAAGGTGGTTACCACTGTGCTGGGGAGCAGGCCTCATGGACGGCGTGCTCCATGCTTGTAAGTGTTCCCAGGGGGGATCCCGCGAGAAACGGGCATGCTCACTCGGGGGTTGTCTTGGTGCTGGATGAGCGGGCAGGAGTGGTGGTCTAACCGCCGAGAGAGACTCAGAGAATCCTGCATCGTTTATTCCGTGCCGATGATGCCTGGCCTCTGCGAGTGCTTCACACAGCCAGTTCTGCGTTTTACCACAGCTCCACGAGGCAGATACGCCTTTTCTTTTCTTTCTGTGGGTGATAGTAGGCGACTTCTCAAGGAAACACACCTCTGTGTCAAAGCACTGGATGCTGTGACTCAAAAGTCTGTGCTTTTCAAGGATGCCACCCTGCATCCCCAAACCACCAGGCACCACGCCAAGGGCTTTACACGTCACCCCAACGCAACCCTGTGGAGGAAGCGCTTCTTATTCCCACCTTTGAACAAGGACAGTGGTGCGCAGAGGGATTCAGTGGTGCTCCCTGAATGTGACTCAGGCCCTGGCATTGCTTTGCTGGGAAACCCTCTAGCCTGGCTCATGAGCACGGGACCCGAAACTCACACAGGGCTGATGCAGCTGGTGGTAGAGTCGAAGCAGAAAGCCAGGCCGGGGCAGCCCAGGCCTCTGGGTTAGAGGGTCTGCTCCTGCTTTGACACCACTTGCCTGAGACACAGAGTCCATGCTGGGTCACAGGCTGCACCTGCTTTCTATTCTGAGGTCTGAGACTGTGGGCATCAGGGGGGATGGAGTTTCAGGTGTCACCATGAAGAAACTGAGCCAGTCCCGCTCAGGGACCAGCTTCAGATGCTCTTATGAAATTTCTTCAAAATCCCAAGATGGCCCTTGGAGATGGTGGGAGGTTTGCTTGAACTGGGGGAGCCATGTAATATAATATGTTACTCCACATATTGTTTTCAGCCCCTGACACATTATCTGTTTTATCTTCTTAAAGCCCTATGAGAAAGCTGCCATCACTAAGTCCATTTCACAGATGAGATGACTGAGTCTCAATCAGGGGCAGAGTCTTCTAAACCGCTCTGCTCTGCACCACTGCTGGGCCCTGCGCGGTACTACTGCCCACATTCATTGGTTAAGGGAGGACATGACCCAGTTTGGTTTTGAACGTGAAGGAACCCTTCCAAGACCATTCTGTTTTGTATTTGTAGTGGTGGCAGTTAACTGTTCCTCGCTGAAGCAGCCCTTGGACTTTGCGGTGTTCTCAGACCTGCTTGTGTCAGCTGCTTTGAGGTCCTATCCACTGCCCCAGAATTCACCGTGACACACACAAGCCAAAGACCTGGCTCGCTCAGCTGCATCCACATGCCAAGCCTCCTGGCCTCCTGGCCTCCTGGGCTTTTATTGTTGGGAAACCACTGTGGAGCCTATTGTTCATAGGAATCCGGGACTCTGATTCAGAGCCAATAGCCTTGCATAAGACTAAGACATCCTAGTGAGTTTCTTAAGTAATGGTCTTATTATGGGGTTTGGAAAGAGACATGAAAAAGAGAGAGAGAGAGAGAGAGAGAGAGAGAGAGAGAGAGAAGGAGAGATCCAACTTGGAGGAAATCCACTTCTGGAGAAGCCTGCATATATTTTAATAGAAAAGTTTATTTATTCAAAGAACCATCATTGTTCTGTGGCCTTTTCCTGAGTCCTTGTTTGCATTGTGGGTTACCCTGGCTCTGATCTGTTTCAATGCTCACCTGCTCTCTGGGGATTTTATTGGATAGTCACACACCACTGCCCCGAAGAACTCCCACTGTCCCTGAGACCGAACCTGGTTGTAAAGGTGTCCTTCAGCGGCCGTATTAGTTAAGGGCAGACTGACGGCCGGGGCTGACAAGACCAGCATCTCAGTGCCAACACGACAGAAATGCGTTCCTTGATCACGTCGTGGCTCAGCAGGCAGGTCTTCCTCCTGCGGGTGACTCAGGGACCCAGGCTCCTTCCATCTTTGTGGCACCACCATGTCTTTGGGGGTGGGAGGGGAGGAGACAGAGTGACTTGCAGGGGCGAGGGGCCAGGGTGTGAAGTCTTACTTTACCTTACCTCCCACTTGCCAGAAATAACGCAAGTGGCTGGGAGATGTGGCCCCGATGTGCGCTGTTAGGTTTGCAATCACAGTAAACCCAGGGAAGGGGGGAAGGGGGGCGGTCTGCAGAGTAACACATGAGCATCTGGGGAGGCCTGGAAAGAAGTCGTCACTCTGGCGTCAGCCTCATCAGGCAGGGCTGACGGTTTGGTCATCCGCTGGGCCCGGTGCCCGAGGGGTGGGTGTTCCGTGAGTGTGTGCTGACGGCAGGAATGAGTGTGCATCGCTGGTGTTCTTTAATGTGGCTCCATAGTCTTTCACACTTGATTGTGGCAGGACAGCCTTTCCTGGACCTTCCAGAAGAAACTCGCCGTCCTTCTCTCGGGCGTCCATGGGATGCTTTGTGTGTCTCTGTCACAGCATCTGCAACACTTTGTTGCCCGTGATTTCCCTATGAGGATGCCAACTCCTTAAAGTCAGGACCCGGTCTCATCCATCTTCGTACCCCGGCCCCGCCTACAGTCCCTGGCATAGGATGTTAAGTAAAATTACTTTCTTCAAGGGTTAGAAATGTAATATTTCTAGCATTGAAAACGACCCTTTTTATTAAACACATTACCTAAAATGAAGCTATTCTATTCTATTTTAGTTCATCAATGGGAACTATGAATGAGAAGCAGCATGAAGTGGGGAAAAGGGATATTTTGGCTAGACAGAGCTAGGTGGGTATCCCCAGTGGTTGCTACAATTTACTTAACCTAACTGCTTCTCCATTTCTTCTTCTGCTAAATGCCTACTCTTAAGAAATTAAGAGAATATGCATATAAAGAGTTTATCGCATTAGGAGAAAAAAACACACCCACCATGTCTCCCCTGGGAGTCAGGTGTAAATGCTTAAAAGAAAAACCAGGCCTCTGTTTAAAGCTCTGGGCAGCTTTAATTTGATTATTAAATTTCATGCCCTGGCAGTGGCATGCTCACAGCACCTGCCCTTTTACCAAAAGGGGAAGTAGATTTGGGTTTCAGCCTATAGCCCTGAGAAGCATGGACACACGGCCTCAATGTTAAGTGCTTGGCTGCGTAGACAGGAGGAAATGCTCTCTGACAAATGAGGGGATGTGCTGCCCTGTGAGGTGGCAGTTCCACACCCTGGAAGTGCTCAGTAGGAAAGAATCAGCCATCTGCCAAGGGAGTGTTTTGAGTAGGAGGGTAGGCTAGTTTGGAATTTCTCATCAAGGAAGAGGCACCGAGTCTTGAAAAAGACTGATGTGTTTTGTTTTGTTTTTTTTTGGTCCTTCCAAAAACAGCAACGAAACTCTGATTCCATAACACATTAAAAAAAATCAGTACATAGCACCATTTGTGCTTCTAGTGCCTAGTATATTGCAAGTGAAGAGCTCCTTCATTGGTTGGTGGATTCATTCATTCACCATGATTAGGTAAACAAACATTTGTACAATGACTGACTGACTGAATAGATGATTTCCCTATGAACACCCTCACTTTTCCCACATGCTGTCACTATGACTTGTTGTTTTCAACATCATCCCTAAGGGTTCTAGTGGCTCTGTCCTGGACAACATCATCCCTAAGGGTTCTAGTGGCTCTGTCCTGGACAACCTTCAGTTCGTTCAGGTCCCTCCTAGAATGGAACTCCCAGAGCTAAGCATTTAAGGGAGTGACACCAGGAACAGGCCTGGTGATGAGCGTCAGTTGAAACGGAACACAAAGTCCTGCTGTTCTGGAAGGCCAGGCACCAGCGATGGCCTGGCTTAAGTTTCCTTCAAAGGCATCCACACGGGCTGTTAGGAAATCAGGGGCAGAAGTTGGCCGTCTTTGCATGCATTATGTTTTTGTTTCTTTATAACCCCTTTGGCCAACGTGGGTGTTGTGTTGAGTCCTAGGTATGGCCTCTGGACTCTGAGCTCGTGCCAAGTACCAGACCAGCGATCTGTGAGCTAGGAAACGAGCCAGCTCAGTTGAAGTGCATTACATCAGACGTTTCCTGAGGCGGAGAGGAAGGCCTCCTTGCTAGAAAGCAGGGAGGATTTTGGCTCTTAGAGATTGGATTCAGTAACCTGAACTCGTTGGCTAAGGCCCAGGCCTCTAGCAAGCAGCTATCATATGGTCTGCAAAAAATCCAGATCCAGGGCCTCCAGCCCCCACTCTCCCTGCTGTCACCGCAGACTTCTTTCAGAAACGCACGAAGGGGCTGGGACAGCTTTTAGAAAAAGAGAGACCCGATAAAATCTGGTTAAACGTTTTGTAAGAGGTTAGATAGATTTTTAGAAGAGATTTTTGAAATCTTACTAACTTTTGTAATTTTAAATTTAGGGCAGTAGGTAGGGGCAATGCCGACTTTGTAGTGGAAAATTGTAATACCTGAATTAGCATTCTATCCAAAAAAAAAAAAAATGCTGTCCTCTATCACTTCCTTTCCTTTTCAAGTTGAATAAAACCATATAATGTGCAGTGCTGGCTATGTTGGTGTTAACTATTCAATTTGTAAATCGCCCCTCATGGTAGTTTTCTGTTAAGTTCAGAAATTGGCTCTGCACTCTGTAGACTGTTAGGAGCCGTGTGGGCCAATGCTTCTGTGTTCAGTGAAAACAGTACGGAGATGACTTTTTAAAACTAATTCCTAATACAGCAGCCGCCCCTCTGAATGCTTAGCATTGAGTCCTGGGCGGAAATTAAGCTGCTTAGAGTGGCCTGAGGATCCATGAAAGAACAAAGTACAATAACCCCGCCTTTGGGGGGTTATTACATTTGATATTCTTTACACCCTCAAAATACAGAGCTGTTTTTAGGTTTTTCAGAAGTTTATTGACTGAGACTCAGGAGAGAGGAGTTCCAAAGTCAAGCTTAAAACCCAAGTCTTCTGACAGACAGATGCTTCCTCACCACCCGCTCACAAATCGAGGGGTGCAGTGTGCCTGGGCGGGGGCAGTGATGGACAGAGAGCCTGAGGAACGAGACCCAGAAAAGTGCTGGAGTGTGACCCTCCTGTCATCTAAACTCCGAGTCCTCAGTCTCAAGTCTGGATACTTCATCTCCTCTTTTGGGAAAACCGATCTGGTACTATTTGATCCCTCCCCGAAGGGGTGCTGGAGAAAAACATGAAATATTTATGACGTGCTTTAAGTTTCAGGGGAAGGGATGTTCCCGCCTACGGAAATTGGAAATGGATTCCAGCACACCCAGGCGTCTTATCGGCTCATCCAAGGTGGCACACTTCCCTCCGGACCTGTCTGTGTGTGAAAAATCTACAGATGCCACACCTACATGTGCCACCTTGCTTTAGCGGTGTGTGTACCTGAGAAGAGTGATGCATTATTCACGTGTCCAAGAAGGGAAAGAAAGGGGCGAGGAGAGAAGAGGCGGTGGCGCAGGGAGGCGAGGAGGGGAGGAAGGGAGGCGAGTGTAACTGACAGGCCTGGGAGCCCCAGCTGCTAACCCGCAGGCCATGGGCACCCCCGCCGTCTCCCCTGCGAGGCTCAGGTTCGCCTTGCTGGCCAGGACTCGCCGAGAACTGCGCCAAGCTCTGCCGTGGCCAGGTCCTCTCAGTGACAAGACGGTGGGGTGCAGAGCTGTTCACTTGGCACCCTTCACCATCACCAAGGTCACTGATGAAATATTAAGCTGATCCTATGCTCATGGCTCCATGAAGATGATCAGGAAGGGAGGGAGGCCAGGGCGAGGGGCACTGATCTGATACGCAGAGGGGCAAAGCCTGGCCAAGCGCACGCTGCGGCCACACCTCCGCGAGGAAGCAGCCGGCTTGTGTTTCCTCTCCGCTCACAAGGTTTTCCTTTGCACACCATCAGCTCTTACTCCTCAGGGACACAAAGGGACAGGCTCCACGGTGCCATCAGGGTCCGTTTTGACAGCGTTCATGTCACAATACACAATCATGTACTGGAATTACACAAACTCTAAAGAGTGGGATAAAATGTTACTGGTTACACTGATTAAAATGAAACTGACAACAACAACAACAAAAAACACCAGAAAACAAAAAGAAATCTCTGTTGATATTCACAGTGACACTTGACAATTTAAAAAAAAAAAAGGTGGCAGCCAGTGTCCTAGCGTGCTGCAGTTCATTGCCATAGTTTCAGAAATTCCCAGCTGTTTGGGGGAAAGAAAGAGCGGTTCTCACATCCGATGTAGTTCTCACAGAAATCGCTCCCCAGGTATGAAAAAAACAATGCAGAGAATAGGCACCAAGCTTGCTCAGACCGCTACGGAGTCTGAAGAGTCAGACTTAAAACTCTTCGAATCAGATCTGGTTTGTGGGAAAAGAACCCGGCTGGCGACAGTAGTCCAAGAGGCCAAGGAAGAAACACTCGACTGTTAATACGGAAGAAAGCCATCAAGAACTAGAACAATTAAGAATTAAATATTTTTTTCTACTCTACTTTGAAGCTGAATTCCAGCTTTTTGTACTTGGAAAAGATAGGTGGCTGATCTCTGGGTAGAACCTCTCTCTCTTGGCCAGTCCACCCTCCCTGCTCCTGATCCCATAGCTCAGTGTTGGGGTGCAGGTATCGCTGGTTCAATTTTCTTGAAGTAGAATCACCATTTCTTTATATGTGGCCATGCCTCTTTCTAACAATGAGGTATAATTTTAGACTAACAATGCCTTTCCTTCTTGGGCTATGGGCTGGATCAATTGTGTGAGCAGGAAACAATTCAACTTTCTGATGAAATCATACACAGACAAAAATCATTGCACTTGAAAACAGCAACAAAAGACTCAGCCCACGCAGAGACGGGCCAGCAAAACCGTGTGGGAAGGGGCTGTGCTTCCTGCCCTTGGCAGAGCATCTGGACCTCCAGGTGTTCCATTGGATTTGGTTTGTTATTAAATGTCCAGAAGTGAAAGAGTCCAAAAGACACTGTAGGCTCTTTAAGGCTAAGTCTTCCCGGTGCTTCTACGAGATACATGATCTCCTTGGCCACATATTACAAAGCAGGGGCTCCTCTTAGCAAAATGGCTAGCAGGGCCCCCCAAAACTCTGGAAGCAAGGGAGGATGGGCGCACACCGTGTCCTGTCCTGTGAAGGAGAGAGAGAAACCGTAAGCAGGCTGGGAGGGCAAAGCTGCCCATCAACAGCCCTGTGGCCGGAAGTATAGCCCCTTCCTCTGACTCCACCACTTGCTCTCATTACGTTCACCCCACAGCCCGGGCAGACGTGGGTTATCTGTGCAGCTTTCTCTGTGTGATTTCTACTTTCTGTGGACCTGAACCTCTTTCCCTCTACCTGCAAACTTGTCTCTCTCTCTTTCCATATTCCTTTTTAAAAAAAATACATTTTTTATTGATTTCAGAGAGAAAGAAAGTGGGAGAGAGGGATAGAAACATCAATGATGAGAGAGAATCATTGATTGGCAGCCTCCTGCATGCCCCCCATTGAGGATCAAGCCCACAACCCATGTGCCCTGACCAGGAATCTAACCGTGACCTCCTAGTTCATAGGTTGATGCTCAACCATTGAGCCACAACGGCCAGGCTCTCTTTCCTTATTCTTTATCCTTCCTGCCTCCTTGTGCTTTCTGTTTCTTTCTTGATGGATATAAAGGCACAAAGCTAGTACAATCCTGCTACTCAGTGGTCCAAATACTACTTCTTCCACATTTCTCCCACAATGCACCCTGTCCTCTCCCACCCATTCCATGGTCCTGCCGCCTTAGTACATTCAGACACAGTCCACACTCTGCTTACTGAGTTGAGTGGGCAGATTACTTGTTACTTAAGCCAATTACTTACACAACTAAAATCTGACCTTCTGGTCGAAATTTGAGCACATGACATTGACTATGTTACTAATGTATTCAGGTTGTTCTCAAGTAAGTGCTTATAATGGGTAAGATCAAGGTGTTTCTAGACTCTGCTATCCTGAACTACTGTCAATATTTTCTTCTTTGGGGTGTTCACTCCAGCTCATGTCTGCTTTGTAGTCCTTTTATGACCCTTTTGTAATCAATAAACAACTTGCACAAAATGTCTACATAAATAGGGTGGATGATAATATCCTGATGTTACAGGCACAGAGCCAAAATCAGAGTAATTTAAGGTTCAGGGTGGAAGGGATGAGGTCAAATGATCATGAGCTGCCAAAGTGCCTTCATGCCACGCCCACCAACCAAGGCCCCCTGAAGCACTAAGACCTGCTACAGTGCCTGCCTCTCTGTGCCCACCTCCCCTGACCACCTCTGTGGGATCAGAGTCAGACAAGTGGCTGCTGCTACCTTTCGCTGTAGCCCATCATGTCCCTCCCTCGAAGGGCACTTCCCTACTTACTGCTCTGGATTCTGACTAGGACTTGCTGACATTCTCGTAGATGACGTCACTGATGCAGAACTGCTGCTTCTTCTTTGTCCATATCAGCTGCACACACTGATGGATGAAAATGTACTGCTCCTGCAGCAGAAGCCAGGCCATGTGTCAGAGCAAGATGTTTTTTGTACAAACATGTGCAAAGATAGTATATTGATATTATGACAGTGTTAAATATTATGATCTGATGTCAAAAGAACACATTTTTATTAGGTAGGAGACAATTTTGTAACTAGAAAATCCAAGAGAATCAACTGAAAAAATATTTTGAATAATAATAGAGCTAAAGGCAATAAATATTCAATGTATATATGATGGACTATTTTGAAAAAAAAAAAGTCTATCACCTCAATATACCAAAATAAATTCCAAGAAGTTTAATAAATTAAACTTATAAAAATATAAAGAAAAATATAGGTTAATTCCTCTCTGATTACTTTATGAAAGGGTTTTCTAAACTTCAAAGCCATGGAATAAATTAGAAATAAAATTTTCAACCTATTGTATGTTTTCTTTTAAAAGTGAAAAGAGTAATATAAAGGGAAAACTAGAAACTGGAAGGAAAATATTTTCTAGAATTATTACAATGTTTATGCCTTTATTTTTGTTTAAAATTCATCCAAAGCAGTAACAAACACTTACATGGACAAATATATAAATAAAATACATTGACCACCAAACCAAATATTCTTGGAAGGTGTGGACTATGTGTTTTTTACTTCTAATGCCTATTAAATGTTTTTGAAGGAAACTGAGGAAATATTAAAACACATGCAAAAAATGGCCAAGTAATAAAAATGTAAATTAAAACAATTGTCTTTCATCTATAAACTGACCAAAGCTAAAGAAAAAAAGTAATAATGATGACAAGTTTGTTGAAGCAGTCATTTTTAGATATTATTAGTGTAGGTATAATTCATAAAGTGCTAAAAATTTCATTGTGAACACAGATAATAGTAATAAAATGGAAAAGAATCCAATTTAATATTCTGTACAAAGAAGAATGGTTTAAGTAATCAATGGTATATCTATAATAAAACATCCAGTCTTTAAAATAAAATTTATATAATTTTGGGCAATTTGGGATAATACACATAGGAAACTATTAAGTGAAAAAGCAGAATTTAAAATGAGCATATGGACACATAGGCGGGATGAAATATGCTGAAATATTGAGAGTAGCTGTCTTTGTAACATAAAATCAAGGTAACATCGTGATCTTTCTCCTTTCTCTTTATTTCCCAGACTGTCTCCATACGGAATACCATTAGAAATAACCTTTCCATAAGAACCAGTCAAGATGTCCACAGGATCTTGAGCATTTTGTATGACAACTTTATACAAAAGGTAAGGTTAATAAGACTTCGAACCTCACTGGGCTGATTCTTCAGGCTCACCTGTATTTTTCAACGAGAGTGGGAGAAAATATAGGCCCTTATTTAGTGATAGTATCTCATCAATAACTGAGCTACCCCTCACTCCTTATTGCACATCACTCCATTGCTTCTAGGGCTGTGTTAGCACTGGGCATAATAAGGCAGAGACCTGGTCACCTGGTTTCTCAACCCAGAACTAATCAGTGGCCAAACTTTGCCTCAAAAAAAAAAAAAAAAAAAAAAAAAAAAAAAAAAAAAAAAGTAGCTAGACCACAGGAAAAGTAAATAAAGACTCTTTATGGGCAGGTCCCTGAGGTCCCTGAGAAATCTAAGCCCCAGTCAGGACAGGCTACAAAAGCAAAGCCTACCTGACCTCCCTCGAAAGCCCATCAGAAGAAAATCAAACCAAGCATTTGATAACAATAGAAGAGAGCCCCAGGGAGGCCCATGCCCTCCACACGTGGCACGTTGCAGTTGGAAGCACTTAACTAGATCTGTCATTTCACACAATGCAAACATTGTCATTCAGGGTTTACAGAGGAGGAATGGAGCTTGAGAGGCAAAGGGAGTTGTGCCGTGGCCATGCGGGACCCAGGCCTTCTCCAGGGGGCTGGCCCGACAACCCTACTCTCTTTACCCTTTGCTGCTCTTGGCGCAGCCGTGGGAGGGGGTGGCGGGTGGGGGGAGGTTGGACAGGTGAGAAAAGGGAAGAGGGCGTGTTAAAAATAGCCCACGCCACAGGTTGTGTGCATCTGAGGACAAGACCAACATAATCAGTTACTTCTACTCTTTGTATTTACTTGTTTTTAGGGGAGAGGACGGCATCTCACCCAGCCTGACTAGGTGCTATGCACCTTCTGCTTTTGTGGGAGGACTGAAAGTACGTAACATTATTTTAGAAGGGGGTTGGGTGATGGAATCCAGGTGATGGGAAGCAACGGGCCACGGGAAGAAGCCTGGTACACAATATATGCAGGTGGTCGATAGACATACACAGAGCCAGAAATCAGCTGGGGATCATTCCGGCCTCTTGAAAATTGTTAGTGTCACAGGGTGTCCTAGGATGAGAAAGCTGAAGAAAAATCGTGTTCCACTCTGCTCTTTACTTATTCACAGCAGCAAAGTAGAAGGCAGCAGGACTGGGGTGTGAATGGGCTCAAGGAGGATGTTGGGAAAATCCTAACATTCAAAATACAGGTTGCATCGCAAAGAGGGCAACAACGAGGAACAACAAAGGGAAATGGACAAGAATTTGCAACATAAATAAATAGCTGAACTAGAGAAGACCCGCTGCAAAATCCCGAGAGAACTCAAGAATGAAGCTGGAGCAGTTGGGGAAAATAAGTAACCCGCAGTGACCTCGCCTCTTTTGCTGACTTTGCATTTTCCCACCAGAGTTCAGGGAAGGGATATCATCCTTAAAAAAGACTGTTTCCCTAGAGATGACAACTTAAAATGCTGCTGTAAACAAAGAAGCCAAACATCCAAAGTTTGGGGCAAGAAAGTTCGGGGGGAAAACAACGTTTTCTCAGCCTTGGGGAGAGGCACAAGGCCGCCCTCGTGTTGCGCTATTACCACACCTGGAGAAAGATCCTGGCGTGGAATCAGATGGAGGGTCTGACAGGGGAAGGTAGTATTTAAAAAGGGATTAGGGCTCTGTACTGGGAAAGTCAAAAGCAAACAGGCTATAATCAAAGTCCATAAAGTTCTAAAAGCTATAAATTAGGTCACTGTGGCAGACAACTGATCAAATCCAAAATACTTAAAATAAGGAGCAGCCCTTTGAAGCTGGGGAGTAATACACACATGGGGAGTTTTAATCACGTATTAGGATATATAAATTTATGGAAGCGAAAGCCAAAAATATGGACCGATCCACGAAGCACTGTTTACTCATTAGGTAGTAGGCTTCTCTGGGAAACCAAGGGCACTTTAAACAAGGCCACGTTCATGTCCCCACAGCAGTAAAAGCCAAGGGTTGGGTGGGAGCGGGCTAAGGAAGGGAGGACACATGCATGAGTACTTCCTCATCACGCTTGAGAGCTGAATGTGAATGGGTTGCTTTTCCTCAGTGGCATGATCCTGCTTTGGCTCAGAAAGAAACACACTGGAATGGCTGTGCCAAGCCTTGCTCAGATGGGAGTGGGGATGCAGGAGAGAAGTCAAAGGGATGAAGGAGACACCGCCCCCCCCCCCCCTCCCCTCCGCCCCCAAGCCTTGAAACCTAAGACATTACTGCAGGCTTTTGAGTTATACTGACATCTAGTGGTGATTCGCATGAAAAGCACGAGGAAGACCAAGAGACCAAGGCAGCATTCAATCCCTTGGAACTTGAGTAAGAAGTCTGGCCAGGATGTGTTCTACTCTGTTCCACCCACACAAACACCTTCAAAAAAAGAGATGACTCTACACCTGAAGCTGAGAAGCTTCGGGTAGGGCTGGGTGACTAGGACTATGAACAAGCGATGATGCTTGCTTTTTGAGGCCCACGCAGATGCACACCCACTGTGGTTGTGAGGTGGTGTGAGGCTGTCTGCTGGCCCCAGGCTGCCACTGGAGCCCATGTGCATTCCCAGGCTTCCAGGAGGAGGGGACCTGGAGGAGGGAGGGGACGGAGGGATGGATGTTTCTAGGGATGCTGCCATGTTGTTACAATGCTAAAGCCATTCATTTAGGTCAAGGGAATTGGAAGTGTTGGTAGGTTGCGGATCCTTAAAACCATAAGGGGGGACAGAAAGTGTGAGTCCAACCCCTGATCATTATCTAAAGTGAATTGGGACAGAGATTCACACGGTGGACAAACTAGTGACAAACTTTTGAATCAAATCTGACATTTCAAATACAGGTGAAATCACATCAGTCCCACAGAGTCCACTCGGTGGCATTTCCCCAGATTGGCTGCCCTGAACTCTTACTCTGTTCTAAGATGTTTTAGTCCTATGGATAGATCCCTGTGCTCTCAATTATAAGGGCACATGACACCAATAAAAGCGCAAGCACTGTACACTGAACGGATTTTAGAAACGAATATTTCTCCTGTACCTTGAAGCAGTTCGAATGTGCACAATAAGAAATTGGAAATAGCAGCTGCAAGACTGAAACAGGAGATGAAATAATAGGAAGTTTTTTTTTTTTCATCAAGGTCAAATTTATAGATACCGATTGATTACATCCCTACCTCTGTCTGTACCATGGACATCCGGTATGACCTCATTTCTGACACCAGCCCTAAGATGTCGACAAACTCGTGCTCCCGGATGTGCTGCAAGAGCCTGTCCAGGGCGATGAACGTTCCCGTCCGGCCAACGCCAGCGCTGCAAGAGTGCGCAGACAGCACGTTACTCACACAGTGCTTCCACACAGTGGGGAACAAATTGGCGATTAAAAAACAAAACAGGTGGCACCATTGAGAAAAAAAGGAAGGCTAAACTCCTGAGAATATTTTCCACTTAATTTTAACCATGCAATTGTGGTTGGTGTGTCTTCTAATATCACATTTGACCATCACTGCTGCTGCTCTTAAAGAGGCATGGGTCTGGCCCGGCCAGAGGGGCTCAGTTGGTTGAGCATCATCCTGTGCATCAAAAGATTGCCGGTTCAGTTCTTCACCAGGGCATATACCTGGGTTTCAGGTTCGATCCCTGGTTGGGGCACATATGGAAAGCAACCACTCAATGTTTCTCATCTTTCTCTCTCTCTCTCTCTCTCTCTCTCTCTCTCTCTCTCTCTCTCTCTCTCTCCTTTCCTCTCGCTTTAAGAATGTCCTCAGGTGAGGATTAAGAAAAAAAGAGGTATGGATCTGCACTAGTCTGAGCCACACCTCTCTCCTCCACCTGGAGCTCTCTGCTCCCTGAGAAAGGTAAGAAGTGCCCATGGACCTGGCGAGAGAGTTGGTTCCTTCCCCCGGGGAACCAGACACATACAATTTCAGTCTTCTGAGTAGCCTCAGAGTTAAGCCTCACACCCAGCTCAGAAGTCTAGCTGAGATGCCCACTCCTTAGCTCCAGCTCTGGGGCCAGACCAATTTGTGTGCCTTCAACCCTGGGTTGAGTTCACCATTCCAGACCTTCCTTACAGCACGTCTCCCTTCCAGTGAGTTCTAGGCCTGCTTCCATCCCTCAGTAATCTTGTAGGTAGTTGCCTCAAAATCAAATTTAATATTTGGACCCCATTCATTATGGCCCCCAAATCCTAGTGCCCAGACAGAGTAGAGGGAAGTGGAGTGATTTGTGCTGACCAATTGCCCAGCACAGTTGTACATGTTAAGTCAGCCCTACAGTTTTACATGTTAAGTCAGCCCTTCTTTTCTTCCAGTCATGCGGAGTGTAGGGCCAAGTGTTTCCAAACTCTGGATTATCATAAGTGAGAAAAGAGGAAGCCAAAATTGATTTCTACGCAGAACTTGCTGGGAGAGAAATCCAACAGTAAAAGCCTGTAGCTCAGAGCCCTAGTTTGCTTTTTGTACTGGACAACCCTTCTCACCCAGGACTTATCTCATGTTCTGCCCTGGTGAACACCTGTAAAGTCACATCCAGAACCGTCCCTGCTACCTGCTGTGAAAGGAACCGTGAGTTTGACCACATGGTTGAGCAGCTTCATTTTCAGCTCTTGGAAGGAACCATTGTGAGACTAGATCATTTTCATCTGGTGAAGCAAAGTTTTTAACCTGTGAATGCATATGGTGGACTGATAGCAAGGGTCCTCTCCCTGATCAGAAACTTGATAGCTTTTCTATCCAGGGAGACACATATTCCTCTCTCTCTCTCTCTCCCTCTCTCTCCCTCTCTCTCCCTCTCTCTCTCTCTCTCTCTCTCTCTCTTTCTCTCTCTCTCTCTCTCTCTCTCTCTCACACACACACACACACACACACACACACACACACACACACACCCTACTCATTCTAGTTCACAGAGGCCCAGGTGCTAGGTAGGTCCAGGATTACAGATCTACGAGAGGCCTGGTGCACGAATTCGTGCACAGGTGGGGTCCGACCGGCCTGCCCTGATCAGGGCTGATCAGGTCAGGCTGGCCAGGGAGAGGGGACATGGGCCTTTGGCCAGCCAGTCCCACCCTCAATCGGGTAGGGGGTGTATCGGGGGTGGGGCTGGCCAGGGGGAGGGGCCGTGGGCAGTTGGTGGGCCGGCCCCACCTCCTACTCAAACTCCCGGTAGAACTCTTGGTCGAGGGGACAATTTGCACATTAGCATTTTATTATATAGGTTTTGCTTAGGTTGACATGGCTGCCAGTGCTTCCTCTAACATCTTTATCTTACTTCTCTGATATACAATATGAGCATATTTATAGCCCCTGCTCTTCAGAGATTGCATAAAAATTTTACAACAATATGTCACACCAATGGATTTTGGTGAAGCTTTGCTCACTTGGTAGGAATAAAGCTTAAGTTCAAAGATAACCCTTCTCATAAGGAATTAGCAGGGTCCTCGATTTTTGCTAATACAGTAGGTCATAAGGATCCCTTTCATTTGAACTATCTGGAAATTTAAAGGCAATCTTGAAAAGCAATCATAGCAATTCTGTTTATCTCAATGAGCTGAACGTTCTCATTTTTCCTTTCCCTCACCTGGCTTTTATGTCTGTTTATATTATTCTGGGCTGTGGTTAGCTATTTTTAACTTGACCTTGCATTTGGCCATGTTACAAACCACTCAGAGTCCTTGATAGGATCGGGTAAGACCATGCAGTGCTTAAAGTCATGGCTGTGGAGAATGCCTGAACCCTAACTCCTCCAGGTTCGAGTTGCATAAACTTGTGTGAACCCCTTAACCTCTCTACTCCTCAGCTTTTTTCATTCTAAAAGGAGAATAATAATATCTATCTTAGAGGATATAAGATGGCCATATTATAAGTAAATAACGTGTCTAGGAAGACCTGAGTTAATCATAAAAATTTTTTAAAAATCATAATTCATTTTATTAATTCAATCTGATCAGGAGTTAATGGACTGGTAGACTTTTTTTTCTTTCTTTTTTATTTTAGTTTTGTTAAGCATTGTATTATTTATTTTTAAATTTTTATTATTGAAAGTACTACAACTGTCCCCCTTTTCCACTCATTGACCCCTGCTAGTGCCCCCCACCGCACCCCTAGTCTTCACCACCCTATTGTCTGTGTCCATAGGTAATGCATAAACGCATATACATTATTTGGTTAATCTTCTCCTCCGTTTTGCCCCCCACTCCCCCTCCTACCCTCTGAGATTTGTCAGCCTGTTTCATGCTTTTATGTCACTGGACCTGTTTTGTTCATCAGTTTATTTTGTTCCTTAGATTCCACAGATGAGTGAGATCATGTGATACTTGTCTTTCTCTGACTGACTTATTTCCCTTACACAAAACCAAGGTCGTGGTGCTTAACAGAAACTGCGTTTGATGACGTTACCTGCAGTGCACGATCATGGGGCCTCTGCTCTTGGTAGCGTGCTGTCGGACCACGTGTACAAACTGCAGGATGCTTTCTGCAGCATTGGCTGTGGGCACACCGTGATCAGGCCACGCAGTGTAGTTGAAATGCGTCACGTCCTGCATCTCGTCAGCCTTTAGGAGAAAAAGGCAAAGCGAGTATTAATCTCTCAGCCCCGTGGCAGGATGGCCCAGGCCGCCACTGCAGCTCACAGGTGAATGGCATGGGAAGGTAAAGCCACATTCCACTCCTGGTCTGAATACTTCCCTTTCCAGATCTGAGCATTGTGTCTGGCACAAAGCAGGACCTGGGAAAAACATACTAATGTATAAAGCTTCAAATAGTAGGATAAATGGGCTAATCCAGGCCTGTGCAGAGATAGGAGTTTAAACAGATTAGGGTTTGCATCCTAGCAATTTAGCAAATGCATCGGCTTTGGCCAATGAATTAAACACTGTGGAAGGTGCTCTTGGTTCCCCTTGGGTCCCCCTTCCCAGCACAGAGCTGTACCCTTCTCAGAGTTGCCCCTCACCCAGGGGAGCTGCCTTTCTGAAAAATGCCCAAGACCTTATGTTCTCCTGCTCCAGGCATTCCGCAGCTAACCAGTGGCTGATAACGGGGTACAAAAAGCCAGCCCCATTATGGCAGGTGGGACAACTAAGTCTACGGTGCCATTCATACCCCAACACCCTCCCTGGGACCTCACTGACGCTGGACTTCAGCTGAACTCATAGCTGTGTGAGACTTCTTCCTTGTTCTGTCCCATCTTGCGGTCCTTATTCCTGAAATCACCTATTTAACCATCCCTGTCTTGGTCTCTGATACTAGCAGGCTTGACCTAAGGCAAACTCACTGACACCAGTGGTCTCATATCTAAAAAGGGTCTTTCCAGATGTTGCAGGTTAACCTCACCTGTAACAAGGGCTGTTGTGGGGATGCAGTGTGCTCATTTGTGAAGGACGGTACCTGTGAGCTATTGTTATCGTCACCACTTCTACATCATTCCTGCCACTCACTGCAGCAGCCCAGGGCAGTTGGACGATTGGTTCTGGGAATCCCAGTACAGGGGTATGTTTTATATATTTGTCCTGTTCTGATTAACCCATAGGTCAACTCTACAGGTGTGGACAAAAGTAGGTTTACGTGCCATTGTGACATTCTTTTGAGTTAATAGAGCTATTGTAATAATCATCACCTGCACGTCTTTTTCCATATGAACAACTGTAAACCTACTTTTGCCCACTCCTGTACTATTCCCTCTGAACTGAGCAAATGTTGATTAGGATGTGGATCCTTCAAAAGTCACTCTTTTTAGTCCTCACTAACTTATAAGCATAATGATTGATCTTGTTATCAGTATTCCAAACCCAGGCCTCACAAGGAACGAATTCATTCCCCTTCCCTCAAACTTGGTCAGAGCCTAGCACCCACTGAATGAATGAAAAACTCTATCATCATTTGGAAGAGTTTGGCCTGGCTATGAGTTTGGAGCTAAAATTTAGGTTCAGGTATTAAAGAGAAATGAATTCTAAAGAGTCAGTGGTCTTGGGCGGAGTAAAATTTGTATAAGTAGAAATAAATGCATAAATGAAGTAGGAAAACAAATATATAATAAGATTTGTGTAAATATAACAAAGTCAGCACTTACTAGACCCTTTGTCCCCTCAGCACCTAAGGCCATATACCCCCAGCTGTACCCAGAGCCTCCCTCACTGTGGGCTCTTTCCTAGACACACGGAGCCGGAAGTCTGCAAAATGCTGGCTGCCATCGCTGCTGTCTACAATAAGTATGGCAAGCAAGTAACCCAAGCATAATCAAATGTGCATAATTATTCAACACCATGAGGATTTAAAGATACGCAATCACTAGATATTTTTAGTTGCCCAGAAAAGTTCATGGAAATGCTCATTCTTTTCAAATGCTGATGGCAGGCTTAGCACAAAGATTTGAACAGTGTTACATATTACAGTTGATCTGAAAATGTATGCAGCTACCCTAGTAAAATAGTCCAGATCCTTCAAAAATAGGAAGCATTTAAATCATTCTCTAGCAGCAAGGCAGGGGACTTGGTATCAGGGTGACCCCTGCCAGCTGAGCAGCAAGCACTCATCAAGAGCACGAAGGGGTTAGTGCTGTTGTTTTTTTCTCTAATTCTTAGTCAGTTCATGCCAAGTTTGAAGTAGCGGAAAGCGACAATTGTGAGTTATGGTCATTTTCCTCCTTCGGGTTACATCTTATTTAGACTTTCCAAAATTTCTTTTACCCTGATTTCATCACTTATGTAATTTTACCTTGTTGTACTCTAAAAGTTCCCACATTTCAATATGGAGAGGATAAGGATGGCTGTAAACAAAATATGAGACAAATAGAAAACTGTATTCATTACTACTGCACAATATTCTTCAGCAATTTATCCTTCACCGAGGGAGCTTAAAATTCAGATTTTTGTCTGTTTATGGCCCAAAGAGGGCACTCTGGGACCTCATGCTTATAAATACTGTATAAACACCTTACCAGGAAACATTATTGAACATTTTATTTCTATATTCTGAGTCATTCACATGCTTGTCATTGAAAGGTCATCATTTAAGACCAAGGACAAGAAGCATAGTATTGACTATGCAACCATTTATGTCATTCTTCCCTGTCAAGGGAACAAACCCTATTTTGTGCTCTATAATTTTCCCCCCAAGGTGCAAACTTAGGGAAAGATTTGTTTTGTATTTGTCTAATAGTTTCCAATGGCTTTCCCACTGAAATTGCCAAGAAAGAAAGCAGAGTTTCAATTGCATTCAGATAGTCAAATATTTTCTCTGATGGAAATCTATTGATGCTTTCCAAGTGCTTTATTATTTTTGAAATCATTGATTTATTCACTGTTTTGTTCACCCCACAAAGATGTATTAAGTGGATTTACAAGGATGATTAAAACAGGGTACTTGCTTCCAAAACTCACACTGGGGGAGGCAGACTTGCAGCGAGAGAATTATAATAATCTACAGTGTACTGTGATGGAGGAATAGCCATGAGACTCAGAACAGAGGAGAAAAGGGATAAAGGTCCCTTGAGACTAGGGAAGGTTAACAAAGGAAGTGACATTGGAGTTGAAACTGCATAGGAATGTGCTTAGGGAACAGGAGGAGGTGGGTATTTCAAAGCAATGGACCAGCATGAAGGACAATCTGTTATTGTCATATAGGGATTTGCCTAAATTCTCAACGTAGCCAAAACCATTGCTAACTACCCGTGGCTCAGAAGTGATTTATCTCTTCTAAATATCAATAAATGGGTAGTTAATGAATGCTTATGTTGTATGGACATGGACACTCTTCGGTTCCATTGTCTATATTAATAGTGAGCAAACACTTTCTGTCAGGGCCGATGAGAGTATTTTAGATTTTGCAGGTCCTGCAGTCTCTGTTGCAACTACTCCAGTTGGATGGGGCACAAAAGCAGTCAGACAATATGTACACACATGTAGCTGTGTTGCAACAAAATGGTATCTATGGACACTGACCTTTGATTATAGAATCACTTACGGAGTGATTATGGATGTCTCCTTAGAGTATTTCATGTGAAATATCATTCTTGGTTTGATTTTTTTTGAACATTTAAAAGGATAAAACTCATTCTTAGCTCACAGTATTATGAAACAGACAAAGGTGAATTTGGTCACAGCGGTTAGGAAGGGCTGTTTCTAAGCAGCACGTTTTTAACGAGGACTCTCCTATTAAACTTGGTTCTCAGCAGGGAGTGTTCAAGTGGAAAATAGGTTCCCTCCTATTTTCTGGGCTATCTCACGTGGAGAATACAGCAGGGATGTATTATTCTGCAGATGATGTCTGCACCTCGCCTGCACATGAACCTACTGCACATGCTTCAAGCCTGTCCTTAGAGAGGTGGCGGGAGGAACAGACTGTGCTGACAACCTAGCAATCAGAAATCAATGGCATTTCAAAAGAGATGTGGGACCATGATTAATAGTGTCCTGAAGTGCCCTAGCTGGTTTGCTTCAGTGGATAGGGTGTCGGCCTGCAGACTGAAGGGCTTCAGGTTCAATTCTGCTCAAGGGCACATGCCTGGGTTGCGGGCTTGATCCCTAGTAGGGGGTGTGCAGGAGGCAGCCAATCAATGATTCTCTCTCCTCATTGATATTTCTATCTCGCTCTCCCTCTCTGAAATCAATAAAAATAAAAATGCCCTGAAGTACCTTTGAAATAATAAAAACAAAACCAGAACAAAATAAGGGGGGAAAAAGCCAAACCAAACAAAACCCAAACTAATAAATCATGGTTTAAGTGTTTAATCTAAAAGGTAAGTGTGCCTTGCGTATGCTAATTATACTCACATATGGTTAGTATAAGTCATGAGAGCATGCCCCTCCTCAGTCAGGCCTGGGAACAAGGCCCACATGTCTTCTACTGCCCTGGGCTAACCTGCCATGGGCAGGGCCGTCTCTCCCCATCCCCTCAGGCCCTGCAGGCCAGCATTTCATCCCACCAGGTTCCATGACATGGGAAACAAGGATGTTGAAAGTGGGTTTTTCCTCTTGAAGGAAGAAGTGTTGCAAAGCCTGAAGTGCTCATGATCTTGTTGGATAGTGGGTTGGTCTCCTGACACCTGGGTGGGGAGGGTTCCCTCATCCTGGGACAGCATCTGAACTTGTGCTTCATGACTTACATAGATGATCCGGAAGTGTCTGCAGGCCCAGTCATCCTGCTCTTCCTCCGAGATCATCTCCACAGTGATGTCTCCATAAGTGATGGGCTCTTCCGTGAACGGCCAGTAATGGTCACATTTCACCTGAGGTGGAAACCACACAACATGTTCAAACAAACACGCCGGAGGAGAGACGAAGCCTGTGCTCCCTTAGGGAAAATGAAAGCACTGGTGTCTGAAGAGGTGTATGTGACACTGTGAGCTGAAATAGGAAGCAAGAGCAGGTTCTGAGCGGGTAAGCACTCCATTCATGGCGGTGGCTGGTGTGGGACTTGCTGCTGAGTGGAGACAGCCCCATAGGCACTTACCCTCCTTTTCTCATTGCACTGAGTGAGCATGACAATAATCTGAGACTTCTCCTGTAGGACCATCTTCCAGAAGTCATTTCTGGTTTCAGGCAGTGGCCCCTGGGTGGCAATATACTCCTGGGATGAGTTGTATCCCTGAAAGGGAAGTGACAGAGTTGTCACCTGAGGAACCAAGGCCGTTCTGCATAAATTAGAAAAACACTGAAAATGTACTGGGGATAAACCTGGCCACGGATCTCACACCTCTGTACCGTGTTCCCCTGTTCCCGTGGAAGAGGCTGTCAGAGTGACTGACTGTGATTTTAAGCATGATCCTTGGGAAGCCTGTAAAATCACACCCTCACTTTCTAAAATGGTAACTGCTGTCTTGATAGGTATTTTAAAACACAGGTGCTCAGGGGGAGCCCTTTTGGTTTGGCTGCCAAAAACATTTAAACACAAGAAAGATGACCTACTGTTTTCCCTAGTCGTTCATAAGGAAATATGAACATAATTAATCTCTGGGATTCTCTGTTTCCTATTGTTTATTCTGAGATGGAATAATGGAAACTGTTCTCTAGTAGAAGAATGGCTTTCTTTTAGACCGTTCGACGCATCCCTGTGTCCCTGATGGGTTTTTCTCAGCCTGCGCTGGAATTTGGATGCCTGGTTTACTTTTTATTTTTTTATTTCTTTTACTTACAGGAATGTAGTTGGCATTGATGTAGTCTGCTCCTTCCTCTTCGTTCATGGAGATTAATCGCACTCGGCTAAAGTCATCTGTACAGAATCAGAAGAAAGGAAATGTTAAAAATTAGAGTGGGAAGGAGAATTGTCTAGATCCTGTCTTCCCAATATCAAGTCAAAATTGTCAGTGATAGAGTAGGAAGATAAAGCTTGTCTTAGCTTGAGATGTTAGCCATACCTCAATTTTAGTTTCTCATTTAAACAAATATATAAATTTCTCTCCATCACTATTTTCTCCCACCAGCTCTCCTGTCCTTTGAAGAATTAGAGTCATCTTTTGGGGGAGAGTGTGCAGAATATTTACAGAAACTAAAAATTTTGGTAGATTGCATGGAAGGCTACAGCATGTATCTTAACGATGTGATTTCCATTTCACACAGTGACATCCAAGAATGCATTACCTTTGGGAAACCTAGAGTAGAAAATGGAGCTGCATGAGCTTTTTGTGAATGGAATTCAAATGAGAAAAGTAAGTTCTGCAATGTGTACAGATGTAAGGAGTTATAATGATAATGCTGCCTGAGATTATCAAGAAATGTTATTAAGGAAAACATTCTTTTTCTAGAGCTTGTTCACCCTCTTTTTCTACTTTTCCATTCTGTCTTGGCTCCCCCTGGAGTATAGCAGAGAGGAAAGTTAAATCTATGTTGGAATATGTTTTAATTGTCCTGTTAGTACTTCATATTACTTTTTCTTTGAATGTTGCTTTTATTAAAAAATGCTAAGCTACAACAGAACTTGCCAGAAGTTAGAAAGAGGAGGCATTTTAACACATTGAGCTCCCTTTCCTTTGCCGCCTTCCATTGCCAATGAATTGACAGAATTCATTTGATTGAGAACACAGGTTATTTTATCCCTAATTTGGCTAAGAGATTTGATCACCAAAGGGCCAAATGGTCAGTCTTTCCTATTCAGATGCAATTCATTTAAAAGCATAATGATTACATCTTCCTACACATGATAGGATCTAATGACATCAGAGCATGGATTCGATCAGAGATGGCCTTGAAGATCCAGACCACAACTGTGTCTGGCTAGAGATTGGTGAAACTGATTAATCTGCATTTAATCATCCTTCGACCTTTGAAAGATATGAGTCAGACCGGCACTATTGACAATCTTACATGGTAGGATGTTTGTGTAACGATTTTTACATCGGTTCAGTGGAAGGTCTGCAGCAAAGTGTGGAATATCCAGTCCAATCAATTTCAACTCCTGTAAGTGACAGAGAATAGATTTGAGATTTCCATACATGCATGGTGTGGATGGGATGTTCACTTTAGACCATTCTTCACTCCAGCCTATAACAGATTCATCACACCCCCTTTGCCATACGAAGCTGAAGAGCTCCCTTTTGGGATAGAACATACTTCACCACCCCACTCTTGCCTACTTGCTTTGGCCAATGAACTTGGGTAGAATCATGTTCAATAAGATGCTTCAAATGTGCTTGTTTGGTTCGTTTCGCCCTCTTGTATTTCTGCCATCTGCCGTGAAAAGAACATGAGTAGGGAAGCTGCGAGTCCCTAAATGAGGAGACACGTGAAACAGTCCTGACCTTGACCTATGGCCAGAAGAGAACTGTCCCTGCTATTCCATAGCCCCTTAGTGAGAAAATTAAAGGTTGCTGTAGGTCACTGAGATTTTGATGTTGTTTTGTATATAATAGCATTATTGCAGAAACAGCTGACTAATACAATACATATATGTCTTGGATAACCTGGTGATCATTTGGAGAAGGTAAGGATTATGTGCATAATTCTCTGGGTGTGGAAAATTTGAAAACAAGTTTGAAAAGAAATCCATTTCAGGTTTTAGGAGGTATAGAGTAACTGAAATGTATGCAATTTGCACAAATGTTTCCTAGTCTCTGAGGAAATGTCAGTATTTCTCTTTCAGGCAATGAGCCTTAGAGAAAGTGGTAAAAGAAAGAGTGAGGAACAATGTAGGATATTTTCCATGTAACAAGATATAGGATTGACAGGCTCTTATACTAGAAGCCTGGTGCATGAATTCGTGCCCAGGGTGTGTGTGTGGGGGGGATGTCCCTCAGCCTGGCTGGCAATAGGGGCTGATTGGGGCTAGCTGGCCAGGGAAGGGACCACAGGAGGTTGGCTGTGGGAGCACACTGACCATCAGGGGTAGTCGGACATCCCCCAAGGAGTCTCAGATTGGAGAGGGTGCAGGCTGGGCTGAGGGTACACCCCCACCCCGTGCATAAATTTCATGCACCGGGCCTCTAGTGTATATATAAAAGCCTAAGTGACTGAACGACCCGTCAACTGGTCGCTATGACATGCACTGACCACCAGGGGGCAGACTCTCAATGCAGGAGCTGCCCCCTGATGGTCAGTGTGCTCCCACAGCCAACCTCCCGCGGTCCCTTCCCCTGGCCAGCTAGCCCTAATCAGCCCCTATTGCCAGCCAGGCTGAGGGACACCCCACCCCCGCCTCACCCCTTGGGCATGAATTCATGCACTGGGCCTCTAGTATAAGTGCCTGTCAATCCTATATCTTGTTACATGGAAAATATTCCTACATTGTTCCTCACTCTTTCTTTTACCACTTTCTCTAAGGCTCATTGCCTAAAAGAGAAATACTGACATTTCCTCAGAGACTAGGAAACATTTGTGCAAATTGCATACATTTCAGTTACTCTATACCTCCTAAAACCTGAAATGGATTTCTTTTCAAACTTGTTTTCAAATTTTCTACACCCAGAGAATTATGCACATAATCCTTACCTTCTCCAAATGATCACCGGGTTATACAAGATATATATGTATTGAATTAGATCTCAGGGATCAGGCCTAAACTGGCAGTCGGACAACCCTCTCACAATCCGGAACCATTGGCTCCTAACTGCTCACCTGCCTGCCTGCCTGATCGCCCCTAACTGCCCCCCCTGCTGGCCTGGTCACCCTCATCTGCCCCCCCTGCTGGCCTAGTTGCCCCAACTGCCCCCCCCCAACCAACCTGGTTACCCCTAACTACCCCCCCTTCCCGCCAACCTGGTTGCCCCTTACTGACCTCCTGCCGGCCTGGTCGTCCCACGCAGCCTGCTGCTCAGTCATTTGGTTGGCCCTCACTAACACCCCTGCTGGCCTGGTCGCCCCACACAGCCTGCTGCTCAGTTGTTTGGCCGCCCCTCACTAATCCCCGTCGGCCTGGTCGCCCCACACAGCCTGCTGCTCAGTTGTTTGGCCGCCCCTCACTAATCCCCGTCGGCCTGGTCGCCCCACACAGCCTGCTGCTCAGTTGTTTGGCCGCCCCTCACTAATCCCCGTCGGCCTGGTCGCCCCACACAGCCTGCTGCTCAGTTGTTTGGCCGCCCCTCACTAAGCCCCCTGCCAGCCTGGTCACCCCACACAGCCTGCTGCTCAGTCATTTGGTCACCCCTCACTGCCCACCCCCTGCTGGCCTGGTCACCCCACACACCCTGCTGCTCAGTCGTTTGGTCGCTCCTTACTCCCCCCCCCACCCCGCCCTGTGGGCCTGGTTGCCCCACACAGCCTGCTGTTCAGTCGTTTGGTTGTCCCTCACTAACCTCCCTGCAGGCCTAGTTGCCCCACGCAGCCTATTTGGTCATCCATTCAGTTGCGATGGTCACTTAGCCTTTTATATACTGTATATAGACTAGTAGACTAGAGGCCCGGTGCATGGATTCGTACACATTGAAAGGAAATTAATTAGAAGGTGGCTGGCAGGGCGGGACTGAGCAAGACGGGTTGGACAGACCCTGGAGCCAACCTCTCGCGGTCCCTCCCCAGCCGGCCACACCTGGGGTGGCTCCGGGGATCGAAGGGCATCTGTGGTGTTAGTGGGTTCACTCCAGCAGGTGGGGTCCCTCAGCCTGGCCTGCAGGGATTAGGCTGAAATCTGCAGTCCGACATCCGCTGAGGGGTCCCAGAGTACCAGAGGGTACTCTGCAAAGTTGCTGTCATTTGGTAGCTCCTGTGTTGAGCATCTGCCCCCTGGTGGTCAGTGTGCATCACACCTACCAGCCAGTCAGCCTGCCAGCCAGTTGGCTGGCCGCTTAGCCATAGATAGATAGATAGATAGATAGATAGATAGATAGATAGATATAGATATAGATATAGATATAGATATAGATGGAAAAGAAACCTCAAAAATAAGGATGAATCAGTAGTGGGTAAGTGGAACCTGCAGTGAAAATAAGAACATCCAAAAATCTGCCTGTGTGTATCAGTATTCCCATAAATTCTATATCAGAAGGTGAATTGATAGAGCGATTTTTCTATAAACTGACAACCATCACACCTCAAAAAGTTATGCTACTGGACAGATGATTTCTAAGCTGCTTTGTCCTGTATTTGGTAGGAAACAAGGGTTGTCATCAAACCTCTTAGATTTCCCTGGGGGCATCGTTCATGCTGTGGTCTGTGTGAATGGTGCTCCCTGAAATTGTATAGGGCAAGACCAATGCAGCATAACAAGTTATACCCCTCAACAAATTTGAGGGAAATATTAGTAAACAGCATGTATAACCATCTATAACTGGGATTATCTATATAGTAATGCACTTTTCTATAAGATTATTAACTGAGGCAGTAGAGAAACCACTTGTACATTTTACTTACTCATATAGGATGTTAATATTGCAAACAAGTTTTACTTATCATAATTATTCCCAATTATTCCTTCAATCATAAGCTGGAGGAATACTTCTCAGGGAGAAGAGTTTTGAGAGTCTTTGAAAGACTTTCAAAAGGAGTTGGAGACATTTGATGACATCTGGAGAGACTGAACAATGATATCTCCTTCATGATCTTTGTGTCTTGATTCCAGTGCTCTTTGCAAAGCATATGCTTCAGAATCTAGTTCTTGAAATTCCTGGGGCTTCCACATAAAAAGTTCAGTGTGTGTGCTTAATGGCGTTGGGATGCAAGCCTGTGGTCCACAAGGACGAACCAACCAAAATCGTCCAGATTTCTTGGTTCCTTTGCTCCCGTAGCACTATGACTTTTCTAGCTCACAAAATCTCAAGCTTTTTGACCTAAATTGAAGCATTGTAAAGATGAACTATGCTAACTTTGATCCTCAATTCACAAAATTAGAAGTTTTTCTATCTTAATCAAAACACTTGCTTGCCAAATGCCTTTAAATGTCACTGTTATTACTGGTTTTTCCATTTTCAAGGGTTTTCAAATCATTCTTGTAAGAAATGAAACCTAGTTTTAGAAACTTCAACTAAATCAGTGTTAGGTTAGGTCCTTTTGGCATCTATATGCTCATTTAAATGATGCTTCCTTTGTTTATTTTGGAAATCTACCTCCTTTAAAGAGTGCCTTTATAGCCTGGCTGGTGTGTCTCAGTGGTTGACCCATGTACCAGGAGGTCACCGGTTCCATTCCCGGTCAGGGCACATGCCTGGGTTGCGGGGATCATGCAGGAGGCAGCTGATTGGTGTTTCTCTCTTATCAATGTTTCTATCTCCCCTTCTCCCTTCCTTTCTCTCAAAAAATTGATAAAAACTTTTTTTTATTTAAATAGCGCCTTTATAGATAGCTTATCAAAACATCTGGCACATTTTGGGGTACCCCTTAAACTGTAGGCCTTGGAAAAGTAGTTCAAGTCTCATTCACATCAGTTTAATTATTTGTAAGATAAGGTTAATAATTTCTCTACACCTCGCTGGTGTATAGTGACCACCAAATGAAATTATTAAACCCAACAGATTAATGCAGCACTATGGATAATGGTTGTGAAATGTGCCTGTTTGCCTGGCCCCACAATTCTCCATCCTTTGCCATTTGTACTAACAGACCAGCAACTCTTCCCGCAAGTCCCCTGCTTTGAGGACAGACTGATAAGCCACAGGAAAGGACCTCAGATACGAAAGAAATGGTGGAAACAGATTGCAGCAGAGAGCTGGGGCACATATGGAAGCTGACTAGCTGACAGAACTTTAATTGTGAGTTGCCTCCCTGCGGTAAATGCCCTAAATTGATAAGAGAGGTTTAATTGGCTGAATACCGTAAACGTAAATTGCCCGATCTGAATTGCAGCAAAGCAGGAACCCCATGTATACACAACATGCTCGCAATCTTTTGTACTTCAGCCTGTCGCTAAGTGGAAAATGGAACACACAGTTTCCAGCTCAGTACTTTGCAGTTATTTTCTTTCTAACCATATGGAATCTCCAGAGGCTTAAAGCTCCAGAAAGTCAAAGTATGAGGGGATGGCCTAAAACCAACATAAGTAATTTTTGAATTTTCTCTTGCTAGTTTTGATTCTAATATAATTTATCATCATGAGTTTGTTTGTTTTTTCTAGGCCACAGAGTCACCATATGAATGGTGGTCCCCCCAAAAGATATGTCTACCTTGTAACCCCTAGAACCTGTGAATGTGGCCTTAATTGGAAGGAGGGTGTTTGCAGATGTAATTAAGTTAAGGATCATGAGAAAAGTCCTTTTTGCATTATCCAGGTGGGCCCTAAATCTAATGACAAGTGTTCTTATGAGAGGGAGGAGAGGAGAAGGCCATGTAAAGGTGGAGGCACAGATGTGAGTTAGGCAGGTGCAAGCCAAGGAATGCCTGGAGCCACCAGAACTGGAAGATTCTCCTTTGAAGCCTTCAGAGGGAGCATGGCCCTGCTAATGCTTTGATTTTGGACTTCTGGCTTCTAGAATTATGAGAGAATAAATTTCTGTTGCTTACAGTCACCAAGATTATGGTAATTTGCTATGGCAACGCTAGGAAACCAATATAGTCACCAAGGCCCAATGGAAGTCCATCCTGTGTGGCTGTGTTTAAAGCATGCAAGTCTTGAAAAGCAAAGCATATATATGTGCACTGTGCTAGTTGTATCACTCCAATCTCTGCTTTGTCATCACATGGCAGTCTCCTTGTTTCTGAATCATCACATAGCTGTCTTTTCATAAGGATTTCCACCCTACTATAGTATGACCTCATCTTAACTAATTACATCTGCAAATGGCCCTATTTCCAAATAAGGAAGAATGGGGTGCAGCAGTGATGGGAATCTGGGGCAGGTGACAGAAGATGGCTAAGAAGAAAGTCAACCTCGGGAGTGTCTAGCAATAGCTACTAGGGCTTTGGGATCTAGGATGGGATTTAAGGACAACACTCTAATCATTGGACACATTACTGTACAGGCACTTGGGAACAGAGACCAAACCTAGGAAATTAGAAATGAGAGAAAACTCAGGTCTGGAGCAATGTATGATCCCTGGTGTTGGAGAGGGTTCAAGGCAACATTTTTCAACAAGAACTGCAGGTAGGTCTCTAGTGAACTGGACTGAAACACAGGTAAGAACAGTGCAAATGGGAGCTACTCCCAGAAATCAGAGGCCATCCCTTGTGGACTATATGAGAAGTAAAGTAGTTTTGTTTTTATCTTTGGAGACACACATTCCACTAGCATCCCAATCAAACACAAAACACAGAAAATAATGGCAGAATGAACAGTAGAAGGTGTGTTTTGTTGGCTCTCAAATTTCAATCTCTGAAGTCTGGCTCTTCAAAACATTCTCCATCTGAGACATAAGAAATGAGGAATTGAATTTAATCCCTGGTTCCCAAACCTCCTTAAGAAAAGATGTATATTTTTGTTAGAAGGATAATCAGTCTTTCTAGTAGATTAAAAAATCAGGTGCAGAATGAAGAGTAATTTATTCAGTGAATGCAAATTAGCAACTTGTATAGTTTCATGTATGACTTATAGATGTATTGGTTATATATATAAATCTAGACATTAGTTTCAATTTGCATAATGCTTACAAGTGATGAAATTTCTCTTTGTGGATGTGATCTTTCAATGTCAGAATCAAAATGAATACAACTATTAAGCATTAATATAAACAGAACAAATAACTGTTCAGCCACTGGATTTAGCTAGACCAGCTGATTGAGCCATTTAACATCCTCTTGGGTTTCCATTGGAAAGGAAACATTTTTTTTCCCTTAAGCCTCAATTAATTATCAACTTCAGGAAAATTTGAGGGCTGCGATGTGGAAGGTCCAACATGCACACTGAAGTCAGGTGTGGGAGCACAGTGAGTCTTTAAAAATAGAGGAAGATACCATGAGGATGTAGGGTGGAAGGGTTGGGAACTGGAACTATCTGGGAGGCTGTCAAATGAAAAAGGAAGTGAGTCAGACTAGTGGGTCACTGCTTGAGCAAATGTTAGTCCAAAACAAACAATCTGAGCTTGTGATTTAAATAAAGCAGATTTCTGGAGAGTAATTTATATTTTCTCACCATGGCAAAGGACACAGTATATCAGGACTTGACACCAAATAATTATATATATGACCAATAATACTCTAAGAACGACGATATATGAGAAAAACAACAACTTCATCCTATATAATAAAAGGCTAATATGCAAATAGACCGAACAGTAGAACAACCGGTGGGTATGACACCCACTGACCAGCAGGGGGCAGATGCTCAATGCAGGAGCTTCCCCCTGGTGGTCAGTGTGCTCCCACAGGGGGAGCACCGCTCAGCCAGAAGCCCTGAGCTGGGCTCATGGCTGGCGAGCACAGTGGCGGGGATGGGAGCCTCTCCTACCTCCACAGCAGGCAGACATCCCCCAGGGTGTCCCAGACTGAGAGAGGGTTCAGGCTGGGCTGAGGGACCACCCCCCACCGAGTGCACGAATCCCATACACTGGGCCTCTAGTAGTGTCAACTTGGCAAGGTTACAGCACCAAGTTGCTTGGTCAGACATCAAGTCCAGATGTTCTATGTAAGTATTTTTTAGTTGTGATTAACATTTCAATCAGTAGACTTTGAGAAAGCAGATTAGCCTCCAAAATGTGGGTAGATCTTATCCAGTAAATCGAAGGCCTTAAGAGGAAAGATGGAAGTCCCTGGAGGAGGAAGGAATTCTGCGGACTTGGGTGGCAAAATCACCTCTTCCGAGTCCCCAGCCTGCCCTGCAGATTTCACACTTGCTAGCTCTGGCAGTCATGTGAGCCAATTTCTTAAAATAAATCTCTCCATCTTGCTTTCTCTAAATCCTATTATATCATCTATCTACTTATCTATCTATCTATCTATCTATCTATCTATCTATCTATCTATTCAGTTTCTCTGCAGAATCCTGACCATCACACATGAGTATTAAAGCTTGGATGTATCCATACCCCACATTTAGTCTTATGTTCTCAGTGGATAATTCTTTGCTGTGTGGGACTGTCCCACTTATTGAAGAACATTTAGCATCCCTTCCCTCTCCCCACTAAATACCACTAGTAGGTTACTCCCAAGCCATATCACAACCCAAACACACACACACACACACACACACACACACACACACACACACACACACACAACCACCACCACCACAACAAAAACACTCCCACACATCCACAAACTCTGCCTAGGGAACTGCCTGGTACTGGTCCCATTGAGAATCACTGATTCAGTGAAGCCTACCATTTTATAGATGAAGAAACTCAGGTGATGAAAAATTTGATTTTTTCAATATTAATTAGTGGCAAAATGGTACGGAAAACCCAGGTTTTTGAATTCCCAGTTTAGTACATTCCTATATCCTTTATAAATTCTATGAGATAAGCCTAGATGTGTTTAACATCAAATGTATAAAGGCCCTCAACATCTTAAAAAGTGAGCATTTAGCACATAAAATTTACAATTCTACTTTTCACATTTTTGAAGCATCTGCAGCTGGGATCTAATCCCTCACTGTTTGGTTATCCCAGTGTCCTTGCTTTGAAAATAACGCTCTCCTTCTTTGATTTAGCTTTGTGCTTCCAGTAAGAGCTGTTCTATTCTGAGGTGATTCTGCCCTCCCTGGCTGCCGTTGGTTTGAGGGGACATCATGGCCTAGGCCAGCCAATCAGAATCATCCCCTATTATTTTTCAAAATATGAACAAGAGAGTTAAGAGTTCCCGTTGGAAACCATGGAAACTATACGATAAGACACAGAGGTTGTTGGTGGTCGTGTTTGCCATAGACACAGAGGTTGGCTTACAGCGAAAGAAGGTGAAGCCAAGACAGAGAGAGAAGCAGAAGTGAGAAATAAAAAGAGGTCTCCGCAGGGGCGTGGCCTCTGGTTCCAATCATACTTTTGACAGGGCTGCTTCCCTGCCCTCCTGGTTCAGCTACTCATTCTTTCCTTTGGTCACATGAGATAACTTAGCCTCCTGGGAATGAATTCGATTTTTCTTTGGTCTAAACTAGTTTGAATTGTGTTCCTGTGATGGACAACTAAAATAATATTTTCTTTTTACAAAAAATAAAAGACTAATTGAATATTTTTAATAATAATGCATTTCAGAAGCACAGTAATAGTTATACCAAAGTTTGATGGGAGGTACTCCTCATTCTCCCAGCAAAGGCAGGGATGTAGCTGTGTCACCAAGGTCATATAATCTTGTAGAAATTAAGAGGCAGTGGCTTCAATGAGGTTGAAAGTGTACCTACATTATAATCTTCATCATTATAACTATCTGCTATTTATATTTCTAAGTTTGGGCTTATGTTTTCTTATAAAACTCTCTTCCTTTCATTGATATACTTTCTGAAATGACAGCCTCACCATAGATCTCCAATTCAAACTGAATTTCTGTTCTTTGAAATACAGCATCTGGTGCAACATCTATAATTTCTTATGCACCTGCACTCAATGGCTAACTGTGGAATTTTCATGACACGCGTGGTAGTTAGGGGCTTTGTATCTGATAACATTTAAAGTTCTCATCCTTAACTTTACTGTTAGAATTTCCACACCAGGATTCCTCATTTCTTGCAGACCAAAGCTGTCCTTGGCTGATGGGTGGAAAGAAGAAATTAATATGAATAATGAGGAGGAAGGAGCTACATTCTACAACCTGCTATTTCACAGGAAAGAGCACCTTTGATGCTTTAAAAAAATCTACAGTATTTAGAAAAGTCACTTTGTTTTTTCATTTTCTCAGATTCCCCTGAATCATGGACCCCCCCCCCCGCCCCCCGTAGAAAGCTGAAGATGTGCCCGTCCAGACTGTGCTATGTGCTGTGAAACATGTGGGAAGAAAACGTGAGGATCAGTGATAGTCCACACACTGCTGAGATCCAGGCTTACTCATTCCCATGCACTCTGACACATGGTCTTGAACTCAAACAAATATGTGTGCCTCAGAAACAGGAGGTGCCGCCAACTCTTTTCTTCTACACAAACCATGTCTAATTCTCCCCAATTTCTCCAAGAAAAGGAAACAAAACTTCACAAGGAAATATTAAGTAGAATGCAAAGAGTCCCATAGGTAGAAGAGCCCCACTATAGACTCTTAAATGCCCATAAGACAAACAGATCCATTGCACCCACCATACTGTGGCCCAAGTGGCATGAGAAACACACTGAAAATCCCCTGAAAGTGAAAATCTGTTTCCAGTCTCAATCATCAGCGTGCTTTCTCCTGCAGTCTCGATCACCTTGATTTTCAATGGTAGCTTCTCCCATAACCACGTTTGTTCACCTCAGTGCCTCCTTTCCTTCATCTGTGCCACGCCCCCCCCCCACCCCATCCTGAACTAGTAACTAAGAGCTGACATCCTATCTGAACCTGCAGATCAGACATTCCTGAGCCCATCCTGTTTATCTGTTTATGATGTAACCTCATTCCAAGTGCTGCCCAGTGAGCAGGGACAGGACACCAACCCAAACCTGCCAGTCCCCTTGCCCCATCTACCAGAAGGCAGGGTCTGCTTTATTCACTCACCTCGAATTGAAGAGAAAATTTATAGTCAGAGTCTTTGGCCATATCCCTGATGTAGGCATCAAAGTCGTCCAGTTGAACCGGGCTTTGTCAAACACAAAGAAAAGTATGTTTTAAAAACCCTATTGATAGGTATTGTTTAACACTGTACTTCTCAAACATGAACACTTTTCTTGGAGAAAATAGTTTTGCTTCTCAAAGGTTAGCACTCTGTTTTTTTTTTTTTTTTTTTTTTTTTTTTTTATTAAAGTTACCAGTCCCTACTATATTGTAATTAAAAAGAGAGCCATCTATATGAAGCATCCTTGAGATAGGAGATATCTTTAGATTTTCAATTTACTCCAGCAGTAAAATAGTATATACCTGCACACTCACACACATACTCATATGTGTGGTTTCTAGAAAATTCTGGTTTATGGGGGGAAAATGGCTTAGACCCTGCACACTTGTAGGAGTTATGGTTTTACTTTACTTTCTGTGTGATCTTGGAGAGTTTACCTAACTCTTCTGAGATTCAGCATTCTCAGCTATAGAATACTATTATCATACCACCTCACAAGGTTGCACCCCGTATATTAAAGAACCTTGCCAGTTTTAACAAGCTTTACAAGTGTAAGGAATTGGGCTGCTGACCACGCTGTCTCCCCAGGAGAGAGGCAGGATTGTGGGTGGAGCAATAGATCCAGAGAGCTGCCAGGGCCTCAGTTTGAGAGCCATGCTTAGAGGTTTGCATATCTATCAAACGATATGCAGGTTCAGAGGTACCATCTAAGAAGACATCCGAGCACATGTTTCTACATCTGTAGCAAAAGTTCTCACCTCTTCTCTTGTTTGTTTTTGTTTTTTTTAAAAATAAGGATTATGGCTTATTTCCTGTAGTTTTCCTTTTTTTCTTTTTAAATATATTTTTATTGTTGATAGTATTACAGATATCTTCCATTCCCCCCCTTTACCCCCCTCCTCTCAGCCCCTACCCAGCACCCCATGGCTTCACTACCCTATTGCCCATGTCCATGGACTATGCATATCTATATCTATCTATATCTATCTATCTATCTATCTATCTATCTATCTATCTATCTATCTCTGTATCTATATCTATATCTATATCTATATCTATATCTATATCTATATATATAAAATAGAGAAATATGCTAATTAACTGGGACGCCTTAAGGGGTTGACCAGACAGGAGGAGGTTTCCCACACAGCGTCAGGGGTGGGGCGGCAGGGGCCTCCGTGTGCGTGCGCTGGGGGACGGCCTGATCAGCAGCAGCCCCGGCTGCTGTGGGGCCCAGGGAGGGAGGCAGGGCCAGACCAGTGACTTGAGGGTGGGCGGTGCTGCGGGATTCTGGGCTCCTAGTAAGTATATAAGTTCTTTGGTTTATCCCTTCTCGTCTCCCCCAACAGCATATCGAGGTATGTCAGGCTGTTCCATGCCTCCCTGCTTTGGGTCTTATTCTGTTGGTCAATTCATGTTGTTCATTAGATTCTACAAATAAGTGAGATCATGTGATATTTGTCTTTCTCAGATTGGCTTATCTCACTTAGCATAATATTTTCCAGGTCCATCCATGCCGTCTCCAATAGTTTTCAATAGCTGCTTACTGCGCCTGTACTCTACCTAGACTGACCTGCTCCCTAAGCTTCTGCAGCATTCTGTCCTCTGCCACCTACCCCAAGCCTTCTACTCTGTCAGGGTCCACATAGTTGACCTTTCTTTTAGTTTTATTGCAAGTTACTCAGCTTATGTCATCTACGTGTGGCCTTATATCTTCATAGCAAATACACAGTACTTAATAGCCATTTGTTTAAAGTTGTTCATTAGCTAATCTGATAATTAACTTATTTTACTAGATTTTAAAGGCCATTATACCTCCCAGATAATACATTTAAACTTTAATGGTTTTTCTTAATAACAGTAACATTAATGAGTTATATACACCTAAAATGTTTACGTATGTTATGTTGCTTGATTGATGGTAAGATAGACATGGCCAACATTACCATGCTCCAGATGAGAGAGTCAAGGCTAAGAGAATCAAGGGAGTAGTCCAAGACCACGTGACTACTGAGCCATGCAACCCTGGCTGGAACCCAGAGAGAATGATTCCTGGTTAAAAGCTTTTGTACTTCAAACTGGCCATCCTTCCTCCAAAATGGCTAAACATGGGAGCATCAATAGGGACAGCCAGTCAGAGAAAATATTTAGGGGTTAGAAAAAGCAAAAGCAGGAAAAAGAGGGAAAAGAGAGACAGAGAAAGAACCAAGAGATAGAAGTATGAACATCAGGGAGAGGATGATGAAGAGAAGGATGAGAAAAAGGGAGCTGGGAGGGAGCAGAGATGAGCAGGTCAAAGATTTAGAGGGAAAGAGGGAAGGAGAAGGTGAAGGAAAGGAGTGATGGGATGAAGATGAGTGGAGATGGGAAAGGAGAGCCAAGGGGACATGGTGGTTGGGGGCATTTGGGGTGAAAGAGAAAAGGTAAAGAGAAAGTAAATAGAAAGTTGGGGAGGGGGGTAGAAAGCCCCCCAATACCTGGCTTTTGGAGAAGGGGATAGGATTGGAGGGAAAATGAGAAGAGGGAATGAGGAAGCTGGTTTGATGCAATGTTCTGACTTGTGGGCAGTTTCCACCACTCCTAACGTCTACCGAAACTTCTGTCCACATCCTGCTTCTCCTTCTCCCCTCTGCCTGGGCCTTGGGAGGAGCAAACCCTGATGGAGTCTCCCTTTTTGGTTCTGAGACCCTGTCTTTTAACTGCTCTAGTCTATGCCTCTCTATCTCATTTAACAACCCAAATGGATAATTTGGGCAACAAAGTCTTTCTGTTTCTGTCAAATCATTCCTTCCAGGTGACAGTAGCTCTCCTCTCTTTAGGCCAGTTTTGTGTCTCCTGTATCACTTGGTATATGCCAATGGATGCATACTGATTTGAAATAGATTTAGGAAAAAAATTATTCTGTTATTTACATGTGCTAAAATACTATGTACCTCAAGGCTATATAGAAATATTTTTGCATCAACTTTTCTTTTGTATTATGTGCTCTGTGACTTTTTCCTCATTGGCATAGATGTCATAGATCTGGCTGGAACCCCTAATTGCCTCAGATTAATTCACCAATATTCTATCCTGGGCAAGTATCAAGGATGAGCTCTATTTATAGATGTTCCACTCTTTTATATGCACAGTTTAACTGAAGGCCTGGAGGTGATCATCTAATTAGGCTTTTGAAATCAACTGATGGCTAATTTTCACCCATCAGAATCTTAATTCTTACAATTTAACAGTTCAGTAGATAAGGAAAACCACAGGCTAGCAAGAGCAATTGTCTTTTTCTATTTATTACAAAGATTTCCTGAGGCAGCACTTCTCAAAGCATTTATTATAACATCAAATCTAGTAAAAGCCTCTCTGCAATAAGCACAGAACTTCAAAGTACAAAATTACAAAGGTTTTTGTACAATTTTGATGTGGCTAAAAATTAATTTTTTTATCAATTTAGAAAAACATTTCCTTCAGCAAGACTTTGATAATTCTTAACAACCTATTCTTTCTCAGATTTCATTTGGTGATAATATGTTTTTTATTTCTGATATGGTTTCTGTGATACATCCACCTTCTTAGTAGTCATGCCATCCATATGTGTAAATACACAATATCTTAGCCATTTTAATACATATTTGCCTCTTTCTTTTTTTTTTTTTAATCATTGTAAGAAGTTTATTTGAGCCAAAATGAGGATATATGCCTGGAAGTAAGATCCCAAATGCTCCTTGCCTCTTTCTTAAGCACCCCTTCTATTTGAAAACAAGCAATCTTTTTAATTTGTAACATTAACATCATTATGAAGAACATTTTTAAAGAAAATATTTAAAAATGAAATAATAAGAAACACTTACTGTATTACACAAAAATTGCTGAGACTAGACCTTAAGTGTACTCACCACAAAAAGAAAATGATTATTATGTTACAGATGGAGATGCTAGCTAATGCTAGAGTAGTAATCATATTGCAATATATAAATCTGTCAAGTCAATGCAGTATACACCTTAAACATGCACAATGTTAAATATCAATTATATCTCAATAATGAAAACACTTACTTAGTCAGTTTTCTCTTCTTTAAACCATTTTTACTCCTGAGAATTAAAAAAAAAGAGACAAATTTATCTGGGCAAAAGAATTGATTAACATAATGATTAAACTGGAATAATTTTAAATAATTACATCAAACACCTCGATTTTATTTAATTTTCACTAAACATATTTCAGATTTGTTTAATTACTTTCCCTTAAATGAGAACATATGATAATAATTTCAGATTCATTAAAAAAAACTCTATTAGATTGCAGAAACATACCTATACTTTATATTTAATATTTGCCAGAAACAGAAATCTGGAAATATATAATTTCTTGCTACTGGTGATTAAGTTGCTAAAATCATTTTGCAAATATATAAAAATACCAACCACCTGAATTCTCCCAGTTCTATAGGTAAGAAGCAAAGAACCAGGGAATAACAGTGAGAAATAATGGTGGGAGGGAAGATATGTTGGTCTCTTAATTAAAACTAAAATAGCTTTTCTGGACATTTTTGTTGGGCATGTGAATTTGTGCTACCAGTGTTGGCTTGTGTCTTATATAATTCTACTATGGCATTGTTTATATTCAATTATAAACTAATTGAACCAATTACTCGCTTGTCCTTAATTCATTACTAGTTTGTAAGCTCAACTCAAGGTATACTTCAGTTAATTACAAGGGGGTGCTTAGGGGAATAGTTTTCAACCAATAAGTAAGATAATTGATCTAGTAGCTAATGCTAAGATAGTCTGCTGAAGCACTTCATTATTATATTTTAATTTCTTATATAAGTAGTACCAGGTATGATTGTGAACAAATACTTTTTATAAGTATTTTCAAGGATCTTTGAAAATTGATGGAAGCATCCAAACTTTCAGAAAATAAACAATCTATAGTAATAACTGGGTGTGATTTGAGTACCCTCGTGTGCCAAAATATTTATTTACATGAGAATTATGCATGCTTGGATACCTACATTTCCAGAAAGCCGTTAGCAGAATAAAACACTACTTTCTCAGCTTGCACAGCGCTTTACTCACAGGGCATTTCTCACATTGTCTGACTGTCCATCCATCAGACTGACAGTCTGGCAGCTAGACCATCCCTTCCCCCAGAGCTGAGCACAATTATTGGAACACATAGTGGGTGTTAAATAAATGCTTATTTAATTCAGTTAAAACAAACAACTTTGCTATGTCACCCTGACCCTTTTACTTAATGATTCAATTAAGAATTTGATACTTGGACTCCTATAGTCCCATTGGAGAAATGGGACTTTCGGATGGAGAGAAAGTAAGGCAGGACAGAAAATGTAGGGGCATGTCTGTAAGGCAAGTGGTATTTCTGGTTTCAAGTAGTTTTTATTCTTCCCCAATTCTGAGTGAAGACAATCCATTCAAGAGTTCCTGTCCTTATCCTCTCGTTGTCTTCTATACTTGGGATTTACGTAAAAGGAACAAACATTCCAGTTTTACTTTGCCTCTCCGTTATCCTCCCAAAACCTCACTGTAATATTGGGCAGAGCTGTACCATACAAGCATTTGGGAACCTAAAGAAATGCCTCTTGAATAATCTCCTACTCAGCGCTTGCAATGGTAATTCAGCTAGCTTTAGGATTCCCACATTTACTTCATGTAGCAGAATGTTAGCATAGATAACTGATGGTTCTGGCAAAGTCAGGAGGCTGCCAACATATTTTGTGATTGGGAGTGAAATTTTTTAAAAAGAAAGAAACCTTTCCTAACCAAACAGACTTTAAGGGAACCGGGGAAGAAACAAGTGTGTGTGGGAGGGTGACACTGAATGAATTCAGTGCTGAAATATTAAGCTGCTACTATTCACAGCTGTTCAGAAATCTGACTCATGGAGGAGAGGCACTGGTGTTTCTTTCAATCTCATTCATTGATTGAATGAACTTTAAACCCATGTGAAATCCTACCACTTGCTTTAAGATGACTCACTGTCATACTCTGATCATCATAATTGTAGGTCTTCATGATTGTGTACGACTCTCATTCTTATACCTAGATTTTGCTGAATTTCTACAGATATCCTAAGGCTGTGGGACATGACAAAAGTACTGAATTATGAGACTCCACAGCAATAGTGATATAATTATCTAACATTTGTAATTGCTGTGTTCATTCTAAGACTAACCTCACGGGAAATTCATTTTTAAACATGTAAGTTAAGGCTTTGCTAACAATTTTAACTTCAGCACATTATGGAAAAAGCTAGTGTGTGTGCATGTTACAATGAACATGTTGGGTAATGCTTAGGGTATCATCTCATTGCAAAAGATTTTATGACTAACTGACGATAACCACCAGAAATATGGTATATGTCCATATAGGATGATACACTTCTTTTAATTTTTTCCTATCATTTATGTTAGGTAAGGTTCAATGCCCCAGTGATTCCAAGAAGCTAAGCTGCATTCTTTGTAAGTCCTTCATGGTATGACAGTCTTAGAAAGTCAGCCAGATTGGAATTCATTGCAAAGAAGAATATAAAGCAATGACAGAACATGGGATTCATGATGATTAAAAACAAAATCCCTCCCCAAAGTCTCGATATCTCCAATTTCATAAGCACTACTTACTTTTTCATGAGCTAAATGTAAATCACCCCCAAATCTTAAGAAAAGGTCTTTAGAATTACATCATCCTCTGAACAGAGCATGCAATAACCATGAGCAAAGCTGAGCATTTTAAAGTAAATGTTACTTCATGCTTACAATGTCAACAACTGTGGAGGACTTAGACCAGACAGATGCACAGTAGGAAACAGTATGAGGATGAATGTGGAAGAAAGAAAAGAGAGAGTAATAACACTGAATCCAGATAGACCAGTGGTCGGCAAACTCATTAGTCAACAGAGCGGCAAACCGCGGCTCGCGAGCCACAGTTTGCCGACCACTGAGATAGGCGATCTAAGATCATGAAAGTCAGAAATTGTGGCAGAATACAATCCTTAACTGAGCACTGGGGTTCGGCCCCGAATCTGCGACCATCCTGGGAAAAGATTCCAGCAACACTATGAGAAAGAGAATTGATTTCCACATGAACCACTACAGACATCAGGGGGATTTTGGAAAACCAATAGGAACATATCTCCTGGTGAAGTGGGTCGTTTAGAGAAGAAGCTGGGCAGCGTGTTAGGAGGGGGGTGAGTTATTAGATGAAAAGTAGCAAACAGCAGGGAATCCGGGCAGCTTTCTGAGTACTGAGCTAAGCTAGGAGAAGGGACCATGAATTTTACTTTGATATTTGGCATGGCACAAGTCTCAGGCTGAAAACATAGGTTATGATCAGTATATTTTTATTGATTGATCTGTGTGTGTGCAGTTTACTGAAAGTGACAGAAAGCATGGGGCTCTATGTTTTGCCTTCTGTTCTTGCCTGGAGATAACCATTTCCTGTTTCAGGATTGTTTTTCTACAAACTACTGAAGGGCTTTTACCCCCAACTCCGTCTCATGTTATTTGATAAGCACTGTAAGTAGTGGACCTTGAAGGGTTGCTGAAATTTGATCTTGTGTTCATCAGAGGGACCTATTGAAAAACACATGCAAGCCCTGGCTGGGAGCTCAGTTGGTTAGAGCATCGTCCAGATACACCAAGGTTGGGAGTTCAATCACTGGTCAGGGCACACACAAGAATCAACCATTGAATGCATCAGTAAGTACAAATCAATGTCTCTTTCTCTTTAAAATCAATAAAAAGTTACATATATATAACTTTTATATATATATATGTGTGTGTATATATATATATATATATATATATATATATATGCAAATAAGCATAGGCCTACCTGATATAAACTTAAAATGAATGGTGGAAAAGGTAAAGATAAAAATTATGAACAACAAAATGACAACAAATACATACCTACCAACAAGTGAATCTAAAAATCAAGTGAATAAAAAATCTGAAGAACAGAAAGGACTGATGAATATAATAGAATCAGGGACATAGAAAGGGAGTGGACTGACAATTCTCAGGGGGAAGGGGGTGTGAGGGGTGCAGGAAGAGATTGGACAAAAATCTTACACCTATGGATGAAGACAGTGGCGGGGGGTAAGGGTATGGGATGGGGTGGGGAATCAGGTGGAGGGGAGCTATGGGGGGAGAAAAAAAGAGGAACACCTGTAATAATCTGAACAATAAAGATTTATTTTAAAAAATGAATGGTGGAAAATGAGAAAATCAAATAATTAAGCAAGGGACACATTCGTATAAAGCCGCATTCTAGTGCACTACTGTGACTTTCTGCGGCTTTTTATCTTAACTTATACTCCATTTCTAAAAAAGTAATAGTTTTCATGGAGGTATGGCATGACACTCAGGTACCAGTCATTCAAGAACAGTAGCTCATCAAGTGCTTAGTTAATCTTCTTCAACCTCTATTTCCATATCTCTAAAATGGGGTGACAATACCCTCTATAGAGTAATGACAATTAAATAAGACAGTTAGACCTAGCTGGTTTGGCTCAGTGGATAGAGTGTTGGCCTGCGGATTGAAGGGTCCTGGGTTCGATTCTAGCCAAGGCCAATGCCTGGGTTGTGGGCTTGATCCCCAGTGGGCGGGGGTAGGGGGAGCATGCAGAAGGCAGCCAATCAACAATTCTCTCTCCCTCTCCCTTCCTCTTAGAAATCAATAAAAGAAATATTAAAATAATAAATAAATAAATAAATAAATAAATAAATAAATAAATAAATAAATAAATAAATAAGACAGTTATACAAAGAGGCTTGAACATGGTCATTTGCTCCATATTCATTAGGTTAGCATTCTTATACAAAAAATCAACATGGAGGCCCCAAATTCCGGGGGCGGTGCTCTGGGTTTCTCTACCTCAATGCATTTCTTCCTTCTTGGGAATATGGAACTCTGCAATGGCTGGAGATGGGAAGGAACATGGAAAGCATCATTTATAAAGATGAGAGGCCATTGGATTGACTCAGGAAGAAACAAATGACTGGAAATATGTGGAAGGAAAGCATGCCAGAACATCACAAGAAGAAAATTTAATTGGGAAACATTATTGTTAGCATCTTGGTACCACTCACTGCTTTAATTCATTTCACTGATGAATAATTTTAGATGCTGCCAACACATAAAAGAATTTTTCTGTTTTGTTTACTTCCTGAAAGCTAACTTTTAAAGACTGTGTTAGGTAAATAGTAAAAATAAAATAAAAATCACTTACCAAGGATTAATATAAAATGCCAAAAGATAATCAGTCCAAAGACATGAAGGTAGCAGGGTTAGGAAAGCAAATATACTCCTACGCCTGTGAGCATTAATAGATAACAGATGTAAAGATGAAGAAGTGGCAAGAGTTAGTAAGATAAATTGTGAACAGACATCAGTACATTATTCACTGGAATCAAGTAAAATGAGCACCTTAATTATAGTGAAATATTATTCCGTTCTGTGAAATTTAAACCTGAGGGCTGAAGTGCTATAATATTGTCAAAATCAGTTTCATTCACACACAGCCTCTTATTGTAATCAGATTTTTTCCAATGTATATTGTGTTAATTAGTCTGCTATTAGGTGATTACATTTCGCATTCAGTGAAATGAAGCGCTTAAATGCCTCATTAGTTATCTCGAGTCTTACTCTTGGATGTTACCCTTGCAGTGCATAAGTAAGTCTATTTTAAGGAACCTGTAAAACATCATTTGGTAGCTGTGAGAGGGAATATAAATGGTGAGTTTACATGTACTGGTCCTGGCGAAGACTCGAAGCTTTCAGGACACTTTCATGCATTTCTGTGACTTTCTACGTTAACTTTATTTTAACTTATACACCGTTTCTAAAAAGTAACACGGAGGTAGGGCATGACACTCAGGTGCCATTCATTCAGGAACAGTAGCCTAGTCTGTGAGCTTAACCAATACTCAGCTGAGTGGGAGCAAACCTACTGAGTTTCACTTTAATTCTCATTCAGACCGGTGGTTTAAAATGCATGGTTTGAAACCAATTTCAGATATTCCAACCAGTTGTCACATAGAACATTCATTAATGCAGACTTAAAAATATCGTATGTTTGCATTGATAGTTATTCTGAGAATTAGGGGGAAATGCTGTTGCCTTGTCACTTTAGTTTTTACAAATCTGCACTGAGATAGCTATTCTCAGCCCGAAAATGCTGGGCCTGGAAAACCTGTCTTTGCCAAGAGTTGATGAGAATTTTCTGGGTTTTATAAAAAAGTCCTGAAGTGAAGTCTCTTTTGCCTCAATTCTCCAGTAACGGGTCTCCCATATTTTATAAGCTGTGACTGGTTGTGCAGTCAATACACAGCTCTCCTGGGGCATGTGTACAAATAAATCATTTCCTCCCTGAGCTGCTCACCACTGCTCTGTGACTGGGCCATTTTTAAGGATGGGCCAGGCGGCAAACAAATATCAGGGAATTAGTCTCTTCATCTTGCAAAACGTGGTAATATGTTTGCACAAAGCTAGAAATGTCTCCTAACTTTTCACCATCAAGGGTTTATGAATTTCTCTCTCTTCACCGGTGAATCAGTCACATTTCAATAGCAAAATTCCATTCGGACTAAAGTTTAAAAATAGCGCAAAAGCATCCTATTCCAACTAGACTTTCAACCAGAGTGGGCCTCAAGTAGATAGGTGCCCACTCAGGGAGGTAGAATTTATATTTTAAATAGAATCCTCCCTGCCTCATTGATTCTGTAGAGTAAAATGTCCAGTATCACATATCAATTTCTTTAAGATTAATCATTTTGGGGGATTAGTAAAAACAGAACAAAGATTACTTACCAAGAATTAATATGAAATATCTGTGTTTAAATGTGCTTTGCACAGTTGCTTGCACAAAAGCCAAACTAGATCATGTAAGCAGTGCTGGCTTCAGTAAATGGTTACTTACTTAGCTGTGTCATTTGGTATTGACTGCCATGTATGCTTAATTCTCGTGTATCCTTGTTAAGTATAATGTCAACCAGTTTAATCCCCTGAAAGTGCTTTCTTCATTCTCAAAATACCTCCTCCCTCCAGGTCCTAAATACTGAATAAAGAAAAATGATGCCATGTTTTCTCATGGAACCTTCTTGGCTTTGGTATGTATTTACCTGTAAGTAGGAGTCGAGGGCCCTGGGCTGTATACTTCTGTTTGATGTTTGAACAGAGGTGGTGGCTCATGTCCCCAGGCATTGAACGGTGAGCTTAGGTAGAGATGCTGTCTGTGCCACGTGCTTCAATGGGGTTTCTTGTCATGCCGCCAGCCCCCACTTGTTCAGTGTAGGCCCTTCTTGGGCACAGTTATGAGCTACTGGACTAACTGATCCAGGTGTCCTCAAACTATGGCCCGTGGGCCACACGCGGCCCACAGAGGACATTTATCCGGCCCGCCGGGTGCCGCTGCCTGTCCTGCTTAGCAGCCGACTCATCCCGGGCCCACAGTGCGCATAGGAATTTGTTCATAGTTTTTTTTTTTTAAACTATAGTCCGGCCCTCCAATGGTCTGGGGGACAGTGAACTGGACCCCTGAGTCCTTTGTTTAATATAGTGAATACAGAGCAGACTATGACACTTTTGTTACTTCATAATTGTATTAAACTAATATATGCCAATATACTCTGTGCAGATCTGACCTTTGAAAGTGCACTGTCAGAGAAATTATGAAAAAGGATAATCAGACAAAAACCATTTATCCCCCAAAGATAGTAAAACACAGCTTGGAGCATAAACAGCGTAGCTACGCTGTCTAGAGGCTTGTTCTGAAAGAATACGCACCAGTTGTATGGAAGCTTTCCATCCCTCTCCAAGGATGCAAAATTGACAAAAGTTCCCGCTCCACACTCCCTGTATGTAAGGAATCACAAAGTCAAGGTGACTGCTTGACGGAGCACTCTTTTACCGCGACGTATGAGTCTTTACTGGCTCATCATCATAACGTTACATTTTTAAAAAGCTAATGAGTTCTATGGGCTTCTCTTTGCATAAAATGCAAAATAGAAAGATAAAGCAAAACAAACAATTTTTCACAAGGTCGCACATCCCCACAGCAAGTCGAGGCCAAAAGGTTTCAGTTCACAATCCTTTCCAAAGGGCACTCAGGATCCTAAATAAATCTTTGAACTATTTGGGATTTAATATTTTTCACAAAGTAAGTTACAGCAACTGTTCTAGATAAAATGAAGGCTTTGTTTTTTTTTGTTTGTTTTTTGGTTTGTTTTTGTTTTTAGAAAATATTCTTCATGGGGTTTTGTTTTTTATAGCCTATTGATTTCCTCTCTATAATGATGGTGGATCAAGATGTATTGTTTTCTTCCACCAAAAATTTCCCCTCATGATGTGATCCTCATTGTATTCATCACTTGAGATGAGAGTAAAAGAATGATACATATTAAAACAGATAGGCCTGTGCAGAACCTCTTATCCAGAATGTTGCTTATTAATCTGCCAGCAGAAAATATTGTTAACCTTTTTTCTAGAATTGGAGTAAAAGGGTAAACATATTCTCATGTCTTCTCCATCTTTTGCTTAATATCATGCATAAATAACATAGCTCACTGGGGCTCATGCATCTCATTTTCCCTCTCCATGAAATTGATGGACTTATTCAGAATTGAAGTAGAGATTTTGACATTACTGGCACAATATGCTAATTCAGCTATCTTCCTGTTCTTATCAGATGTTCTAAGAATAGTTTTCTTCTTTTGAAAAATACATGACTATATTATATCATATTGTATTTTGAATTACACATCAATTGACTTTCCTTTGTCCATTTCCTATAATATATAGGAATTTATTTACATTTAACTTAGAAGAAATTTTTTTACTCTTCAATTCAAGGGTTTTTAAACTGGGGTCCAAGAATGGAATTTAGGGCTCTATGAAGATATATTTAGCAGTTCCTTCAATTATTAAAGTAAGTAACAAGTCACAATAATATCATCAGTACTTGTGAGATTTGCTAACAACAGAAATTGCAGATATTTTTCCATAATGGATTTTCTGCAGGTATTGAAATATTGTCCATATCACTATGGGAAAATATGAGAATTACTGTACATTTACCAAATATTATTACCTAATGCATTAATAAAGAAGCATACAACACATTTGTTCTTTTACATACTTTGATGACCATATTTTAACATAATTAGTTTCTTTTTCAATCCTATGTATTTTATTTTATGCACTTAAAAAAGAAAGCATTTTTCTTGGAAGAGAGCCACAGCATCATCAAACTGCCAGCAGATCATGGCACAGAAAATGTTAAGAACCTCTGTCCTAAAACCAGCTGGCTGAAGCAGAAACACTTGTCCTAAATATTTTGCCGTAAGCAGCATTGAGGATGCTCCTGCAATAACACCCTCACTAATACCTCTACCCCCATTACCACATTCCTGCCCCCTCCTCTATTGCTATTATGAGCTAGCTTTTGTTGCACACTCCCTATGAGTTGAGTATTATGCTCTGCTATTACTGCATTATTGCTCCTCACTATCCACTAAGGTAGGGGTTATTGTCCCCTTCTTTATTTAAAAATTTTTATTTATTTCAGAGACGAAGGGGAAGGGAGAGAGAGATAGAAACATCAATGACGAGAGAGAATCATTGATTGGAGGCCTCCTGCACACTCCCTACTGGGGATCAAGCCTGTGACCTCCTGATTCATAGGTCAATGCTCAACCACTGAGCCACACCAGCCAGGCAGATATCCCCTTCTTGATATGCCCTGGCCTCCAGGCTACCTCACTCTTAGTTTTCCTTTCAGTCCACTGGATGTCTCGTGTCAGTCTCTTTTGCTGCTACCCATTTTTTCTCCATAAAAATCTTAATACTAGCTTATTCTGATGTTTAATCCAGAGATTTCTCTTCTAATTTTCACTTCCTGGATTTCATCCCATCTACGGCTTTAACACCATTTATATACTAACAACTCCCAAATTTATATCTTCAATACAGACTTCTCTCTTGAACACCAGACTTTTACGCTGCCTACTCCATACCTGCACTTGCAGTCATCTCCAACGTAACGTTTCCCAAACTGAAGTCCTGATGTTCCCCCCTCCAAAACCCTTTCATGTGGAATCCCATCTCAGTTTATGACAATTCCATCTTTTTGGTTGGTAGGGCCAAAAACCTTGGAGTTATTCTTGACTCCATTCATATCCATCCAACATGCAATTTATTAGAGAATTCTATTGCTTCTCTTTTCAAAATATATCTGGAATCTGATCATTTTTCCCTACCCACCTTTGCTACTCCTATGGGTTGAACTACTACTGTCTTGCTATTGCCTGGATTATGGTCAATGCTGCCTCAGTTCTCAGGCCTGCTTTTGTCCTAGCCTTATTACAGCCTGTTTTACATAAAAGTCAAAATGAAAATGTTAAAATGTAAGTCAGGTATTTTTAATCTCCGCTTAAACTCGAATGGCTGCCCATTTACTCAGAGTAAAAGCCAAAGTCCTTACAACTGCTTATGAAACCCTATATGATCTGACATCACTCCTGCTGCTCCTCCATGCATTTCCTCTGCTTTAGCCACTCTTGACTTCCAGCTAGTCTTTGAACCTGCTAGTCATGCTCCTGCCTCCTATCTTGGGTGCACTATTCCCCCAGATACCACATGATTAACTCTCTCATGTTCAAGTCTTTTCTCACATGTCACCCTTTCAGTGAGCTCTACGCCCCTCTTAGAGCTCCTGTCCTCATATTCCCCAGACAGGTACTACCAATCTCTCTTACTCTGCTTTGTTATTTTTCTATTACTGTCTGCTAACATACAACCTAATCTTTTAACTTTTACCTTTATTACTTATTGTCTATCTTTTTCACTAGAAGACAAGCTGCCTGGTTTGTATACTGTTATATTCCAAGCACCTAGAGGAGTCGGACACAAAACAGGTGTCCAAAGATACTTGTTAAATAAATGAATAAAGTTTCCTTGGGCTCCACAGGGACAAATAGGTTGTAAATCAAGATTTGACCCTAAGGAGTATGATTTCAGAGCTCCATGTTCTAGCCACAGTGCTGTGCCACTACCCTCACTATCCTTCTAAGATTTGTTCTAATGCCAACATTAAGAAGCTTGATTTTTATATTCTTGACTAATCACTTTTCTTTACTTTCATGTTATTCCATTTTTATATCCTTCCTGATACAAGTCAGTTCATACCTTTAAATGTATTTATTTATCTGCATCTCTCCAGCTAGGCTCTAAGTTCCTTGTGAACAGCTTGGATATTTGGATGTCTGATTTTTCTTTGACTATGCCATACATTTCTTTAAGAATAGGTGAATGATAGAACTCTGAGAAAGAAGGATGTTGATTGATGACAAGTCAGCCAACTAACATTGGGCAAATATAAATTTGAATCAAATTTCCCAAACCCGGTAGTAATTAACAAGGTAACTGTTTTGTGTGTGTGTGTGTGTGTGTGTGTGTGTGTGTGTGTGTGTGTGTGTGTGTGTTTAAGAGGATTTGTCATTGTTTTGATAATATAGGGACCACAGAAGTTCTTGACAATGTGCTCTGATAAGAAATGCATCAGTAGTCAAAGGAATAGGGAATCATCAAAATCATAAATCAAAAGGCTCTTCTAACAGCAAGAAAAATGAAACTGCCTGCAACTCTAAATAATATTAACAAAAATGATGGGGGACTTTTAACAGACCTAATTACAAACTCTACAATAATTTATCATAAGACAGCTTCAACAGAACTAATGAGGAAAGGGATTGTTTTCTTTCTTGTGGTCTCCACATATATTAGCTTTTATCAATCATTCTGAGTAGGTATAGATTTTTCTTTTACTACAAAACAACTTTGAAATTATCCAAATGTAAAGTATGGCCACTTAAAATGACAAGATCCATAGATAAGAGGTCTGACTTTGTATAAACCAACAATCTTTTGCTTTACCATTCCAATGGTAATGTTTTCTAAAATAATATTAAAAGTCTTCTTAGAAAACATGACAATAGTATGATGAAGACTGGGGAGGGGGAAGGAGTGGGGTAGAGGGAGTCAGTGGGGGGAAAAAGAAGGACATCGGTAATACTTTCAATAATAACGATAAATTTAAAGAAGAAAACATGGAATAGAAGTAGACAACTTACTGCTATAAAGCATACATGTATGATAAATAAAATATTATAAAGGCTGTGGGTAAAAGATTAACCAAACTTAACTTACCTAGCCATCTGCAGATGCTTTCTCCTGAGAATGATCAGTGTGACCAGCAGCAATCCAATTAGCAGGGTGCTAAGAATGGCCAGCACTGAGATGACTACCACATTGGGATTCATCACTGTAACTAAACAGATACACCATACATTCTAGTTACAGCTTCCATTACATGGAAACTAACTGAACCCACTCATGGTTTTCCATCTGATTTTGAGAGCAATGGACTTATGACAACAACAACAGCAACAATGATGTTTCTACAAGCTGACAATAACCTCTTCTGGGTCAACTACAAGTTAGTGGATTGATTGAAAGTATTTCAGGCCTACATTCTGGATGTTCTTATAAAGGGAAATGATACACTGCAATTCCTGTGATATAGTTTAAATGCATTGGAAGTCATTAACATGTATTTTCATTCTTTAACTTTTCCAGAAGCTTGCAGGCTCTTATTTTACGCCCATGATTTTAAAGTCAGAAAGCACCACTGTCTATTTCACTCACAACTAATAATGTATATGAAAAAGGCATTAGCGAGCTGCCATCTGCTACAGCACTTAACACATCGCTAGAAGCAGGCATTCTGATGATCTGTAACCATATGTTGAGAGGTTTTCCATCTGTACAACTCAAGAGATTAAACCTTTTCATAAGCTGTAGGGCCCTTGAGAACAGAGGTTGTGTCCCTTTCATATACTTTATATGATGATCGGTCTACAATGGCACTGCACATTGCCTCGCTCATCACACTTCATGGAAGAGTAAGGTGTTAAAGGTGGGAATTTATGTTAAATGTTTTATAAAACTATTAACAGGGAGCCAGTGAAGCCAAGAATGATACCATCCTCTGCACTGATCATAAAATCACGGAACTGGCATATACAATTCCTAAGTCTCCGGGTGTTGCCACGTCCCATTTGGGACAATGTGGCTCCAGTTCATGGGCAGAGTACTTGAGCAGAAAGAACAGTAGACTCATGGTCAGAAGAGCTGGTTCAAGTTCAATTGACTACTAATTGCCATTTGGGGAGGCTGTTTTATCTGTCTCTCTGGGCCTCATTATCCTCACCAGCAAGTAAGTTTAATAATAACAATTGCTTCTGGCTTGTTGTAGAGATGACAAGGAGTAATGAACAGTCAATTACATTTAGAAGAGTGTAAAAGGATGTATTGATATGATATACTTATTAGGTCCATTTTTGTCCTCTCTTCTGAAAAAACAAAAATTTAAAAATCCAAAACAAACAAACAAATCAAAAAAGCCTACACTACTCATCATTGGATATAGTGGCTAAATATATGACATGTTACGGAAATGAAAATGGATCCAGTAAAGGGTAATGTGATAGTAAGAGTAGTTTTATTACAGGCAGTTTCATGGGAGATCTCAGACTGTAGAATCAGACTAACAAAGAGGGGAATAAAACGTATAGCTCAGAAAAAGAACAAGGAAACAGCATTATTCTAGACCTTTCATTATTTTTAAACTTCCCGACTCATAGTTTCTGCTTGATTGGAAACTTTTCTGCTCTGACCCAGAAACTGAGTCTTGCCATTATTTGACAACTAATGGCAAAAGCTGAACTAGATGAACCGGAGTTGGTTAGGCACCGTGGTCGGCAAACTGCGGCTCGTGAGCCACATGCGGCTCTTTGGCCCCTTGAGTGTGGCTCTTCCACAAAATACCACGGCCTGGGCGAGTCTATTTTGAAGAAGTGGCGTTAGAAGAAGTTTAAGTTTAAAAAATTTGGCTCTCAAAAGAAATTTCAATCGTTGTACTGTTGATATTTGGCTCTGTTGACTAATGAGTTTGCCGACCACTAGTTAGGGTACTGTGGCTACCACTGAAGAGGATGGTGAAATTGATACCAACAAGCATTTAGACAGCATGTGCCAGGATTTTATGTCCTTTATTTCTAAGCCTCAAAACAGCTCAACAAGTTACATATTATTATTCTAGCTTGACAGATGAATAAACAAAGGTTCAGATATAGGAAATATCTTCCCCTAAATCACATAGGGATAGAAATTAAGCACTCCCTGACCTCAAAGCTTAGAATTTTTCAATAGAACAAGTATGGGTTCCATGAAAAGGATAGATTTTATATATATTTAAAAATAAAACATACAAAAATTTTGGAAAGATATAACTTTTAAAGACACCAGATCCCCCTATTGCATGTAGTTACCCATTGTTGAGACGGCTATAAATGTGGGGACACTGGGGCTGTCGTGGCTAAAGCTGGTGACACTACAGTTGTAGGCAGTGGCAGGAAGAAGGCTGGAGATGGTCACAACATGAGAAGAAACAGAAATCGGTTCCTGGAGATGCAGAAAATTAAATAAATGTTATGTAACCTTCATTTATTTTGATTTTTAAATTTTTCATAGTTGAGTTGGTAATGGAGGGACAGAATAAAAAATTTAAAAGACAAAAAAGGATAGCAGTGAAAAATAAGTTATAAATAATGCTACAGGGAACATAACTTCACAATTATGGGAACATAAGTATATGTTTGCAAATACACAATATATGTATATATATTTATATATTCATAGCAATTAGATTGCTGGGTCAAAAGCTGTGTATTTTTAATTTTGAAAGGTATTGACAAAGTGTCCTCCATAGACATTTCCAAGTTATCTACCTACTATCAATGTCTGACAATGCCTGTTGCCCTATCTGCTTCTAACATAGCATAGTGGCAAACTCTTTGAGCTTTTCCAATCTTATTAAGGGAAACTATACCTCTCTGTAATTTTATTCTGCATTTCTTTCTCCATGAGAGACGGTTGATCATCTTTTCATATGTTTAAGAGACTTTTGTGTTTATTTTCTGTGAAATCTTTATTTTGAGTTGTTGGTCTTTATCTTTTGTATTTGTGGTAGTTCTTTGTATATTAAGGACACCACCCCACCTTGTCTGCATTCTCAGCTTTTAAATAGCATCCACCAAAGGCATAGCGACTTTGCATTCTCAAAAATATTTAATATTCACCTATTCTATGCAGAATAAGTTGTTCATTTGGTGAGCCGATAATCAGACTAGTGACAGGTATTACTGCACACTGTAAGAAGATGAGCCAGCAAAACAAGGACCTGAAAACTACTGCCTAAAGAGATGAAAGGCATCAGCGCTTATTTCCCACTCCCATCTCTCACTGTCCTGTAGAAGAATGCTTCTAAGGAAAGATTTGCTAACAAGACTCAGTTGTAGTAAGTAGCAGCCTACCCCTTGTTTTCTTAAAGGAAGATAACACTGCAGTTCTAGAGGAAAAAACCCACCACTGGCAGAGCAGTGGTTTTCAAAAAGGATTCTTAGGATGAAAAAAAAAAAAAAAAAGATTCTGCTGTCCAGTAAAGATAAAAAAGAGATAAGTTAGTAGAAGTCAATATCAAAAGGGAAAAGGAATAAAGCAAATTATCTTAACACTCAGTATAAAAAGATTTATACTCCCAGAAATCTTTCTTCTCAATCTCAAGAATTTCATTATTTAAAAAGCATCTATTATTCACTGTATTTCATGATATTCCTCACACTTTCCATTTTCCTTCCATGTCTGACTGTAAAATATATTTGAGCTGTCAGCCAACTCAGTGTTCACCATATTTGCTGTGATTCTAAAGCTTTAACAATCACCTCACCTAGCCTACATTTTGCCAAACAAAATTTTCTTCCCTTCTTACTAACTAGAGATGGACGCTTCTTTTCATTTTTCTTAGTAATATGCATCTCTTTTGTGGCACTTGTTTTAATTTCATTATTTATAGAATAATGAACTATCCACAACTGTATGAAAAATTGTTTTTGAAGTCAGGTATTAATTCTGCCATTTGTGTTCCTACAGTGACCTTCACAAAATTGGAATCAGTTCATGTTTGTTAAATTATGTTTTCCATGGCAGTCTCTTCATCCTCTCAATGGATTTAATGTCCAAAAGGAAAAGTGAACCCCCTTAATCCTTCAGTATGAACCAGAGGGGCTAAGGTTTAGGGACGAAAGAGAAATTCAAAGGTGAAAATAAACTTGGCAATTTGGCAACTTGGTTCTCACAACATACTTTGGGCTTGTTCTGAGCATATTAATTTCTCTCACTGAAACACGAAAGCATAAATGAAGTGTTCTCATTTTCTATCAGTCAAAGAAAGCAAAGATTTTCATTTTGCTCAGCTAATTAGCCTTAATCAAAGGTAACTCGGAGAAGGAAGACGAGCGTGTACGGTACCTGCAGTTTTGTTTCCTGACCAGAGCCAACTTGTTGACAGAAGACTTCAAAGAAATCAGCTACCCCCTCTTCTACCCACAGCAGAGTCACCGAAGTCTGGGTTTTATTCACTGCAAAGAGTGACTTTGGAGGAGCTGGTTCTGAGCAAAGAAAAAGTTTAAAAATGTTCAATTAAATTTAACATATTCTTTCTTCTTTCACCGATCAGCAAAATAAAATAGCCACACACAAAAATCCAAATATAGGTAGTTAGGAGCGCCATGAAGATTTTATATTTCTTTTGAAATATGTCCTTTCACCAAGACAGTCATCTAATTGCCTTTTTTTCCTCTTCTATTTTATACTTCTCTTTTTGGAACAGTTCTGTTTCCTACTTCAGGTTTATTACAGACATCATCTATTAATAGTTTTTATGTCATCTACACTGTAGTTCGCAAGGCCCTGATAATCCAGAGCTTTATGGGTAAGAAACAAGAACCTAAATTTAAAAGACTGAGAAAATGAAAATGATGTGTGCGTTCCCTGTTAAGGATAAGATTCAGTCTGGTGGTTAGCCAACAACTTGCCTTCCTTTCTCTTGAGACTAAAATAATTTAGTTAGGAATGATTTCTTGAAATGATAGCCAATATTAAAAGGGGTAAAGCTAACTAGATGATAAGATTTCTTGGTTAAAGAAAAAGATTGATGAAACAGAAACAGACCCACAGCTACAGAGAACAGACTGATGGTTGCCAGAGGGGAGGGGGACTGGGGGACTGGGTGAAAAAGGTGAAGGGATTGAGAAAAGTGTCATGGGAAGGCAAAGTACAGTATAGGAAATATAATCAATAATATTGTAATAACTATGTATGGTGCCAGATGGGAACTGGAAATAACAGTGGGAACACATTTTCAAGTATATGATTGTTTAACCACTATGCTGTACACCTGAAACTAATACAAAATAATATTAAATGTAAACTGTAATTGAAAAAAAATTAAAAAAGAAAAATACTGATGGAAAGGGACTAGGTAGTTAATAAAATGTTAGTGAACTGATTTCTTTATCTTATTCTTTTAGAGATTTTATCATCACCAATAAATTAATTCATTAGCTATGTAAGCTAATGCTGTCCAGGCCCCTTCATGCTCATTTTCAGTAATCGAGTCACTGAACTTGTTGGCTTGAGACCAACCCCTGTCTGTTCCCCGGTTCTAGGAAGTGGTTTGCTGTCTTGTTCCCAAACTCCTGAATCTCTGCCGAACCCCTCCCTGCGCCACTGTCCTTGGGGCACTGCCTTTCCTTGGATGATGTCCTGCATACCAGGGGCGATGTCTGAACCCAACTTCTTAAACCAGGGTCCCTGTGACCTGCTGTCAGACTGCCTTGACCTTGCTCGTTTGGACATATCATATCTTGCTGTTGGGTTTACATAACAGCATTCTTTGCCCACCTGAGTGTCCCTGTCAGACAAATGCTCCCACTGTTTGCTTGGATTTCTTTTTATTATCAGCCCCACTCTCCTAAGTCGGTCTCCAGGTCTTAGGTTTTAGAAGAGCTTGAAAAATCCCTAGAAGCCTTTTCACTCATTTAACAAGTGTATGTCTTTGTGTGGGAAGGTTACACTTTCTTTGTAGACTATCATCATCATGGTCCTGTCCAGAACCCAAGAAGTATTTCAGAATCATTCTTGATATGATCTATTGCAAGTAACCTAAATTTGTGTCCAACTAAAAAGAAGTCTTTGTTCTATCCAGAGTCAGCTTGACAAGGGTAGGAAGAAGAGTTGAAGGAGGAAAGAGATGAGTTAGTCTTGGAAAAGAATAATTTACAATAGATGTCAGGATCCCTTTCTCATTTGCAATGAATTGCCTACTCTTCCAGACATTGTATTGTCTCACGTTCCTTCTGATGAAGATTGTTGATAAAACACAGAGACCAACTTCCAGTTCCCACACTGCTAATAGGATTATGAGTCATAGAATAAATCCTCCAGTGATTCTAACTTGGGTAGAACTTGGACCTTTGAAAGCAAGTGTGAGGTTGTCTGGGGGTAGGTATGAATTATTTGTTAAGCTGAGCCTGGGTTATTTCTCTTGAAAAATTATACACTACTGAACTGCTCCTCAGAGTGTGTCTATTGGACAATGATTAGAATCCCTAGAACACCTTTCTATACATTTTTTTATCCTATATAATAAAGAGGTAATATGCAAATTGACCCTCACACACTCGCACAAGATGGATGCCCCCATGTGGTCAAAGATGGCTGCCCCAATGTGGTCAAAGATGGCCACCACAAGATGGCTGGCAGGGAAGGGTAGTTGTGGTCGATCAGGCCAGCAGGGGAGGGCAGTTGGGGGCAACCGAACCAGCAGGGGAGGGCAGTTGGGGGTGACCAGGCCTGCAGGGGAGGGCAGTTGGGGGTGACCAGGCTGGCAGGGAGGGCAGTTGGGGGTGACCAGGTCGGCAGGGGAGGGCAGTTGGGGGCAATCGGGCTGGCAGGGGAGCAGTTAGGTGTCAATAAGGCTGGCAGGGGAATAGTTAGGGAGTGATCAGGCTGGCAGGCAGGCAAGTGGTTGGGAGCCAGCAGTCCCGGATTGTGAGAGGGATGTCCCCGAAGGAGTCCCAGATGGGAGAGGGTGCAGGCTGGGCTGAGGGACCTCCCCCCCCCCCCGGTACACAAATTTTGTGCACCGGGCCTCTAGTAGGTAGATACAATTAGATTAGTTATCCGATATGAACATTGCCCAGATCCTTACTAATCTTCAGATCTGCCTTTTTTACACATGTATTTCCAATCTGTGCTTACTCAAATATCTCACTATTACCTCAAACTCCATATGATCAAAATGGAACCTGGAGTCCTCACCTTCTCACAAATCAATTCTAATTTCCAACTACTCCTGATTCTCTCAGGAGTACCACCATTCATTCAATCATCTAAGACAACTATATTAGGCTCTTCTGCTGCTCTGTGCCAGACAGCATGTCTTTTAATAATTGTTGTCATTTATTCCCTTCATTCTTTTCATTATGTTGCAGGCTTTGTCATCACACATATCAGTCATTACAGTAGTCCTTTACTCCTTTGCCCTGCCTCAAGTTGGCTTTTTCTTCATTTGTCAATAATGGCTTAAATCGTTTTAAAACACCACTTTGCTCATGATAAATCCTACCTGTGCCATGATCAATTGTGATCAATATCTATTGTGTCAAATCCAAATAGGTCAAGTATTTTGGCAGCCCTAGCAAACAAACTAATACAGTCTCTTATTGTTCAAAATATCAAATATAGCCTAGCTCATAAAGGAGAGGAATAGGCATACTTTGTTCATGTTATGAAGAGTAAATGAGCTTTAAGATAATATATACAAAAACACTTTATATAACATAGTCATGTAGATAGTAGTTATAGAACATCTGATTACCATTTTCTACCTCTTTAAATCACATTTTAAATATTAACTTATTCAAAATTGCCCTGCTCCATGACACAAGCTTTCCTTTTGGTTAAAATAATTTCAGAGTCTATGATATTTGATGTGAGAACCTATGGATGTAGATAATATAAGCTATTTTTACAAGCTGGGGTATAGATACAGGGTTGTTTGCTTTTCAGTACTCTCTAAAAGCTTTCTCACATTGCTGGTGTTGCAATGAACCATTTGGCCCTCTCCCTTTCCTTCTCTTCCCCCTTCCTCAATGCCTCTCCTATATGAGTTGGGAATCCAAACTAATTTTAAAAAGGGATCAAGTACAATGCACAGACCATGGGCAGAATGGAAAGCTGAAAAGCTACCTCTACCATTTAATTTAGATTGGATTAGGAGAGGCTCAAGCTGTTGCCCAGGCTCTCTGGAGAGTGAAGGTGACCTCGAGTGAAGTACAAGCTAGTGTCTAATTCTTATTCTCGGCTCTGGCAGCAAATCTCTTATTTCCTAGACAATTCCAAAGGGAGCCAGGTGTAATATTTAGCCTTGGAGCAGAGTAGAATGCATTTATTGTCTAAAATCCATCTTTCTCTGACAGTTATTACATTGTTTCTTATTTTAATGTGACCCATTAGTTTAGCTGCTGATAGGGTGATGTTAATGAGGTCAAGATTATATCCATAAGGGCCAACTAGATTCATTCTGCTTACATTTCATACCTCTAAACTGGATGAGTTATTTTACAAATGCAGAGCATTGGTGATAAGAGAAATTCAATAGAAAAACATTCTAAAAAATGATCAGTGGTGGCAAAATCTATTTTCAACCCTCAGCCTCACTAATAGCAATTTGCTGGTATCCTAGTATACAAAGGATAGTCTTTAACATCTTTATCATATGTCTTTAAAATCTATTTTTATTTTCTTCAACTCAGGCAGCACTACCTTAAACAGAATAAGCTGTATAAACTTGGCCAAAAAAAAGCATCTGTGACTTAAGGTATAAATTGAATAAATTATGTTCAATGTAGTCAAAACGTCTGAAAAAGAAAGCACTAATTTGAAAGAAGAAAAAAGAGATAGATAAATTATTGAGAGTGAATTAAGATTGACATGCAATAAATCAAGAAGAAGAAAATCATATTAAAGAGCAAGAAACCTTTGTTAAACTAAAGTTTATTAGGCTAATTCTCTTGTTGACTTTGGGTGATTCTCTTCCTAGATATATTTAATAAGTAATTAGACCATTTAAAAACAACATTGGAAATTTTTTTTAAAAAAAATTCCGGCAAATATTTAGCATTAAACTATAATTAGGCCCTATTCATAAACAAAACAAAATTTTCATTTGCTCAGGAATTAGAAATACCTGTCATTTCCATTACATTTTAAATAAATTCTTTATGGCTTAATAATAGCAAATGCAATATTCCTTTCTGTGAATCACTGGGTGTGTTTATGGTTTTACTGGTTTATGTAAATTAAGATTGCTATATTCTTTTAGAGAAAGCTATCATTTAACTTTACTTAGTTTCAAACAAAATTTCTGACTTCCTCTTTTTTGGTTTCAGGGATATGTGTTTATACTTAGCCTTTTTATTTAGTTAGGAGTTACATATTGCACAATTCTTAGGACAAAATCATTGCTCTTATGTATCATTAACCTTGTTGCCTTAACTCTGAACTCATGCATGAATTAAATTCTAAAACTTGAAGGAACATTAAAGACCAGTTAGTCCAGACCCTCATTTTATAGAAGAGGCAACTGAACTCCAGAGGGCCTGAGCCACTTTTCTACGGTAACACAATTTATCCCTGAGAGCCACAGCTGGAATCCAAACCTCTGTAGCCCTAGTTAAGGGCCCTTCATACACCTAGCCTCCTCCCCCCAAACATGGGTGTTTTCCATTCATTTCCATGTAACTGGGGATGATGAAGCCTCCTGAAAAGTTCCTTTGCCCGGAAGACCAACTTATCCAGAGTGGGCACTTGCTTATGATGTACATAAATCAGTGCAAAACATCAGTCACTGCCCTATGGGTCCACCATCCAGATTCCTCTAACATATTCAGGAGAAACTTGTAAAACATGCAAGTCATTTTTTGGTGGGGAGGAGAAACACTTTTAAGGAAGTACATAAGTTGTGTGGCTTAGCTGTGGGCAGCTGGCGAATTGCAGTGAAACCTCAAAAACTGCAGTGGAAAATGGGAGAGATAAATGAAGAAGAGGCATCAGTCGGCCTTAGGTGCAGGAATGGAGCTATGGAACGGTGATAAGCCTGATAGCCTAATGCAGAAAACAATGCTTGCATGGGGCTGCTGGCCATGCAGGTCTGTACCGGAGGAATAGCACAGCAAGGATCTTCTGCAAAGAAGTCAATAGGAAAATCTTCCACAAACTCCTATCATTATCATCACCCTACTCATCTGCCCCATTAATGCCCATATACTCTATCATTCATCATCTTACTACAGATTCACCCAGTGTACGGCCACCTCCTCCACGGGTACCCTGGGCCATCTCTTCTGGCCCAGTCAAGGACATCACTCTAACAAGTCTCACCTCCAACTATTCTGTACCATCAATTCTTCCTGCTCTGTTGAATCACTCTAATTAGCGCACAGACAAGCTGTTTCCAGCTGGTTAAGGAAATAAGAAACACAAACAAAGCAAACCCCACCAAATAAATTAACACTCTTGGGTACTTTCTTTCAGCTCCTGCTCATGTTCTCTCCCTTTTACAATAATACTCCCCACAAGTTTTGTTATTCCAGCTATCTTCAGTTTTTCCCCTTTCATGCTCTCTTGAAATCCTTTTAACTATTTTTTTCCCCCTCACCACTCCATCCAAATGCTTCCTCCTCAAATCACCAGTGACTTCTGGGTTGTGAAGATCAATGGTCATTTTTTATCTTGACTTATCAGCAGGCTTGACAAGTTGATCACTGTACTCACTGAAGCACTTGTTTTGCTTGGCTCTTAACACATCACATTTTTTTCTGGCTCTTATTTCACTGGCCACTCCTCAGATTGTTTTTGCTGGTTCCTGTTCACTACTTCCACTTTTTAAGATAGAGTGTCCCTGGACTTAGTCCTTGGATAGCATTTTTTTCTTTATTTATTCCTCAGTAACCTCATCCATTTGGTTTCCTGACTACCCTCAAATCTGTATTTCTAATCCTAAAGACTCCAAGCTCCAGTGCCTACTCAGTGTCTGCTCTTTAATGTTTGACACCTTCAAATGATGACACACCCAAAACCTGAACTTCTGATCTTTCCCCCAAACCTGTCTCTGCCATAAAGTTTACCAACTCAATAAGCAGTACCTCTGTCCTTCCAAAATAAAATTTCTATAACCCGCATGACTACCATCCTGATCCAAGCAAGTATAATATCTTATCTGGATAGATGCAACAGCCTCCTAACTTTAAGATGACCGTGTAATTTATCAAAAGTGTCCAAATTAGCCCTGGCCGGTTTGGCTCAGTGGATAAAATGTCAGCCTGCAGACTGAAGGGTCCCAGGTTCAATTCATGGTCAAGGCACATGCCTGGGTTGCCAGCTCGATCCCCGGTAGGGGGTGTGCAGGAGGCAGCCAAGCAATGGTTCTCTCTCATCACTGAAGTTTCTCTCTCTCTCTCCCTCTCGCTTCCTCTCTAAAATCAATTAAAAAATCAAATAAAAAAAAGTGTCCAAATTAAAATAGTCTGGGGAAGAAAGGGATTGCTAAAGAGGACAAAGGGGATGTACGGTCATCTTATCTAGCTGCCTTTACCCTCAGCCCTGAACAGCCTACCCTCCCCAAAGTGATCCTGTAAAACTTACCAGGTCACGTGACTTCCCTGCTCGAACCACCCAAAGGAGTGCCATCTTCCTTAGAGTAGAACGTCTTTTCCATGACCCCTCATTATCTGCTCCTTTGTTACCCCTTGGCTCTTTGACTTACTACTTTTCTGTTTACCTCACTTCAGCCACACTGCCTTCCTGACATGTCTGTGAACTTGCCAAGCACACTGGTCCCTCTGCAGGTTTGCACTGTGGTTCCCTCTGCCCCGACAGAATCTCCTCCCGTTATCCACAAGGCTCCCTCCTTCCTCCAGGTTTTCACTGAAATATCACCTTTACAGTGAAACTTACCCTATCCCCACCCCCTACAAAAATTGCACCCTCTACCCCCCATAATACTTCCCCCTTTTTGGCTTCATTTTAAATCAACTTATCACCTTTGGATATCTTATATTAATCATCCCTTTTTCTTCACTAGAATAAGGGTAGAAGTTTTGTCATTTATTTCTGTGTCCTCTGCACATAGAATAGTGCATAGCACATAGTAAATTCTTAATAAGTATTTGTTGACTGATAGAATGAATTCATTTTTTAAACAGTATAGTACCTTAAGTATTTTATTAGTTTCTTTTTACTGACTGGCAGCATATATATATTCTTCCTTCTTCCCTTCCTTCTCTCTGTGCTCCATTGACACAATTTATTCATATTCTTATTTTATTAACTACATTTTCTTTTTTTCTTTCTTTTTGTGGGGTTAAGGAGGATAACAAGTTAGTCACTTACTAGGAGAGGATTTAAGAAAAGCATGGGTAGATAGAGAGAGGAACTTTAACTTTAGTATACTGTGACTCACAGCACTTTACTCACTTCTCACCAAATATGAGAACTGTGTGTATCCAAGCAACTATACCCAAAATTATAAACTCAATGACTTCAACATAATAAATAAATTTTCTCAACTGGGAGTGAGACCATAAAGGGTAGTACGTGTGATAACTGGGCTTTTATACAGTTAGAAATGACATTTCATCCAAATGTGTGTAATTATTTGTAATCTGAAATATTATGAGAGAAAGAAATAGATTCAAATATTCCCCAAATTCTTAACAGCTGAAAGTCTTTTGATTTTTTTGGCCTATAGTCCAATTATGTTTTAAAGATTCTTAATTTATATAAAATCTTTCATGACTGAGGTTAAAAAGAAATCAAGCCAATGTCATTAATACCCAAATTCTAAAACAGGAAGCCACACAGATGGGTGTGTGGCTCCTCCCTGTTCTGTTAAATGTGTTAATAGAAAATGGAAGGTTTTTATTTTTAAAAAAACCCCACCCAAATCCAGGAAATCATAAGCAACAGATGGATATAAAGTACTGGATCACTATTTCTAGATGCAGGCTCAACAGTGTGTGGTGGGTCAAATTTCTCAAGGTTCAAGCTTGCTCAAATGAGGACATTGCACTAAATTACAAATCTCTCCCAGCACTCAAGTTACTTAATTCCTATCTTGAACCTGCCTGAGCACAGCTATGATCAGGATAAGGTAGAAGTTTGACCACGGTGGTATAGACATTCTGTCCTTTGGCTTCCTCTGGCCCCATGGCTGTTTCTTCCGTCTCTCTTGCTGGCTTCTCATCCTCTGCTCAGTTTCTAAGTGCTGGGGTGCATCTTCTAGGCTAGACCCAGGGCTTCTCTTCTCCTGTATTTCTGCCTACTACTTGGTGATCTTATCCAGACACCCCAAATTTCCATTTCCAGCCTAGAAGTCTCTCCTGATCTCCTTGTATCAATAATCTCCTTACCTGACAACTGCACTTGGATGTTTTCTCAATATTTTTTATTTCCAAGGAAGAAGGCTTGATTCTCACCTTACCCCAAGTTTACTTCTCTAGATTTTCCAGTCTTTTCAACCTCAGCGAATTGCACCACCATCCACCCTAGATGCTCAAGAGCAAAGCCTAGTATCATTCTTAATTTCCCTGTCTCTCATTTCCTATTTTCATTCCTTCAGAAAGTCCTGTGAACAAAACCTCCAAAAATTAGCTTCTGAATGTTGTCCACTTTTCTCCATCTCTATTACTACCACTTTGGTCAAAGTTACCATCATTTCCCATGGCACTTGTTTGATTTAGAATGCTGTTTCTTTTGTTTTGTTTTTAAATATGTTTTTTTATTGATATTAGTGAGAGAGGAAGGGAAAGGGATAGAGCCATCAATGAGAAGAAAACACCAATCTGTTGCCTTCCTGCTTTCTGGGCTAGGGATTGAGCCTGCAAAGCAGGCATGTACCCTGACCAGGAATCAAATCTGTGACCTCTTAGTTCATAAGTCAATGCTCAACCACTGAGCAACACCAGCCAGGCTAGAATGCTGTCTTTAAAGCTAAGGACAAATAGTCCCTTAATTGGTCTCTCCACCTTCATTATTGACCCAACCATCCTTTCTCCCTTGAACAACCAGAGGGATTATTTTAAATATGTCAGATTATTATTATTATTATTTTTAAAATATATTTTATTGATTTTTTACAGAGAGGAAGGGAGAGGGATAGAGAGCTAGAAACATCGATGAGAGAGAAACATCGATCAGCTGCCTCCTGCGCACCCCCCCACTGGGGATGTGCCCGCAACCAAGGTACATGCCCTTGACCGAAATCGAACCCGGGACCCTTCAGTCTGCAGGCCGATGCTCTATCCACTGAGCCAAACTGGTTTCAGCTATTTTTTAATTCTCTAAATAGTTTCATATAACACTCGAAATAAAATCTCAGCTGTATGTCTTACAAATCCTGTATATTCTGGCCTCTGACTAGTCCCTCTGCCTAACTTGCTCCGTCCCAACCTTCTCATGGCAGATACTTTCTTGTTGTTCAGATATGTCTTCATTGCTTCTTCAAAGAAAGTTGTGTTTTCTTTAATTACATAGTCACTCTGTACCACACTATCCCATTGTAATGTTCTGTAAAAGTACTTATTGTTCTGTTTCTTTACTGGATCATAAGCATGTTGTGAATAGCAAGTGAAAAAGTCTTGCAGGTTCATTATTACAAGTAGGTTCATTATTAGAAGTACTCTGGCATCTGAACAGTGCTGAGAAGGTTGTCAGTACATATTTGCTAAGTGAATGAATGAATGGCTATTCTATTACTAGTGACCTATTTTGTGGTATGTCCAACACTTCTCATTCCTATTTCTCTTCTTGTCTTGTTTATCCAGAGTTCCAGATAGATTTATAAAGACTAGATGTTGTGAATGGTTGCTGGTTGAAGCCACAGCTGCAATGCAGACCAATGAGTTCTTGTAAATTAACAAATACTAGTGAGGATTTGATTGACACATTTATTGATTGACAAAGGGAGCTATCATCACATACCATTAGAGTAACCATGGAGCTTACGGCAATCTAAAATTCTTAATGGGATGACTGGCTCAAAGCCCTGCAAATAGCACTACTATTGGTACATGCCTTCTGTGAATGCTTATCTGTATATATATAAAACCCTAACATGCAAATAGACCAAATGGCGGAACAACCAAACAACTGAACAACCTGTTGCTATGACTTGCGCTGACCACCAGGGGGCACACGTGGACCATGGTGGGCATTGGCAGCAGGTGGCAGAGCGTGGAACATGGCGGGACACTGGTCACTGTCATCGGGGCGAGCCTCTGGTAGTTACTGAAAATTCATTGATCCCGCATGCCGCAGTCCCACCCAGTGCTCGCACCTGCTGCCGGCGTGGGAACCTCTGCTTGCATCTGCTGCTGGCGCCCGGCACTGGCCCTGAACACTCAGTGTTGTCAGCAGGTATGAGCGGCAGCTGCCAGCCCCGATTGCCCCTGAAGGCTTCTTCTCCAATTCCCCCTGCTCTTGAGGGGCGATTGGGGCTGGCAGCCACCTCTTACACCTGCTGCCACTGCCAGGGTCACCACTCGCACCAGCTGCTGGCACTGGCCCCAATTGTTCCGTGCTGTCAGCGGGTACATCAGTGCGTGGGAGGAGTGGCAGTGGGAGCGGGGCTGCCGGCAGACAGGGGACTGGGGGCCATGGTGGGAGGGGCCAGGCAGGGGCATAGAGGATCGGCTTAGACCTGCCCCTGTGCCCACTGCAGCCTCGTGGCCCACAGTTCCTTTTAAGGTACATGAATTCATGCACTGAGCCCCTAGTCCTATATAATAAAAGGCTAATATGCAAATAGACGGAATGGCGGAATGACCAGTTGCTATGATGTGCATTGACCACCAGGGGGCAGATGCTTAACACAGGAACTGCCCCCTGGTGGTCAATGCGCTTCCACATGGGGAGCGCCACTCATCCAGAAGGCCGGCTCACAGCTGGTGAGCGCAGTGGTGGTGGCAGGAGCCTCTCCCGCCTCTGCTGCAGTGCTAAGGATGTCCGACTGATGGCTTAGGCCTGCTCCCTGGGGAAAGGGCCTAAGCCATCAGTCAGACATCCCTCAAGGGCTCCCAGACTGTGAAAGGGCGCTGGCTGGGCTGAGGGACCCCCGCACCCCGGGTGCGTAAATTTCATGCACTGGGCCTCTAGTTGATGACAATTGAAAATTCTTGGCTATTGTTTTGAAGGCTCTCTATCCTTGCACATGCCATCTTGAATTAATTTATATTGTACTGGGTTCATTAATAGTTTGATTTCTTTATATAGATATTGATCTTGTCCTCCATGACAGCAAGTAGAATGACTCCAAACAGGCCTCTGTCACAGAGAAACTGAATTAGGATTGTTAACCCAACCAATTTTGGTCTAGGTTCAGCAACAGCATTATGATTCACACAAGCCCTGAAAATCTGGGTGCTGAAATTGTATTTTTCTGTAAATTAAAATTAATTTGACTTCCATGAATACCAAATAAATGCTTTAAAGAAACATAAAATGACAAGCATTAAAGTTTTGTAAAAAAAAACATAATTTCAATTTAACTATTACTAAAGCAAAATGTTTTCATTTCCCTGAAAGGTGAAACTTATTTTGGTTAAATATTAATTGGAATACTATTTTCAATTTTGAGGTTGGCAATTTCAATTCAATTCATTCAGTATCTACTGAGCATCTACAGTAGGCAAGGCATTGTGTTACAGGAAATTGAAAGAGCTTACAAAATGCAGTAATGTGATGAATAGAATAGAAAATAGACAAATGAATAAAAAGTAAGGTTATTTAGTTTTTAGGGTGGGGGAAGGGAAGGTTGAGAATAGGTACATTATATACAGACGGTCATGTTTTCAGAAAGGAAAAAAAATAGAGGCAATATACTGTGTGATATTAAAATATCTACAAGGAAAAGCTTATTGGTTCTAAGGGTTCTGACTCACTAGAAATAATTTCTGTGGGAACTTGCCTTTCATTCTTGAAAAATTTAAAGAACTTTCTAAACTAGTTTAAGTAGCTCTGTCTGTTAACAGGGATCTATGGAGGCCCAAAACCTCATTATAAGTTTGGGAAACTATCATGGTTTTTACTCAGACTCCAATGTAGAGTGAGTATAATTGTCCCAGTTTATGACTTTAACCCATACTCGCCTCATAGATCATCCTATATAATAAAATTCTAATATGCTAAGAGTTCGGTCATCTGGTCGTCCGTTCAACCAATCAAGTGTAATATGCTAATGATATGCTAAGGCATCTCAACCACTCGCTATGACGTGCACTGACCACCAGGGGGTACAGTTGACTGGTTGACCAGTCGCTATGACATGCACTGACCACCAGGGGGCAGATGCACCGAGCAGTAGGTTAGCTTGCTGCTGGGGTCCAGCTGATCGGGACTGAGCAGGACAGGCCAGACACACCCTGGAGCCCCCCTGTGGTCTCTCCCCGGCTGGCCAACCTCCCATGTCCCTCCCTGGCCCTGATGGTGCACTGGTGGGGTCTCTTGGCCTGGCCTGTGCCCTCTTGCAACCCGGGCTGAGGGACCCCTTCCCTCGCTGCCCCCCCTCCCCCCGTGGAATGCACAAATTTCGTGCACTAGACCTCTAGTCCATAATGTCACATAAAAGTGATAGTGAAGCATGCAACAGGCCTACTGAGTGCTATTTTGGTAAGAGCACCTCTGAACTTGCACTTTAAGGGAGACTAATAAATCAAATGAGTTGGGTAAAGCAGCTAAGCCCTGAGAATCACAGCTACCGGTAATGATAAAGCTTGGGGAAAGAAAGGCATGGGGAACATGAGCATAATCTTTAAATAGTTATACTTTTCCAGAAACAAATTTTAAACTGACATTTATACATGGGCAAATTTACAGGTAATGGTTGGAATTGACAGAGAGGCTATTTTTTTCTTAATAGGAAGATAATGAAATGCTGGAAGCTGGTGATAGCCACATTTTTAGAATTCAAGTGTAGACTGCTAGGGAAGAAGAGCAGATTGCCTGTAGTGCCCAAAATTGAACTCTACTAGAGTCTCAATAGGAGCAGTACCGCTCCCCTGAGGGTACTTTGAAATTTGCAGAAATGTTTTTAATAGTTACAGCAGAAGCTAACTGGACTTTTGTGAGCAGGATACAGAAATGCTAGATGTCCTGCAATGATGAAGGAAGCTCCAAACAGAAAAATTGTCCATATCCAATGTACCATGTGACTTTCTAATGTCACACCAGAATAAATCCATAATACATATAATTGCAAGTACTTTACAGTGTAATATTGGATTTTTTTTTCAAGGAGTTAAGTAAAATAACTTAGAAGGAAGCTGTCAGCAAGAAAGATATACAAGTGGAATTAAGAAGTGATTTAAAAATTATGTAACAATTTACTTTTTTCTGCCCATAGTATCTATTCAATATGTCATGTATTTCCAACTACCTATTTAAGTTTAAAGGGTTTCAGTGCAAGAATTTAGTTTTTGCATGGCAAATATAAGACAAAAAATTTAAGACCTAGTGCAATGGATTACAGAGAAATGCAACTATTGGGTAAACTAAGGAAAGATTATGCTCTGTTTTCTTTGGGCTATTCTAGGAGTCTTCTAAATGTACATTGCTGTCAGCCATGCTGCTCAGGGTATTTAAACTGCTAACAAAAATACCCTGGATCAATCTTAACTTATAGCTGCACATATGAACATATGCAATAAGAGTGATTATTTGAGACTCATGAATACACCCAGACACAGCTTAAAATTAGCAGACATCTGAAGCAGTGATATCAGTGAGTTATGTTAAGTGTTTTAAAATATTTTGCCATTTTATATATTTTAATTTTTAAAAAACAAAATAAGATCTCTGTTGTGAAAATTACATATTGAATTAAAATGCATTTGTTTTGGGGGTCAGTACTCTTAAACTGATACTGTCCCTTGAGGTCTACCACACAACTTTTTGCCAATCCAACCTCTTTTGCCTGCTGCTGATTATAGGATGATCATCTCTGAGATCCCTTTAACTATTAGAAACTAAATGTATATATCAATGCATGGTACATTGTTGAATATAGAAGATGTGTTTGTGTTGCACAGGGTCATATATTAGTTGTGTTCCATAATATGGAAAATTATTTTGATACTACACTACACAATAAGTTTTAGCTCATTTTCAAGGCTATCATACTTTCCTCATTTTCCCTCATTCACAGCTTATTATTTTTCTTGGCATGTTATTTCTACTTTAATTAAGGTTATTTCCCTCTTTCTTTTAGCAGATGAAAATATATCTAGTCTCTTATTACTTCTCTTAATTTTAGGTTTTATTCTATCTGTACTTATGCTTGCTCAGTTATTTATAACTAATCAACATGAACTTGTTCATTTCTTCATTTATTTCTATACTTCTTATATGGAAGAACTACTGATCCTTTTACTTCTTGTAAACTCCAACTTATTACTTGTAGTCATCAAGTAATTTCATTATGATTTTTTTGAAGAGCTGTATCTGAACATATACATAGGGAATCTATATCCTTTTATTATAAACTAGAGGCCCGGTGTGTGCACGAATTTGTGCACCAGTGGGGTCCCTTGGCCTGGCCTGCGGGATTGGGCCAAAACTGGCTCTCTGACATCCCCTGAGGGGTCCTGGATTGTGAAAGGGCTCAGGCCAGGCTGAGGGACCCCACCGGTGCATGATGAGGGCCAGGGAGGGACGTGGGAAGTTGGCCAGCCGGGGAGGGACCGCAGGAGGGCTCCAGGGCATGTCCGGCCCATCTCATTCAGTCCCAATCTGCTGGACCCCAGCAGCAAGCTAACCTACCGGTCGGAGTGTCTGCCACCTGCTGGTCAGTGCACATCACATTGAGCAGCCTTAGCATATCATTAGCATATTACACTTTAATTGGTTGAATGGCTGACCAGACAACCGGACATTTAGCATATTAGGCTTTTATTATATAGGATTATTTTATTTTATCTTGATTTTATATTAAAGTTAAGACATTATGTCAAATTTTAAAATATCAATACATGGGTTATTTTTCTTATTCATTTAATTGAAGATATTAAAGAGAGCCTTACATAATAGTGATATGAAAAGGAAATGGCTTCTGATGGGTTGAGTACACTGCACTAGATAATCTCAAAGGTCCTTCCATCTTTAAGTCCTGAGACTCCTTAGTTTCTCTAAGCTTACTATGACTGATGGACACTCCTGTCTCCCAATACAGTAAACACTGCTCTCACAGAAACTTATACTAAGATGAACAAACTCTTTTGGTAGTATAAATGGCTATATTTTACTTCTAAAAGAGAGCGAGCTGTTTTTTGTTATTTCACTGAGTTGAGAAGACCATGCTAAACCAAGAAATGCGAACGCTAGTTTCCCCAGCATGATCACTTTCACACTCACACCTGTGCACTCATCTCACCTAGCTTGACAAGGCGGAGCATGGAGGTATTACTTCCTCTTTCAGTGCAAGCAGTTACGGAGAGATTGTAGATATCTCCTGGAGGCAGGCTGAGAATTGCAGTCATGACATTGCGTGTTACCTGCAAGATCATCGAAATCGAGGGTTTAACCTTCAGATCAAGTTGAACTGTAATACCATTCTAAACAATTACAGGACTATCACAGACATGGCCTCTCTGTTCTGTGCTGCAATCTACAATTGATTACAACCTTATGAATAAGTTATTTCCTCTAAAATGATATAAATTCCTGATCTGAGCCAAATGCAAAGTAGCTCTAAATATGCGTAATACACACTGGAGCATTTTTGCAATTAATTCCCTTGTTTGGAACAGGTATCACTCTGATGTTTTCCCTCATATTCACAGCAAATTTTATAAAAGGTAACTGCTGGGCTGTTCCTGATAGGAATATTTCTCAGCCCTGAAACACTCAGAAGAAACCTAGCCATGTCTGGATACTTGGCTTCTTAAATGAAGACTGTATTTCCCAGAACTCCCCTGTAGCTAGAGGAAAGCATGTGACCCAATTCTGACCAATGGTTTGTAAATAGAAGTCATGTGGGCAACTTATAGTTTCATTCACACTGTGTAGGTACCAGGCTTTCATGGCCTGTCTTCCTTGCACAGGTGATGCTAATGATATGAAGGGTCACCTGTGCAGATGAGGCTGACATAGAGTGGCAGCTGGAGCAACAGAGAGAGAGAATCTGGACCATGATGCTCCTTTATGGTACAGAAGAGGTGCCCTGTTAGTCCTGGGCCAGCAGGAGAGACATAAACTTTGCTTTTCTTTGAGCCACTATATTATTTTAAATTAAAGTCATTTACTCTGTACCCTTAACTAATACAATGTCAAAAAGCTTATTATACCAGGAGAAAAGAAATCAGCATTACTAACATACCCAAATATTTAGGTGTTGGGGGATATAAGGACAAAATATTGAAATTCCTTAACTATGGTTTTCTTGAAAATGTTTGACATCCTGAAGAAAACACTCAAATCATAACTTTCATAAGTGAAATTAAGAGTTACAACTATTTCAGCTAACTATTAAAGATTAAAAAGTAAGCTCTATAAAAAAAGGAATTTAATTTTTGTTCACTGTCCTATCTCCAGAGCATAAAACAATGCCAACGGGCATACAAACATTTGTTTAATGTCTCAATACATTTTGCTTAATGGTTTTCCATAGTTTATGCAAATGCATGTTCAGATGCCCATACTGGGATTCAAAGAAACATACGCTCTTTTTAATTTTCTTCTTTCCTTCTGCAACAACCATCCAATGCAGCATTCTAGAATGGGAGAGGTCAGTTGTGTCATCCCCATATGTCCAACTGATATATAACAGACTGTTGAAATATTCCACAGAAGTGATTTCTGGAGCAACTGGGGCTATAAGGTAGAAAAGAAGAACACTTTAATGTAAGAGATTACTAATAATCACAGTGCTTATTCATATAGCAAGAAATCCCATGTAACGTTAAAGAACTGAAATTCACACCATATGATGGTCCTGGGTAGACCTGGGACTCTCAGTACCACAGGTATATAGTACAAGGTGGGCATTTGTTTCCTAGGACCTCACCTTACAGCTCAGATGCATGACAACCCCATCTGAACCTGAGGGTGTCAAGGTCTTTTATGTAAATTTCAGTTACAAAATTCCTAAAATGTTCACTTGTTTGGGTATGCTTGTTGCATCAATAAATTAGTCATTAGGCATTGGTGAACTTATTTTTAAAGAAGTACTAGAAGCTCTGTTCTATAAAAATACATCTTTTTTTTTTTTTGTGATACAGCCAAGGTGTTTATGGGAATAAAGGACAGTGGGAGTAGAGGGACAGAAAAGAAATATTGTTTCCATAAAACACAAGGCAAAATCATTGACAGTGTTTTAGTCCAGTGCTTTGCAGAAGGTAGGCTTTTAATAAATGCTTGCGGAAGGATTTTTTATCAGAATGCAAAGTTAAATTCTAACACTGACTTTATTAATGTACTAGAGGCCCGGTGCACGAAATTCATGCATGGAGGGGTGTCCCTCAGCCCAGCCTGCACCCTCTCCAATCTGGGACCTTCGAGGGCAGTTGGACATCCCTCTCACAATCCAGGACTGCTGGTTCCCAACTGCTTGCCTGCCTGCCTTCCTGATTGCCGCTAACCGCTTCTACCTGCCAGCCTGATCACCCCCTAACCACTCCCCTGCCAGCCTGATTGATGCCTAACTGCCCTCCCCTGCAGGCTTGATCGCCCCCAACTGACCTCCCTTGCAGGCCTGGTCCCTCCCAACTGCCCTCCCCTGCTGGCCATCTTGTGGTGGCCATCTTGTGTCCACATGGGGACAGCCATCTTTGACCACATGGGGGCAACCATCTTGTGTGTTGGAGTGATGGTCAATTTGCATATTACTCTTATTAGATAGGATTTTATATTTTGATACATTTAAACTTTAAGAAAATTCCCAATTGGGAAGAAGAGCTCATCATAAGCTTTATAATATATGGCCTGTGAAAGCATATTTTCATTATTTTTAAAGTAAATGATAATTCTGAAGATTTGAAGAAACAAATAAACAGTTGAATTTAAATTCCATGGTAATGGTGGTTTAAAGACAAGCAAGTTTTCTGTTCCATGATGCAGCAAAAAACCAACTAAAATATTTGGAGGAGAATTTCTACAAATCATAAAGAATTATTTTCTTTAATTTCCTACTGATACTCAAAACAAACATTCATCACTAATGATGCTTTGAAATAATTCACTGTCTAGATTTGTAATATATAGAGTAAAAAACACATTTCTGTGTCATGTGAAATAGCAGTAGCATCCTATATAATAAAAGCCTAATATGCTAAGTGTCCGGTCATCCATTCAATGAATCAAAGCGTAATATGCTAATGATATGCTAAGGCCCTTCAACCGCTCACTATGACATTCACTGACCACCAGGGGGCAGGCAGTTGACTGATGAACCAGTCACTATGATGTGCACTGACCATCATGGGACAGACGTTCCAACTGGAAGGTTAGCTTGCTGCTGGGGTCTGGCTGATCGGGACTGAGAGAGGTGGGCCAGACATGCCCTGGAGCCCTCCCACGGTCCCACCCAAGCTGGCCAACCATGGTCCCTCCCCAGCTGGCCAACCTCCCACATCCCTGCCCGACCCTGATCATGCACTGGTGGGGTCACTTGGCCTGGCCTGTGCCCTCTTGCAATCCGGGTTGAGGAACTGCTCACCCCCCACCCCCCGAGTGCAGGAATTTCATGCACCAGGACTCTAGTGTCTATATATTTGACAATAAAATCTTGAAATATCAACAATGTATCTTAGCAAATAACACAAACCCACATTATATTTCAGAATATTCTAATAAAGGATATTAACCCTGGCTTCTTTGTAGTCTCTTAATATATTCCCAATACTTCATTGTATGCAACTACATATACTTATATTTCTTCAAAAAATATTTTCTCATGTTCTAATTATCATGAGGACAAAAACATATTTGAAATTTCAAACCCAGAAGCACATAGCTCCCTTTCACAGGTACAAGGTCTTCAGATTTTTATATTCTGTGTTGTTACTTTAAAATCCAGCATAGTGCTGAAGGACCACAAGATGTCACTATTTGTTTATTAAGCATTATTTGGTACACCAGCATAATTATGAACTTGATTTGCAGATAAGTTGCCTAACAGGGAGTAGACTTGAGGTCCTGATAAATCACACCTTATTAAAATATTTTTTCCTGTTTTCGTTTATACTGCACAATTTGGCAGTTTGGGTTACAATGGAAAAGCATAGAAAAGTGAAGTTTGTGATCCTTATTTGCTTTAAAATGAAATGAGAAGAAAAATAAATCAGCTACCATTATGTTTGAATAGTGATTTACATTAGGTAATTTAATTCTCACACTATTCGTGGGGTATTGTTATGTCCACATTATAGATGTTGAGAATTGAGACCTATATCAGATAAGACTATGGACCACCAATGTAAGCACAACTTAATAATTTGTCCCAGGAAAAGATAGGAAATTACCAAAGATCAATTTCTTGAAGATAATAGACTGCCCACTGAGGCAAGCAGCTTGCTGATTAACCAGTTTACGTATGCAGACTTGCTTTGTCAACCTAATTGTTACATCATTACCTTTGCCCAATCCCAGTCAGTTCCCAGTTTTGAAAGGCACGCCAGACCACTTGGGTCCAGAACTATGAATCCTATGAATGTTTCATGTCCCATGTGCCCCTCTGAGACACTGCAATGACAGCAAGGTGGGTTCTGCCTCACTGTGTGAGTTCTAATGCCCTGAGCTTGGCTCTCTTAGCCAGGTGTGAGGTAATATTCCGAGTGTTACCAATGAGAAAATAGAAGTCTAGGATCATTGAGATAATTCTAAAGCCAGAAATTAGCAGAACCAGGTCTGTTCAATCAAGTGTTCAGATGGGAATTCCTGGCTTTTTCCAGTCCAGGCATGGCTATCTGAGAAGAGAAGAATATTCTCAGGGAGTTAATACTAATAAAGTTATTGATAGAATGAAGTTTAATTATAATTAAATATGTAATTATTGATATAGTCAACAGCATAACACAAAGCTTCTTTTTTCAAAAAAATTACACTTTATTGATATTTTACAGAGAGGAAGGGAGAGGGATAGAGAGTTAGAAACATCAATTAGCTTCCTCCTGCACACTCCCTACTGGTATGTGCCCACAACCAAGGTACATGCCCTTGGCCGGAATCGAACCTGGGACCCTTGATTCCGCAGGCCAATGCTCTATCCACTGAGCCAAACCGGTTAGGGCAAAACTTCTTAAATAATTGGTATTTTCTCCTTTTTTGAGCCAATGGGGAGCGCTACCATTGGCTAGTAAGGAAAAGTGATGAACTATATAAGTAAATTGCATAAGAATTCACATAGGATTAATTTCTTTCTTTTTTTTTTGAATTTATAAATTTAAATGGAACAAAGCTAGATGTCCAGTGAGGAAAACATTTTGCCAAAATTATTCTTCATCTAAAAATATTTTTCTCTTTTCTCAGTACAACTCTAATTACAGTCTTAGAGTTACCCAAAAGTTCCTGAAAAATCTTAATTCAAACAACTAGGGTTAATGTCTCTTTTATGAATTTCCCCTTTTCATTGTCACCTCTGATCACTTTTACCATCTCTGCTATATGATGATAAACTACACAATTTAAGGCTCTGAGATCTAACATGAACCATTTTTTAAAGTTACTTAAACTTTGTGTCATGTATTTTGCTAAGCAGCTTATTTAATTGAGAAATAATAATCTCTATATATAAAGGCCTAAGCAACCAAATGATCAATTGACTGGTTGCTATGATGTGCACTGACCACAAGGGGGCAGATGCTCAACGCAGAAGCAGCCCCATGGTGGTCAGTGCACTCCCACAGCCAACCTCCTGCAGCTGGCCAACTGCCTGTATTCCCTCCCCCTGGCTGGGCTATCCTCCCCCCGCCTGCCACGCCCCCGCCCCGCTCCCCATCTGCAGGGACCCTACATGTGCACAAATTTGTGCACCAGACCTCTAGTAGATAATAACAGAGAATAGATACTAGTATCATCCCCATTTTTCACATTAAAAAACCACCAAGGCTTAGAAAAGTTAATTGCTCAAGGTCATATATAGCATCCAGCAGAGGTGTGATTCAAACCCAGGTCTATCTGTCTCCACAGGCTTTTAACTCCTGCAGTGGACAACACTGTAGTCAGCCTGGGCTTTAATGGTGTAATTAATAAGGACATGGAGGCCCTCTAGCAAATACAACCATCAAATGGGCAAAGGCAATTGAGTGCAGTGTGAAGCACATCTCTTTTCTGATCAGTTTCAAACAGGGGCACACCACTCAAGGGCAGTGATTCAGAATAAAAATGAATCAAGGGCAGTAACTCAGGATAAAAATAATATTTTAATTTTTAAAGGCTATTATTTAAACAAATAATAATTTTCCAGACTCAAGCATATGATCTTTCATGACACTGGGGCTCAGTCGGTGCTGAGTGAGTGACCGGCACTTTCTGGAGATGTGTCTCTTCAGAACCTTCTGCAGATAATGCTCTCCTCAGGAAACCATTCCCCGCACACCACTCACCTGTTATGAAGCTGATGGTGGAACTGTCACAACAGCTCAATTCTGGGTCTCCCCATGTCACCATGGTCACTCGGAAGTTGTAGTACCATGCTGGCAACAGATTAGCTATTCTCTAAAAAAAAGCAAGGAGACAAAAGACTAAGGGGCAAAATCAGATATTTTTTTAATAGAATTATTTCTATTTGGCCATGAAAAGAACTAATCAATAATTTTTATTTTATATTCTGTGCCTTGTCGTATTCACAAAATTTTCCACTAAAAAACACACACATACCACCTCTTTTTGGAATGAGGTGAGGTGTAAATAAAATGCTATACAAAAATATAATATAATTTTAAAAAGTGATTCAAAGGTTTAGAGTCAGATGCTTCCAATATTGGTTTCATTTTGCAGTTTCCTAAGTTATATTACACAAGTGAAATAGGACTTGTTTGCAAGTGACTGTAGATACATGTCTCCCTATTTCTAAGCCAAATGACCTTTCATAACTCTGTATTCTCCCAGGTTGGACCATAGGCATGTGCCCTTGATGGGTGACAATTACCAGAGTCATCAACAGGGTAGAGGGCAATTGTTACTTCATGTGTGACCTGTAGGGAAACTGCACTTCTAAAATTATTTAAGGTTTAAAGAGAGCAATCTTTACCAGCTCTCTAATGGCCTGACACTACAGGTACTTAACTGTTTTGTCAATGTCAAGAATCATCATCATTACAGTTAAGCAGTGTCAACTAATTATTAAATGATGAAAGGTGATCTCCTGTGTTTTTCTCCCTAGAGCAGTAAGAAACAATAAGCGCTTGGTAGCTCTACTAAAATATAGATTAACAAATAAACTGGGGCGAAAGCCAGTTGCACACAATTCTTTCGCTCTCAAAACAAACAACTAAAATCAATCCTAAAAACAACCAAAAAAAAAAAAAAAAAAAAACCTTGAGAGCAGCAAGCTGTGTATATTTACAAAATGGTCTGATCTGCAGATACCTTTTCCCGACATGAGGTACATATAGGCACATCTATTTACACAGGGAAGTGTGTCAGATGGCTAATATTACCACTGATGCAGTTAAGGAGGTGGTCGCTGCTATTTCATAGTAGGTTGTCCACTCTGATGTCATTGTTGCGGGGTTGAAATAAAACATTTCAACCACATATTTCCTGAACACTCCTACGAATGGTCTGGTCCAGCTCAAAACCACTGCTGTGGGGCCCAAGGGGTAGAGCATTAAATCCTTTATTCCAGTTGGAACTAAGAGGAAGGAGGAGGGGGAAGTGAAAAAAGAAAGCCAAGAAGGAATGTTTAATATCATAGCAATGGCTTCAAACTTCTGCTTAATAACCAAGGTTTTTGCTCTTCTGATACAATCATTGAAAACTAAACATATTTGCCTCTGATTCCCAACCCCCCTCCAAATAGTAAATGCTAAGGATGCCCTCCAGCTATACAATTGCAATAGTTTATTATTCTGAAGGTAGGATGTTGGGTGAACAAGAATGGGCCTCCCATATATGATGATAATGAGTTGAGCTTGGACATTGCACCCCTCCAAATAATACTTTGATAATGTTATTATTCTTGTACCTGGTGACTTACCAATGGCAAATGTCACAGGATCTGAAGGTGGTCCAATCAAAGGGCCTTTTCTTAGATACATCACAACCTGGTATTGGGCACCAGGAACCAGATTTTCAATAATAGATTTGCTTGAGTTCACCTTTAAACCAAACAACCAATAAGATTTCATTAGAGCTTTTAGAATGTGACACAGAGGCTAAAATTGTATTCAGAGACTCTTTGTGGAACCACAGATGCTTTTGAAATCCAGAATCCTTTACTCATGCCCGGGAAGGTCAGATTTCAAAATTAGGATGATTTATAGTTTATGTGAATACTGAAGGAGGCCCAGAACATTCAGATTCTATGGCTGGATTTAATAAGCCCCGTGAAATGCTTTATACCCATCAGTGTTAATTGTAACTATGTACACAAGAGACACATAAACCTCTAACCATAATCAAATCAGCAATACCGTAAGGAGAGTCTGACATTCTAAATTGTAGTGTCACTCGATGGCATACGAAGATCAGTACAGGAATGCCTTCAGTCCCTTGTCACTGAGAAGCATATAATATCTAATTATAGAGATGGAAATGACTTCAGAAATTAGATAGTCCAAGTCTCTTAATAGATTAGGAAAGTAAAGCGAGAGAATGCCCAAGGTCACATATTTAGATTCAGTGCTGAGACTAGAAGCCTAGTGTGTGACCTCTAATCCGCACTACAGGCGAGTCATGGCTGAGCATAGAGATATAGCGGAAGTTCTTTTTTTATTTTATTTAAATTCTTTATTGTTAAAAGTGTTACATATGTCTCCTTTTCCCCCTATTGACCTCTCCCCGCCCACTCCCACCCCCCAGCGTATGCCCTCACCCCCCCCCACTGTCTGTGTCCATTGGTTATGCTTTATACTAGTACATGCATACAAGTCCTTTGGTTGATCTCTCCCCCCACACACACTCCCCTGCCTTCCCTTTGAGTTTTGTCGTCTGTTCGATGCTTCTATGTCTCTGTATCTATTTTTGTTCATCAGTTTACTAGAGGCCTGGTGCATGAAATTCATGCACAGAGGGGGGTAGGAGAGTTGTCCCTCAGTCTGGCCTGTGCCCTCTCGCAATTGGGACCCCTCGGGTAGGGTCCCTAGGCAGGCCTGGCTGGTGATCAGGGCCTATCCGGGCTTTCCTTCCCCTGGCTGCCGGAAGCTGGCTCTGCCCTGCTGCTGCCACTGCTTGCCATCGGTGCGGCACTGCCCCTCCTCCCCCACCACCGGTTGCCTCCAGCTGTGGGGGACAGGTGTGGGGTGCAATAGCTTGGCTGGCCTGGGCCTCCCTCTGCAAGTCGATTGATCATGGGGCTCTAGGCTCTGTGATCAATTGCCCAGCAGAGAGAGGCCCTACCTACCCAGCCGGGGCTCCACGATGGATCGCCCTGCAAAGGGTGGCCTGGGTTTCCCTCTTTGGGGCAATCTCAGAGCCCCCCCTCCACCCCCATTGATCACCCTGCCAGCTACTGGCCTGGGCCTCCCTCTTTGGGGTGATCGATCATGGAGTCCCCCCACCAATCACTCCACAAAGGATGGCCTGGGCCTCCCTCTGCCTGGCAATCGTGGGGTGATGGCGGGGCCCTCAACCAATCGCATCACACCTGCCTTAGCTGGCCTGGCGCCAGTGCGTGTCATAGCATGATCATCCAGAAGGTCATCCGGACAGTCATTCTGCTGTTCGGTTGATTTGCATATTATGCTTTTATTATTATAGATGTTGTTCATTATATTCCACAAATGAATGAAGTTCTTTACAAGGCTATTGTGACCCCATGAAATAATGTTGTCAAGAACATTTCTCATTAGATGAGCTCCTCTTAAATGATTTTTAAAAATCTCTTGATTATGTAACAAAAAACACATAGAGAAAAATAGTGAAAACAGCTAGATAATATATACCCATTTAAATTCAATGTTGGTGTGCATAATGATTGATGATTAAGAAGTATGCTTTGGTGCTTCTGATGTTGACAGTCCTGCTTAATGGAGAGAACACAGGTATTCTGTTAGGCTGCCTAAGATCAAATCTTGACTTTATCCCTCATAAACATGGGAATTCATTATAATTTATAATTTTAAAATAATTTCTACCTTGTTTTCCTCATTGATGAACTATCAACATTACTATTATATATCTCATAGAATTCTAAGGATGTTTAAGACAGAATTTTAAAAAAGTTGACTCTTATTACTCATCAACTTTTTGGCCTCTAGGGTACATAAAATTGTAAAATTGCTGCAAAGGTGCTTAAATAAATGGAAAACAATATTGTTGACAGCTTACCTATGCCATAGTTTGCCGAAGTCTCATCACAATTTTAAGAATAAACATACTGCCCTAGCTGGTTTGGCTCAGTGGATAAAGCATTGGCCTCTGGACTGAAGGGTCCTGGGTTAGATTCTGGTCAAGGGCATATGCCTGGTTGCGGGCTCGATCCCCAGTAGGGGGCATGCAGGAGGCAGCCAATCAATGATTCTCTCTCATCATGGATGTTTCTATCTCTTTCTCTCCTTCTCCCTTCTTCTCTGAATCAATAAAAATATATTAAAAAAAGAATAAACATACTTTTAGTGATATTATATAAAGTAAAACCTCCCCAGTACCAGAAACTGATTCTACCCAGCAGAAACTGTATAATTTGTATTGGCACAATTTGCTCTACACATACGTGCACCCACAGCATGCCAAAATTTATTTTCAATTAATTTGATCAAAATAAGACTAAACTGAATTAATGTTAGCATTTCCACCTTTCCTTTTCTAGTCACACATTAGTTATATCAGGGTTTCTTGCCCAGGTTTTAGAATTTATTTCTGCTGGAAGCCATCTAGACAAGGCTGGTCAACTAGATATCCTCATTTGATAGAGTACCTCCTAAAGAGATAAGGTATGGATAAGAACATGTATATTACACACAACTAAGCTATGCCTTTTTTATTTCTTTAAAATACATTTTTAAACAGTAAAACTAATACTATTTGCTCATTGTAAAAAGAAAAGTAAATAAATTGGAAGTCTTACTGGCCTCCTTCCACCATTTCCAACATCTTGGTGGGCAATCTTCCAGACCTTCCTTGGTACATCCATCCATAAATAATATGCTATTGAACCATACAGGTGTCATATTATCAACATGGCTCCAAACTTTTCTTTTAAATTTCACGAAACATTCTAGACATATTACCATACCTGTGAATGCTGACCTAGTTCATTAATCACTCGTTAAGCACATCAGAATAACACAGGACAATAAAGAGTGTACATTGTTTCTGGGTGTTGTTAAAGTTCCTTTGGTTTGATAATATTTTAGGCAGTAGTCGATTCTGACTATTCAAATGAGTACCTAGAATCACAGCCACTTGAATGTCATAATAATGAATTTGTCCTAGGAAAATTATACATTTGAAGATTACTTGTAATTTATCAATTTTAATTAAAATGAATGGCTATTGATGGGCACTTGTATTTATTTATTTTTTAAAAATATATTTTATTGATTTTTTACAGCGAGGAAGGGAGAGGGATAGAGAGTTAGAAACATCGATGAGAGAGAAACATCGATCAGCTGCCTCCTGCATACCTCCTACTGGGGATGTGCCCGCAACCAAGGTACATGCCTTTCACCAGAATCGAATCTGGGACTCTTCAGTCCACAGGCCGATGCTCTATCCACTGAGCCAAAGCGGTTAGGGCAGTGGTCGGCAAACCGTGGCTCTTGAGCCACGGTTTGCCGCTCTGTTGACTGATGAGTTTGCTGACCACTGTCATATACTACCCTTTACCTCTTTGCATACAATATGCCACAATTGCCTAATCCTCACAGCTTCCAACTACACGGTAACATTTAGTCTAGTCCAGTGGTCGGCAAACTCATTAGTTAACAGAGCGGCAAACCGTGGCTCGCGAGCCGCATGTGGCTCACGAGCCGTGGTTTGCCGACCACTGGGTTAGGGCAATGGGCACTTTTAAATACCCATAAAAAGGCGTATGCTTTTGGATTGGATGACAGCCCTTTGGAAGGATTCTCCCAGCCCACTGGTACCCTCAGAACCAATGTGAGAATAACCATGTGAATGTAGCAGTTTCAGTAGTTTAAATTATACCTTTAAAATAAAAAGCACACACACACACACACACACACACATATATATATATATATATATATATATATACACACACATATATATATATAGAGAGGGTAATGATATTGCAAATGACCTTGTAACAAATCATAAACACCAATATCATCCCCAATTTTTGAATATTTGCTACCACCCTATATCTACACTTCTGTCCCTCCATGCCTTCTTATTTATCCTATACCTTCTTGGGGGTGGGTTGGAGGTAGGAAGAGGAAATGCTCCTTATTAAATAATATGTATTTTATTCTCTAGAGGATCATTTCATACCCCCTTCCCCAATTTCCACCCCATCTTTGCATTCCAATATTTCCTCTCTCCCACTCCTGACTAGCTTAGTCCTCACTGCAGAGAATTATATTCAGCCTAATGTTTCTCCAACTAGTCACCTTCTGAGCTAAAGAAATGGGAGGAAAGATGGACTAGACAGTATAAGAAATACTCAATAAACTTAAATAACTAAGTTGAAGTAGATGGTGGTGAGGGGTCCTTTGAGTCTGAAATGATTTTATTTCTACATTATGTAATCCTCATTCCACTAGTTCTCTTCTATATATTTGTTACAATTACTCAGGCTTTTCTGTGAAGAAACCATAGAATCGCTCCATCTCCCCCCCTTGATTAAAAAAATCCTGTTAGGTTTGTGTAATAATAAAAGCTAACAATTCCTTGCACACTTATATTCCAAGCACTGCATTAAGCATCCAGACTTTGATCTTTAGTACAACTCTATGAGGTAGGATATGCTTCTCCTTATATTACAGATTAAGACACACAGACATAGAGATGAAGAAAGTTGCCTAGGGACTCATAGCTGGTAACTTAAAATCAGGTCTGATACTGGATTCAAAGCTTTTAGTCACTACTTTTGACCTTGTCAAGATGAGCAGTGAGGGTGACCCCCTTCCTAGTGTAGCACATGCAGTCCAACTAAAACAGCATTGGCCTGGAGGTCAGATCACTTAAGTCCTGGTCTCAGCTCTAACACGAATCAGTGTGTAACTTTAGGCAAGTTCCCTAAATAGTTGGCCTCTTAGTGCTACCATTTCTTCATTTATAAAGCCAATAGACTGATTTTTCTGTCTTCTGACTTTGTCATCTAGTTGTACATTCCTATAAATTGTCAAAAAACACTTATGGACCAAGGCAAATCATATATATATATATATATATATATATATATATATATATATATATATATATATATTATATTATGCTTCTTAAGTCTGAAATTTATGATTGTGTGTGAGTCTTTGGAGAAAATGCCAAAATCACATTAGACTTCAGAGAATTGACTGGGTCCTTTCTATAACACCAATTGAGCACTGACTTTATGTTCAACATATATGAATTTATTAATGAATAGCTTAAAATGGTTGTTAGGAGAGATATATCACAAAACTCCTTTTCCCATGAACAGTCACATACAAACACATACATGGAACACACACACAAAAAATCCCGATATGAAGAATATATATGAGATGAGGACAAATTTATATTAAATTAAAACAATGTATCTGCATGGAAGACCAGATCCTGAGCTTCATGAACTTAAGGTTCAAATCAAATTTGTTTTATTCCTAACATCTCACCCAGGATCCACCTATCACAAAAATCAGTGGAGTTGTAGGAGGAATAGGGGCACGAGCAGGGAATCTCATGGATGATCTAGATGAGATATAAAGCAATGATCCTATGGTACATTGATGGTAGAGGCAAAATAGGGAGAATGAAACTATAAAACAGTGAAATGTTACATGAATTGTGAATATGTGTTTGTCTTTAGAATCACACTTATTTTTGAGCTGTATTTTGAATTTTCTATTTAATGTAGTCACAGAACCACTGAACATAAAACTAAAGAAATATTATTATTATTTTCTTTATGGATACTTATTGCTTTAGAACTAAGTCCAAGTCAGATGGATTCTGGTGAGAATGCCTTCTGGATTCCTTTGGTCAATGGTCACGTGACTGTAGGTTGGTTTTTGAGACTTTTTGAACTGATGTTTTCTGATCTGAAAATGTGTGTGTGTAGTGGGATAATGGATGATGGGGTGTAACAATAACAAAATCCTCAAAACATTCTTGTAGTAATTGAAATAACACCTAGCACAATGGTTTAGTTCCCACTCTCTATTTTAAATATTGGTCTCCTTGCCTATAATCTTTAATAGTTTCATGTTTGCACTTCACAAAGGTGCTATCAAAGTGCACTTAGACCAGCCCTTTCTGGATCATTTATAATGTATACTATCTATCTATACTTTTAACCTTCTGTTTCCATGTAAAAAAGACATAATTTGCGCATTAGTTGGGGCAAGGAAGAATGTACCTTGGAGCAGTCAAGTTCTAGGTCACGTTCTGTAAGAGAAAAACATTTTTCTATCAATGCCCAGAGCCAATCATCTTCGGTGCGCTCAGGGAAGGAAGCTTATAAGCTGCACAGTGAGCGATGATGAACAGTTAATTGGTTCAGCATATTTACTCCTTAATTTAATTCAAGTCAAGAGGTGGCCTCAGCTTTAAGCGTGGGCTTATCTCAGCACGCTAAGGCTTTCTAGTGCTCCAAAGGCTACAGTTCCTGAATTCATCTTATCAATTAAAAAATTCTCCCTTTGAATTTCACTAATGCCTGACTTTTGTGGCATAAATGGAAGCATCCCAAATAGCTTTCATATAGCAGGCATCTTTTCTGAGTATTATATTTCCAGTGCACTCCACATGAATTGATACTTTTTCTTTTGCCTTTAGGGAGGTAAATATTGTGTTTGTAAGATATCAGGAAACAGTCAATTTGATTTAATGCAATAATAAAATGGAATACGTAATAAAATGTGGTACTAAAACCAGGTTTTAGGAAAATGCTATTGGGCTCCAGCTCCTGGTGAGTATTCAGGACATCGGAGAGCAAGGCCTGCTCTCGGCCACCCTGCTTGGCTTCCTTCAGGACTGTTGACAGGTGTGTGCACACAGCTGGTAGCCGCTCCCAGAACTGCTGATCTGCTCAATGTCTCCACCTGCCCTCTCTGTGCTCAGCTAACTCCTAACATCCTACAAAACTCTTCTCAGTTGTGATTATTGAGTTTTTTACATTGTAGCCTTTTAATTTTTGAATTATTTTTTTTTCAGTGAGCATGCATTCTTTTATAGTTAAAATAACAAAGAAAAAAAGAGAGAGAAAAAGTAAAAGAAACAAAAACTGCCCCAAACTTTCTCTCTGGTTGTCCACTCCCCTGGTGGAAAATTTTCTCACCAGTTTCCAAATCCTCCCCCTCAATCCCTATTTACTCAGGCCCGTTCCTGCGAACGGCTTCCTGGTGATTTTCAGCCTGGGCCTTGTTTTATACTCTGCAGTAATTATATGCTCAGTTACCCTTTGTTCTCACTAGATTATAAGCTCTGTAAGAGCAGGATGTATAAAAATATCTAGATCCCCAGTATCTATCCTAGTTCCTGGTATATCGCAGGTGCTCAGTAAATTCTCCTGCGTGAGGAATGAAAGGAAGGAGACGGCCACCCTAAGAGGGAAAAGGAAGATCACTGTGACCCAAGAGCCATGCACACTCATTCCCCGCTCCTGTTCTGGCTCACGGAGCACCAGAGGCCTGAGCCCAGCTTCTCCGAGGCCGCCCGCATTGCCTGCCAGGCTGCGCTGCAGTAGGTGAGTGAGCCCACAGCCAATCCCTTCCTTTACCTGCGTGCAGTACTGTTTTTCTAGCCTCTGGCTCTCCTTTTGTTTCTGGCAGGTGAGGGACACCACAGACACAATGGTGCTGTTGTAGTTCTCTTGGGAGGACGTCCAGGACATCAAGGCTGTGGTTGAGCTTAAAACATGCACACTCACATGTTGGGGCTTCTCAGTGAGCTCCTCAATCCACTCTCCCGAAGGACCTGAAGGTTTCAAAGGAGAGCACAAGGCACGTGTCACCCTGAGATGGTTGAGACAACAGGCTAGTTTTAAAAATCATGTTGTTTCCCCTTCGCCCTAAAAGAGATATTCCAAGTAAGATTGGCCGCCTGGCCCTGCTGGCGTGGCTCATTGGTTGAGCGTTGACCTATGAATCTGGAGGTCATAGTTCGATTCCCGCTCAGGGTTGCTGGCTTGATCCCAGTGTGGGGCGTGCAGGAAGCAGCCAATCAATGATTCTCTCTCATCATGATGTTTCTATCTCTCTCTCCCTATACCTTCCTCTATGAAATTAATAAAAAAAAAATTTAAAACACATATTAAAAAAGAAAAATATTGGAAGCCTGACTGGTCTTGACATCGTCTGCCCATCTTCTGTTTAGGTCAATTGTATCCCTCATCATTGACCTAAACAGCAGCCGCAGCAGCAAAAACAGCCCTAGTGAGAGATAGAAGCTTCATTTCCATTATGTACATCTGAGTTAATTCTGGAAAATTCTTCACTGGTGCAAATTTACTTCTCTTTTAACAAAGAGTGGATATAGCAGTGTGACATGTCATCAGTGTTGGTAATTTCTTTGTTGTAGGACCGTGGTCGGCAAACTGCGGCACGCGAGCCACATGCAGCTCTTTGGCCCGGTGAGTGTGGCTCTTCCACAAAATACCACGGCCTGGGCGAGTCTATTTTGAAGAAGTGGCGTTAGAAGAAGTTTAAGTTTAAAAAATTTGGCTCTCAAAAGAAATTTCAATTGTTGTACTGTTGATATTTGGCTCTGTTGACCAATGAGTTTGCCAACCACTGTGCTAGGATATTTGGTCTCTAGCAATAATTACTTTAAGATTCAAACTAGCTTCTACTATAGTTGTGTAAAAAAAAAAATCCAAATTTGGTAACAGTAGGATAGAAGAGGCAGGGTATGACTATATTAGAGAAGAAATGGGCAACAGGCTGGCTCAATTATAGAAGCTGGCTAAAACCTGGGGATAATTTGTGGACACGGTGGGTTCCTCATGATAAAATAGCTTTGTTTTCTTGAGTTTCTAAAGGGGTGATTGGCACTGTGCCTGACTCATAGGAAGGACTCCAGAATTATTTAGGTGATTATTACCTACAGAAATTCCCCATTGCAATTCCAATGTGCAACTTGCTTTCATTTGCTTAGGAAATATTTCCCCATTCCTTAATAGTAGCTGTCTTCCTAGGCTGGGACCCAGGACAGGAAAGGGAGCAAGTGGGATGCTAGTCGCAGGTTCACCATAACTGGGGCAGGGGAAATAACAATAATGATCATGGCAAAGAGATATAGCATGCATTACCTATGAGGCTCTATTTTGAGTCTATATGTGTTTATAAATCTAATCCCTTAATTTCCATAGCAAACCTGTGAGACAAGTACGAGTATTAATCTCAGTTTCAGACGAGGTAACTAAGGCAGGGGGAGGGTAAATGAGCTGGCATTCACACACAGAAAGTCTGGTTCTAAAACCCATACAGTGGCACAATATATATTTGTTGACTGTACAACAGAATTAATAAATAGGCAAATAGTATAATCCCAGGCTAGAATTTAATAGTTTGGTACCAGAAGCAAGATGTATACACAAATAAAATAAACCTAGAAAAATACCACACTCGTGTTGTGTGCTATGAAACAGTAGAAACTCAGGGAAGGGAAGAGCCAGCATGGCCAGAATAGTTGAGGGAGTTTTCTGGAAGCCGTTAACACTTGCAGGGGACTCGATAAGCAGATAAGGAAATGTTTTGGTTAATGGAACATTGTTAGCCTCATGGGAAGAACTGAATAGTAAACCTGGTTTGCATTCTCAAGGGATCTCATGGCAAAGATCTCCCATCGTGGGAAGCCACGGAAGGCAACTGTGACTTGTTTCTGCATGCCTTAAGGATCTTTCAGGCCTCCACCAGGGGTGACATTTTGGTTTCTTAAGTAAAAGTTTATACGGGACATTGTCAACATGTGTAAGCTACTAAATAAACTGATTTCTTGCTTCTGTCCTCCTCCTATTTCCCCTGCCCGCCCCCCCCCACCCCGAGAATTATTTGATGAAGGTGGTATTTTGCCTTTGCAGATGGTGATAAAGTATATGGTGGTCATTCTTTTTGGAGAGCAATGTTTACCCATTCCCTTCTGTTTCTTCTTTCTGCTGACAAGAGGCACATTAACGTCCCAATGAGTACAAATTGATTTTTAGCCTCTAAATTTCTGGTAACCAGAGTCAGATTACATAAAAATGTTACAAACATGCACCATTTGTGCAACTTTTATTTTTTAAAATAGATTTTTATTGATTTCAGAGAGGAAGGAAGAGGGAGAGAGAGAGATAGAAACATCAATGATGAGAGAGAATCATTGATTGACTGCCTCCTGCAAGCCCCCTACTGGGGACCAAGCCTGCAAACTGGGCATGTGCCCTTGATCAGAATAGAACCTGGGACCCTTCAGTCCACAGGCTGACACTATCCACTGAGCAAAACCAGCTAGGGCTTTGTGCAGCCTCTAGAAGCTACTTATTGCTCTGCTATTACTTTTTTTCTGTAGTCCTTACCTGAGGATATTTTCCCCCATTGATTTTTAGAGAGAGTGGAAGGGAGAATGGGGAAGGAAGGAGAGAGAGAGAAAAAACAAAAGAGAGATAGAGAGAGGGATGAGAGAGACACATTGATTGGTTACCTCCCGGAGCCGGGGATCGAACCTGCAACCCAGGTATGTGCCTTTGACCAGGTGTTGAACCCTAGACTTTTTGATTCATGGGCCAATGCTCTAACCACTGAGAAAAAAATGGGCCAGTGCTTTGCTATTACTTTTTATGGAATCAGTAGAAGCCATCCTGAGACTTAACATTGGGCCTTTTAGGATGCTCTAACTTTGTATTTTTGTGCCAACTTTATGGTGACCACATAGGTCTCACTGAACTTCAACCTTTGTCTTTTGCGCTCTATAAGCTCAACATTCTAACGAGACTTTTCACGCAGTCCAACAATATCAATTGTCATTACAACCTTAAACAAAAGTCATATTTCCCAAACTGTGTGTTCATGTCCTTTGAGACTTTGTTGTGCCTAGTGTGAAAGATCAGCTTAATAAATGTGCAATTAGCCCTAGCTGGTTTGGCTCAGTGGATAGAGCATCGGCCTATAGACTGAAGGGTGCCAGGTTCTATTCTGGTCAAGGGCACATGCCCCAGTTGCCGGCTCAATCCCCAGTACAGGGTGTTCAGGAGGCAGCCAATCAATGATTCTCTCTCATCATTGATGTTTCTGTCTCTTTCTCCCTCTCCCTGAAATTAATAAAAATATATTAAAAAATAAATGTGCAATTATCGCAATAATAAAAAAAGTCCTTAAGTTAAATCTGTAGGTTTGCGACTATTAAACACACATATATTTCCTTTGTTCTCAACATTTCCTGGATTTGGGACTCCCTTGACCTTGAAGAATTCTCAGAGTCTGAAAGGTGTGATGAATAGATGATGCCTGAGCATCATCATTAATCTCACCAGTTCCATTGTTCTAGCTCCCCTGTAAGTGCAAAACCATTTCTTTGGTACTTACTGATATAAAAACTGAGTGATTTTGCTGACTGACTTTTTCGAGTTTCACAAGATCCTGAGGAACTAAAGGTTGTCACAGATAACTTATATTTCCCAGGCTCCTTCAGTTCTGTAACAAATTCCTGTGCTTCTTCAGCCACTGTCAAATGTTCAGTAAAGTTTTCTAAATCATACATAAAAAGAGAAAATATATAAATGGATAACTGCAAAGGCCTTGACTACAGACAAGTTAATTCATTAAAAATGTATTTTTATATTGTCTTCTTTCTTTTGTCAAATTCAATTATACTTCTAAGCTAAAGGTACAATAATTAAAAGATGACAAAGGGTTTGAATTGATTTTCACAATAGTTTTAAATAACCAAACTACAATATGGTGTCCAAATCAATAAAACGAGGGTGAGTATATACAATGTATTTTTAAGTATGGTTTCCCAACAAAACTACATTCACAAAATAGAAATAGAATGTTAAGAGATAGCAATAATTAACTTTGTCATCCAGATATAAGGGCTAAAAAGTAAACAGCAACAAATATCCTGTAAGTTCCTTGTGGTAACATTAAATATCCAGAAATGCCTTATAATATTTAATTATTTCTAACTAGAACTAATTATTTAAAAATTATTTCTGGTTAGAAATAACTCCTGTGGATATATTTTCTGACACTTGTAATATTTTTCTTTTATTTGTTTGCTTCTAGAACTTTTAAAAATAAAAAATAATTTTTATATTGCTTCAAAGTCCGTCTCCTGATGTTTATTACTTCCTTTGAAGTTATCATCAGTTGGTGATTTTAATCGCCTTCCACAGAACACAGTGCAGTCAGATAACAGCACATTTGAACCTTTACAGAAATAGGTATTAAAAAAGAATTCTGAGTAACAAGACTCTATTTTCCATAGGATATACTGAGGAACAGACAAATAAAAGCCGGAATAAGAAAACTTAAAAAAAAAAAAAAAATACAAGTGATTCCAGGCAACTGTTACAACTTTTGACTCAGATTATTGAAAATGACTAAGGATTTCAGTTTTATACGGTAACTGGGTATGGTTTACTGCTCTATCATCTAGTCTAGAGGAATCCACAGATTTTGTATCTCATCCTACTGAATGAAATTGGGGCGAACAATATGTCATATATAAAATGACATGATCTTAATGCCCTAATCTGCAAATACAGTTGTCATTGTAACTTCAACTTTTGACAACTTGGCAACCTTTACAAGCCATACTGTGAGACTGGAAAGCATACAATGAAGTATGCTACTGTACAAACAAGACAAACAATGAATAACTATAAATAAGCTACCAAACAGCAGTTTAAATATTATTCGCGACTCAGATTTACTGAATGCCATGGCATTGCTTTTTATAAATTAGTGGGCTGAAATATAAAGAATGACTCTCAGATGCTGGATAAGTGAATACCATCGGTAATATGTTAGCTATGGTGAAAACACCAATTGCTGTGCACTTCCTGTTTTACTACCAGCTTCTCTGGAAAAATATGAGTGGAGTGGCGACCACAGAAGCACACACCAGGGAAATGAGAATAAGTAGAGGAGCCAACACAGGCTTGAAACTCCTGGGAAAGTAGCTATTTTGCCAGGAAGATTCTTTTGCTGCATGCTTCAAAAATGAATGAAAACAGAAAATTTCTCCAGGCTATTTTATAACGCGTGATGATAGTTAGACCTCTAGTTCAAAGTCTTTCCAATATAAGGTTTCCCTCAGCAACCTGGGCCTGGGGAATGGTGGGCAGTGAAAGGTGTACAGTGGCCAGTACCTGCAACTTAGGAACTAAGCAAACCTGCGGATTCTCATCCAATGCGCTCATTTTGTTTCCTGGTCTCAGCTCACCCTGGATGCTTAATTACATTCCTACCTTTCTTTATCATTTCTCTTTCGCTATTAACTGTCTCCCCTTGGTCTTTCTTCCTACACTTAAATTTGAGAATGTTTTCATTTCCTTCCCTTTGATTGTATCACTTCTTCTTCCCTCTGATCTCCTAGTGCTTTACCTTCTCTTTCTATGTGGATATGGAACCCATCAAAGGCAGTGGGTGGCTTTGGTGGCAACCAACTCAGTATCATTTGCACAGGGAAAGATGAGAAGGAGCCTGACGTTGGCTGCTCAGTCTCGCTGAGTGTGTCATTTCCATATCCCAGGGGAAGCGCCCTGGCAAAGTCATCTTCGCTTTCCGGAGTGGCAGATGCACTGTCCCACCAATATGGCTGGGGTGTAGTTTCATAGTCACTGCGGTTAACATCAGGCCAGGCAGAAGAAATGTTGCCAGAGGGAACTTCAGGAGTTTCATCTGTAAAACGGAGGAGTTTCTCTCTTCCCATTGTGTCTTGTGGCCTCATGAAGGATTCCTCTGGGAAACTGCCACTCTGTTCTTCCCAATTGTTTTTGTTCAAGTTTATGATACGAACTGAGATGTTTCGAGGTGGATAAGGGGCTGTAAGAGAAAGATACATTTTCTGAAAAAAGTTTCAAGTAATTTTTAAACTCTATTATAGTGAATGCATAATCTATTAACTAGGCAGATTTACAAAATAGAGTTTAGCTTAACTTACATATTTCTATGTTCTCATTTATACCAAGAACAATTGTGGTTTCCAGTACACATACATCTAAGATTTTGTGAGTGATGGGTTGACATTTGTATACCACTAGTCACAAACTAGCATACCTCTGGTTACTTTAACTTGTGATATACCATGCTTGTCCAAGTGGTAATTTATGGCTTTACGTCTCACCTCTCTAAAATGAAAAATAGGAGCACAAAATGTGCTTATGAATTATGGAAGCATACTTTTCTAGAAGTAGAAAATTATGAAGGCACATTGCATGGTCTTTACCTGCAATAGTTTCCACCTATTCTTCAAATAGCAGCTGAAATATCACCTCTCCCATGAAAGTCTAATAAAAGTTAATCTCGCCCTCCTTTGGTTTGTTATATAACTTTATACCTTTTTTATAACATTCATTGCATGCTGCCTTATAGAACATGTACAGAACATCTACCATTTTTGAGGACAGGGAACCTTTCTCACCAGTCTCTGTCTTCCTCTCAGTACTTAGAACAACTCCCAGGTAAAAGGATCTCAATTAATGTTTCTTTACTTGAATTGAATAATTAAAAATACAAATAAAATGTCTTAGATGTTGACATGAGTTAAAGTACATAGTTTCCTTGTCTTGGCCTAATAATGAGAATCATGACACAACTTACAATTTTGGATAGGAAGAGTCTCAGGGGTGATCTCATATAAGCCATTCCCAGTGTTCATATGAATGGACTCTCCAGCATTCCTACTGAGTACTTAGGCACATCAGTCACAGACAATTACATTGTCTAATTATATTAAACGCTTATGTTGGTATTGGTAATGGATATGTAGTAGGTGCATATTTGTTTTAACCATCTATTCTTCCACCCATCCATCCATTCCTCCATCCATCCATCCACCCATCCATCCATCATCAATGCATCCATCCCATATTAGTGTTGAATATCAGTTATACTACTAAAATTAAACACTACAAGTTTTAGATACATCTGAATCCCAATATTCTCCCTCAATAATCTAAATATCTGTACTCAAACATCTTCCATCTGTTTTTCTGCTATATGTGCATATAGAATAAGTGATGTCTACTTGATCCAGTTATTTCTTTTTTTTGGATCATGTATTTTTTAATTTAAAGATTATACATCTATGATTACATTGACATAGTTTAGAGTTTCCTTACTGAATATTTTGCTAGTTTCCTTTTACACTGATAGAAAATTTGTTTTAGATAATTTAAATACTTTTAAAAAATTATTTATTTTTAAAATACATTTTTATTGATTTCAGAGAGAGAAAGGAAGAGAGAGCTAGAAATATAAATGATGAGAGAGAATTATTGATTGGCTGCCTCCAGCACACGCCCTACTTGGGGACCGAGGCCACAACCCTGGTATATGCCCTTGACCGGAATTGAACCTGGGACCCTTTTTTCGGGAGGCTGATGTTCTATCCACTGAGCCAAATTGGCTAGGGCTGTTTTAGATTATTAAAAATATATATTTATTTTCTTTCTTAGTTCTGGAATAGAATTTTTCTTAGAATGATAAAAGTACACATACAACATATAATATAATTACATTTTTTTTCAGTAAATATAAATTTTCAGAACTTACCAGTTCTATGCTGTTTGGGTTCATGACTGACACCACTGTACTCCACGAGAGTACTTTTATTAAAAGTTGCCTCAGATACCAGCTGAAAGGTGATATTACTATAACATATTCCTGGCAGCCAATGATTAAATACTGTTTTTCCCTTAAAAAAATCTGGGAAAAGAAAGAAATCAATTATATTAAAATATTGAGCTTCTAAATGACACACACTTTTAGGAAGTTCTAATCAAAATAATAAAATATCAATAAATAGTATTTCTTTCAACTTCTAGCGTGGAAAGTAATAACAATTTGGTATAAGGTTAGAGATGAAAATATGAATTTTTAGAGTCAGTCCTGAAAAGATTTTGTGCAAGAATTGGATATAACTGAAGCTGAATTTTGATCCCAGGAACACTTGGTGTATTAAGTAGAGAACATGTATAGAAGTTGTGGAGATTAAGTTTATATTAGCTATTTACTTTAAGATGAAAACTAAAGGTATTTTGCCACTTTATGACTTAGAAAAAAGTAATTTTGCAAGAAATGTTTTTTCTAGGCTCACCTGTAAAAACTAGTGTGTTTTAAAAGTAGAATGGTTTTATCTGACAGTTGCAGACAAAACTTGCTCAAAAAAGGAAAAAAATAAGAACTTGGATTTAATTTAGAAAATAACAAATTTAGAAATCCAGTCTAAGTTAGAAAGAAATGAGAGAAAGAAATTAAAAACACCACTAATGAAATTAAAAGCCAAAAATAATTTTAAAGTTAATTGAAAAAAGAGACCATATTCACTTATTTTAAAACTCACGGCTTTTAACTCAGCAAAAGTTCCAGTGATTGCTTTTCAACCACTCATGAGCTTGTACTTGCGATGTAATAATAAACAAATAAGGCCCCACTTATTAATTTGCAGATAGTCTGTTTTCATTGAAAACAAAGAATGCAATAACTTGTGGAATTTATGTTTATGCTTATTTAAATATTTTAAAGTTATAAAAAACTGAAAAATGCACTGTGTATCTTCTAAACAGTGCCTCATTTAAAAAATAAGAAGTCTATGGAAGAAAGGAATTTGTAAAAGCAGCAAGTTAAAATGATATCTTTTTGGACACCATGACCTGTGTGTTTCAATATGCATACCCACCTCACCAATATATGTTTCCAGTTACAGCCGGTCAACTTTGACATCATCATTTAAGTCCTGGCAGAGAATTGTTGTAGTTGTTATAGTCTTGTGTCCTGAATATATATGTGTGTATATATATATATGTATATATATATACACACACATATACATACATACACTAGTGGCCCGGTGCATGAAATTCGTGCACATTAAAAGGGAATTAATTAGAGGAAATATTTTAATATTGCTATTTGCCCTTTCTCTATAATAAAAGTGTAGAGATGAAAGAAAGTTAGTAAAACGTATATGAAAATCTTCCTCCTGTCAGAGTCTGGGCCGCACCGTGGGACCCAGAGTCAAGTCCCTGCCCACCCACATGCACCTCAAAATTGCGCAAGACCCAGACCTGGCTGGCCCCACCCCCATTGGGTGAGATCTAGACCCAGCTGGCCCCACCCCTGTCAAGCCCCGCTGGGTGTGGGGCACAGCCTCAGGTCCCCCAGCCTGGTGCCAGGCAGGAGCACAACCTCAGGTCCCCTGGTGCATGCCAGGTGGGGGATGAGGCCTGAGGTCCCCCAGCCTGGCACCAGGGCGGGGGGAACGGCCTGAGGTCCCCCATCAAGCCCCACCAGGTGGGGTCGTGGCCTGAGGTCCCCTGTCAAACCCCACTGGGCGGAGGGGCACAGCTTGAAGTCCCCCGGCCCGGCGCCAGGGTGAAGGCATTGCCTGAGGTCCCCCGGCCCGGCTCTGAGGTGGGAAGTGTGGCCTGAGGTCTCCTGGCCTGGGCTGGGGTGGGTGGCATGCCTTGAGGTCTCCCATCAAGCCCCGCTTGGCGGAGGACGTGCCTTGAGGTCCCTCATCAAGAATTTATTTATCTTCTATAATTGAAACTTTGTAGGCTTGAGCAGAAGCCAGGGTCGGCCAGGGTGTGTGGGAAGCTTGGCTTCCTCCATCACCGGGGGTAGCATGAGGTCCCCAGTCAAGACCCGCTAGGCGGGGGATGCAGCCTCAGGTCCCCCGTCAAGCCCCGCTGGGTGGGGAGTACAGCCTCAATCCCCTGGTGCATGCCGAGCAGGGGGCGCAGCCTCAGGTTTCCCAGCGCACCCTCAGGTCCCCCGGCTCGGCACCTGGGTGGGGGCATGGCCTGAGGTCCCCTGTCAAGTCCTGCCAGGCGGGGGGGGCGCAGCCTGAGGTCCCCAGTCAAGCCCCACTGGGCGAGGGGTGAAGCCTCAGGTCCCCTGGCACATACCGGGCGGGGGGGCGCAGCCTCAGGTTCCCCAGCACACCCTCAGGTCCCCTGGCTCGGCACCTGGGCCAGGGGTGTGGCCTGAGGTCCCTTGTCAAGCCCCACCAGGCAGGGGGTGCAGACTGAAGTCCCCAGTCAAGCCCCGCTGGGCGGGGAGTGCAGCCTCAGGTCCCCTACCCCGGCCCAGCACCACGCAGCCTCAGGTCCCTGCTGATCGCATGTTACGGGAACCCTGCCTCCTCTGTGGGCGCAGCCATCTTGTGTTACAGGAACCCTGCCTCTGCTGTGAGCACAGCTATCTTGTGATGGCTTGAGGGTTAATTTGCATATTACCTCTTTATTATATAGGATATATATATATATACTTGAGGCCTGGTACAAGAAATTTGTGCACGGGGGGGGGGGGGGGTGGCGGGGAGAGGTGTCCCTCAGCCCGGCCTGCACCCTCTCCAATCTGGGACCCCTTGAAGGATGTCCTACTGCTGGTTTACAGGGATCAGATCTAAACTGGCAGTCGGACATCCCTCTCACAATCGGGGACTGCTGGCTCCTAACCGCTCACCTGCCTGCCTGCCTGATTGCCCCTAACCACTCTGCTGCTGGTCTGCTGGCCCCCAACTGCCCCCCGCCGTCAGCCTGCTCACCTGCAAATGGCCCCCCACCAGCCTGATCACCCCCAACTGCCCCCCGTGCCAGTGTGCTCACCCCCAACTGCCCCCCCTGCTGGCCTGATCACTCCAAACTGCCCCCCACACTGGCCTGATCACATCCAACTGACCCCCACTGACAGCCTGCTTGCCCCCAACTGGCCCCACTGCTGGTCTGCTTACCCTGAATGGCCCCACCCCCCACCAGCCTGATCACCCACAATTGCCCTCTCCTTTTGGCCTCTAACTGCCTCTACCTTGGCCCTGCCACCATGGCTTTGTCCATAAGAACATCTGGAAGGTCTCCTGGAAGGTCTCCCAGTCTAATTAGCATATTACCCTTTAATTAGTATAGATAGAGGCCTGGTGCACGGGTGGGGGCCAGCTGGGGTGCCTGGTCAGCCTGGGTGAGGGGCTGATGGCTGTTTGCAGGCTGGCCAAGCCCCCCAGCAGGGACTGTTACTGCATGAGGGTGTGGCCAGCCTGGGTGAGGGGCTGAGGGCCGTTTTCAGTCTGGCCACACCCCCTTCAGGGTGGGGGTCCCTGCTGGGGTGCCTTGCCAGCCTGGGTGAGGAGCTGATGGCTCCCAGCCCCTCCTTTTTTTCTTTTCTTTTTTTTTTTCAGCGCCTCCTTGAGTGGAGGCCAGGGCCAGCTGGAAGCAGGTATCTGGAATTTATTTATCTTCTATAATTGAAACTTTGTAGGCTTGAGCAGAGGCCAGGGTCGGCCAGGGCAGGCGGGAACCTTGGCTTCCTTCATCACCGGGGGCAACCCAAGCCTCCTGCTTGCTCTGGCTCTGTGGCCACCGCCATCTTTGTTGGGTTAATTTGCATACTCTCTGATTGGCTGGTGGGTGTAGCAGAGGTATGGTCAATTTGCATGTTTCTCTTTTATTAGTGTAGATATTCAGGACACAAGACTCACCCAAGGATATTTTTCCATTGATATTTTTTTTAAGAGAGAGTGGGAGAGGGAAAGACAGAGAGAAATATCGATATGAGAGAAACACATTAATTGGTTGCCTTCTGCACACACCCAGACTGGGGCCCCAGCCAAGGAGGAGCCTGCAACCAAGGTACATTCCCTTGATTGGAATCGAACCCAGGACCCTTTGGTGTGCAGGCTGACTATCCACTGAGCTAAACTGGCTAGGGTATGTCCTGAGTATTTAAGTTCCTCCACTTTGATTCACCTCCAGTGAAGTTGAACACCCTCTCTCTTCTCTCTCTCCCTCTCCATCCTTTCCCCCCACCTCCTAGCCAACCAAAGTCTACTGAGAATTTGGCTTGGTTCTTTTGAAACTATTAATTCCCCTGGGCTCTCTCTCTCTCTTCTCCCCACAGGAAATAAATTCATGTTACCTTTGGCAAGAATAACATGTTACCTTGGGAAGAATAACATGTCAGTGACAATAATTTTAGTATTTCTCATGCTTATGCATGAAACATGACTTTAATGAACCACATATTCTAAGACTCTTCATCACAAGATTGTCATGAATCAATAACTGTTTTAATGAGTTATGGTCAAATAGTGAACTATAAAATATAGTTAGAGCAAGAGTGAAGACCATTTGGCAAAAATCATGTAAACAGTAATAATCAATCATCATTTATTCCTTCTTCCTTTTGCCTCTTACCTTTATATAACATTGTCCGGAAGTCTTTACTTTCCCAATAGCTTATGTTTACTCTCGTGAAGACATTATATTTTTCTGGATAATGAATTTCAAACAGGACTCCTGTTTCAGGTGAAGGTTTATAGTCATATATTGAAACACTAGTTACAGGGAGAGGTTCTGCAGAAAAAGAGTAAATGAAGAAAAGGGAAATGGGGCAAAAGGGAGAAAGGCCATTATCCATACTTGGGAGTACCAAGGACTATGCCTACCAAAACTTTACACACATTTTTATCACCTGTGAGCATGAAATTTCTCAGTCCACATGAGCTGAGTGTTCTCCTTAGCAGTAATTAATAAAGTACATCTTATAGTGTTTCCTGCCTTTCATATAACTTTGATATTTATTTTTCCATTTGCCTGAATCTAAGAAGAACAAACAAAACATAAAAATAGTAACTCAACACCTTCAATTTACTTGTCAAGGAAAATTTAACAAGTGTGTGGCAGAATCTATATCTCCGGGTTCCTAGTTCATTTTTCTTTACCCCAAGCCAATAAAATTTGATATTAGTAACAAAGCAGTAACAGAAAATACATTTGACTATGACCAAGGGTAAATGCTTACATGATCATTTATTTCTTTGTGTAAACTTAGCACTTAATCTTTCTATGTTGAGTATAAGATTGCAAACCATCCTATGTTGTGATAATTAGAGTTTATGGTGTTTATCAAATTACTCTTTCTATGGAAGTTTTAAGTATGTTTATTCCTATTTTGTTCAAGTTGTTAATTCATCACAAAACTTTTTAAATACTTATTTTTTAAAAACTGTGATTGGTGTATGTCTGTATTTCCTCTGCATCCCACCCTTCAGCAAAAGCCTTGTAAAATGAGACAGTTCCCCCATGCATCTAAAGGAACTATTGGGTAATTTTTACTTGAATAAAATTTATTCAAGAAAATTAAAAAAAATAACTTGGTTTATAGTCAACTATTGCATTATAGAGAAAAAATACTTTGTTTCAAAGTTTTAAAAACAAGAGAGAAATTTTAAACAACCTACAAACTAAAGGAAAGCGATATCCTTAATTTAAATTTCACATTTTTTAAAATTTCAGTTTAATTAACATAGGAAACCAAATAAGACTTAGTTCATTCGACAAATAATTTATCGAGTTCCTACTTTGTCTCGGTATGTAGCTAAATAACTTTCCTTTTGTTCCTCAGGATCTTAACCTGCTTTTGCTTTGCTTTTGATTGAAGAGACTCAGGAAGGACTGAAATCACATGTTAAAGTATGATTTTCCCTGGAATTTTCTTAAAAAACAAGCCAACATCTATAAACACGTAAAGAGGCCTTTAGATTGCAGCATGTATTGTGCTCATTTCAATGTAGACGATGAGCTATAGTCTCTGTTAAAATGTTTCTATTTTATCTTTGCCTCCATCCCTGGTCTTCCTACTAAAGGCAGCAGTTACTCACTTCTGTGTCATGTAAACAAACAAAACAATCTCCCTCCTGAAGACTATTTCTCGTTGATTAATCCCAAAGAAGTATTGAGCCATCTGAAGGTGTTTCTTTCAACCCAGTCTAATTACTAACCCAGGGAGTCTACCGAGTCCAGCTATTGGCTCTGGATCTAAGAGAAACAAAATGAAAGCTATCAGCAGAAAGCTGCCACAGAGCAGTAATTCTTCCATTGCTGCAGTCCCGTTTCACATCCTCACTGGGGTTCTGTCCACTGAGCAGAGAAGATGGGGGTCCACTCAGTCTTTCCTGGCCTGAGATATGAAGTCTGCACATCAAAGTACATGCAAACTTTGAAATTCAAGGTGCACATGAGGATTAGAGCAGAGATATTTTATTTTGTGATTTGTTTGGCTGCCAGCCACTTGAATTATAAACTAAGAGAATTTTTTAAATGCCCACATACATGTTTGCTTCTTACATTTTTCCTCAGCTTTAGCATAAGTGACTCAGGTCAGCTGTCTATTCTGAAGTCCATGCCCAGGCATTACTGACCCATATTCAATCCAAAAATTACTGCTTTCAATGGAACTCAAATGCATTCTTTAAAAATATTTTACTATCTCTCATTATTACTAGTATTATTATTGTTACTAGAGGCCCAGTGCACAAAATTTGTGCACGGGTAGGGTCCCTAGCAGCTGCTGGCTGCCGGCCAGGGCCTCCCTTCCCTGGCTGCCTGCTGTGGCTGCCGGCCAGGGCCTCCCTTCCCTGGCTGCCTGCTGTGGCTGCTGGCCAGGGCCAGCTTGGGGAGAGGGGCTATGGGCGGTTGGCCGGCTTGCCCTGCCCCTGGTTGAACTCCCAGTTGAGGGGACAATTTGCATATTAGGCTTTTATTATATAGGATTATTAGAAAGTAATGATATGCCATAAACCAGTGCTGCTATTACTGTGTGTTTTTCAGTGATGACAAGGTTAAATCTTGATTTAATTCATTACTTCTTTCTCTGTAGCCACTCCATTACACTCTCATTTCTTATCTTAGAATCCAGGCTGGACTGGACAGAGAAATGGAGTTGTTAGCCAATATAAATTATTTTAAATGTTTATTTGGTCATAGATTGAGGTCTAACCTCTTTGGCAAAGTATTCTAGGTTGTTTCCAATTTTCCTAGCTACCCTTCCTATTATTAAGCTTTTGATCCTAACTCCTTGCAGTTCACAGGTGTGCCATGCTATGCATGCTTCCACTCTGCACATAATTCCCGTTGACTCTGTAACACTTTACAAACTCTGTTAATTTGACAAATTTTCATTACTTTTCAATGATTGTATGTTTCTGTGGTATCTCCCCAATGTTCTTTAGGAAGGCTAGGTAGGCACTCTCTCTTACATCATTCACAGATAGCATTTATCATATTTTGTAATGGCTTGTTTATTTGTCTTTTCCACTTTAGTATACCACCTTTGAGTGTGGGTATTTTTATTGATTTTTATTTCTCTGGCACCTAGGACATGGCATCAAGAATATAAGCAATAAATAAAGGTAGAAACTCATGAATTATTTTTATTTATAGTAGATGGATTTGTGTAGAATTTCATATTTGTAGAGTGTTTGTATGTGCGTTCTGCAGTATTTGCAGCCACTATCTTCAGGACTACTAGCTGAGGAGATATTTCCCCAATCTCTGAACAATAGTTTTTATGTATCATTTGATCTATTGAGAAACGGATTTTTCTATCTAAAGTGGGCACAACATACTGAAAGTTCTCAACCAGTTAAATATTAATCAGATGTCAGAGCCTAAGTGTTGTGAAACTCTTTTGAACTGGCCTAACAATGTGTTTGTGCTAAATTTATTCTTTGCCATGTTTCTCAGCTTTCTTAGAGAGCCCAGAGTCAGAACAACTACAGAGAAATATCAAAGGACTGCCCCAGGGCCAACTGCTTGGTCATTGCTTATTTCGTCAAAACAGTAAGTGACTGCAACAAAGGTCCGTTTTATTCTCAAGAACAACGTGTCAACTCTGTGAGTAGATGCTACAAATGTTTCCTAAACTTTTAAGGAAAGCTTCTCATTAGAAAAAATAAAGATGGCAAAATTACATCACCAACTAACAAATAAAGATCATTTTAGAGCTCAAAAGTAATCTTAGTAAACATGTATTTGAATTCCCTCTTTTTTTTTTTTGAGGAGAAAGCTGAACCCTAAATATTACCTCATGTCTAATGTCATAGAAATATTTGTGCATCAATACACAGTTTTTATATTCCCAACCTACGATCCCTTTCGAAATCTGAGATGATATAATTGAGCCTTTAAAAATGGGACAGAAGAGGAGAGACTGAAACCGCATTCAGTTTTACTTTTTGGAAATCAATGCCAGTTTCCTCTTCCGCTTAGGATGTAGAAAGCTGCAAGTCAATCTCATTTCCCAACACCCAACAACAAGAAGAAAAAGCAAAATACTTCATGAGATCATAACTTTTCAGGCATCTCTCAGAGAGGTGAGGTTACAAGGCAACCAAACAAAGTAAATTACAGAGTGACAAGCCCTCTGAGGACAGAAAGGACACTAGGTTTTACCTAGCTGAGCATGGCAGGAAGAGTTCAAGCAGAAAAGAAGAAAGCAACTAAGATTTCAATGAATTCATAAGGATGCGGTGTTCTCAATGACAGTGTAGAACTGCTCTGTCCAGGAAGTTAGTTACTAGCCCCTTAGGGCTATTTAAATTACACTTACGAAAGAATCCACCAAGATGAAATGAAATTAAGAATTAGTGGTAACTGGACTGGATAATGCAGATATAGAACATTCCCATCTCTCCAAAGTTCTAGGACAATGCTGGTTTAGAATGACTGGGAGTCCCAGACACAAGTTGAGTCCATGGTCTCTCTCCAGTTCTTCTCATGGGCCTTTATTAGGTGCTCATGAGAAATACTGAGGGCAAGAGAGCCACCCTCTGGGGCACAGGCATGTAGATGATGACTGGGCTACTAAAAGATGTGGGAGAAACCCTTTCTTCATTCCCTGGACCTTTCTTGAATACAAAACAGAAGCCTTAAGGCATTAGGGAGGGGCAGAGAGATCTTTCCCTCCCAGTTTTCAGGCAAGGAGACCCCAATTTAAAAGATAACATTTCCCAGGAGAGGGGCAGAAACTCTCTTGGACTCTTTGTTCATGCATTGATACAGAGTAGAGTTCTGCTACTACTTGGAAGAGGAAGGAAGCTCTCTAACTCTAGACTTTCCTCAGCTTTAAGGTAGACTTTAGTGTTAAGGGGTAGGGATGCTAAGAATGCCTTAGAGTCACAGGGTCTGCTTAAGCCTAAGGCTGGACCAAAGAACCAATTCCTCCCCTGCTCCCACCAAAATCTTAGCACTAGTAAGAAGCCACAGCAATCCATTGTTAGGGGAAGGGCAAAATCATGTAGCCCTTCTGTGGTGCAGGTGGGTGGGGCTCACTGAACCCCAAGTCTACAACTGGAGACTGAGAAATCCCCAGGACCACTACTGGCACTCCTTCTGGAGGACTTCGAAATCCGTGAACTAACGGTGACTAATGCCTTAAACCCAGTTCAACTAATCACTGAATTGACTCACCTCCACACTAACAGCTTGGCTTTGTGGTAGGTTTAAACTTAACATTGTAAATAATTACATTAAACGTAAATGCTCTAAACTTGTATTATCAAAATTGGTAACTGTTACCTACGTAAGGCTATCGAGCACTCAAAATGAAGCTAGTATAACTGAAAAAGCACATTTTTAATTTTATTTCATTTTAATTAATTTATGTTTAAAATAGAAAAAGTGTTATTTTGTTTTTATATTGATTATGTTAAAATAATATTTTGAATACAATGGATTATATTATGTTATTAAAATTAATTTCACCTTTTCAAAAAGTGTTTAAATTTTTCTACCTGAAAATTTATTGCTGTGTGATTAACATCCTATTTTTATTGGACAGTGCTTCAATTAAAAGGCAGAGACTTTCCAGATTGGAATAAAGCAAGATCCAACTCTATTCAGTCCACAAGAAACTTGCTAACATATAAAGACATAAGTAGATTGACAGTAAAAATGAAACAGGTATATTATGACAATACTTAATAAAAGAAAACTGAAAAGACTATATTAATATCAGACAAAATAGACTTCAACACACAGCACATTACTTGGGATAAAGATGAACATTGCAAACCATGAAATGCTCAGCTCAACAAGGAGACATAATAATCCTAAAAGTGTTTGCACCTACAACATAACAACAGAGCATCAAAATATGTAAAGCATAAGCTAAGAGAAATGGGAGGAGAAATAGACAAACCCACAGAGGTACGTGGAGACTCCCACTCCTCTATCAAGCGTTGTTAGTACAAGTAGACAGAAAATCAAGAAGGATATAGAAGATTTGAATAGTTAGGTCAACTAAATTGACCTAAGTGCTCACAGCATATACACCAATATCAACCATATTTGGGACCATAAAACAAATCTCAACAAATGTCAAGTAATTGAAACCACACAAATAATTGATCGCACAGCATTTACTTAAGAATCACTAAAAAGATCTCTGCAAAGTTGCTAAATTTTTGGTCATTCAACAGCACACTTCTAAGCCCACATGTCAAAGATGAAATCACAAAGGAAAATGGAAAATATTTTAAACAGAACTCACTGCAGGTGCTAAAATTTCAATGAGATATTCTGGAAATATTCTAATCAAATACTTACTTATCAAGTTTCTTTATGAGTCATTAGCTAAAGGGTGACTCCTCCAGCTTTGTCTAATCAGAAGTGGCTAAGGGCATGCTAATGAATGTTGAGTCAGCAAGTCCCTATCGTTTTATTTTGTTTTGTGTTTTAGTCTTTTTTTTTCCTGGCTCTTTCTCCTACTGTTTGCTTAACTAAATTGAATTTAATATTTACTGATCACCTATTAAGCATAAGGTTCACACTAGATGCTTATGAAATTGCTAGAGGCCCAGTGCACGAAATTACTGCACGGGTAGGGTCCCTAGGGCTGGCCGGCAATCAAAGTCGATTGGGGCCTTCCTTCTCCCTGCTGCCGGCTGCCAGCTGCCAGCCTGGGCCTTCATTCTGTGTGACCCCCCTGGTGGTCAGCACACGTCATAGCGGGCAGTCGAACTCCCGAGGGGACAATTTTCATATTAGCCTTTTATTATATAGGATGAACATGAGTAAGACAAAGCTTCTGATTTCAAGGAGTTGTATTATAGGTATTATATAACTAGATCTGATGCCTGGATCTATTAACTCCCAATTCACCTTTTCTGGAGCTTGTTTAAGACAGCATTTTACCAGGCAAATACTTCCTTTGATTCAACTAGGTCCTAGATTAGTTCATTATATCTTTAACCCTTAAGGTCTTGGGTCTGTGCCATTCCTAATTTTTAGGACTCATTACGGATCTTGGGACTCTGCCAAGTAAAACGTAAAAAAAATTTCATAGACATGTTAAAAATATGTCCTCTAGCTTGATTCTGAGTTCTGCTTCTTGGTGTTTCTCTTCTTTATCCCAAACGAAAGTATCACTATGTCTTTTTCCTTAACTACTGACAGAATTATCACATGTTCCTGGGATTTTAAAAATTGCGGCCACTGAAATATTTGCAGTGGAGAGCAACAAGAACTTTGTTGAGCCATTAAATTACTCTAGTGATAAACGCTACCATATAATATAGAACAGTTTTTTTCCACACCTTGACATACACAGTAGAATTGCATCTTAATTTGAGATTAGGTATTAAAGTCAGAGTAAAGTCACATATAGTTAAAACCAAATCCTAAAAATTTCCTAATATCAGCACTAACGTTTTAAGGCATGGGCTACTGAAAGTTAAAACGCCAATGATTTTTTCCCCTGGCATTTTTCTTGGGCACTGGATGCCAAGGCTATTATGAAGATGAGGTGGGAATAGTGACTGATAAATAATGATATCTTTTTCTCTCTCTCAGCTAAAGATGTAAAATAGAATTTGAGCAGGCTAACTATGAGTATAAATTAATGTCTCAAGAGCCAAATTGCTTAATATGAGAATAAATGTTATGGTAGACAAATAGCTTAATTATGATCATACTCTTTTAAGTTACATAGTAGAAAATTACATGGTCCAATTATGAATCTAAAATTGTCATTAAGTCTTAAAGTACCTCATTAAGGCTTACTTTCTTTTAGTTTTAAACATTTTTAAATCAAAATATAATAGTGAAACTTTATCAAACTTCAGCAAAAAACTGTATACTTAATATAAAGCAGAACTTTGAATTTTTGTGACTTGACTTCCCTTGAGCTTGCCATTCTGCGCTGATTTCTCTTTTAATTAGAACCCCGTAAGAATACAGACAAAGAAGAAACTCAAAGGACAACATTACACATGATGCTTACTTGTTAACACAGTGATTGATCTGGATGGCTTGGTAACCGCGTGTCCATTTACCACTACCAGAGTGATTATATAATAAAGGCCATGATAATTGGCCTTAAAGATAACAGGAGGAGGCAAAGTGCTGTTGAACTGCTCAAATTCAAAGAAGTAATTTTTTGATTCACCAGTTATCTTCACAACGTACACAGATGATGGACTCGTGACATCTGAAGCTTCTAAAGAGACAACGATGCTATTGTCATCTTGAACAGTTACATGGAGTGTTGTAGCGTTCTGTTTAAGGAAAGAGAAAACATGGAAATGGAGGTCAAATTCAGATCATTAGCAATAAAATTATACTGAGATAATTTTTCCAAAATAAATGTGGTCAGCATTACTTTGTAAAATAGAGTTACACCGTATACAAGGAAAGGCAGAAAGAGAGATTAGCTCTCCTCTGTCGCATGATTTTCTCAGGGTTTTACTTTGAGGATTCCTTTTCATTGAAAAACTGCTTCCAGTTCATGGGTTGTGTTATGTAATAAACACAAGATGCACATCATGGAAATGAGTAAATAATGAATGAATAAAATCATCGTGGCATTCAACTTCCAGAGAGCCCCTTGTTCTCAACTCTGCTGGAGGAGATCTGCTGGAGGGAGAAATGCTATGGCAGTCCTAGGAGCATTCTAGAAAAAGGTCTCTAGGCAGTGATTTCCTCCCTCCCTTCTCACCTGTCAGCTCTAAATAATAAAAGCCAGTACTGAGACACCGTGGTAATCCTCCTCATTAAAGGTTAGCCAGTCCTTAAAAATAGGAGCTAAGATGCTCTTTGAAGAAGAGACCAGACTGAGGATTCACAGCCTATATGAGAATGTCGGCAGACAAAGGACTGAAAGCTTTGCTTCAAGTCTCCAGGTAAATATTTATGGACAGCATTTGGAAAAGCATTTGGGTAGGTGGTTTAACTATTTCGTCCTGATTTTTCCCCTATACTCCACAGGCAGGACCAGTCCTTCTGCTCTATGGTATCAAACAAGACTCATATACTTTGTACCACTTGCTGCTTTGTTTTGAATTTATCTTCTGGGTATGCAGTAGCCTGAGCTCTGAACCTCTTAGACTTCTATGAACGTGGGACAGAAAAATTGCTGAAACTTGTTAAGGACTTACACGGATCCAGGTGCTAACTAAGCCAGGCAGTCAAACACAGTCATTTCATTTAGTATTCAATAATGCCTAAGATGGCATTATTTTCATTCTTAGCTCATAGTGGAGGAAACTGAGGCTCACAAAGATTAAATCACTTGACCAAGATTGCACTTCTTGTTTGAGCTCTTAACCACTGACTTACACAAATCAAAATTGAGTTCCATTATTGTTCCACATACATGTTTGCCTTCCCCTTTTGACACATTGAGTTTGACACACAGTTTACACTGATAAGTGTTAATTAAATGAATGGGAAAAATGCTAATCGCATTAACTATAGGTGGGCATTTGCTTCTTAGAATTCATCTACTTATTATTAATTTTGGTACCACACATATTGTCAGAAGACACATCAAGCACACAGTACCCAGCAGTACCATAAAAGAGATTATATAGACCTAAAAAATGTCTGACTATTTTTCTCCTTGTTTACTTTTTTTAGAAATCTAGTTCTTACAGGTCCTAGTACTTTAAAGAGTATCTCGCCATTAACAGTTTGATTCTGTCAACATTTAATAGACTTAATGGTGTTCATGATAGTCTAAGCACCCTAGACCCTAAGTCCTTTAAGGGCAAGGACTGTATCTTATTTCTAGCTGCATATCCAGCTGCAGGACCCACCAGGATTGCCCCCACCGCTGACACCATGCACCCCCACATGCATGCACAGCCGACCAGCGCTGGACTTGCAGTCGTCCCCTGACACGTGCTAGGTGCTTTGTGACCTGGGTAATTCTTAACATTTTAAAATGTCCCTTTATCCACACACGGTCCCGTCCTCAGACATATGGGTAGGTTTTTCATATTGAGTTCTGTACTTGTTGCGGAAGGTCATGGAGAGGACGTGACCTCTGGTTGACCTGAGATCAGGACCCCTCTCCATCTCCTCCTCTTTCCTGGAAATGTGCATTCAGCTTGTCTTTCAGTTCCCAGAAGCTGCCCCACACTTATAGCATTGAGACAGAAATGTGGTGTTGCGACCATCTCAATGGTATACATGACTGACCCCACTGAAGTCCTCTCCTGTTTATGACTGAACCCCTTAAGGCAGTGGTCGGCAAACTGTGGCTTGCGAGCCACATGCGGCTCTTTGGCCCCTTGAGTGTGGCTCTTCCACAAAATACCATGGCCTGGGCGAGTTTATTTTGAAGAAGTGGCGTTAGAAGAAGTTTAAGTTTAAAAAATTTGGCTCTCAAAAGAAATTTCAATCGTTGTACTATTGATATTTGGCTCTGTTGACTAATGAGTTTGCCGACCACTGCCTTAAGGAATCTATATAAACCTTTAAGATTTGGTGGGCTGTGTGAAGATCTACTCAAGATCCAAGACAAGCTTCTTAAAGGTAAGTCCCCTTGCTTTTGAAACCTGTCACTCACCAATCTGGGTGGTCTGCCTTCCTTCCATCTCTCCCTGCCCTCCCTGTACAGGGCTGGTTTCCCACCACACCTGGGAGGTTCTTAACCAGTTTTCAAATCAAGAGTATTTTGGAGTCAAACATAAAATGTGGCCCCTTCTATACAGCCATGCTCTGCATGATGATGTTTTGGTCAACAACAGACTGATAACTGATGGTGGTCCCATCTATATATATGAAAGCCAAGTGACCGGAATGACCAGAACGACCGGAAAGACTGGAATGACCGGTCGCTATGACACGCACTGCCGCCAGCCAACCTCCTTCAGCCCCTCCCCCTGGCAAGCCCCGCCCCCGATCGATTCCCCCGCCCCTGATTGGGGGCGGAACTGGCTGGACCCCACCCATGCATGAATTTGTGCATTGGGCCTCTAGTATGATTATAATGGAGCTGAAAAACTCTTATTGCCTAGTGTGGGCTGTAGTTGTGACATGGTAGCCTTTGTAACATTGTAAGGCCTCAACGCATTACTTATATGTTTGTGGTGATGCTGGTGTAAACACACCTACTACTGCATACAAGTACAGCACACACAATTATGTACAGTACATAATACTTGATCATGATAATTAACAACTATGTTGCTGATTTATGTATATACTGTAGTCTACATTTTATCATTATTTTAGGGTGTACTCTTTCTTTTTTTAACATATTTTTTATTGATTTCAGAGAGGAATGGAGAGGGAGAGATAGAAACATCAGTGATGATAGAGAATCATTGATTGGCTTTCTCCTACACACGCCACACTTGGGATCGGGCCTGCAACCTGGGCATGTGCCCTAACTGGGAATCAAACCATGACCTGCTGGTTCATAGGTCGATGTTCAACCACTGAGCCATGCCGGCTGGGGTAGGGTGTACTCTTTCTACTTATAGAAACGTTTGCTGTAAAATGGTATGCTGTGTAACACCAGCAGCAGCCTCATACACTGTGCTTGATTCACTCTGGTATTGTTTTCTACAGTAACATGCTGTATAGTCTTGTATCCCAGGAGCAATAGGTTATACCACATAGGCTAAGTGTGCACTAGGCTAGACCATCGAAGACTGTAGGAGGGCACTCTGATGTTTGCATAGCAACAAAATTGCCTAATGACATTTATTTCTCCATTTAAGTGGTGCATGACTCTATGGCCAGTGGCCTGGGTGGACTGAGAGGCTACACCAAACACTGAATATGCAAGGACACTGAAGTCTGGCTTTTATTCGTCTTTTATTATAGGAGTTGATTAGCCCAGAAAACAACAAGTTTACAAGCATCGTATTCATATTTATTAAGAATCGTTCACTCCATATTTTAACAGCCAATATCTGAAAGTTTTATGATGATGGAAAGAATAGATTCAATTTTGTAAAGTGTTTATGAAATATATGCCTAACATGTCACGATGCTTTGTAGATAGTGAATCTTCCAGGGAAAGGAGCTAATCTTCCCAAATCGAAGGACAGCTTTGGAGATCAGCCGTGAAATCAGCATTGGCCCCTGGCTCCCAGGTTGCTAAAAATAAATCAGGTGGGCTAATCAGGTTCCGTCAGTGGCACTAATGAGAAGAAGGCAGCAGGCCAAGTGCGATCTAGGCATTGGGCCTAAAAAAAAGTCATCATACTATTTCTTCTCTAGCCTCTTTGCTTCAGCTTTTTCTAGAATCTATATTTAGGATAAAATTCTGAATATATGCTTCATGCATGTAATCCCTGCTGAGATGTAGAGCAAGAAGGAAGAATTAAAAGTAACAGAAATGGATCTGACAAACTTAGGCAAGGCCAATACTGATTTATTTGGTGAATTAAAAAAAAAATTTAAAACTCTTTTTCCCCCCCAAGACTGGGTAATAGTATTATTGCTTGACTGTACAGTGAAAATAGTTTCACTAAAATTTCCTTTGCATAACAAATTTTAATATAGACATTTCTCCGGTCCAACACCCTCATTTCACACTTGAGAGGACAGTGGTGCAAATTAATGTCAGGACAAGGTCTGGGATTCACATGTCATTGGTATGACTCTTTCCTGAACTGTTTGAGGCAGTGAGAAGGGTCTGGGTGCTTGGCTGCAGTGAAGGAGAAGGAGCCAGGAGCTTGCTACCTGTTCCATAGCCTGGAGGCTACAGAACCTACTGAGACCGAGTGGGCAGCACTTAAGAAGAGAAAAATGCAGGATGAGTCCCTAGGATGTGGGACAAGGAAGAGGACAGGCCACAGATACATACCAGTCAGAAATCCTAGGAAGTCCTCCAACATCCCTGACAAATGTAACGACTATTATCTATCGCCTAGAGGCCCAGGCACGAAATGGTGCACAGGTAGGGTCCCTAGCAGCTGCCAACTGCCAGTCAGGGCTTTCCCCGGCTGCCAGCTGCCAGCTGCCACCTGGGGCCTTCCTTCTGGTGGTCAGTGCATATCATAGAGAGTGATTGAACTTCTGGTTGGTTGAACTCCCGAGGGGACACTTTGCATATTAGGCTTTTATATATAGAGATAAACTAATCTGGACCAGGCTTTGCACTGCAAATTTTATGTGTGTTTTTTTTTCTTTTATTCCTTATAACAGTCTTCAGACATAAGTGTTACTCTCCCCATTTTATTCATAGAAGGTAAATAATGTGCTTAAGAGCACAGCAGTAAACTTGGTATCAGAGAGCCTGAGTTTCTATTTCTTTTCTGCAATTATACCTATTACCTGTGAGAGCTTAGGAAAGCCCAAGGACCTCCTAACTTCATCTTCTTAATTTATAAAAGAGTGGTAATTCCTGCAACTCATGGGGTTTTTGTAAAGATTAAATGGCTTTTATAAAAATGATAACAGTATGAAATCAATATGTATTAGTTTTATTTCAAAGGTTATTATTTTAGTTAAGTCTCAAATCACTCAATGACCTTTTAATTATGGAGGTTGTATACACTTTCATTGAACTAACTTCAAAACTCTATGAAATTCTTAATTATGTCCACTGGATATTTTATTCACAAAACATTGGAAAGCTATCCACTTGTTAATTCAACAAGGAACCAACATTAGCTAAGTGCTAATTAGTGGGAAGGAGCTTTCTCCTCTTGTTTCAAGTATGTACAGATGCCAAGTGGAGACACCAGTGTCTATCATTTCTGCCCCATGAAGACTAGCTTCTGGAGGGAGAGGTCCTGGTCTCCATCATCCTAAGAAGATTAGCTGCTGGAGGGAGAGGACATGGTCTCCATCAACCTAAGGCCCAGCCACTGTGCAGTGTGGGGACATAAGTGAATAAATCTTGGTTTATGGGTTAAGTTTTTGAAGCTGGACTTTCAAACTTTCAGCCAAAGATGCTGGTCAGTACAAAAGAATTTTTCAGTGCTGTAGACATAAAGAGAATGAAGCAATTAATTCTGCTTCTGCGGATGGGTCTGCGGGAAGGCTTCAGAGTGGAAGTAATGCTTGAAAAATACTCAGGAGTTTCCCAGGGGAACAAACATCAGGAAAGTAATCTGGAGAAGCGGGGAGAGATCCCACAATCCTCTGGAGTGGCTGGATAGTGGTAGGATGCTCAGAGGAAAGGGTTGATAGCCCCGTCCATGATGTACCTAGTTAAGGAATTTGGATATTGTTTAGGCCAAAAGAAATCATAAATTGTTTCAAAGCAGAAAAGTGACATGATTAGATAGATCACAGTTTAGAAAGAACAATATAATTAGGAGTATGGACCAGTAGAGCTAGGAATTGGTGGGCTGGGCCCATCGAAGGCCAGGAGACAGTAAGGAGACTTTGGAACAATTCAGGTGAGACATGATGAGAGCCCGAGCAAGTGCTGGGTGTACCAAACCTGCATGCGTGATGTGCCTCTAGAGAACAATACCTGTGTTCCAGTTGGCAACCCAATCAATGATTATACTTATTAGAGGGCATTTCAGAAGGAACACTTAGAAAATTCTGCTGTGCTAAGGTTACCACATAAGACGTAACGAGATGCTCAATTTTTTAAAATGGTAATATTAATGATGTCCGGTGCTTACATAGCACTACGGATAGCCATGATCCTCTGCAGACATTATGTAATTCACCCACTTAACCTCCTGTCTCTCTCCCAGGAAACCTTTTGCAGTACGATATTCATGTGTGTTTTTTCAGTTCCTTCAGGAAGAACCAAGTCCCAGAGCTGCCCTGTCAGGGCAGGGCTCCTCCTGGCACTTCCTTAGAATTATTCACAGCCTCTTTCAAAGATTGTCAGAGCAGAATCTGGATGCGGATCTCGAAGGCTAAAAATGGCTCCTTGAATCTTCCATTTTACATGCATTTGTTCTTCAGATGTGTTTTGAGCAACAGCTGTGTATCAGGAACTTTGCAGGACACTGGGGATGCAACTCTGGTTGGAAGTAAAGAGAAAGACACGTCTAATGCGCCTTTGTCCTTTCTAGAATTGTATCTGATCAATAATAATAAGGATGATGATAGGGATGATGATATAATAAATACCATTAACTTATGTGGTGTTATTATGTGCTGCCAGGAACTGCTCTGTATCTCATACACCAGGCCCTTGATAAATGCTTGCTAAATAAATATGTTTACAATCTGCAGTGTAATGCCAGACTCCTTTATATGTGTCCTAAGTATATCTTTTCAGGGAGAGTGTGTCAGTTCTCTCCCTTTGCCTGAGTCCGCATTCACGCCAGCTCTGCCTTTCATGTTTGACGTGCTCAGATACATTCGTTTCTGTCTTAACAGTTTCATAATGCAGAGCCCTTGTCTCTCATGCCTCTCGTTTGGTAAAAGGGTCCAAACTCAAATGTCAGGCAGGTGATATAAGTGTGAGAAGCAGTCAAGTTTGAGAGGATTGAATGATGGAATAGTTAGCAAATGGGAGGTACCTGCATTGTCTAAAAGCCTCATTAAAAAGCACAATTGCAACAAAATAAAGCTATACTGGCCAAAGAAAAAACACATTTACAGGCAAGCCTCAGCCCATAGGCTGTCACATTACAACCTTTGGATTTTTAGCATTGTCATTTCCTTGATCAAATAGTCCATCTTAGGACTTTCAGCTTCCTACTCTTTTGTTCTGTCCAGCCAGCGTGCAGAATGATAACTAAATTCTGCTACTCATGAAGCATTAATTTAAAGTAAATACAAAGGATGTTCCCTTAGCAAGTTGCCATATGTGTGTGTAAAATGTGATATATATATATATATATATATATATATAGTACACATATACATATGTATATATATATATCACTCTGAAGATACATATCCTATCTAATAAAGAGGGAATATGCTAATTGACTGGCACACCCTCACAAATTACAGCACCCACAGGCAATAAAGAGGGAATATGCTAATTGACTGTCACTCCCTCACAAGCTGGCGGCACCCACAGCCCAGTACCCTCAGCCCTCCCTCATCCAGCCGAAGTCACCCAGTCCCCTCATCCCCACAGGGGAAGGCAGTTGGGGGCAATCGGGCCAGCAGGGGAGGGCAATTGGGGGCAACTGGGCTGGCAGGGGAGGGTAGTTGGGGACGATCATGTCGGCAGGGGAGCAGGCCTGCAGGGAAGGGCATATATATATATATATATATATATATATATATATATATATATATATATATCCTAATATATAAAAAGCCAGGGGCCATCACAACCAAAACAACCAGACAGACGATCAAACACAGGCTACATGGGGCGACCAGGCCAGCAGGGGGATTAGTGAAGGACGACCAAACAACTGAATAGCAGGCTGTGTGGGGTGACCAGGCCAGCAGGAGGGTTAGTGAGGGATGACCAAATGACTGAACAGCAAGCTGTGTGGGGCGACCAGGCTGGCAGGGGGGGCAGTTGGGGGTGACCATGCTGGCAGGGAAGGCAGTGAGGGGTGACCAGGTTGGCAGGGGGGGCAGTTGGGGGTGATCAGGCTGGCAGGCAGAGGCAGTAGGGGCGACCAGGCCAGAAGAGGGGGACAGTTGGGGGCAACCAGGCTGGCCGGGGGGGGGGGCAGTTGGGAGTGACCAGTTAGGAGCAGGCAGGCAGGTGAGCAGTTAGGAGCCAGCAGGCAGGTGAGCAGTTAGGAGCCAGCAGTACCGGATTGTGAGAGGGTGGAGGCTGGGCTGAGGGGAGCGCCCCCACCCCGTGCATGAATTTCATGCACTGGACCTCTAGTATAAACACATATGTATTAATGCAGTAATTATATTAGATTTCCAATATGGATTTGGGGTGGAAGCTCTGCAGAACTCTTAATTCTGAAGATTAAACAAAACATGCTTGAGGAAAAACTTTAACCTGGCATTTTTAATTGAAAAGAAACTGTTGTGAGAAAGAGATGTGCCAAGATATTCTGACATATAGCATGATAATATTAACTGTATGTAACATTTTATATTTCATAAAGCATTTTCAAATACATTTTTCTCATTTGTTCCTCAAAACATCCTATTAACTTATTATCTCACTTCACAGATGGAAACATCAAGGTACAAAGAAATTAAATGGATTTCTCAAGGCTTCTCCATTATAATGTGGGGGAGCTGGCACTCAAGGCAATTTTTCAACTACACATGTTATGACTCTATTACTCTGCAGTACCCAGACTGTAAGATCCTAGAGCCGAAGTGATTTCCCAAATGATACCTTTCATATCTGTACTTAATTGATGGTGAGCTCCCTCAGTACAAACCATGACTTATTTCTCTCTAGGATATGGTTGACAGATGCTCAAAAACTGTGATATCAGGAAAAATATAAATTTGGAGCTAGAAAGAAATTTTGGAAATAGTCGAACCTGGGTTCAAATTCCCCGGATAGTCTCTCATTTTAATTCCTTGAGCCTCACTTGCTTGAGATTAATTATGGAAATACTAAAACCTATTTTGATGAGTTTTTTGTGGGGTCACAAACAAGATTATCTGTGTATATTTCCTAGCCCAATATGTGATATCTAGTAGATCCTCCAAAAAGAATAGCTAACTGTTGTTACCAAATTTATGATCTATGGTTTTTCATTTATTTTCTTTGGGACATATAAACACTAGAAATTGTATCTTTTTAGGTCACTAATGCCATGATTCATATATCATTCAATAACCATTCATTTATTCAGTAATCAGTATTACCCGCCCTTTTCGCAGCATTCTGAACAAGAGCAGCAGGCATTTCTTTTGCTGTTATGCCTGTGTATGTTATGCCTGTGCTGTATGCCTGAGCTAACCTGTTTGACTGAAGGTTACCATGGGAACAGTTTCTGGGACCTACTGTGCTGAGAAGTTCAGGGACCTAGGAAGCTGTGCCTGGCTGATGATTGACTTGGGAGGAGGTGGGTCCACCCTCCAGAAAGGCACAAAATACAATTGCTCTCCACAGTTCAATGGTCTGGCAAATTCCAAAAACATGCAACATTTTTCTGGCTTAATGTGTTATGAAAAATAGGGGTTCCTGAAAGGTTAATTCTGCCTGTGAAACAAGTGCTATTTTCATAAAATGAAGCACTGACAAACATAATTTTGCCTGATTTTAAAAAAAAATTCTCCATCCCTCTTTTCTATTCTTTGCAGTATTTATAGTTTTAAGATGGTTTTACTTTGGAAAGATGCTTGTAAAAATGTAGCTGTCCCACTTCTTGAAAGACATTGTGGAAGATGATGGTGCTAATCATTTATTTGAGAATGGATGAGTTCAGTCAAATTTCCCCACAGGCACGAAGTGTCTCTCCGACTGTGACACCAGTTAATTAAAAATCCTGATGAGAACTGATTGGGAGTGCAGTCTCTTACCAACCACGCAGTTCACAGCATATTGAGGTATGTCCCTTGTGACCTTTTGTAAGCACCGAGCTTTCACTCCCCTCCTTGTTGAGTTGTTAACATCATCAACAACAACACTGTCAGACCTTTAAAGCAAATAGCTTCTTGTACCCTCCACCATCACTGGAATTTGATGGTTTTCCTAGGAGGCTGATCCTTCTATGCCAGATAAATGAAAGCTTAGATGTTAAGGGAGATGAAGTGCAATATTTTACATACATGCTTTGCTCACTGTTGACCTTCAAGAAGTTCTCAAAAATTGAGTACCTACTGTGTGCCCGATGCTAAGGATATGATAAGAAAAGAAATTTGGTCCCTCTCCCAATAATGTTGGTAGTCTACATGAACAGAGAGGAAGTACACCATGATAAATGATTAAATAATAATGAGTGAAAAAAAGGCGTTGTTAAGAAGTGCATGATGATAAAAGAAGGTCTAACAGGAGGATCTAACCTAGAGGAAGTAAGAGACTACAAAGGTAGTCTATAGGCGACATTAAGAGCTGGCCTGGTGATGAGTTGGAGAAAGAATAGGGTCGCTAAGGAACAGTGTATATGAAGACCTAGGGGCTGGAGAAAGCATAATGCATTTGAGAAACAAGAATAACCTCAGAATGGCCAATAGTGGAGATAAGATCATGGGCTGCTTTGTAGGGCTTTTTAAAAAAGTTGAGGCTTATTGTTAATGGCGATGGGAAGCCACTTTCAGGCTATTAAGCAGGGGAGTAAAATGATCAGATTTGCATTCTTTAATAGAAGAAAAAATTATTATGCTAACTGTTGACTCCCAAATTCTTATTGGGGGAAACTTCTGATGAAAAAATGCATGATAACAAACCGCTTAGAATAGAAGTGAGCATTGACGGTGTGAGCAGAGGGATCAAGGCAAACAAAAACACACACAACCAAATTAGGTACAAATTAGTATTCAAGTTACAGACAAAAATGGCTTTATTCCAGAAAAGAGGGGGGAGAGAAGAGGAAAGGGGCTAGAAAAAACAAGGAGAGAAGAGCCAGCAAGATGGTGTGATGCCGGGATATAGAAGGAACAATCATCTAATGGAAATATCCAGATGGTGAGGGGGTCAAAGAGCATTTAAAACTGGAAATGCCTAATGTCCCATTGGAAGTGCATTTTGAATAGCAAACACTTCTCCACCTCCTTAAATCCCAGTCTGCACTAGTGTTTGCTACACTCACAAATGCTCTGTGTGAGTGGATCACTTGTGGAATTTGCTGAAGCTGCTGAGAGTCATATCCATGTGTTAGGGCATGGAAGCTATATTTGTGAGATTTGGAGCCTGAGGGAAGAGGAAATTGTGAGAGTGAAAACCTCTCCAAGTTGATAAAAACCCCAAGGGTATTTGAACTTCCATTAGAGATGGAAAGGGATTTAAAGTCAATTTTATTTAGGTCTCAAGGGGACAGGAAAATCAAGAAGCTGGTTGGTGATGAGAGGCAGGAGTAGGTATGATTGAAGTATCCTAAGAAAGAAATGATGGTGGCTAGGACCAGGTATCAGGAGAAATTTACAGGGTATAATCCTCAGAACTCAGTGACCCGAGATTTGATTGGTTGTGGTGTTGATTTTGTACATACACACTTATCATTCTCCTCCTCCATCTCCTCATCATTCTCATGATCATATATAGAAAAGGTGGCAGGTGAGCAGATATTAACAGGATAGGAATAGGGGTGATGTGTATCATTAGTTTGTTCAGTTTGATATGTAATGAGTATGAGATGCGTGTGAGATATCCAAGTGTAGATGCCAAGTAAGGTGATGAGATATATGCATCCAGAATTCAGAAGGGAGGTCTGGACCTAATATCTGAAAGAGATTGACTCAGAGATGGTTAGCTGGAGCCCTGGGAATCGAGGAAATACCATAGTGTGGTAATACAATTGCTACTATCAATAGAATTTACTTGTATTAAACATCTATTTTGTGTTAAAAACTTTTTAGGCATTACTGCAATGAATCCTCTTTAAAAAACCCTAAAATATATATTATTATTACTAGAGGCACGATGCACAGAATTTGTGCACGGATGGGGGGGGTCCCCTCAGCTCAGCCTGCACCCTCGCCAATCTGGGACCCCTTGGGGGATGTCCGACTGCTGGTTTAGGCCCGATCCCAGGGATTGGGCCTAAACCAGCAGTCGGATATCTTTCTCACAATCCTGGAATGCTGGCTCCTAATAGCTCACCTGCCTGCCAGCCTGATTGCCCCTAACTGCCCCCCCCCCCCTTTCTGGCCTCCCCTAACTGCCCCCTGCTGCCAGCCAGGTTGCCCCCAACTGCCTCCTCCCTGCCAGCCTGGTTGCCCCTCATGCCCCCCCCCCCCCGGCCTGGTTGCTCCATGCAGCCTGCTGTTCAGTCGTTTGGTCGTCCCTCACTAATCCCCCTGCCGGCCTGGTTATAGGCAGCCATCTTGTGAGGGTGTGATGGTCAATTTGCATATTACCTCTTGATTATATAGGATTATTATTATTATTACTTGCATTTTCATTTTAGTAATTGAGCCTCAGAAAGATTAAGTAACACACCTAAGGTCACATAGCTTTTTAGTGGTGGACACTAGAGTTAAATACATAATTCTCTGATTCCAAAGTTTGTGCATGCAAATTGATGCTACTTTGCTCTAAAACTGCCATGAGCTGGGCTTCAGAGTATCTTTTGTTTTATTCCTTTGCAACCATGAGGCATGAATGTCCTTTTAAGATCACTCATCTTTACCCCATGAAGAGTTACAGGACATTCTCGTATAGTGGAAAGAATAGTGACTTAAAGCAAATAGAATTCCATCCCATACAGACTACCGCTTAGAGCCCTCTCTGGACCTTAGTTTCTTCATCTATCAAATGGAAAAAGAATGCCTACCTTACAAGGGTGTTATGAGACTAAAATGCAAAAAATGCAATTAAGATACATGACTTATTTTATGCCTTGCACATGCTAAGCTTAATTTTGATGGTTTTAAAAAAGTGGAAGTTGCATTTAATAATTTGGCTAAGGAGGCTCTTGTTAGCTGCATTGCAAAGCTTTCTGAATATCACAGGAAATCTAATAGACAATAAAATAAATTTGATTTCATTTGTATATGAACTCTCAACATCATAACAAATCTCTAAAATAATAATCATGCAATATTTTAATGTGCAGCCTTCAGGAATAGTGGAGATCTAATTTACTGTTATCTGAACTATTAGAAATGTAATTCAATTAGAAATATTATTTTTCATTGTCTTATTAAAATAATTTCTAAACTAGTCTAACTCTTCTATTTCTTCCTGCTTTAAAATACTGAATTATGAAGAGTAACATAATTATGAGGTTACAGGATCTTGGTAAAGCAATAAAATTATGAAAATGGGGTTATAAAGAATAAGGAGCATAAAATTTAGGGTATTTTTTTTTTTTTTTTTTTGCTTATTAGATTATCGAACACACATAGGCAAGCTATTAGCATCTCTGAGATAGTTTTCTCATCTATAAAATGGGGTTAATACAGTTTTAACTATATTGGATATTTTTTGTAAACTACCTAGCACAGTTGAAAGTGCCCAATCAAAACACAGTTCTGATCATGTGAATGTACTGGGTGAGGGAGGGGAAATCACTGAGGTTATTTTATTTATGCCAAATAAAAAAACAGATTCTTTAGCTTGACACTCAAACCCCTCCTCAATCTGTCCCCAATAACCATCCCCTCTTATCTGCCACTACTTCTCTGTCAGGAACCCCAAGAACCCCACAAACTAGTCACTCCATATGCGCCAGTGCTTTCCTGCTCTGTGCTTCTATTTAAGTATTCCTTCTGCCTGAAATATCTCCTTCCCCATTTCGGAGATCCAATTCTGCCTGTCACTGCATCTCTATCAAATGCCACCTTCTTTGAGAAGCCTCTATGACCACAGAAAGAACCAGTTTCCTATAGCCCCACAGCCCTCTGTTTAAATCTTTCCCAGGACACATCACTGCACGTGGGATCATACAAATCTAGCAATAGACAGATTGCTCTTAAACTAAGAGGTGGAAATAATTTTAAATAGCTCTTCACTCTTACCAAGCTCCTGCTTTCCTCACATTAAGTATTTATAACATCGACTTAAAGCATTTGAAGTTAACATTTTGCATATGTATCGCCATTGCACAGTGTTAACTTTAAGTTGTCACCATTGCTTACTTGCCACAGCTTGAGTAATGTGTTCAGCCAGCACTGATGCCATTTTGAATTACAAGAAGGCTGGAACAACAATCTGATATTTATGTTTTATAAATGAAGCTCAAAAATATCTCTGTCTTTGGGAACAGCTGTAAAAGGACAGAATGCAATTTACTGCGCCGAGTGAAAGGATGTCATTCTTTGGGAAAGTGGTGGCATTTATAGAAATCAGGCTGTGGCATTCGGTAAGGAAGTATTATTACTTTTACTTGACATACTGCACTTACTGTTCATTGGCATTTCATCATTAAACATTGCCTATTGCCCTGTGCAAGATATATTTTAAAAGGTGAAACAATAGAAATATTTGCATCATTGAAATACATTTAAGAAGTGGTTCTTACCATTGGAAAGACTAACTGCAGTGGTGAAAATTTTTCATGGGATTCTTTACATAAATGTTTAAATCTCTTTTCACACCTTTGCCTGTTATTTTAAAGTTTCTGTTCTTAAAGGCAGCAGCTGTTCTTGGTGGCCTGAAACAGGTACCTTATGCCAATTTGCAATAATGGACACTGTTGACATTGAATGATCTTTATTTATAAAGCTTTTATTCAAGTAATAATAAAGACTTAATTAATTAGCATGCAGTGCTTTGCCAGTAACGGAGTGTGGAAGTCTTATGACTTTTTAAAATCAATGTGCTTTAATGTCAATGCCTTTCCTATCTTGAATACCCTGGAATACAATACCTATAATCAACATTAATTTCAACTTGCTAACTACTCTATTTCCATTTCCTCCTCCCTGAATAGGATTCCCCTTCTCCCTTCTTCTATACCTCTTTCCCCTCTCTTTGTATTGCTTCTCATGGTCTCCTTTGTGCTATGTTTAGTTAGTTTTGTATATAGATTTCCTGGTAGATTTTAATCCCCTAAGGACAAAGAACCAGATCTCATTTATTATCTATCATAAGCTCTAACACCAACAATACTTTCTACTGGGAATTTAATAAATATTTGTAAATGTAAGTCCATCCACTTACTTTACATTTATTTAGCCTTTCACTACATATTCTGACTAAGTGCATCTATCTTTTTAAAAAATATGTATATATCCTATCTAATAAAAGAGTAATATGCAAATTGACTGTCACTCCAGCACACAATTTGGCTGCCCCCATGTGGTCAAAGATGGCTGCCCCCATGTGGACACAAGATGGCCACCACAAGATGGCCAGCAGGGGAGGGCAGTTGTGGGCGATCAGGCCAGCAGGGGAGGGCAGTTGGGGGGGACCCAGGACTGTAGGGGAGGGCAGTTGGGAGGGACCAGGCCTGCATTGGAGGACAGTTGTGGGGGGGACCAGGCCTGCAGGGGTGGGCAGTTGGGAGAGTACCAAGCCTGCAGGGGAGGACAGTTGGGGGGGACCCAGGCCTGCAGGGGAGGGCAGTTGGGGGAGTACCAAGCCTGCAGGAGAGGACAGTTGGGGGGGACCCAGGCCTGCAGGGGAGGGCAGTTGTGGGGGTGACCAGGCCTGCAGGGGAGGAAAGTTGGGGGGGCCAGGCCTGCAGGGGAGGGCAGTTGTGGGGGTGACCAGGCCTGCAGGAGAGGAAAGTTGGGGGGGACCCAGGCCTGCAAGGGGGGACAGTTTAGGGGACCAGGCCTGCAGGGGAGGGCTGTTGGGGGCAACCAGGCCTTCAGGGGAGGACAGTTAGGGGCAACTGGACTGGAAGGGGAGGGCAGTTAGGGGTGACAAGGCCTGCAGGGGAGGGCAGTTGTGGGGGTGACCAGGCCTGCAGGAGAGGAAAGTTGGGGGGGGGGACCCAGGCCTGCAAGGGGGGACAGTTTAGGGGACCAGGCCTGCAGGGGAGGGCAGTTGGGGGGGGAACCAGGCGTTCAGGGGAGGGCTGTTGGGGGCAACCAGGCCTTCAGGGGAGGACAGTTAGGGGCGACCGGACTGGAAGGGGAGGACAGTTAGGGGTGACAAGGCCAGCAGGGGAGAGCAGTTAGGGGCAATCGGGCTGGCTGGAGAGCAGTTAGGCGTCGATCAGGCTGGCAGGGGAGTGGTTAGGGCAGTGGTTGGCAAACCGCAGCTTGAGAGCCACATGCGGCTCTTTGGCCCCTTGAGTGTGGCTCTTCTACAAAATACCATGGCCTGGGAGAGTCTATTTTGAAGAAGTGGTGCTAGAAGAAGTTTAAGTTTAAAAAATTTGTCTCTGAAAAGAAATTTCAATCGTTGTGCTGTAGATATTGGCTCTGTTGACTAATGAGTTTGCTGACCACTGTGTTAGGGGTGATCAGGCTGGCAGGCAGGAGCAGTTAGGGGCAATCAGGCAGAGGCAGGTGAGCGGTTGGGAGCCAGCAGTCCTGGATTGTTGGAGGGATGTCCAACCGCCTGCTTAAACAGGTGGTCGGACATCCCTCAAGGGGTCCCAGATTGGAGAGGGTGCAGGCTGGGCTGAGGGACACCCCCCCTTATGCACGAATTTCGTGCATTGGGCCTCTAGTATATATATATATATATATATATATATATATATATATATATATATACACACATATATACACACACACACACGTATATATATACACACACACATATGTGTGTGTGTGTGTGTGTGTATATATATATATATATATATATATATATATATATATATACTGTATATATATACTGATTTCAGAGAGGAAGGGAAAGGAGAGGGAGAGATAGAAACTTCAGTGATGAGAGAGTATCATTGATTAGCTGCCTCCTGCACACCCCCTACTAGGGATTGAGTCCACAACCTGAGCATGTGCCCTGACCAGGAATCAAACCGTGACCTCCTGGTTCATGGGTTGATGCTCAATCACTTAGTCACACTGGCTAGGCAGTGTCCAGCCTATTCTTATATGTCAGAGTATATATTATGATAGCTCAGTTCCTGGATTATTAGGGCAAAGTCATATCACTGTATTATAGAAATAAAAGAATACTTGGCCAAACAAAGAGATATTAGAGAGAGTCAAGGAGGTAACTCGGTAGAGAGAAGGAATTCGATGAAGAGGAAAGACTAAAGGAATATAAAGAAAGAATGAGTGGGAGATAATGAAGAAAAGTTATAAATTGGGAATAAGAGTTATAGTGAGTAATAACACATGACAGAATAAGACTGACATTTTGTATGTTTGTTGTTCATCACTATACCTATTATTTAATACCTGATAGAGGAAAATGTCAGGTTAAATATTTAATAATATCTCAATTGTTTCCTTATCCACAGTCCACCTTCCTTTTTTTTCTCTTAAGACAGTGTTGTAATTTGTTTCTGATTTGTAGAGGATATATTCTTAAAGACTCATAGATAAACCATTAATAAATCATATGTTACTATGGGAACTAATAGAGGTTTGATCATCTAACTGCTCATTCAGAGGCCTTTCACCCACTTGGCTAAGAGGGTGCTGTGGAGATTCAAGACTGAACTTCTGGATCCCTTTCAATTCATAATTTTAAAGAACTGTGACTTAATAAATGCTGCACCTATGAGTAATTTCTAAGAATATTAAGAGGTGCGTGCCAGATTTCCTTTTAGGTCATAAGTATCCAGGATCTGTTTTCTTCAAAAGGACAATTTTTCCCGAGCCTTTTCCATTAGCTTAAGCTTCAAGGAAGCAGATGGTGGGACGTTTACTGGAAGAATTCAATAATACTTTATGATAATTCAGTACAATATTTTCCGAATCTATTGCTACATAATTTATAGCAAATGTGATTAATTATATACATTTAGTACATAACAATATGATTCTCTGTTTCATTGGAATAAGAAACACCATTAACCTGATACATTTTGTTTAGCTGATTAATGTATCTTTTTCTTTGTGAATTCCCTTTAGCATTCAGAGTGGGAAAGCGATTTTCATTTCTCAGGTAATTATAATTAAGCCCATACAAACTGCTATAATTACAGAAAAGAATGATATCAATAGTAATAGCTAGCATATATTACATGCCTAATATACCCTAGGGTTTGTTCTAGGTATTTTAGATTACTTATGCCTAAGCCTGAAAACCATATTTAGAGATTATTATTATTATTATTATTATTATTTTAGCAATAACTAGGAACCAGTAGAGTAAGAATTTAAATAGGAGTCAGTCAAACAACAATTTGGTTTTTATTTTAAAATGTTTTTCAATTACTCTTTACATTCGATATTATTGTGTATTAGTTTCAGGTATGCATAGTGGTTAGACAATTAAAACTTACAAAGTATCCAACTAAAATCTGTAACGCTTACTTGGTGTCAGGTACAAGAGCATGATTGTGAGCAAGGAGACTGTTTCAGCTCTCAGGGAGATTAATTCTAAATGAGCAATAACATGGAGAAGCATCAAATATTATGACCAGAAGCACGAAGTACTCCCGTGGTAAGAACACCTTTGCCTGGTGATGGTGGAGTTGATGCTTAAAAGATTAGCCGGACTCAGCTGGGGAAACAGCTGAGTGTGGGGGACGTTTCAGGCAAGTGGCATGGGGAGCAGCAGTGGGTTCAGGGACAGAGGACAGCACAGCTCCTTCGAGGACCAGGGAGGACCTTGAAGGTCATGTCCAGGTGTTTGGGCACTACCTCGGTGCAGCTACAGTGTTCTAAGCATGATGACCACGATTATATTTTCTTTTGAGAACAAAAGAACTAGTGGTAGGATGGAGCCCTAATCTGGAGAGGGCAAAACGAAGCAGATTAGGCCGTAGCAATAATGGAGGCAAGACTTACCCGGAATTCCCAGCTGCGAAAGAGATGAGGAGAGAGCATTAAGTATTAGTAGAATCCTAACAGTGCTCACAGGGGGAAGGAGCCTTGGAGATTGTTATCCAAACTTCTTAATACAGTGGAGGAAACCCAAGTCCCAGAGGTGAGAAGAGGCCTGCCTGAGGGTGTCTGGCTGCTCAGAGGAAGACTTTTTAAATGCAGGTCTTCTTGACCCCATTCCAGTGATATTTCCATGACAATGGTTTGCCTTCCAAAACCTGCCAAATCAACTATTTCCCTTCTGTTGTAAGAAATAGAGCTCACTTAGGTGGGCTTTCTGTGCACGCTGTAGAGGCACCTAGATGAATGGTCAGTTACTTTTCAAGAGGCAATGAAGACTACCTTCAGACTTCGCCATTTTTTTTTATAACAAATGAAGAAATTAAAAACAAGAAACGAAGAGGTGTGTGTGTGTGTGTGTGTGTGTGTGTGTTTAATTTTACTGCATTTAGTCGCAAACATATATAATACAATTTATTACATTGTAAGAGAAGTACTTTAGATTCGGGCTTTTTAAACTTAAAAGACATATGAATTCAGGAGGTCTGGGCTGCGGCCTGAGGTTCTGTATTTCTAAGGAGCCCCTGGTGGAAGTTAACACCCTGGTCCACAGAACTCACTCTGAGGAGCAAGGCCTTTGCAGTTTTCACTCACAGGCACAGGAATGAAGACTCTGCAAGTCCCCAAGACATGAAGGCTAAGCTGAGCCCGAGCAAGTCAGTCCCTTTAACTGGGAGGATTTGCAGAGTGAAAACAGGTGGCTGAGAGAACAAGATAATGTTCTGATAAGCCGCTGGCAAGCCAGCGTTGGCAGAGGATGGCTGCCCCACGGGAGAAGCACATGGATGAGACTCAGAGAAGCATTAGTTTTGTGCCACTGCAGTTGACAAATCTTGACACCCTGGTGTCACCCTACAGCCACTAGACTCTGAGTTCGGTACCTGCCTTTAAATCCTGTTAGCAGCTTTGTGACCTAGGTTAACCACTCACCATGTTTAGCCTTAGTTTTACTTAATTTTATGCTTCAATTTTTTAAAATTTATGTTTAGAATTATTCAGAGATGGTGATAAAATAATATGCATGGAAATTGTTACATAGTAGGTGTTCAAAAGAATTAGAGGAACGTGTGTTTGAAAATTATGTGTGTGACTCTTTCAAGCCTTGGATCTAAGTATTATTTTTCTCACCCCAGGCTTGGATAATTCATGAAGCCACTTCCACATTGAGCAGTTCAATGTGACTGTTTTCACATGGAAACGGTGTATTAAGAAGTCAGAAAAGAGGGTTGCACCTGTCGATTTCTGGGGTTGCATGGTGTGCGAATCATATTTAGACCTAGAAAGAGCAGCAGTAGTTAATAAACTCCATGTAGCAGAGGCAGAAAGCTTGCACTTTAAGAACTAAAACTTCATTGAACAATTATTGACAGGAAGACTTAAAATTTGTGCACTTCGTGTAACAGCGAGGTTTCTGAACAGCAGTCACATCCTTACCATCAACACAGGAAAAGGGCTGAGGTGGCAAAGCAGGGCGGGATCTGAATTAGGACCAGGAAAGAGCCGTTTCTCTGAGCTACTTCTGTCTGAGGGTTTCCAATACCCTGGAGAGGAAAATCTGGTAAATAAGCTACTGCATAAAAGTCCTGCATTGTCTAGGGCAGGGGTGGGGGTTGTCCTGCCCTCGGGCCTACGGAATCATTTGGTCTGGCCCTGCCTAGGCATTAGGGGTGAGTTAATTAAATGTTTGACCAAATCTAGCAGGCTAATTTTTAAGTTGATAATTTTGTATGGCCCGTGAATGATGATATAAATACCCAAATGTCCCTTGGCAGAAAAACGGTTCCCCACCCCTGGTCTAGGGAGTTGCTTAGTAATTCACTGCAATCCAATAATTAGAGGGAGCGTTCTGAACGCAGGGTACTGTCATGGGGTTGTAGGAGACACAAGGTAAAAAAAGATGCAACATTGCTCAGAGAACTTGCAAATACAGCAGGGAACAAAAGCCATGGACACAAATATGTAGCATGCCATGAACAATAAGAGAAGGGAACTAAACAAGAGAGATTATATTCAGCGGGAGGAATCAAAGGATGTTTCATATAGGAAGTGGTATTTTCTTGAATCGTAGTCATTAAACTTAAAATTAGAAAAGATCCTGGAAGTAATTCAGTTTGATGCTCTGGGCTGGTGAAAATAGTGAGGCCAGCTCCCTAGAGGCAGACAGTATTAAGTACAGGACCCATTCAGGTAAGTCCAGGTTTTATTCAGTGATATCACATGGCACGTGTGAAGAAGCAATGAGAGACAAGGCAAAAGGCTGGATTAGAGGAAATGAAGAAGAGTCTTGAATGCCAGGCTAAGAATTTGAAAATTGCTAAAGGAAACCTTTCAACAAATGTCGGATGAAAACCTACTGTGCGAGTCTGTATACAAGGGCAGGCAAACAAGGCCAATTCTCCATCCTAACTAGCCTTTCTTCAACATCAGTGCTTTCTGCTAGGCAGGGTAGGATAGAATAGGGCAAACCATAACCCCAGATGGATTCTTTTAAATAAGATCCCATAAAGAAAATTCCTAGTATTAAAAAACAACAACCATCCTTTTTAACATATTCTGTAACCAAGTTATGTTAGGATGTGCTAAGCTGGGAAGGGCATATGTACTTAATGTTTGGCATTTCAATATCTCACAGGCTAAATAAATGAGATATGGATCGTATGTTTCAAAGTAGTTCTACGTTGCTATAATACTGCTGCAGGTTTGTGACTCTGTTATAGTCACCACAACTAAACACAATTTGGAATTTTTGAAAACTGAATCATTCTTTATCTCAATGACAATGGAAACAATTTTCACTTGATTCTGTGAGGCAGCTCAACCGGAATTGTACTTTGAAATAAAATAAATATTCCCTGAGAAGCCTGACACGAAATACACAATTTCTCCCTCATAAATGGAAATCCTTCTGAAATGAACCTGATTTAAGATATTGAACCATTAGTTTCAAAAGAACCGTCAGCCCAATGTATCTAAAACTGTCCTTTTTGTTTGAAGACAATAAGATGCAACCCACTTATGTAGGTGGCAAATTTAGTTCTCAAAAACTTTGCTTTCAAGAGCCTTTTTGTGTTTGTGTGTGGAAAATAATAATTACAAGGCATAGTTTTGTGGCAAAGTCCAGAATCAACTTTTAAATGCATCCATCAGGAATTTCACTAAGAACTCGTTAGTTGTCTTTAAGTTTAATAATTCCTTCATTGGGTCTACTTATTCCTAGAGCTAATTTTGTGTCAGTGCTGCCTTGCTTATCCAAACCTCCATCTTTCTTGGTGGAGATCAAGTAAGATCAGTGAAGGCTGGTGGTAAAATAGTTCATCATAAATGCAGGAGTATTCAAAGCTAAGGTGACAAATTCCCCCTGAGCTTCATTTACGTTGCATTGCCTTTTTATTCTTTGCAAATGGGCTGGGATTGAGCAATAAATTCCTGCTGTGATTTTGTTTAATTTAACCACAATTTTAGACATTGATATTCATTATTTTATGACATTTATACTTTTTACAGCCTTTCTTTCTTGCAACCCATTCACAAAGAGTATAGCATGGACATTTGTTGTTATCCTATATCATTTGTGTGGTAAGAACCAACTTTTTTTAAACTCTACATGAGTCTTCTTTTTCCCCCATTGACCTCTCCCCAGCCATTCCCACCTCCCAGCACATGCCCTCATGCCCCTACTGTCTGTGTCCATGGGTTGTGCTTACATGCATACATACAAGTCCTTTGGTTGATCTCTTGCCCTCCCCCCGCCCTGCCTTCCCTCTGAAGTTTGACGGTCTGTCTGATGCTTCTATGTCTCTGGATCTATTAGTTTTTAAAATATATTTTTATTGATTTCAGAGAGGAAGGGAGAGAGCTAGAGAGATAGAAACATCAATGATGAGAGAGAATCATTGATTGGCTGCCTCCTGCACGTCCCATACTGGGGGGGATCGAGCCCACAATCCGGGTATGTGCAGGCCAACGCTCTATCCACTGAGCCAAACCGGCTAGGGCTGGATCTATTTTTGTTCATCACTTTATGTTGTTCATTATATTCCACAAATTAGTGAGATCATGTGATATTTATCTTTCTCTGCCTGGCTTATTTCGCTCAGCATAATGCTCTCCAGTTCCATCCATTCTGTTGCAAATGATGTTCCTTCTTTTATACAGCAGCATAGTATTCCATTGTGTAGATGTACCCCAATTTTTTAATCCACTCATCTGCTGATGAGCATTTAGGCTGTTTACAAATCTTGGCTATTATAAATTGTGCTGCTCTGAACATAGGGGTGCATATATCCTTTCTGATTGGTGTTTCTGATTTCTTGGGATATATTTCTAGAAATGGGATGACTGGGTCAAATGGGAATTCCATTTTTAATTTTTTGAGGAAACTCCACAGTGGCTGCACCAGTCTGCATTCCCACCAGCAGTGCACGAGGGTTCCTTTTTCTCCACATCCTCGCCAGCACTTGTCATTTGTTGATGATCGCCATTCTGACAGGTGTGAGATGGTACCTCATTGTCATTTTTATTTGTATCTCTTAGATGATTAGTGACTTTCAGCATGTTTTCATGTGTCTTGGCCTTTTGTATGTCCACTTTTGAAAAGTGTCTATTTAGGTCCTTTGCCCATTTTTTAATTGTATTATTTATCTCCCTTTTGTTAAGATGTATGAGTCCCCTATAAATTTTGGAAATTAGACTTTTATTGGAGATAACATTGGCAAATATGTTCTCCCATGCAGTGGGTTTTCTTGTTTTGTTTATGGTTTCCTTTGCTGTGCAGAAGCTTTTTATTTTGATGTAGTCCCATTGTTAATTTTCTCGTTATCTTCCATTGCCCTAGGTCAGTGGTCGGCAAACTCATTAGTCAACAGAGCCAAATATCAACAGTACAATGATTGAAATTTCTTTTGAGAGCCAAATTTTTTAAACTTAAACTTCTTCTTCAAAATAGACTCGCCCAGGCCGTGGTATTTTGTGGAAGAGCCACACTCAAGGGGCCAAAGAGCCGCATGTGGCTCGCGAGCCGCAGTTTGCCGACCACAGTCCTAGGGGGTTGCAAATGAGGCATGGCAAAGATATTGCTACAACATATGTCTGATATTTTGCTGCCTGTGGATTCTTCTAAGATTTTTATGGTATCCCGTCTTTTATCCCATCCTTTATCCATTTTGAGTTTATTTTTGCGTGTGGTGTAACTTTCGATCCATTGGGCTGGATCCCTAAAACCTTCTTCTTTCCAGGCCGTCCTCTGCTGGGGGCCTGATGACTCACTTGCTGCATGTAGGTTGCAAGAAGCAAATATGAAAGGAGTCACTGGAGGTTGGGACCCTTACTGTGTGCCAACATGCAGGGAAGGGGGTTGCAAATGAGGCATGGTACTTATCCCAAGCATGAGTGATGTAGGGTCCTGGAGTAATGTAGGTGTTACTTTCTGGGTTTTGTCTCTGATGATAAGAAAAAGAAAAGGGGAAGGGCAACTTGGACTGTTCTCTCCAAGCTTGCTTATGTAGGAGAGTGCTTTCCTTAAACAAACAAACAAACAAAACACTCGCCACTGGTGCGGTGAGATGGGTCTTTTCCTACTTTGCCTTTGGACCCCAGGAAAAAGGAGAGGAAGGAAGGACTGTTGGCAGCTCCGGCTTTGAGTACCTCTCCTCCCATCCCCATCTCTTTGGTGTGTGGGACAAAGGACTAATTGGTTTTGAAAGGTGTATTTTTCTGATTCTGCTTCTACTTATAATTCCCTTCACCCTGACCAGGAGATTTTAATTAGAGAGGTGAGGGTGTATTAGTGAAATTTTAACCTCGACAGAAAACATATACTTTTAAATAGAAATCCAAAACTTTAAAGGAAAGGCTTGGGATTATTAATCCCCTTTCAAATGAAAGAACACTAGGATAATCTTCTGAGGAAGTGCATGGCTATTTTGCCTTGTTCTAAACAGATTAATACCATATTGAAAAGGTACGATAGCACTAAGTACTTTGCTATTAAAAAAACACACGATGCATTTAGTACTTTTTATTAATATGCTACACTTTCTACTTTACAAATATCAATTTCTTAAGTGCTCTCCCAGAAGAAATAAATTCATCTAAATTGGATTTGGTTGATACATTTCAGTTGAGCTGTTTCTGTTCTCCCTATTTTGACATTTGATTGAGGTTTGTCCTAGACATGTCAAAGGCCTGCCCTAGGGAGACAAGGATTAATTAATAAAGAATTTATGGGCATAGGATTGTTAGTTACAAAAGGGAAAAATAGACATATTACTCAGATATAAGTCCATTCAATGTTAGGTTAAGCCAGATGAAATTGCTGATACTTAAGAAAATTCATCTTTAAACTAAATACTTTGAAAATAAAAACCAAATAACATCAACCCTTCCATTTCTAGACAATAAATGCTTGTTAGGTACCTACATTTTGTCACATTCTAAGGCTGTGTACTTCATTTATGGAGGTTCTAATGTAGCTACTTATCAAAGCATATAGAGGTACAGTGATACACCTTGATTAAAATATGAAAATATTGATAAATGATCAATTTAAAAATAATAACCCATTCTATGAGTGCTAATATTTTAATAAAAGAAATACATGATCATGGTACAAAAATTAAGATATATAGATAAGAAAATATTAACAACAAAGGAAAAAATATCCCTCATAAATCCATCATCTGGAAGTAACTGTTTTTACACTTCCTGACTCACTATGTTATTGTTCTTTAATAAAATGGGGTCATACTTCTTTCTAACTTTGACACATTTCCGCTTTATGATAGTCTATGGGAAAGAAAGATCTTTGTACACGCTTAAATATTCTCTGCTAATATTCATTTAAAATGACTCTACAGTATTCCACTTTTGTGTACTTGAAACTTCAGAGTGTTTGCCTCTTACAGAGCCCACAATGAGATAAGCAGTCCCATGCTCCTCAGTCATTATCACTCAGAGTGGTCCGTGGGACAATGCCAGTCTGAAAACTGTTTATTAATCATCTGTGACAAAGTACACCAATTAAGGGTAAGCATTGAAACTGTTTATAACAATTTGTCATAGTAGGCTGTGTCTGTTGTCATGTGATAATCATAAACAAACTGGGACCTGTATTTTATACACCTGCTCTAACTTAATTTAATTTTTCATACATTTTTTTTTTCATTTCAAAAGTCTTTTTAATGGCCCTTTGTTTCTTTTTAAAATATTTATTGTTGAGAGTATTACAGATGTCCTCTCTTTTTCCTCCCATTGCCCTCCTCTATCCAGTTCCTGCCAGTGTACCAATATTTTCATAAAAAATAAATGTATGCAAAAATAGATGTATACAGTTATACATTTATTTTTAATGTAAGTATTGGTCCACATAGATTGGGGGGTTGTTCCTTTAGCACAAATAGTTTATTTTATTTATTTTTATTTTTTTTAAAAATATATTTTATTGATTTTTTACAGAGAGGAAGGGAGAGAGATAGAGAGTTAGAAACATTGATGAGAGAGAAACATCGATCAGCTGCCTCCTGCACACCTCCTACTGGGGATGTGCCCGCAACCACGGTACATGCCCTTGACCGGAATCGAACCCGGGACCCTTCAGTCCGCAGGCCGACGCTCTATCCACTGAGCCAAACCGGTTTCGGCTAGCACAAATAGTTTAAAGAGGAAAATAAATCTATCTAATATGACTAGAACAACTGGGCCCAGAAATCACAGCCTGAGCCAATGGCTAGCTGACAGGAATGCTTTCAATGATACAGCAACTAAAATTTGAGGGAGTATTTGGGGACACATGCTGTGTTATCCATGGAGGGCATTGCTATTTCTTCTAACCTTGGATACCTGGTTACTCCAGTTCAATCTTTCTCAAAAATTCTGAGTCAAGAAAGAGAAGACAAAGTGGTGATAGAGAAGTGGGAACTATTGGGAAAAGGAATTTGATAGAGGTAAAGAGGCATTTTACAGAGAGGTTGCCAAGAAGAAAAATAGATGCTCGCTAATTCACTTGCTTAGGAACTACAGTCAACCTTAGCCAAAATTCCAAAAGATCAACAGATTTATACCCCATGCGGTGCAAAGCTGCATTGAGATTGACTTAATAAATAAGTTCTTTTTGAAAGGATGACAGAATACTAACCAAGTGAGGCTGCATGACCCATATGTCATGTCAGTTCAGTTATGCAAAGATTCTTATAGGTTTTCCTCGCTTTAATTTTCAATATAGGTGAAAATTGCATTTTGTAAAACTATCACAAATTATATAAAACCATGATTCATCTGACTTTCTAATACGAGTCATTATTTGAATGGCATTTTTCACATACTCTTGAAAGATCTGTCATATGTTTGATCTTTACAATTACTCTTATCCTTTGATAATTGGGGAGGTCTATTATGCCATATGAGCTCCCTGTCTACTGTTATGGTTATAGGAGATGCTCTATTTATTACAGTGACTGAAAAGCTGAACAGAGCATCTCGGCTTATGGAAGTGAAGTTAGAGAGAAACTAGCAACTCTGGCATCTTTGAGAGCTTTATACAAAGAGACTCTTAAGAAGAGAGGAAGAGAGCTGGGGCTGTGTCCTACAACACAGCTGCTAGTGCTTCTTTACAATATTTCCTATTCTTTTGCAATTGACTGTCTGTGGTTCTTGCAATGTAAAAGGACAAAATTATAGATATATGGTAATTTATTTAATCAAACTCTTATTTTTATTTATTTAGCTGCTTCACACTTTCACCATGATAATTAGTGGTAACACTGGACATCCCTTTAGCTATATGTTTGCACACATTCAATAGCTCTTTTAAATTTCAAAATATTTTTTGACATTTACTTGGTTGAAATTTTAAAAGTTGTTAAGAAAAATCAACTCAGTTTTGTCAGCTTGTCAAAAGATTACTATAAATTAAATGTTTTACTCATCAGAATAGCACCTACAAAAATTGGAAAAAATTGCCATGTATATATGTGTGTGTGTAATATTTTCCACTAGAGGTCCAGTGCACGAAATTCGTGCACAGGGGGAGGGGTGTCCCTCAACCCGGCCTGCACCTCTCCAATCTGGGACCCCTTGGGGGATGTCCAACTGCCGGTTTAGGCCTGGCCTAAAACAGCAGTCGGACATCCCTCTCAAAATCCGGGACAGCTGGCTCCTAACTGCTTGCATGCCTGCCAGCCTGATCGCCCCCTAACCGCTACCCTGCTGGCCTGATTGATGCCTAACTGCTCCCCTGCTGGCCTGATCACCCCCAACTGCCCTCCCCTGCCAGCCTGATCACCCCCAACTGCCCTCCCCTGCTGGCCTGATCACCCACAACTGACCTCCCTTGCCACGACCCGCCTCCTCCACCGGGATCTGCCTCCTTCATGCTAGGAGGTGGAGACGCCAGAACCGGCCTCCTCCACACCACACAGAGCCATGGGATCCCCAGGCCTCACCGCACAGAGTGGCTACAGGGCCCTGCCTTCACTGTGCACATGGCCATCTTATGGCAGCCATCTTGTGATGACATCACGCAAGGGCATCGCGTGAGGGCGTGATGCCACCTAGGCTTTTATTATATAGGATATGTCTGTAGAAAATGCTTGATGCTCAAATGTATTTTCAGACCCCAGACAAAAAGCATTAAGTTTTCTCCTTTTCTCCAGGGAATATTGATCTTTGCTACTTTACTATTCACACTGAGAGAAAATAAAGCACTTACTTGCCCTCAGTTTCTTTATCTTTATTTATATGTTGCATGCCACCAAAATTAATTTATTTTTAGTGATACCTTTTTGCTTGTGAATCAAAACCAAATGCTGAATAAAGACCTACATTTATTTTGAAATGTGATGTGAAATGAGAATTTAATGCATTTGAACATAAGGTTTCTCATCTGGGTCTCCATTGAATTTTACATTGTAAAGCAATAATTTTTAAGTTGTTGAAAGTGGTTTAGCAGTTGTTCTAATATTTGATAGGATTTGTGAAAGAAGTAAAAGAGATAATCCTGTGAAGGATATTTTACTGGACTACTCACTTTCAAATGAGCAATTGTTTTTGCATGCTGGGTAAAAAGAAGGACCTGGGATACGGGCACACACGGGATTTGGTGGCTGCCCTGGGATTCGGAGACCAAGTACATATTTAGCGAAGGGAGGAGAGTTTTGCAGGATTTTGAAATGTTAAGATATAGGACAACATTTGGTCTTGAAAAAAGAAAAGAAGTTGCTGAGCTCAAGGTCACAATGAATATTAATATAAATGAAATAATGATGCTTGAGTGACCACAGAATATTAGCTGAGATTGCTGTGTGGTAATCTGTAGCGGGAATATGGAGAGAGACTAGAGTGCTCCTCTAAGTGAGAAAGTAGGTTTCAAAGGAATGATTAGGCAGGAGTAGCAAGCAGTTATTGAAATAACATCTTGTCCTTTTGGTTAAGATTTCAAAACGCTGCACAAAGTTTTTTTTATTCTTAATATTTTTCTAAAATAAGAAGCCAAATATACAAGAAATCACCCTTTGAAAAACAATGAGTCTCTTATTGTTTTCATTTGCTTTTATAGTTGTATCCATAGAAAACCAATTTCATTGAACTGTAACAATTACTTGAACCATTAACATTATAATTCCCTCTTAAAATAACTGTAAATATCTCTTAGCTTGGCAATTAGGTTATTCATCCACTTAACTATTTTAATTATAAAAGCAGGTGATTTGACGTAGCTTCTTAAAATCTTTGAAAAATTGAAGTGAGAGAAAAATGAAATACTTCATGATATTTTGAAACGAGAGAAATAATTAAGTGGTATGGCTTTCCAAAAGGTAAAATTTTTGAAGGCAAAATGAATGTGAGTGAAATAACTAAGTGAGATGATGAGGGTGACAGTCACTGAGCTCCTCTTTCATACCCAGCTCCATTCTTTTGGAGGCAAAAGGCAAAGTGTTATTGGACCCCAATTTCAGTATTTAGAATCTAACATTGTGATGGCTGTGTCTTACAGTCCAGGCAGTGTCCCTGAGGGAAATATCCATGTCTGTTTTAGTCAAGGACCACTTTTTTCTCAAAGTGATCTTTCCACTCCAGTCCTTCCTTGGAATAGTTTATCACTATTCATAACTTGGAATAAGGACTACATTTCCCAGCTTTCTTTGCAGCAAGGTGTGGCATGTGACTAAATTCCATATAAGCAGATATGTTATTGATCTTTTAGAGCGAGCGCAAGAAAGAAACACTGATTTGTTGTTCCACTTATTTATGCATTCATTGATTGATTCTTGTAAATGTCCTGACCAGGGATGGAACCTTCAACTTTGGCATATAAGGATGATGCTCTAACCATCTGATATATACCTAGCCAGGGGCTATTTATTTATATTTTTAAAAAAGTCGATGTGAGAGTGAAACATTGATCAGCTGTTTTCTGCATGCCTCCTACTGGGGATCTAGCTCATACCCCGGGTATGTGCCCTATAACCTCCTGGTGCATGGGACAATGTCCAACCGACTGAGTTACACCAGCCAGGGGGTATACTGTTTTTAGGCATTGAGAAGTTTCCTTAAAAGACAAGCAGCATGCAGCCATTGTATTTCCCTATCCCCTTCCTCTACTTAGCTGTTTAGAATATAGAGTGATGGCTGAAGTGTCATCTTGAACCATCAATAAATGGGTCATACCCTAACTATAGCAAGTAGAAAGATGAAAGTTTTCTTGTTTTTGATACCACAAAGCAAGCACCATTTTAGCTTGAAAGAAATACTCAGAATGTATTTCAGATTTGAAAATGGTGCTTTTAAAAAAGAGACAAAAATGAGAAAGGTAAGGAATTACATGAAATAAATAAAATTTAAGTTTAAAAGGTTTTATATATATATATATATATATATACACACACATATATATATATATATATATATATATATATATATATATATAGTTTAAAAGGGTGGGATAACATCTTGATGGAAGGATATTTGAAAGTTAATTTACACTCTCATTAGCACATTGGGTCTATTTTCATATATAATCCTTTTGTAAGAAACTGAATTACATAAGTAAGGGTCTATATTTTCAACTTGACTACTAATTCTTTTCTAAGTTGAATACAAAATAAGAAAAAACAATCTACTCCCACAGACGGAAAACAACACCATGCACGATCCATTTGCCTTTCCCTGACTTTTGCAGACAATACTGAACAGAGTGAAAGTGCTAAGGACCATTGTATTGTAATTCTCAAGCACCCTTGCAACAGAACCACCTGTAGTAATAATCATTTGCAGTAATTTGATAGTTATGAAGGGGTTCAGTTTTTCTGCCTCCTCCCACTTTCATAACAAAGGAAGGCCAGCATGCCCGGAAATCATTTCTAGAGACCCCGAGTTTCCCTCTCCTATTCAGGGGAGAAGCTTATTGCAAAATCAGCTTTTCACCACTATGGTACAAAAAACACTGTAGTTACCTATATCAGTAAACCCAATCCTTCATTTATAAACATAAATGTTTATAAATAAGAATGGATAACCATGAGTCACCAGAATTGGAGGAAAACCAATACCTTCCTGTAAAAGGAGAAAACAGGTCAAACAGAACTAATCCTAGAAGAACCCCCAAAAATGAAATAACAGAAAATAATTTCAAAAGTCATAGAACAAGAGCAAAATACTATTAAAAAGGAATAGCCTAAAATCAGGAAAAAAAAATCTTAGAAATTAAAACCATGATACTAAATTTAAAATTTTAAAATTTTAATGAAAGGTCTAAATAATCAATTGATATAGCTAAGACAGCTCCCAATTATAAAAAAGAAAAAAATATAAATTTAATAGAAAATTTATGAGAAATACAGAACAGATTCAGAATTTCCAATATTTGTTTTTCCAGAAAGCAAGGATAGAGAATAAAGAAGAATGAAACCCACAGTTTTTGTACTATTCTACCATGTAAGCATTTTAGAACCTAAGGCACACAACCAAATTAAGAATAGCTTGTCTGTGGGATAAAGTTAGCACTATGTTCAACAGACACAAAGATTTTAAGAACCAGTTTTCTGACCCAGTACAAAGTATCAAAGAAATACTAAAAAAATATTTCACTAAGCTGAAAAAGGACTTTAGTTCAAAACAGCCCACAAAGTGCCAAACAGTGGTAATAGTACTAATAACAACAACAACTATAAATACCCAATAAAGACTGTCAGATTTGCAGATAAAAATACATACATTTAAGACAGTTTTATATTCATTGTTTACCTGAATTTAAATTTAACTGGGGGTTTGATGTTTTGTCTAACCACCTTAATTCCAAATCCATATACATTTAGATGAAATATTTGAACTCCAAGGATAAAGACAACTCTAGAAATTAACAAGGAAAAGAGTGGAGAACCCTAACAAGCTACCACAATGGAATGACTCAGATTGGCATCAGACTTCTCCTCTGAAACACGGGAGGCTGTGTTTGGAAAGATGCTAGAGAGTTCAGACAAAGGATTGGAGACCTAAAGTTCAGTACTAGCCCAAGTGTCATATAAATTTGTGGGTGAAATAAAACTTCTGCTTAAGACCATTCTAAATGATGAAACATTGGAAGCATTTCAATTAAAACCAGGAATCAGAAAATTAAGACTATTATCACCATTAGTTTGCATTATACACACATGCATACAAAATGAGACACTGTAACTAAAAAAGTATAAATATTGGAAAGAAAGAGATAAAGCTAACAATTTTCTTGGTATGATTGTCTAAGAAAAATTCCAAGATAACTAATTTAAAAACTACAAAACTAATATGAGAGTTGAATACAGCAATTATAAATAAGACATGCAAACACTAATAGTTTTTCTGTGTATCAGCAGGACCCAATTAGAAAATTTAATGGAATTTTAGATCTCATTAAAGGTTAAAAAGCAATGAAAAAATTTAGGAATAAGTTTAGCATATATTGTGCAAGTCTTTTAAGAAGAAAATTAAAAATAGAGTAAGATATTAGAAAGACTTTGGTAAATGGAAAGACACACCATATTGTAGTATGGAAGAGATAATCATTTTCATGTTATCAGTTTTCATCAAATTAATTTGTAAGTTCATTGCATGGACAGTAAAAATGCAGCTCCCTCAAAAGAAACTTTATAGCTTTAACTGGTTTGGCTCAGTGGATAGAGCATTGGTCTGCAGACTGAAGGGTCCCAGGTTCGATTCTGGTCAAGGGCATATACCTTGGTTGCAGGCACATCCCCAGTGGGGGGTGTGCAGGAGGCAGCTGATCGATGTTTCTCTCTCATCGATGTTTCTAATTATCTATCCCTCTCCCTTCCTCTCTGTAAAAAAGTCAGTAGAAAATATTTTTTTAAAAAGAAACTTTAAAGAACTTAAGGAGCTGATTCTATATATTTCTTGGGAGGAGTAAATGCATAAAAGTGACAAATACTTTGAAAAAAGATGACACTGTCATTTATCAGCATCAATGCTATAAAGGTATAGTCATTAGAACAATGTGTATTTGTGAAAGAAGGAATAAATTAAACACTGCAATGAGACCAAGGATTTATAAAGACACCCATGTATATATGAAAATCTATTTTAAAATAAATTTATTAATTCAACTCAATGAAAGAAATAGTGGCTAATACAATCTTATCGTAGCCTCTGGTCATTGGGAAACACATAGCAGTGAAATGACTGCAGCTTCAGGAAGGAAATACCTGATGCTTAAAGAAGAGAGACCTAGGTAGCCTTGCAGGTGAGACGGGTGACCTCTGAGGTGGCACACATCTGCACCAAATGGCCAGCACCAGTGGGGCCCAGCTCACCTTCACATTACACTTGAGCAGTCTTGGTCTGGCAACCACTCCCTAAATACCCCACAGCTATTTCCTAAATACACACCTCCTTAACATCTGTCCATGTTTCTTCTGGCCACAATGCTCTCCTGTTTCTTCATCTGGGAATAGTCTCTGTACTGGTATCTTTCAATCTTCAGCTCAAATGCTTTCTCTTCCAGGATATTTTCTTAGCTTCTCAGAAGAAATCAAGTTCCCTCTCATGCACCCATTATTTTTTCTTTATATAACAACTACTAGAGGCCCAATGCACAAAATTCGTGCAAGGAACTCGGCCCTCGCAGCCATGGCGGCTGCCTCGGCCCTGGCTTCATCCAGAAGGTTGTCCGGAAGGACGTCCAGAAGATCGTTCAGCTCTCTGGTCTAATTAGCATATTATGCTTTTATTATTATAGATGTGTTGATCATTATCTTCTGACTTGTTTTATTCTGTGTACATGTCTCCCCAAAGACTGCATGCTCCGTAAGGATCAAAGACATTTTATCTCCAGAGTTTATTTCTCTTGGAACAACACACAGGAGAGTTACTAAATCTTTGTAAATGATGAATAAATATTCATTTAAAATGCATCCTTGTTATTTTCACGAATACTTACAAATTGGTTCCATTGTTCTTAACAGATATATTCTTACTTAAGACATAGTCCTATAACATGGAATGTTAAATATTTTTAAAAAATGGGACATTTTCACCATCAATCAATGTCATTTTTTAAAAATTTCCATCTTCATACTCTAGTGGTAAAGCCTCAAGAAAGAAAATACCTTATCAAATGTGTGAATTTTGATGTTCTATAAATACAAGATTTAAAGTAGAATGTGCTCTACATAAATAAGAGGCTATTACCCTGAAAAGATAGTACATATGTTACATTTCATATTCTTGCAATACTTATTTGAGAATATTTAGTTACAACTTAAAGTATCAGGAAAATGCTGATAATTTGAAACGTTGTCCCGCAAGTCAGAGGTGGGTGCCCTTGTAGACTGCATGACTCATTAGCCTGTCATATCTGAAAAGGTTAATGAATTCACCATGATGGCCAGAGTTTTCTCTTAACTTGTGCCCTTAAATTCTTAGCTGGAAGAAAAGTAAAAGCAGAAAGACAGATGGAACTATAATAAGTTCTCTCCCTGGCCTCATCTCTTATCATCAGTATTCATGGCATTGACTCTGAGTCATCTAAGAGTGTTCGAGAAGTAATGAGAATATTGATAGGCAGAAGCAATAAATGGGAGAAAACCTATGATTATCTTTTTACTCGCCTTTTCCAGGGTGATGCTAAAAGCAAAGAAGCAACTCTAAAACTAAATAAACCGGAGATGTCATTGCACACCTGGAAAACAAACAAAAAACCCCTTTAAGTCCCCTAAATTATATGATAGGTCTGAATGAATCAAAATGTTTGCATTCATCTTAAGCAAGTACTAAAATTGGGTTTATAGACAGAATGCTGAATAATATCTAATCTTCCAAAAGTATTTAAAAGTGCTCAGTAATTTCTAGCTATCCACGCCCCCCCCCAGGCTTGTCTAATATTGGTTTAAATATAACTTACCTCAGTTTACATTTCCAGAAGAAAAAAAGATATTAAAAATGAAAAAGATTTCAGGTTACAAGCTAATTCGTGTTTTTCCATTTTACTTCTTTCATATTAACACTTTGAAAAACATACAGTTTAAAGATAACCAATAGTCTGCCCAGTTAACATGGCTTAGTGGTTGAGCATCGGCCTATGAACCAGGAGGTCACAGTTCAATTTCTGGACAGGGCACATGCCTGGGGTGTGGGCTCGCGCCCCCCCCCCCCCCCAGTGTGGGTTGTGCAGGAGGCAGCCGATCAATGACTCTCTCTCATCATTGAGGTTTCTATCTCTCCCTCTCTCTCTCTCTCTTTCTCTCCCTCCTCTCTGAAATCAATAAGAATATCTCTATATATAAAAGCCTACCGCCCAGTAGCTATGACACACACTGACCACCAGGGGCAGATGCTCAATGCAGGAGCAGAAACCACACGCATGGAAACATGGAACAGACTGATGAATCTCAGAGGGAAGGGGAAGTGGGGGCCAGAGGAGATTAACTAAAGATTTTATATGCATACTAGAGGCCCAGTGCACAGATTCATGCACTGGTGGGGTCCCTCAGCCTGACCGTCTGGGATTGGGCCAAAACTGGCTCTCTGACATCCCCTGAGGGGTCCCAGATTGCGAAAGGGCACAGGCCAGGCCGAGGAACCCCGCCAGTGCACAAATCCATGCACCGGGCCTCTAGTATTTAAATAAAGATAACCAATAGTCTAATTTTACAAAATCATTAAATTACAAAAACTATTGAAAGGATCACTTTGTACATTATATAAATGTCTAACCAATATGTAACCAATATAAAATAATATTGAATGTCAACTCTAAATTTAAAAACTCATTTAAATAAAGCACCCCCAAACCTCCCAAAACTCTATGAACTCTCAAAGAGCATCTAGCCCACAATCTTATGTTATACAAGAGGAATTGGAGGTCCAGGAAAGGGGAGAGATTTACCCAAGTTTTGCAGCATAGGAGAGGAGTAGGTCAGGAGCTGGCTTTCCTCTCTCCTAAGGCAACATTTTTCACCAGGTGACCCTGCCTTTCACCAGTTTTTACTTCAACTTTTCTAAAATGATTTTCTCCCTAAATGTGTAATATACCTTCTTTCTCACCTCCCATTAATAAATTAAGCAAATAGCCCTGACTGGTTTGGCTCAGTGGATAGAGCGTCAGCCTGCGGACTCAAGGGTCCCAGGTTTGATTCTGGTCAAGGGCATGTACCTTGGTTGCAGGCACATCCCCAGTAGGGGGTGTGCAGGAGGCAGCTGATTGATGTTTCTCTCTCATCGATTTTTCTAACTCTCTATCCCTCTCCCTTCCTCTCTGTAAAAAATCAATAAAATATATATTTTTTAAAAATTAAGCAAATAGGTAAGAAATTATCTTTGCATATCAATATGATGATTACTTTTAAGAATTTAGGGAGGAAGAATGTGCAATAGGATACACAGAAATTTATTGATGGCAATTATCTCATTACTAGAGGCCTGGTGCACAAAATTCTGGCAAAGGTAGGGTCCCTAGGTCTGGCCAGCTATCAGGGCCAATCTGCGGGGCGACCAGAGGGGCGATTGGGGGGGGGCCCACTTACACCCGCCTTGCTGGCCTGGCACCGCCCACTTGCCAGCTCCACCTCCCACCGTGGCTGTTGGTTGGGGCCTGTGGCCTGGGGGCAGCTCCTGTGTTGAGCATCTTCCCCCTGGTGGTCAGTGCATGTCATAGCAACTGGTTGTTACGCCAGTCATTCTGCTGTTCGGTCAATTTGCATATTAGGGTTTTATATAGATAGATAGATAATGAAGAGAAACATTCTTCCTGTTTTTATGTGACAGGGGACTCATCTTCAGGCCATAACTACTAAAACAGCCCCTTGCTTTGTGCGGCCTTTGACCAAGCAGTAAATATTCACCTCTTTTAAATATTTAATACCTATTGTGCAGTCTCTCATTTACTATAGCATGTGGTTTTATTGACATGACCAGGAAATATGCAAAAAGTGCTGGAATTTGCCACTCATGAGATGAGCCCCCAAACATGGACCCACATCCCTATGCTGCCACTTTGTAGCCCTTGTGGTTTAGGCAAGTCACCTGTGAGTTCTCTAAGCCCTGATTTCCTTCCTGAAAAAATGAGAACACTGTTATTTGGAGGAACAGAAAAACATATTTGGCTAAACCTTATTACATGGCCATTGTCTCAGGTCAAATGTCAAATATTGGCAGTGCTATTTAGTTCAACCTAATATAGAAAACATTTGGCACATGGTAAGCACTCATTATAGATTAAAAAATTTTATAATTATTTTTCACACTCCCTCCCCCGCCCCCATTTTATCCATTATAAAAGCTCTCTTTGCACTAAGGCATCACCTTAATATGTATGTAGTGGGTACTGGGTAAGTTTTTAAGATTACTTCAAATGCTCGGGAAAAAAAATCCATTTAAAAAAAGAAAAGAAAAACCATTTCACATGGTGATCATGTTTTTTTTTCTCTCTCCTTTGCAATCATTTTACAGGGGTGAGAATGAATTACAACCGAAAAGCATCATATATTCTCAGTCTGGCAATATTAAAATTTTACTTCCTGGGTAAGTTTCTTTGGAATTGCTGGAAAGCTTTGCTTAGCAACTCTGTGGCAGACAAGAGTATCTTAAAATTATTCTTTTTCTTCTTAAATGGAAAGCTTCACATCTGTTTTGTTGTTCTCTTGTAACTATATAATAATAATAGTCAAAAATTTAAAAATGTCTTATCATAAATCAGCTATTCTCTAATCATGTCACCTACTCTCAACAATCCCATGAGGTAGGTGCTAAGACTGTCCCACTTTAAAAATGAAGAATGAAAGCGCAGACAGTGACCTGCCCAAGTCACAGAGCTGCTAAAGGCCAAGATAGATTTTTTTTTCTTATAAGAGCACAAATACTTGGTCCATTTTTTTTCTCTTTAATCTTTATTGTTGAGATTATTATAGATGTCCCTCTTCTCCACCCCCCATAGCTCCCCTCTACCCAGTTCCCACCCCACCCTAGGCCCTTGTCACCCTATTGTCTGTGTCCATAGGAAATGCACACATGCATATAAGATCTTTGTCTAATCTCTTCCTGTACCCTCGACCCCCTTCCCTCTGAACCTCCTTAGTCTGTTCCATTTCCATGCCCCTCATTCTATTCCATTCACCAGTTTATTCTGTTCATCAGATTTTTCATTTGTTTGATTATTAGATTCAATTGTTGATAGATATGTATTTGTCACTACTTTGTTGTTCATATTTTTTAATCTTTATCTTTTTTTCTTCTTCTTAAAGAATACCCTTCAGCATTTCATATAATACTGGTTTGGTGGTGATGAACTCCTTTAGCTTTTTCTTATCTGTGAAGCTCTTTATCTGCCCTTCAATTCTGAATGACAGCTTTGCTGGGTAGAGTACTCTTGGTGTAGGTTCTTGCTATTCATTACTTGGATTATTTTTTGCCACTCCCATCTGGCCTGCATAGTTTCTGTTGAGAAATCAGCTGACAGGCATATGGGCACTCCTTTGTAGGTAACTAACTGCTTTTCTCTTGCTGCTTTTAAGATTCTCTCTTTGTCTTTTGCCATTGGCATTTTAATTATGATGTGTCTTGGTGTGGTCCTCTTTGGATTCCTTTTGTTTGGGGTTGTCTGTGCTTCCTGGACTTGTAAGTCTATTTCTTTCACCAGGTAGGGGAAGTTTTCTGTCATTATTTCTTCAAATAGGTTCTCAATATCTTGCTCTCTCTCTTCTTCTGGCACCCCCATAATTTGGATGTTGGTACACTTGAAGTTGTCCCAGAGGCTCTTTATATTATCTTCATATTTTTGAATCCTTTTTTTCTTTTTGCTCTTCTGGTTGAATATTTTTTTTGCTTCCTCATATTTCAAATTGTTGATTTGATTCTCAGGATCCTCTAGTCTACTGTTGAATCCCTGTATATTATTCTTTATTTCAGTCAGTGTATGCTTAATTTCTGACTGGTCCTTTTCCACTGTTTTTGGCATTCTCAGTAAGATCCTTGAAAGTCTCATAAGTCCCTTAGAGGTTTCTAGAAGATTCTTGAGAACCTTATAACTGTGGCTTTGAACTCTATATTGCTTTCTTCCATTTCTTTCATTTGTGACATGTTTTTTTGTCTCCACATTTTGGCTGCTTCCCTGTGTTTGTTTCTATGTATTGGGTAGCTGCTAAGTCTCCTTGAGTTGACAGAGTGGCCTTGTGTAGTAGGTGCCCTATAGGGCCCAGTGGCTCAGCCTCCCCAGTCACCTGAGGTGGACACTCTAGTGCACCCTTTTGTGGGCTGTGTACACAGTCTTATAGTTGAGCCCTGATTGCTGTTGGTGTCACTGGGAGGAATTGCCCTCCAGGCCAATTGGCTGTGAGGACCAGCTGCAACTACAATGGGAGAGCTGCTGTGCAGGAGACACCCCTAAGGAGCAGGACTTGCTTCGGTGAGGCTTTGGTGCTCACTGAGTGTGTTGCTTACGGATGTGAAGAGTTGTAATCTGGTATGGTCTGACACTCACCACTGGGCACACTGGCTCTTGGGTCTCCAGGGAGGTGCAAAGTTAGCCACTGCCTGGGGCCATCTAGCAGGAGCTACAGAGAGATTTGCAGATTTCTTCTCTTAGTATGGGGTTTGGAAGTGCCCAGAGGAGGCCCAGCTGTGAAGCAAGGCAGGTGCTGGTGCCAGCTCTTGGGCTTTTTATTGATAGGGTTGAGGCTCCCTGACCCAGCTGCAGCTTGTTTGACAGGTTTTTAGCCTGAAAAAGGACAGGCCATTCATATGCAAAAGCTGCTGCACACAGCTTGGGTGGAGTTGTAAATTGGGTGGGGCAGGGTCTCAGGGAATCACCAGGGCAGAGCAAACAGAATTGGCTGCCAGTCAGCCCTGCAACAGGGGTGGTCCCAGCATGGGAACAATGACCACTGCGAGCACCTCAGTCTGGAAGAAAGCTGCCTGTAAGTTCCTGCCCCAATGCCAGACAGTCCAGTTCCTCCTCGTATGTGTCTGGGTCCCCCAGAGCCTCACCCAGCACTGGAGCTCAGAGGAAGCAGGAGCTTGTAAGTTCAGTTCCTGGGGCCGGCCTTTTAAGAGGAGCAGCTGGGTGTCCAGCAGCCTGTGTGTCACTCAGCCCCAATCCACACTGGTTTTTACAGCCTGTAGTTCTTACTGCCCATAGAGACTTCTTTCCCCAGCTCTGGGACCCTGGGCTGGGTGTCTGGTGTGGGGCTGGGACCCCTTGCTTCTCCAGGCGGCCTCCACAGAGGCCATCTCCCTCCCAATGAAAAAAGCAGCACACGTGGGTGCCAGATCAGCCCTTTCCGCACCTCCACACCTCCTACCAGTCTCAATGTGCTTTCTTCTTTACTTCTCTAGTTGTAGGACTTCCATTCAGCCAGTTTTCCAGTGGTTCTGGATGATGGTTGTTCTGTATTTTAGTTGTAATTTTGATGTGGTTGTGGGAGGCGGCGAGTACAGGCGTTTGCCTACGCTGCCCTCTCGGTTCTCTCTCTCAAAGCTAGGTTTTGACCCTAAGCAATGTGATATTTGAACTTCATACTAGATATCACAAGGCTTTGAACATTGCAGTCCTCCAGTAAATAATATCATAAATAATATAATAAATTATTGGTAGATACAGACTCTAAAGTAAACACTCTGACACCCCTGTGATACTGAATGACACACTCTTTTGTTTTTGCTTCCTTCTTCTCTACCTGGCCCAGGCAATGGAATGACAACTTGTTGGCAAATTAAACCTTGCCTTCTTTCTAGGACCACAGTATTTGGGACCTTAGTGCCATTCAGGCATGAATTGTATTATATTGTATCTTTTAATGTCAACTGTATAACTTTGTTAGATGGGCCTCTTTTCTTCCTTCTCTCTCTTTTTAAAAAATACCTTTAGCATGGGGAACAATAATGTTCTAGAAAGCCAGCGAGCTAGCAGCTAAGATGAATCAAACAGAACCACAGCTTTCAGAGCCTAGAAGGAGATACAGGGATATGAATAAGTTCAATAAAATACCAGAGATACAATGATGCAAGATAGGGGTGGAAAGGGTATTGTGGTTCTATTGAAGAACTCATCATTTTTTGAGAAAGTGTTTAAAGGTAAACTGAGATGATGTCTGGAATTTGCTTTATAATACTCCAGTAACAATATCTAGATGAAAGAGGGATAGCTAAGTGAGACAATAACAACAACATTTGGTAACTGCTAAAACTGGGTAATCAATACATTATGTTATTGTTTCTATTATGTTATTGTTAACTTTTTTTTTTAAATATATTTTTTATTGATATTTTACAGAGAGGAAGGGAGAGGGATAGAGAGCTAGAAACATCGATGAGAGAGAAACATCGATCAGCTGCCTCCTGCACACCTCCCACCGGGGATGTGCCCGCAACCAAGGTACATGCCCTTGACCGGAATCGAACCCGGGACCCCTCAGTCCACAGGCCAACGCTCTATCCACTGAGCCAAACCGGTTTCAGCTGTTATTGTTAACTTTTATTGAATACTTGCCATGTGGCAGATACTAAGTACTTTTACTGTACAAATTCATTCAATTTTCACAACTATCTTGTGAGGTAGGAACTGTTATTGTATCCACTTTACAGGTGAGGAAACTGACAAAGTGTTCCAGTAAGTAGTGGAGTCCGACTCTACAATTTAGTCATTTAACCACGGCGTTATATTGTCTCTCAGTTTAGGGTAATTATCATAGCATATTGTATAATGACAGTCATTTACTATTTTTAGGCACTGTGCTAAATACTTTACATACAGTATTCAATTAATTCCTGTAAAAATATAAGGATTTACGTTTTAGGATCCTTTCCATGGTGGTGTAGATTGGTCTGGAAATGTGCTAAAATGGGAAAGAAGGAAATGATGCCTCAGCCAAGTGTCTATAAAGGAAAGGCTATCTTCTAGAATTCAAAGGATGTGATCCCATTCCAGGCAGAGTGGGAGAATCCTAACCAGGTGCACCTGGTTGATTCAGATGTTTGTTGCAGTGGAGGAGGAGGAGGAGGTGTGAGGTGGCTGGTACAAGAATTGAGGAAGGTTAGAGAATCAGGCGTACCTGGGATCTGGTGGTTCTCAGGACAAGGTAGACAATTGAAGCTTGTTCTAAATGTTGATAAAAAAAAAACTGTTCCAAAAATTATGAAAGAGCCAGGTTATAAGCAGGAAAGTGACAATATCAGACTTAAATTTTAAAAAATCAGCTAAGGAGCCCTGAAGAGTGTGACTCCGAGAGGGCAATGTCCAATGAGTAACTCACTCAGTTTATTGAATGGATGCTTGAATGCACATTTATTAATCTTAATAAGTTCTGCTCAATATTGGATTATTTCTCTTTTCTCTGAAGACACAAACGAAACAAACCACATTATCTTTCTCTTTTTTCCTGTGCCCTTTCTCTCTAATGAACACAGTGCTGCTTAAATGATACGCTCTCAAAGGGCATTATATAAATGTGATGCACCAAGTGACTTTATACCACAGTTTGTTTATTAATTAGAAGAGAAGATTCCCATAGGTCAAACTTGGAGGTCACCACTCTTTATCCTGTCACATGGATGGGATGAAGTTCACCCAAACTGTTAGAAAAATTATTTTCTTTAGCTTTGGTTAAATATTTGGCTACATGGATCATGTATAATGAAAACATTTATCCCCAGGGACCTTGAAAAAGGGGGTAAGCAACTGAATTGCTTCATCCTCTGGTATGTACTCTTTTCTGACACTTTAGAGATGCTATTTTTAATGGACCACTGTAGTACTACTTTGACCTTGCTCTAAAACTCCCGAGTCTGAAAAATTAGATCATATCACTTAGTCCCTTTCTTATTACTACGGAAGATCTTAAGATGATAAATGAACTTGTTGGGATGAATGAATGGAAAGGAGGTTTTTCTCAAGAAGCACGTGAATACCTGCTAAAAATTACAGCTGCTCTGTGACTATTCGTTCTATGATTCAAATTCACCTTTGTCCTTTCAAAATTGCATCTATTTTGATCTGTTTACTCTAGCTTGAAAACCTGATTTAATATGCATCCATAATGTTCTAAATTTTACATTGTAGAAAATGTGTTATCTGACATGCAAGATTTTACTCTTGAAGCTTTCTGAGGTATCACAATATTTCTACCTTGTTATAGCAATAGTTGATACTTTTGTGATTGGTCCCTACAATTGCTTCTGCTGAAGACCCTGTCAGCATGACCAACCACATGTCTACTTCAGGAAGCTCATGATCCAAGCCAGGAAAAAGAAAAGGACAACAGGAGTTGATCCTGGCACTTTGTACACTCAACAGACACACAATGCAGCCCATCTCCGGGCTAGATTCTAGGAACCTAGCAGTAAATACAATCCTATCTAATAAAAGAGTAATATGCAAATTAACCATCACTCTGCTACACCTACAAGTCACACCCACCAACCAATCAGGAGTGAGTATGCAAATTAACCCAACCAAGATGGCTGTGGCCACAGAGCAAGCAGGAGGCTTGGGTTTCCACAGAAGTGGAGGAAGCCAAGCTTTCCGCACACCCTGGTGGGCCCAGGCCTCCACTCAAGGCTACAAAGTTTCAATTATAAAAGATAAATAAATCCCAACAAAAATGGCGGCAGCCATGGAGCTGGAGAGAGCAGGAGGCTTGAGTTGCCCCCGGCAATGGAGGAAGCCAAGTTTCTGCAGCCCTGGCCTGCTTTGGCCTCTGTTCAAGGCTACAAAGTTTCAATTATAGAAGATAAATAAATCCCAGATACCAGGGCCTCTGCTTGGGTCACCGGGGGGTGGGGGCATGGCCAGCCTGCAAACCACCACAGGCCCCTCTCCCAGGCCACCCCACACCCCAAGGGAGCCTCCACCCTGATCCGGGACACCCTTCAGGGCAAACCAGCTGGCCCCTACCCGTGCACCAGGCCTCTATCCTATCTAATAAAAGAGTAATATGCAAATTGACCATCACTCCAACACACAATTTGGCTGCCCCCATGTGGACACAAGATGGCCACCACAAGATGGCCAGCAGGGGAGGACAGTTGGAAGGGATCAGGCCTACAGGGGAGGGCAGTTGTGGGCGATCAGGCCAGCGGGGGAGGGCAGTTGGGAGGGACCAGGCCTGCAAGGTAGGGCAGTTGGGGGCGATCAAGCCTGCAGGGGAGGGCAGTTAGGGGTGACCAGGTTGGCAGAGGAGGGAAGTTGGGGGCGACCAGGCCTGCAGGGAAGAGCAGTTGTGGGGGACCCAGGCATGCAGGGGAGAGCAGTTGGGGGGGGACCCAGGCTTGCAGGGGAGAGCAGTTAGGGGTGACCAGGCCTGTAGGGGAGGGCAGTTAGGGGTGACCAGGCCTGTAGGGGAGGGCATTTAGGCATCAGTCAGGCTGGCAGGGGAGTGGTTAGGGGGGATCAGGCTGGCAGGCAGAAGCAGTCGGGGGCAATCAGGAAGGCAGGCAGGTGAGCAGTTGGCAGCCAGCAGTCCTGGATTGTGAGAGGGATGTCCGACTGCCCGTTTAGGCCCGATCCTGTAGGCAGTCGGACATCCCTCGAGGGGTCCCAGATTGGAGAGGGTGCAGGCTGGGCTGAGGGACACACACCCCCGTGCACGAATTTCATGCACTGGGCCTCTAGTGGATGTTATAACATGAAGAGCTTGGAATGATTCAGTACGTTCACATTACAGCAAGTAGAGAGGCCATCTGCACTTAATCTCTTTGCCTGAGCTACTTAAAGTTCTTGTTTCCTGAGGGTGTCCATGGGCTCGTGCCTGAATGAAAACCAACACACTGCTGCCTCCATTGAGAAAGTCTTATTAAGCAGTTAAAATGAAGAGTGTGCCTCATGACGCAAGTCATTTACATTCCGGCACAAGCTCCTTATCTCCCCTTGCACACGATACCAAGGTCCTTATGCTGCAGACTGGTAGGAAACAATGTGCAGATGGGCAGCCAAGCTTCTCACCTCATTTTGCTTGGCATTGCTCTGAACTATAGTCCTACCTGGTTGAGAGCTACCAGCTGGAGTCTCAGTTCACAAAGGCTGTAATTGGAGTGCATATTTAAGGAAAGTCTAAACCTTAGTGTGAAAGGCCGAAGAATCCCCGTTTAGAGTAGACGCCGGGAGCAGCACAGACACGAAAGAGAATGTGGGGCAGACCAGTGTTCCTGTCCTCCAATTACATCCCTTTAATCACACTGGTTAAGACTCTATCAGTTTCCTTGTGAAAAGGAACTGGAGTGTGATCAATAGGTACTATGTACTTGTTAGAGTAGTTTCTCAAGCATAATACGCCTGCACATCTCCTGGGCACCTTGTTAAGAATGGGACCCTGATTTAGTAAGTCTGGGGCAGGCCCTCGTTTGTACATTTTTAACAAGCTTCCAAGCGATTCCAATGCTGTTGGACAGGGGCCACACTGAGGAGTGCGGCTTGGTGTTTGTGCTGTGTACAGTTCATTGCATACATCATTACAGCTGATTGGGTTCAGTTGTTCTCAGTATGTTCCTTGGCTGTTTTCATGAAGATATGAATTAAAGATCCTTTATCTAATGGTTGTATTCAAGATGATTCTATTCAGAATTATTAAAAATGTGTAAATAAAGGCAGAGAATTCACATATATATATAATTGATTTCAGAGAGGAAGGGAGAAGGAGAGAGAGATAGAAACATCAATGATGAGAAAGAATCATTGATCGGCTGCCTCCTGCATACCCCACGCAGTGGGGATAGAGCCTGCAACCTGGGCATGTGCCCTGGCTGGGAATTGAACCATGACCTCCTGGTTCATAGGCCGATGCTCAACCACTGAGCCATGCTGGCCGGGCTACGCACTTCTTTCTTTATATCTTATACCTGCACAGGCATTATTCTTTCCTTTTACTGGTGCTGGGTAGCTTTGCACTTGGTTGACTGTGTAGGACTAAAGGCCTGACCTTTCCCAGAAAGTTGTCCAGGTAGTTCCTCAAAGCACGGGAGTCCTGTGGCTCTCAGGAAGGCACACATAGGGCTGAGGTGAATAAGAATCAGAGAATCTTACATTTATGCCAATCAGTATAAGTGTGTATAGACAGGAACTTAATGTAAAATTTATACTTCCAGCCACTTTCCACATCTCATATGCTGCAATATTGATTTTGTATTACTATTTGGCTCTGATCAACCAGTGACACAAGGGCAAATTCACAAAGATAATGAAGAGAAATCCAGGGAACTCAAGTGTTATTGTTTATAAACTCAGAGAAAAATCTGCAAAACTCAAATGAGTCATGGATAAGAGCACATTAGCTGCAAAAAAAAAAAAAAAAAAAAGGAAGTGGTAAAAACACTCCCAGTATATAAACTACTCATCTCTTAGCAGAGGGCTAGCAATAAAAATCCTGGGAAATTGGATTAACAGAGAGGAGCCATGACTTAGCTTGATCATAAATCATGGCATGTGAGAAATGTTAAGTAAGCTTGAGACTCATGATTCATTCATTCGTTCAACATCGTGACAAGGACATGGCACTGGGAAAGGTTTCAGAGTCATAAGTCTGTGCCTTCTAGTACCACTCAATCAAATTTGTTCACTGAATATGAGCTAGCACTGTGTATGTGCAGGAGATACAAATATGAATAAGAAACAGTCCCCGGCCTCAAGGGGTCCATTGCTATGGGACTGACAGACAAATAAAGTAGGAGATTAAAATATATGAGAAGTGCCCTAGCCGGTTTGGCTCGGTGGATAGAACATCAGCCTGTGGAGCGAAGGGTCCTGGGTTCCACTCCGGTTAAGGACACGTAACTTGGTTGCAGGCTCCTCCCTGGCCCGGACCCTGGTCAGGGCACGTGCAGGAGGCAACCAATCGATGTGTTACTCTCACATTGATATTTCTCTCTGTCTTTCCTTCTCTCTTCCACTCTCTCTAAAAATCAAAGGAAAAATATCCTTAAGTGAGGATTTAAAAAAAATTAAAATATATGAGAAGTATTACCTGTCCCATGTCTGACTTATACAAGCCCTGCATTTAAATAGGAGACTTTGTTAGGATTCTGATTATACAAAAAAACTCTTTAGCAGGGTAGAGAATTTTTTCCTTGTGATTGTTACCTGTTGATATAATTGTGATTTTCTGTAGTAAAAAGGAGACATTTGCTCTCACCTTCACAATAGCCTTTTAATATTGGAGCTGGCTACCATAATTATATTTAGACTAGTAGCCCTGTACATGAATCCATGTGCCAGTAGCTCGCTGCCACCCTCCAGTAGCTCTCCGCCCACTGCCCTGCTTTCCTGTAGCTCCCCCGCCCCCCCTAATAGCTTGCTGTCCTGCCTCCTCCTGTAGCTCTCCACCACCCACTTGTAGCTCACTGCCCCACCCTCCTGCTGATCCGTGATCTGGTCATTATGTGGTCGGTCGTTACGCTGTGAAGGTTACATCTTTATTTTATAGGATAGTCTTCGAACTAAACACCTATTCCTTTTTTTCAAAGAATAATAGACATATAGTTAATTCATAGCATATTACATGACTCATATAATCAATAGAGTGTATAATAAATTCATTTCACCCAATTAAAACCCTGATTTATATAAGAGCAATTAGAGAGAGAAGGAAAAGCTGGGGACAGTGTGAAAGCAAATGTTGCTTACTTTTTCTTGAGAAAGCTATTGGTTACCTGGGAGAATGCAAAGAGGACATATAGGGCATTTTGTCTTTGGGCAGTTAGATGTGTCGGCAAAGAAAACAATTTAGGGATTTTCCAGAAATCGGAGAAAATCGGAGTGTTTTCTTGTGAAGTGTATAGAGCAGCTGTCTCTCTTAGCCTTTCCATCTTAGCTACACCAGCTCTTTGCCATTTTTCTTATTAAGACGTCTCGCCCAAAATGCTTTCTAGTTTTCACACCATCTTGGTGGAATTAGCTTTTGAGCTCATTCTTGAAGAAATTAATGGGCAGTATTGGCCTCACACTCTCCATGGTAACATTATAGGCTTAAAAAATAATTAGGTAGATTTAGGCTAATTTAGCTTACAAAAACCGGTACACATTCAGTCATTTTCTAAATGACTATTAGAGGACTAAATTTCCTTTCCAAGGGGAAAAAAATAATCACATCCATTTCCTCCCTTCTTTTGTGCTTTTTAAAATAAAATGTGAGTCTCTGGCCAAAGTAATTGTGAGGAAGAGAAGCCATCCTGAAAGGTAATTTATAAGTGTGACTGAAGCAGCTAAATAAATTAAAATCTAAAATAAATACTGTCAAAAGCATGAATCAGACCATTAGGACTCAGGATTCTCAACCGAAATGGCACACCTCCAACAGAACAAACATACGTGCTCAATTTATCAGGGTAAAATAAAATTTCTGTGTAGGACTGAGTTAGGGCGAAGGAGAATAAAGGGGGAAAGAAGGAAGCTGTTTTCTGCACCGGGACCTAGCCATTCTGATTAAGAGTGAGCACTGAAGGCCTGCCGGATGGGCCCTAGGCAGACTCTGGAATGCTTTGCTACTCTGAGGCCTGCAGAACAGCAGCCGTGGTGTCGTTGTGATAAATGAATCTACATCTGCATTTTAACAAGATTCCTAAATCTCATTCATACGGAATTTAAGTTTGAGGTGTACACCTATACTGCAAACAGGACATCAACATTTCCCAAATGTATGTCACAAAGTGTTCAGTTACTTCCGGGTACCAGACAGGTCTGATCATAAATAGTGAACTAAATAAATATCTGTACAAAGGCAGATGGGGTAAAGATCAATTGTTTCCCTTCTAATTATTTTGCAATGTACATTTCATACATACTAGATAAATGAAAATATCTATTGCACATGTTGATGCTTAAACTTTATTTTTTAACATGTTACTTGACCCTAAGTCAATTGTTTATTTTTATTAATTTAGCTGTTGAACCCTTTACTCAAATGAAATATTTTTGCCACCTAAAATAATCATTTAAAATAAGCAATTTTTAAATCTCAAAAGGAGTGGGATTTAAGAATCTATTAGTATATTCTATTCAAAGCAGACAGTCATCCACTATAAAAATCACACACAATCATTAGTTGATTGTGTCAAGGACATTTGTCTATAGGCCTGTTATTTCTGTAAGTACTAGAGGTGTTTTATAAAATGTAATACTATTTCCAGTAATTAGTGGCTAGCACACGAAAGCTTAAATCTTTCAGGAGAATGTAAAGACCACCAAATGTTCATTTACAAGAAGATACAGAATAAAACATTATCCAAAACAATTACTTTGGGTTGCTTATTGTCATTTTCTTATAATGACTCAACCAGTTATAAATAGGTTGAAAAAAAAGAGACAGGAATGTTAGTTAAAGGTTTTCTTTATCCCCCAACCAGCAGCAGCTAAACTAACGCTTTAACAAACAGAAAAAACATTCTTGGTGACTTAGCCAATGACCCCATGATACCCTTTCTGACAGCGAAACATTTCATTTTATAGCACTTAAACAGCCAGGTGATAGAACTGTTAATAAAAAACTCTTATTTGTCTTGAAATATGTGTAAAGTGTTGTAGCTGACATTGTACATTGGTTTAAGGACCTCTAAAACACTGAAAAAAACTCTGATTTCTAAAGATTGGCTTTCAATAGGAACAGTATCCCTTAGGGCAAGAAATAATAATACTTAGTGCTTTAAAATATTGTAAAGCATTTTTCAAATGCTATTTTTATTAGAAAATCTGGCATTTTCAGATTAAAGATTCATGGTTTTCACCATATGTGACTGACCCCCAAAACATGGCAATTTTGCTGACAGGAGGGTCTCACCAGGGCTCTGGGAGGGAAAACAATAAAGATGGTAGTCAATGGTCTTGGCAAAGCATCCAACATGCCCTTCTCAGAGGCTCGATGGCCCTCTCTTTTCTCATTCAGTGATAATTATTTAAATTGTTTTTAGATTTATTGAAGCAAACTGCTTGGCCAATCTAACTTATTTCCCCACAAATTGTGGTAGGGCTAGGTTAAATTAAATAAAATGACTCAAAATAATGTTCTGAGTCTTTGTGGTAAATCATAGACTATGTGAGGATTAAGATGTTTTTTAAAAATGTCATAATATGAAATCACTTTCCAAGTAGATTGTATTCTGATTGACTAATTTAAACATCATAGAAGTAATTAGTATTGTCCTTCAGACTCTCCATCTTAAACTCTTAAATTCTAAATGTACCCACCAAACTCTTAGGTCAGGGTTGACTATGCTAAAGTGTCATGTTCAGACTTGGGAATGGTATGGGTTGTATTAAAACACTGAGTATCGATATAGTCACTGTTGATTACATTGAGATCCTAGAGCCTTGATACTTTGCTTTCAGCTTCCCCAAAGACATTCACACTTTTTCCGTTACCTCTCCAAGGGTAAGACATATGCCCAGGAGGAGCAAAGAAAGATTAAAAAATAGGACTGCTTTCTCTGAAGTAAACTTGATTCGGTCATTAGGGGAAAAAACTGCACATAACTCTATTTCATTTTTACATGAAACATAGCTTATGCTTTCTGCATAGACAATGGAAGCAAATATCCAAAAAAAAATTAGGCAAATAGTTAACTTGGACCATGTATAATTATCTGAATATACCAATTGGGAGGAAATGGGATTAAAAACCTGAATAATTGCTTTGACTCTGGAAGTAAAGACATATTCTGAATAACCAACATCGTCTTTCCTTTTTAAACTAATTTCTTAATAACTGAATGACCTAACGGGCATTCATTATCTTTAAGATACAGATCAAATATCATTTTTAATAATAATCAACTTTACATTTCTCATAGCAGTTTACTTCCTCAGACTTTAATTTAGTGAGCTAACATTTTCTCATTACCAAAAATATTGCATAAGTGTCCATGCAATTCATTTAGGAAGTCAATTGCATAGCATCCTGATCTCAGCTTAGGAAATCAGCTGTCAGAGACACATAATTTCTGTGTGCCTGGCTTTAAACTGCTATCTTTCTAATTCTATCATCAAATATAAAGAGCTTATGAGATGTGGACGTCAATAATAAACCACTCCTTCAGTAAGGAACCCGTGGCTTTCTCATCATGAACCATCCTATATTTCAACCCCTGACTACAATACTCTCTGTCACATGCTTACATTTCTGTCCAGATGCAATTATATTTTTATAACTGGCAGGACTTTCCATTAATGATGATGATAGGCAGGTTGAACCTAATTTACAGACTACCACTATTTACATAGGATAATTTATCCTTGCATTTATACCTGGAAAATATTAGAGAAATCCATTTTTATCAGAAGTATATGCAACTTAAATTACATAAAATATATAAGACCATACTGAACTTTTACTTGTTTTTTTCTAGCATGTTTTCTGCTTCTTCCATTCTCAGTTTTTTTCTCTTGGTAAAAAGAATCTAAAAACATGTGTCTTTACAAGTTACAAAGGAGTGATTTACACAGAATCACTTTTGTATGTTTGGGTCATGAAAATACCTTGAATATTTATGGAAAGCAAATGAAACATAATAAATAATGCATATTATTATGTTGATAATATTATCTCAGTTTAATTAATGAATAGATACTGATACCTGCTGTTTACATTAGAAATCAAACTAAGCAAGAATAATTACCTTAGAGAATCTCTCATAATGCAATGTTATTTATGAACCTTGTTAACTATTTCAAAACCATTAGTATTACCCTTACCCCTCCTCCCAAGATGTAACGTAGCTGCTTAGTTGCTTCTTGAAAGATAGTCTTCAGGTACTATATATATTGTTTCCAATGTAGACCATTGCTATTTTTCCAAATTTTAGATGTATAATTAGAAACTTCCCCCCAACCTATGCCACTCAAAATCCATGTACCTTTGTTCTTAGGGGGCATCAAACATACCTCAAACTGGAGGGCAAATGGGCGGGGGCGGGGGGGTGACCTGGGCTCAGGGATACTCCACCCCTCCAGGCTTCATCCTCAAGGAAGGCGGTCCTTACACTTCAGAGGCTGTGATAAAAAGGCAAGTTCACAGCCCTATCTTTGCTTGGTGCAAAATGTCCTCCTAAAGAGGATGCTCCTCGAGGCTGAGAAACTTGGCTTAATCACAACGTCCCACAGTCCCACCCCCTTGGCCCCAAGGCCCCGCCCCAGCCATCTCCCAGGCACCACTCACCCAGGTCCCAGCCCACTTCTGAAACCAGCAACCTCTTGTAGCCCAGCCATATCCCATCAGCAAGGCCTTTGCATTCATTGTATCCAATACCTGGGCCTTCTTCCTTCCTTCTCTTTTCTGGATCCACCCTTCCCACAACCCCCCAGAGAGGATCCCCTTTATAGTTTTTCCAGCTCTCTAGTTTTCCCTCGAAGCACTAGCCCAGCTCACAACCCCAGTAGATAATATTTGCTGTCCCTCACATAATTATCAAAATGCTAAATTTGATTATCATTCTTTAAGTCCAAAACTTCTATACAAATACAATGCAACAGGAGGCACCATATGGAATGTCAAACACTGCACTTTTATTTAAAAATGCTCTCAACGCCGAAACCGGTTTGGCTCAGTGGATAGAGCGTCGGCCTGCGGACTGCAGGGTCCCAGGTTCGATTCCGGTCAAGGGCATGTACCTGGGTTGCGGGCACATCCCCAGTGGGGGGCGTGCAGGAGGCAGCTGATCGATGTCTCTCTCTCATCGATGTTTCTAACTTTCTATCCCTCTCTCTTCCTCTCTGTAAAAAATCAATAAAATATATTTAAAAAAAAAAATGCTCTCAGCCATCAGTAAGAAAAAAAAATCTTGATTATTACATTAGGGCACCAAGACTCAGAATAATTTGCCATGGCTACACATTAAGAAAATGAATGAGAGAAACTTGATTCAAATTCAAGACCATCTATCTTTGCACACTTTTTTCTTTCCCCCTGACACACTGATTTACAATGGTAATGTGTTCAATAAAAAGTCTATTGATATAATTATGCATCTGTGAAGAAAAAATGGTCATGGAGTTTAACCATTTTGTGACAATTCTGATTAACATTTGCTCTCAACTATATATATAAAAGCCTAATATGCAAAGTGTTCCCTTGGGAGTTTGACTGACCAAGAGTTCGATTGCTTGCTATGATGTGCGCTGACCACCCGAATGAAGGGAGGCCCCGGCTGGGAGCTGGCAGCCACGAGGGACTCTACCAGTGCACAAATTTCATCCAATGGGCCTCTATATCAAATAAAGGCCAGTGATCTCATATTTAGGGAACTGTTTTCCTTATGTATACTCACTAGATGTGTTTATTGATTTGATACTTCTTGTGTCAAATTGTGTCATTTTTATGCAAACGTATTATTTTCTTATGGGGTACATCTTCTTTCCCCTTCTTTGTATTTGTCATCTCTCTTTTTTCATTATCCTTTAACTGGTCACTCTGGTGTAACCTTAACCACACAGGCATTACCATAAGGCTCTCTCTTCTACTATATTTTCCTAAACTTGCTGAATCTGGTGGTCCCTAATCTGATAGTAAGAGGGAGAGGAACAACCTTTTATAAGCTAGTTGCTTCCTGTGGTTGTCACAATAATCATTACTTTTACACTCTTGTCTGCTGTTTATAAGAAGTATTGATGTTGCATTGACAAATGAGAGCAAATACTCCCTTGGCTTGTGCTGCTTCTTAATTCTAAGTGCCAGGGAAAACCCCGGCATAAACCCATAGCACAGCATGAATCGATGTAAACTGGCAATACCTCTGAGCCCGTTGTTGTCAGGCCTCTCAAAACTGGAACATCTTTGGGAAAGTAAACTGGCAGAGAGAGACAAGGCCAGGCTTTGCAATCAGCTAAGTGTTTTGACGCAACTCTGGTACTGACTGGCTGACTTCCACCAGGTCCCTTTTTTTTTCCTTTGGTGGATTCTGATGAGAGTTTGACTTAGATTCACCTTGCCGCTCTGTTGACTAAGGAGTTTGCCGACCACTGACCTAACTTATTATTATTCAAGTATTATTTTTAAAATAATAATTTCAGGAGCTTAATATAGAAATTCCATTTATTAAAAAAAAGTCAGGAAGTGGAAATGTAATTGTATTATCCTCAACTTTTATTAAGAGTCTTCTAGTCACAGGGCACTCTATAAGGTAGGCAGGCCCTAGAAAGACAAGGTGGCGTTATTTATCTATTGAGCTTTAGAATCTAGCTGGGAAGATTAGACAAACATATAAAAAGAAAAACGTAAGTACAAAGTAGCACATGTCAAAAGACATATGACAAATACCGAGAAGTGGTCAGCATTCATTTCAAATGGGCAAGCATCACAAAGGGTTGAGTTTTCAGAAAAGATTTTCTAAGGGGAACCAGGACTTACATTTAACCTTGAAGCAAAAGGAGGCAAGATGTTAATAATAATAGCAAGTACCATTTATTGGAAACTTAGTTCTTTATAAGTATCTAACGCTCTTAACCACCCAAGGAGACTGATATTAGTATTGCCATTTTGCAGGTAATAACAACAACAACAAAAAACCTGGAGCTAAGAGAAATTACAGTCTGCTTTATCACTTATAAAATGGAAAATAAGGCGCATTTTCTTTTATTTTCACACCTCAGAGATCATGTTTGTGAAGAAACAATCTACATAGCAAATTTGACTTCCATCAAGGTTAAAGCACTTTCTCAAGATAACATAAAGAAAGACTGGAACCTCCCATGACTTCTCCACTCTCCAGTACTTGGCCATTTTATCAAACATATAACATCACTGATCTTATTTGAGGGGCGTTACTTGACAATGCAGACTTCCACAGAGTAAAAAAGTAAAAATGACCACATTTATCTCTCTTTTTCTAATCTGGGATAATGAAAGCAGAATAGCAATGATTCTAGCAGAGACCTGTAATCACTAACATCAGTAAAAATACCCCCGCCCCCACGCCACACACACACACAGAGAAGCATCCAGGCATATCCAAAGGAGGGAAATATATATATGGTTCATATAAAATACGTATTCTTTCTTGGAGATAATCATGTCTCAGTCTTAGAGACTAAAATTAAAGAATGATAAAAGAGAATACTTAAGAAAAAAATCTTGAGCTAGAGTCCTAGATTTTAAAAAGATTAAATTCATCCTTTTTATCAAATGCCTCATCCCATCCCATCAGTGCCTGCTCTCTCTCATCATTTAATGTTCTTATCTTGTAGAAGCACTCAACTTTGAAATTGCTGGGAGGGCACAGTGAATTAGGCTGATAAATAAATAGATTGTTGCAAGCCTCAAACACAAAGATCAAAGAAAAATTTGAAGGCAGGGTCATCTACATGCTTTCCTTTTTAGTTTGAGTTTTCCCCTCATTCTTCTTAAAATTTTGCTACCTGGAAGGAAAAGAATGCATCGTCTGCTTTTTCTGTGTCTCTCACGAAGCCCAGTATTGCCCAAAGAGTAATATTTTGGAGTGCTTTTGGATTAGATACTATACTAACTTCTAGGGATTCAATCGATCAGAATGGGTGATCAACTGAATTGGGAAAAGAAACTGGTAACTGCATTTATGTACAAAGTGAGAGTTTCCATGAGACTGTAAATACATTGGATTCTGGATAGAGGGCATCCTAAGGTCTAGAGCAGGGGTGGGCAAACTTTTTGACTCGAGGGCCACAATGGGTTCTTAAACTGGACCGGAGGGCCGGAACAAAAGCATGGACGGAGTGTTTGTGTGAACTAATATAAATTCAAAGTAAACATCATTACATAAAAGGGTACGGTCTTTTTTTTTTATTTCAATAGTTTTATTCATTTCAAACATTTTAACAAGAAGAATGTAAACACTAATGATTATAATTTGAAACTTCAAAAAATGGAGGAATCATAGCACAATCACATACCTTATATTGAAGATGGCAAAGGCAAAATAAAATTGCCTAACAAAGGAAAGGTACAAAAGCCTTTCAAATTAAACTTAAATATAATAAAATAATTTAAAACTAAAACAAATAGAAAAGAACAAAATGTGTAAACAGTAAATTAAACATTTTCTTTAGTGCAACTTCCAAATTATGCCCGGGACATAGATGTAGATGGCAATGTAGACTGGGTTGAAAGGTTTTTGGTCTTTAAAACATCAACTTCAGTGGGAACAGTGTTGTTGGTCTCCTTTTTAGCTAATGCTCTGATACTGTGCTCTCCAGGGGCGTGTCTCCCTACATCACCACGATAACGTGTCTACACATTCCCAGGGTGATGTCGGGGGACGCGTCTGCGGGCATTACAAGGAGCCTCTGGAAGATTGAGAGGTTGTTCCTTCTACTGAATGGGCAGATATAAATCCGCCCACTCAGAAGAAGGAGCTGCGGCCGTGTTTCCCGATGTTGCCATGTTAACACTGCTGCTGGTGAAGGAGCAGAGGGGAGAGCAAGAGAACCCTCCGCTCTTTCGGCTCCGCGGGCCTGATAGAACAGCCGAATGGGCCGGATCCGGCCCGCGGGCCGTAGTTTGCCCACGGCTGGTCTAGACTGACATTTGTCCTTAGATTTTTCTAAATAATGCTGAGTCCAAAAATAGCACTAGATTGGAGATTAGAACATAACTTTGTATTAACTGAGAGATGAAGCTTATCTTAAAGTAAATGTAGAGAAACAGTGGCATTCTTATTCCTATGACCCCAAAACTCCTGAAAATCACTCAGACTGTGATGGAATTAAAAGCATAAATAACAGTGGCTATAAACTACTATATGTATCCAAACCGCTGATTTTTTCCACATCTTTGTTTTAGCTTCTATTTTCATCAGGATGATATCATGTAATCTCTAAATCTATACCACCTTGGTGACTAGAAAAAAAAAAAGGAAAGTGAAATATTGTACTATTTCACTTTATGTTGATGCAAAATTGTTCTCATACTGTGATTTTTAAAGTTCTTATCCTGTAAATGGAGAGTCAGAAAGTGAACAGAGTATTATAATGATCCTTTCTCAGCCTCATCATTTATGTGGCCTCTGCGCACTCTCTATGAGCACAATTACATCAGGACACTTTGAATTGATAACATTTATTTTTTTTCTGTGACCTGATTTCAAAGACTTGAGGAGAAAGTCATAAGTAAACTTAACCTAAGACTGTGTCATTATCTTTGTTTAACCAAGGAGGTTCACTAAAGGAAAAAGCGTATAAAATAGCCTAATCAGAAAGTGAGCAAAGAGGCTATAATGCCAAAAGAAGATTAAACATCAGCATCTAAATAAGTTTTTAAAATGACAGTATTTCAAGGTGGATATTGGATATAAAACTATAAGAAAAATTGATGATGATCAAAGCATGCTCTTTACTAAAGTTTCAAGATTGGCTTGGCTGTTCTAGAAACACAACATTTTATTTCAAGTTTCATGGCTCTTCTGGGCTCACAGAAGCCATTTATCCTTAACATGTGTTGTGCAATTTATTTTCACCACATCCATGTGCACTGACTGCATACCAGTGGCCAGAAGATAGATTGTGTACGTAATTCTGATAATTACAAATCAAACCATCCTCTGAGTTATACACAGTGAGTTATGGTTATAAGAGTACTACAAGGGATCAGGGGACCCCTGAATTCCGGTCCCAACACTGTTACAAATTTATTATGATATGGTAAGCAAAAGACAACCCAACTGTACCAGAGATTAAAATAAAATAATTAAATTATACAATAAAAATTAAATATATTAATCTCAAATGAAGTTTCCTTTAGCAACTATACAGAAATTGTGGGGAAGCACGGGACTTGGTTGGAAAGTCTGTAAGGAGGATTCTCCAAAAGGCCGGGGGCCTCTTAGGGGATCCTTGCTGAAGGTGGCAGCCCCTGCTTTGACTTTTCCAAACAAGTCCTAGCCCCTGTGTGTTTTGCTGGAATCTCTATGTTTAGTCTTTAAACCCGACCTTGTAGAAGCATGTGCTTTTTCAAGGATACCTACCCTGCTGATGGTATCTAGAGGTTAATTTTAGTTCAAGCTGTTGTAACAATAAAAGCCTAAGGAGGCAGACAAACTGGGCTGTTTTGGTGCCTCCTGCCAAGCCGTCCCTTAGCCTCTCTTTCACAGAAATGTGTGTCAGAGTAATCCATTCATCCGTTGCTCAGGGTCTGCCGGTCAGTCCCGGCAAGAAATATGTGGAATTTGCACTTGATCCTACAATTGTCAGTACCATATTCATATCTCTTCCACTTTTTTCACTGTACCTCATGTCTTGCTCCTTTGGTTCTGATCTGCTGGTAAGACTATATATACAGTTCCACCAATCTTGACGTACTATAAATTTATTATTAACTTATCTTCTAGTATGAAAAAAAGCTTGTGGTTGGTTCAGGATATATGATTTAAAATAGTGATAATTAATTGACTTTCAATAAATTAAAAATGAGAAACAGTCACTTTAGAATCCTTTATTTTTTTTCTTTATCACCACCTGAGGATATATCTACTGATGAGAGAGAGAGAGAGAAAGAGAGAGAGAGAGAGAGAGAGAGAGAGAGAGAGAGAGAGAGAGAGAGAAGAAGCATTTATTGATCTTTTGCCTCTCGCATGCACCCCAACCAGGGACAGATCCTGTAACCTGCTTATGTGCCCTGACAGGGAATCAAACCCGCTACCCTTCAGCATAAGGGATGACAGGGCAATACTCCAACCAACTGAGCCACACCAGCCAAGGCAATTTGTTTTTTAAGTGCAGTTTAGTTAAATGAGAATAAAGATCATCTTGGATAATGGTTTACCAATTTCTTTCACCAAAAAGAGTACTGTTGATTTTCTTCTCCCCTCATGGATTCTAAATTATTAGACATTTTGTCTACCCATGAATGTAATACAAAATTTAGCAATCAAAATATAAATAAAACTACAAAAACTGAAAAAATACAAATTGTCAATATTAATTTTATGTGGTAGATAATCTTTGCAGTCACTACATTGCATTTGATGCATGTGCTTAGTACTGAATGTGCCAGTGTAGGCTCTTTTTAGTTTCATATATTAACACCAATCTTATTATTTTAGTGATTTTGAAACTATGCTTCACTTAGCTTATCATTTATGTTTCCCTTGGTTTGAATCCACTATTTTCTTATAACTACTTTCTTTTACCCTATAAATCAATAGTAAGAATAACTATTTGCTTGGCGATAATAAAATAACAGACATCAGGATCTCTAAGAGAGGTTAGCACTCCCATATTCACTACAGCACTATTCACAATAGCCAAGATAGGACATGTCCATCAACAAATGAATAAAACAAGAAAATGTGCCATATATATACTATGGAATAGTATTTAGCCATAAAAAGTAAATTCTGAAATATGCAAAAACATTTTGAGCACAATATGCTAACTGAAATAAACCAGACATGGAAAGACAAGTTCTGCATGATCCCCCTTATATGATACCTCTAAAGTAGATTCAGAAAATGAAACATTGAAATGGTAGTTACCAGGTCCTATCAGGAGGGGGAAATAATGGGGCATTTTAACCAACAGGCATAAAGGTTCAGTTACCTGAAATGAATAAGCTCTAGAGATCTGCTGTGGAAACTTGTACCTATAGTCAACAATAACATATTGTAAGAAGATAGATCTCATCTTGTGTTCTTACTACAATAACATTTTTAAAAAATTCAGACATAGAGGAAATGTCAGTATTTAGCATCTTGATTGCTTAGAATATTTTTATATATCTGTATATATTTATTTGTATGCATTTGAATTGTTATCAAATGGGAACATGATATTTAAATTCTATGTAAATTCAGCAATTTACATAGAAAACTCTCATTCTCCCAAGAGTATGTCCAAAGAATTCAATTGGAAAGCACTGCTCTAAAGCAGAGCATTGTGGGCAGTTTCTTCAGAGGGGCTCAGAATTCTGTAGCTGAAAATCCCAATAAGTAGAAGCAAATTTCACAAGAATCTTATACCCCAAGGAGGAATTCCTATTGCGTTTTCTCTTTGTTGTGGCTAAACCTTTTAATTTAATTTCCCAAAGCTCCTTTCATGCCCAAAATTAAAGACAGAATTCAGTCAAACAAATACAAAACCCCCATCTGGGCATCAAAGTAATCTTGACAATTCTTCCACTTCATATTGAAAGAAAATGTGAGGCCATTTCTGTGTTTAAGAAACATGACACATAGTTAGGATTCAATGAAATAATAAGATGTAATTTATACCCTAATGAATTTTAATTAATTTTTAATTAAATATAGGAAATTGAATATTCAGAAAAAAATACATAATTATTGTTGGCAAGGAGAGCAAACATGCAATAGATCTTGCTTTTCAATCAACCCTGCAGAATGTGTTTAAGTCTGATTTGCAAAGCAATGCAGAAAGAATAGCCATTGAACCAGTCTAGTGAAGTCTGACCTATGAAACATTTTATAGTTCATTTAAAGAAATAATTTTGAATGTTTAGTGAATTCTCAGTTATTTGTCTGTAGATATCTACTTTATATTTTGTGCATAACAATTTTGTCATCCCTGGTTGATTAATTAAGCTATAAGTAGATGATGTACGCTGAAGCAATGCAAACTCATTTTATCATTAGCCTAATCTATATATACTTTTCATGTCATAGAACACATACAGGGGGGAGCAAAGTAGGTTTATAGTTGTTCTATAGGAAATAATACAATAAGTGATAATACAAGAATAAACTCTGTGTTTTATGTACTCACAACTATAAACCTACTTTTGCCCCACCCTGTATATTCCACAGAGAAATTCACATAGACTAAGATACATGGCTTTTATTCATGTCACAGTTGCTCTTCATTGTGATTCAGTCATCATTTCCTTAAATATTAAGTTCTCACTGTCATTGTCAATAGTGACATCTGCCAAATAATTATGGTTCCTTTTGGCTCCTTATGGTATATATAGCCAGGTGATTAATTTTGGCCAGTAAGTTGTAAGTGGAAGTGTTTCATGTACTTTTGGGTTGGAATATATAACTCATTGTTAATACTCGAGAGTTTTTTCTCTCTTTCTCTCTGGCATAAAAATTGGCAGTATTTGAGAGGATGGCTGTTCTACAGAGCTATGTCCCTGAATGATTGTGATTGGAAGATGGGAAGAGATTCAGTCATATCGAATGATCCAAAAATAAACCTGTATTGCTTTGAGCCACTAAAATTTTAGGGTCATTTGTTTCCGTTGTTACCCAGGCTATTCAAACTGATACAAACTATATCTGGCACATTGTGCTATGTTCAGGGGATGCCTCTGTGAACAAGACAGAAATAGTCACTGAACACACAGTGCTTATGTTTTCTTGAAGGCTCTTAGCTCTCCACTGCTAAAATGGAAATTACAGGAAGGTAGATATCATTGTACATTTTCTTCATGGCTATATCTTAGAGCTAAAAAACTACCCAGTGCAGAGTAGATGCTGATCTATAAATATCTGTTGAACAACCGAAGAAGAAATTGAATGAGCTAATTAAAGTAGTGATACTTTCCATATTGGAAATGTACAAAGTGTGATGGCAGACTGTAATGATACAAGGTGCCGGTTCACCTAAGGGGAGTAGAGGCAGTGGCTTTGAGAAGCAGGAATTAACTAGATAAGGGGTGGTAGAGTGGGAAAGGGGAGCATGTCCCATGCAAACGTGATGGCATGTGCAGAGCCACTGACATGGGAATGTCTCTGCCATGATGGAGAAATGACTGTGACTTAGCCTAAGGGTGGGAACAACAGGCACAGTGGTACAAGGTGTGGTGGGTGAGACCACTGTGGGGAGGATCACGCAGGGCCTTGAGGGACTTATTAAGGATTGTAGGTTTCAGTCTAGGAAAACAGGGGATTTGAGGGATTCAAAGTTACACAGGTTGCTGTGAAGAAAACAGACTAGGAAGATTTAAAAAAATAAAAGGAGTTTATGCAGGGTATCATTTCAATTTACTATTAATTCTAACTCAGAATGAAACACAATGATTTGGAGCTTAGCGATTTACCCCAATTTTCTGACTAAAAGCAAGCACTGGCTGGTTCCAGAGGGAGAACCTGTAGTCTTCACAGCTCCCTCCCCACTAAGGAGACTGGGTCTGGTGCCTTAGTCTCATGTTAAGAGGCAGTACAGAGGGAGGGCACACTGAAGATGGAAGACATTGCTCGTGTCCTTACCAGGGTCTCTTTTGAAGATCTTTGGAAGAGATGTCTTCCTAGTTCGATACTAAGAATAAGTTTACTTCTCTTTAACAATATTCTTTTTGAATTTTAAGGACAGGACAAAATTGAAACAGATTGATTTCCCTTTCTCCCTGTGACAATGAAAAAGCTTAGGACAAATGTGTGACCCACTAGAAGTGCCTGCATAGACCAGCACTTGTATGTATATTAACCTGTCTTGGTGGTGTGTTTCTACCCTTGGTTTTGCTTTTTGTTCTTATCTCTTTTTTAAAAATTAATTAATTTGTTTTTATTTGTTTTTGTTGTTGTTGTTAATCCTCACTCGAGGATATTTTTCCGTTGGTATTTTAGGGAGAGTGGAAGAGAGAGGGAAAGACATAGGGAAACATCAATGTGAGAGAAACGCATCGATTGATTGCGTCATACATGAGCCCAGACCAAGGCCCGGGCCAGGCAGGAGCCTGCATCCAAGGTATGTGCCCTTGACCAGAATCAAATCCAGGACCCTTTGGTCCACAGGCCCGATGCTCTATCCGCTGAGCCAAACTGGCTAGGGCTGTTCTTATCTACTTGTAAATTAGATCTTCCTACCACATTTTATGTATTCATGTTATGTCGTCTTCAAGGTCTTTTGGTACTAAGTTTAGTATAAACAAACATTTCTGAACCACTTCTTATCTCTAACCAGGTAAATAATAATCTTGGTATAAACACTAAGCAACACACTTTTCTATGAAAAAACTTTTAAAAGACATGAAAAATAGGGACCAGATTAATATTCAAATGATTCATTGGTTAGCTAATATGTGTCAGGTACCATAGGTTCAATGGTGAGTGTAAGCAGATATGGTCTGTGCCTTCATGGAACTTCTAGTTTAGTGGGACAAACCCTGACTCTATGAGAAACAGACTTGTACTGTGTGAGGCCCTTGTACTGCATACTAGCCAGATGTTGAGCCGGACTGCCTGGGTTTGAGTCCCAGCTCCGTCACTTATTTGACCTTGGGCAAGTCACTTAACCTTTCTGTGCTTTAATTTTCTCATGTGTAAAATAGGAATACAAACAGTACCTAACTCATAGAATTTCTGTAAGTATTAAATGAGTTAATGCTTGTAAATAACTCAGAATAGTGCCTGGCAGGGTTATATTATATTAATTATATTTATTATATTATATTATACTAGAGGCCCGATGCACGAAATTCGTGCAAGGGGCTCAGCCCTCGCAGCCACGGTGGCTTGCCTCGGCCCTCACAGCCCTGGCTTTGTCTGGAAGGTCATGTGGAAGGACGCCTGGAAGGTCGTTTGGCTGTCTGGTCTAATTAGCATATTATGCTTTTATTATTATAGATTATATTATGTTATATTATATTACATTAATTATATTATATTTATTCTATTATATTACTAGTGGCCTGGTGCATGGATTTGTGCACATTGAAAGGAAATTAATTAGAAGAAATATTTTAATATCGCTATTTGATGATCTGGCCCGTAGATATCAGCTCTGGCACTATGGATTTCTGTTTGCAGATTCTTTGTTCAATGAAGAGGTTTTTTTCCCCCTCGTCACATATTACCATCACATCATGTTAAGAATCATATTTTGAATCCAAAATTTTTATTGTTAATTTTTAGCTATATAAAGAATGCTGACTCAAAGCAATTTCTTTGCAATAACTTCAATTAAAAATATAGTTATTCAGTAACATTTAAAGCTACACTATTACTAAGGATATCTGTGTTTTTCTCAAAATTAATTATACATGCCTAACTGAATTATTTTCTCATATTTTTAAGGGACTTTTAAAATCATAATTGAAGAGTCAAGTGTGATTCCAATAAGTCCAGCACCTATGTTTAAACCTTAATTTGCACATGCAAACATACAAATGTTTACACCAAAATATATACTTTTGCATATATGAACCTTTATATTTTTGTGTATATTGGCACACACATTTGTATACCTCACATCACATATTTAAATACATTTCTATAAGAACACATCCAAAGGGGCATTCTACTCATAAAGAGAAATAAAAGAAAATAACTCCTATAGAATACAGGACCTTCTAGAAATGGTATACTACACACACACATACACACACTGGTGTCTGCACTATCAATGGTAAAAGGACTCATGAGGAATTAGACACCTGCTTTTGTTTATAACCTTAAGTAGTCCCAAAGGCCTGATTACTTTGAAAGAACCATACACTTGTCTTGGTTCATTGCTTAATCAATCTTTTCAGGCATACCAGAATATCCCATTTTCCAATACAATGGCTTTCATCATCAGTGTGTGATCTTTAATTCTGTAGTGCTGTCATATATTGAGAGACAATAAAGTGAAATAGGTTGTTATCTCTTAAAAAGCACTAGTAATTCAGATTTGGACAGCTTCAATTTAGGCAAGATAATTGTGGAAATATGCCTTCCTTCTCTCATGCTGCAGTCTAACATTTAATAGTCTTGCAAATCTTACCGCACTAAGCTATAGGCAATAAGAAAATAAAATTAAGATGTTGGTAATAAAACTAGCCAAGATAAGAGACTAAAGATTCAATTCCAAAGGGACTATGGAAATATTTTTTATTATTCACATTAGAATTGGAAGAACAAAGGCTTTTAGGGAAAAGAAGAATCTTTTATCACCCTTTTATATCTTTGATTTTTCTCTGACCAAAATTCTTTCATACCTGTCCCAGTCCTAAATAACAGCCACTTCCTTATCTGCTTCCTCCTCCCCTTCAAGCCATCATCCCTTTACTCTTTGTCTGTTCAAGAGCCAACTAATTAAAAGTGTAAACTCATTGCCTATGCTCCCCTGTATTTCTCAACCCCATGAAATTTGACATCTGCCCCTGCTCTTCTGCTTCAATTGCTCAAGCAAAGGAAAATAGTCTTCCTATTTTTTATATCTATTGGCCTTATTTCATTCTTAATTTCACTGTTATACTGGCAGTATTTTGCACTGATGATCTCTCCCTTTAAAATATATTCTTCCCTAGTTTGTTGAATCTTGCTATCACTTTATTCTCCATTTTCATCTCTCTTTCCATGTCTCTTTTACTGCGTGTTTTCCCTCTGCCTCCCTCTTAAATATTAGTATTACCATAGTCCTTATCTGTTCTATTATGTGTGATTTCTTTTTTTTTATATTTATTTTTTAAATATATTTTATTGATTTTTTACAGAGAGGAAGGGAGAGGGATAGAGAGTTAGAAACATCAATGAGAGAGAAACATTGATCAGCTGCCTCCTGCACACCCCCTACTGGGGATGTGCCTGCAACCAAGGTATATGCCCTTGACTGGAATCGAACCTGAGACCCTTCAGTCCGCAGGCTGATGCTCTATCCACTGAGCCAAACCAGCTAGGGCTATGTGCGATTTCTTCCACTCCTGTGGTATCTTCTGCAGGTGATAAGTAGACTTAGGGTTCAAGTCCATCTCAAGTGGACCAGGAAAAATGCTGTAATTATTTCCACAGGCTCCTGAATGTATAATTAGGGTGGTTACACTCTGTGGTTGGAAGAACCCTCCCATCGGCTACCTCATTAGGGCGCACCAGCAAGTGTGGTAGGAAAGGCCATGTAAAAGCCCTTGAAACTGCATACCCCTCATCACCTCCAGCAAAGATAGCAATCAGACATCGAACTTCATGTCAAAATGAATTTCAGACATTAACACCATCATTAAAAACTATAGAGCTGCAGCCTGGCTGGCATGGCTCAGTGGTTAAGCATCAACCTAGTCCAGGAGGTCACAGTTCAGTTCCCGGTCAGGGTACTTGCATGGGTTGCAGGCTCGATCCCCAGTGTGGGGTGTGCGGGAAGTGGCCAATCAATGATTCTCTCTCATCATTGATGTTTCTATCTCTCTCTCCATCTCCCTTCTTCTCTGAAACCAATAAAAAAAATATATAAAAAACCCACTAACACAAAACTATAGAGTTTCAAAAGTGGACATTCCCCTTATAATGCCAATTAATTAATTTTCTGGGCCTTGAATAAGCCAGATGGATCATGGCATATGACAGTGAACTATCAAAACTTAACCAAATGCTAAGCCTAATTACCACATGTTGGAGCTGGTATGTTTTGGGGAGCAGATTAACTCAGCCTCTTGTGCTTGATAAGTGGATGCTACTGCTTTGGTGAAAGTGTTTTCCTCAGTGCCCCTGGGTAAGAGAAATCAAAACAAGATCAGTTTTACATGGGAAAGACAGCAATATCCATTCATTGTCTTGCCTCAGAGCTACGTTAAATCTACTGCTCTCTGTCACTATATAGTCTTCAGAGACTTCGATTGTTTTTTATATTCTGCAACACATCATGTTGGTTCCTAATACTGGTGAAATAAATGGTAATTTGACATGATTAGCAGGAAGTGGCCAGTATTCCTGGCAGCCTAATAAAGGTAAAACCTCAGTAGGTGAGTCACAGCAAAAACCCCTATGGTACTAGATTGAGCAAAGCCATTCCTTCTGTAGCAACATTTGGAAAATGTAATTCCTGTTTGATAATGGAACCTAGTAGAGGCCTAATGCCCAATGTTGGAACACCAAATTACTATTGGAATAAAGCTGTGCATTATCTAATTAACTGAGTCACAAGTTTGGGTCAAAAGAGAAGTAAGTGATTTATTGTAAATGTATCACTCAGGATTGGGCCTGAGTAGTTTCAGATGACACAAGTAAGTTATGTAATGCCTAAATCAACTGTGTGGCACCAATCCTGTTCCCACAACTCATAGCTATAGCATCATGGGGTTCCCTATAACTAAATGACAAAGGAGACAACAACTGAGTCACAGATAAATTGGTGTCATTTGTTCATGTTAACTTTACTGAATAATTGTTACACTCTAGGCTCATTAAGGGATGGCTCTAAAGGACATGATGATGGTAGTAAATCTTCAAAGATAACATTTGGAAGTTCACTTTCCATGGAAGGGTAAATGGTCTGAGTCTTGGACTTCTGAACAGAACAAATGGTTTAGCTAGTTGTTCAGGACTTGGAGAAAGACAATCTATATATATAAAAGGCTAATATACTAAGTGTCCGACCATCTGACCAGTCGCTATGACACACACTGACCAACAGGGGGCAGATGCTCAATGCAGGAGCTGCCAAGCCACAGTGACTTGGCAGCAGCAGTTCTTGGGTGATGCAACTCAAAACCAGAGAGGAGGGAGCCTGATTCCTCACGGGGCCACACAATTCCACTTTTGGCCATAGGTTATGCTGTTGCTGGGGTACTGTTGGCCCCGAATCTGGTTTACTGCACACTTGCATTTGCGTTCCACACCTTGTACCACAGCAACTTTGCAGAGTGCCCTCTTGCACTCTGGGACCCGTCAGGGGGTGTTGGAGAGCCAGTTTCAGCCTGATCCCTGGAGGCCAGGCTGAGGGACCCCACCTGCTGGGGACCCTGCTCACTCCATAGACACTGGGGAGAGACCGTGGGAGGTTGGCTCCAGGGTGTGTTTGGCCTGTCTCTCCCAGTCCTGCCCCGCTGGCCACCTTCTAATTAATTTCCTTTCAATGTGCATGAATCCTTGCACAGGTCACTAGTCTATATATATAAGAGGCTAACATGCTAAGTGTTCAACCGTCCAACCAGTCACTATGACATGCACTGACCACCAGGGGGCAGACTAAAATACAACTTGAAAAAGTTTTAGGAGGAAACCTTTATTTGGAGACTCTCTAGAAACATGAAGTTAAGGGGCAGCTGAGTCCTATCTATCAATTTCTTGAGCCTGGATAACTAAATGGCTGTGTTAATGGAAAACAGGCAATGTTGTGAGGAGAGCTACTTGTTAGACTGGCGAGATTAACAACTTAATCTCAAATTGTGAAATTGAATATGGAATTCATCTAGAAAGCATTTGGCATTGCAAGCCTGGATTTAAGGTGAAAGGATGGAATTAGATGATAGTCAAAGCTGTGTGAAAGGAAGAGCTTATCATTTTAAATCGGCACTATAACAGCAATTTACTAAATGTGACAGCAATATTAGGGGAACATGGTTAGACTAAATCTCTTCATTAGTAAACTGAGCTCCCTGAATGTGAAACTAGAGAAAAAGTTGTTCTGAATGTCATTCTTCATTTTCACATTCATTGTACCATTCACTCTGAGATTCTTGTTACCTGGCTATTTAAAGATTCCCTGGAGGGAAAAAAAAAAACTGTCAAAATAGATTTTTAAGAAGTCGGAAAAAAATAGGCCTTTTTCTATGATCCGTCAGTGAGAGCCAGGAAGGAGGTCAAACAAGAATAGATGTTTTTCTAGGGTGGAGAAAAGAACAAACTCCTCCTTTGAATTGTTTTTAAAAGGATATACTAGCAATACGTGCTTATTAAATATTAAGACCTTCTAGCCATTTATTGCAACAATTTCAGATAATAAAAATTTTAAGGGCTTTTACTGTTAATGCTTGATGGATATGCTCACTATTAAAAATTTTTTAACTCCTCTGAAAGTAATCAGATAGCATTTTAGAGTAACAGTAAATTTTTCACTGAATTACATTAAAATTAGACATGTTGTTATCTATCCTATTTAAGAGAGCACATGATATAGTTATTAATCACTACTTAATGTTGAATACTAAACATGAACTATTTCCAATTAAAGAGTTATTCAGCCCAGACACTAGTACTTTATCATTTTAGGTGTATTATTATTATTATTTTGGCATTTGCTAATGACAGGACTCTGGTTATCACCAAAGGTCTTTCAAATCTTATAATTTCTTAGCAGTTTAAAGTATGGGGAGAAAAAAGTCTCAATGTCATAATTAAAATACAGAATTTTACAATATAACTGGGGGTTGTTGGATCAATATATCTTCTGTATTATCCAAAAGAAGTGTACAAAATGTATGTGTAATATTTATTCTTAAATTCACATAATTTTTCCTTGAATTTGATTTAAACATTGAAACATTCTTGGGTAATCCACATATTGTTTCTTACATGATGGAAACTGATCATACTTCCACTAAGAGGATAAACCTGCACATAGCTTTTCACAGTTGAAAAATAATCTGTGCTTGCAAGGAAAAAATTCCCTCTGTCTAGCACTCCCTAAGGCCCTCTGCACTGGCCTGGCTGGAGGTTGTTCTGTAATGAGCACTGTTTGCAGTTAAGTGGATCTCTTTTGCTTTCCTTATCCTATCTAATAAAGAAGGAATATGCTAATTGACCATCACTCTGTCACAAAGATGGCTGCACCCACAGCTGAAGCCAAGTTCCCATAAGGAACCTTAATGAGCAATCAGCAGGAACCTGAGGCTATGCTCTCCCCTGCCCCCATGGGGCTTGACAGGGGACCTCAGGCTGCACCCCCCGCCTTGGCATCAGGCTGGGTAACCTCAGGCCACACCCCCCGCCCCGGCACCAGGCCAGGGGACCTGAGGCCATGCCCCCTGCCCAGTGGGGCTTGACAGGGGACCTCAAGGTGCACTTCCCATCCTGGTGCTGGGCTAGGGGACCTCAGGCCATGCCCCCCACCAGGTGGGGCTTGACAGGGGACTTCAGGCCACACCCCCCGCCCTAGCACCGGGCCAGGGGACCTGAGTCTGCACCCCCCTGCCTGGCTGGGCTTGATAGGGGACTTCAGGCCGTGCTCCCCACCCAGCGGGGCTTGATGGGGGACCTCAAGGTGTGCTTCCCGTCCTGGTGCTGGGCTAGGGGACCTCAGACTGCTCCCCTCGCCCCAGCACCGGGCCAGGGGACCTGAGGCTGTGCTCTCCTGCCTGGCAGGGCTTGACAGGGGACCTCAGGCTGTGCTCCACACCCAGCGGGGCTTGACAGGGGACCTCAAGGTGCACCCCCAGTGCTGGGTTGGGGGAACTCAAGCCACACCCCCACCCCAGCACCGGGCTGGGGGTGCCTGAGCTGTGCCCCTCTGCCTGGTTGGGCTTGACAGGGGGCCTCAAACTGCACCCCACATCTGGTGGGGCTTGACAGGGACCTCAGGCCACAACCCCCACCCCGGCGCCAGGCCAGGGGACCTGAGGCCATGCCCCCCCTCCCAGCAGGGCTCAATAAAGGACCTCAAGGTGCGCTTCCCATCCTGGTGCTGGGCTAGGGGACCTCAGGCTGCTCCCCCTGCCCCAGCACCGGGCCAGGGGACCTGAGGCTGCACCCTCCTGCCTGGCTGGGCTTGACCAGGGACCTCAAGGCACACCCCCCGCCCTGGTCTGGGCTGGGGTACCTCAGTCCACACCCCCCATCCTGGTGCCGGGCCGGGGGACCTGAGGCTACGTCCCCTGCCTGGTGGGGCTTGACAAGGGTGGGACTGGCCGGGTCTGGATCTAGCCCAATAGAGGCGGGGGCTGGTCGGGTCTGGGTCTCAACGTGATTTTGAGGCGCATGTGGGTGGGTGGGAACTTGACTCTGGGTCCCTTGGTGTGCCCCAGACTCTGACAGGAGGAAGGTTTTCATATACATTTCACTAATTTTCTTTCATCTCTGACACTTCTATTATAGAGAAAGGGCAAATAGCAATATTAAATTATTTCCTCTAATTAATCCCCTTTTAATGTGCACAAATTTCGTGCACCAGGCCACTAGTAGTGTCATAATTCACATAAGTCAAACTGTGAGGGCAGGGGAATAATCAGCTCTGTAGATGTACAGCTGTAGGCTCTGGAAGAATCAGAAAAAAACCTTGAATTCTGGCATAACAACAGTAATACAGAAAGTGTTCTGAATTTGGCATCATCAGGGAGATATGCTTTTGAGTTTGGAAATCACTGCTTAAGATTTTTCTGGTTTGTTACTCAGTAAAACACTAATGTTCCAGCCCTATTTCCCTTATTTAAATAATTTGCATGATTGGCCTTTTATTTGTTTGTTAGTTCATTCATTCATTCAGCAGAGATGTATAGTACCCGGTTATGTTCTAGATCCTGGCATACTCAGATCCCATGACCCCTGCCCAAAAGTGAATGTATGGTCATGTGGGAGAGGCAGGCAGAGACATGATGTATTAGGGATGCTGAGGATGCTGAGGGCTTCACTGTAGAAATGGCATTTGAAGAGGAGGAGGAGGTGTCACCAGGTGGGTGAGAACAGCCTGTAGACACAGGAAGAGCCTGAGAAAAGGCGTGGGGCTCTGGAACAAGTGTGCACGTGTGGGTCAGGAATTCTGTGGGGTAAGGTTAATCCCCTCTCCCACTGTTTTCAACAACATCTTAAGGAGTTTGGACTTTTTCCTGGAGGTAGTAACATTTTTTTTTACTGGATAAGACTAAAGATCAAATTAATTTTGGAGGTGACAACAAATGTCTGTACCAATAATCAGCATTTATTCTAACTTATTTGGAATACTCATGCCTTTTCTTCAATCAATTGTTCTTTGCATTTTGGGAGTGGTAGAATCTTTGAAAAACTATGATGTATAGTATGGACTCCCACCCCCAATATATACATATCAGTACAAAATTACATACTTCAAAAATGTGTTCATGAGCCTTAGTCTCTAAGATTACTCTGGAATGCAAATTAAGAATTTCTCTCTTAGAACTTTATACTAAATTTGTTTATAATCATGATTCTTCTGTTTTCTAACGTCTTTTCCTCTGAGCAAATTTATCCCTGGTAGTAAACAAGAAGAATAAAATCAACATTTATTTGAGTGCTGATTAAATGTCAGTCACTAGGTTATAGAAAATGATTTTGCATAATAGGTGTTTAATAATTATATTTTAGTATAGGTGCTGCTGAAGAGAGCACAAATAATAATTATAAGTAAATTAATACTACTTTACCTGTATCATTTCAGCATCCCTGTTTCCTCAACTTTTGAAAGATCAACATTGTCCCGAATAAAAAGCTAGAAGAGTTTAATAATATATTATACTCAGGAAATAGCAGAGTGGTGGGGAGAAAAAGATGAAAAGTAAAGCTGAGATTGAGAATAAATTTAAAATAGACATTGGGAACCTCTCAATTTCCATCATTCCTAAGATATTCTTCTCCAAAAGATTTTCTTCATATAAAATAATATAAAACCAATGATGAAGATTTATTCTCAGAGGCCTCAGTTGTGATGCCAATCTCACGCCCAAATTACTTTCTCCTCCTGTTCTATTGTGTATCTCTCACAGGACAGTTTGCCATCACTATGGTAGCATTAACAGTCCAAGGCAGCAAAGCCTGTGTTCAACGGTGTGACTCCATCATTATGTTTGTTTCTACCAAACCCCTTTGCCCACTTCACTTAGCATTTTATCTATGGATCAGAATATGGTAACAGCTTCTCCTAGGTACTGTAATTAATTCTACTTTAAATTTCCCATGTATTTTAACAAGATTCAATGTGAAAACATCTGGAGACACTAATTACTACCTACCCTATGAACTCACACTGCAATCTTCCCTTGTTACAGTCATGTCATTAACTGACTCAGCTCCAATGCTAATTAATCGAGTGACAAATATAGATGGTCCATTTGTACCAGTTTTAGTCTGAATCCAACACAAAATTATTCTCTGCAACATTGCCTATGAAAACTCTTGGTACTGGTAAGGCAATCAGTTTATTTCTCAGGCTAAATTATAAAGGAAAACTGAGTATTTTCATCATATTTTAACATCACTATCTGGCTTCCCTTTCATGGCAGGTTCAATTCACAAGACAGTAGGGAGAGTCCTATGGATCCTTCTCATTCCCATCCCACACGCCAGCAGTTTACTGATGAACACAGGTCAAGTTCTTTCATGGGAGTTCACTGTCAAGTACTTGGCTTTCCTCCCTTGGCTCCATTCTAAGCTGTATAATTGCACTGTTCTTCCTCTTAAAGAAAAATAAAATCCCACCAATTCATTGTGGTTTTAATCAGAGAAGTTATTTTTCTTTTCCCATCGCCTGCTTCTTTCTTGCTCATCATATCCTGCCACTCTATACCTCTGTCATCTTGGGCAAGGTATCTAAACTAAATGGACTTTAGCTTTCTCTCTCTAGAGAAGTGACTCTTCCTCTCTTAAGACCATCAAGAAACTATCAAATTGTATTGCCACATAGCCGCTGTGGTCAAACAAGAGGGGCTGGGTTTCATAATCGGTAAGAATCTCCTAATTAGATCCATAATTGACGTTAGAGTCTTTCTGATTAATGGCATTATAGAACTAGAAAGCTATACTTTTGTACCAATGGCCTCTGCTATAGACAGCAAAGGGTGAAGAGCTTCCTAGTTTATTCCCCTTAGGCCCCAAGATTTATATCAATCAAGTGTCTCAAGTTCTCAATTGCATCCCAAAATGCTAAAAAAGCAGAAAACATTCTCAGCACATCTGAATGGGTGATTCATTAGGAATATATATCAACATTAACCTACCACACATACTTGACACACAGAACGATTTTTTTGAGGAGAATTTGGTGAACAAAATGTCTTTCATGAGACATTTTGCAAAGTCCAACTCCCTTAAAAGTCATTTATTAGCAACAAATTTAAAAGCAAAAGTCTAATTCCTCTTAAACCTTACTCTGGGAACCCGGCTTCCTTCCTTGCCCTTCTCTGAACTTTGTCTCAAGCTCAGACCCTGTACTGAAATCTCTCCATTTCCTTTGCCAAAAGGACAAAAATCAGTGGTCCCAGCATGAAATAGCCAATAGCCAAAAGCAGGATCTGGTAGCAAGTTCAGCGCTTTCCATTTTCCATATGGAGGGCTTCCCACTTTCTGTGGCAGCAGCGGAAGCTTGAGGGAATGAGAAGTCCTAGGCAGCAAGGGGAGCTGGTGTGGGGACCTCCTGCTACTGGAACTTGGCTCATAAGATGAGTGAGGGTGAAGTGAATCTCACCATTTAAGCATTTGCTCAGCTACTTGAAGCTATTTTGGTCATGTCTAGTTTAGTTTAATAAATTTACCTTAAACTGCCTTTCCCTTTAATGTAAATCTGTTATTTAGATAAAACACAACTTCTATGCATTTCCATTCACCTAAAGTAAAGTACTGCTTTTCCGCTTATTTTAAAACCATATCCCCCTTCAGCAAAAGAAGAACCATGTGGCAATAAGCACATCTTTTAATTCCAAAGACCTAAACACATTTCAAATGATAAGATTTGAAAGTGAGACTTGTTCTTACTTTTGAAGACAAATTTTTCTATACTTTTGTTTGAAACCTACATCATAAATTGTATGATCATGTGGGTGGGCCAGATTTGGCTGGAGGGTATGGGGATGGACGAAGGGGAAGACAAAGAGTCAGAATTCTTGGTAAAGATAGAAACAAATGGTCAAAGTTGGAGAATTGATGCAGAGCAGGGACAAAGCTTAATTGTGAAAAGGAAATGAGTCAAATTCAGAAGGAGAAAGGAAAAAGAATAAGTCAAAATGCAAAAGTCAAGAGATTTAGCAATCAACCCATTAAAAATGGCATTATTTTTGGATCCCAGGCCAGAAGTCTCTAACTGCAATGACTTCATATTAGAATAGCAAATTTTGGTATATTAGTTTTTTCAAAGAGCATGTTCATATTTTTCAATGAATGGGACCACTGATCCAAGGGTTCAAGTGTATGGCTCAGCAACATCAATATGTACCAATTTGTTGTAGAACAAAATCATTCAGTCTTTTTGTTATTCAGCCAAATGTATATAGACACTGCAAAAATTCAGAGAAAGTTTTGGGGCAGGTATCCAGCATTGTTGCTAAAACTTAATAAGCCCTGAAAACCATCCCACTTCCTTCCTTGTCAAACAAGGGGGACTCCCCTGTAAATTTAATTACAGTCATGAACCTGGATTGCTGGGTGGTGTGTGGATGTGTTTTTCTCCTTCTAACACAAGGGCTCTTTTGAGACAGCACTGCTTTGACCTGTCATGATATAGTAATAGAAAATCCTGTAATTACAATGAAATAGACAGAAAGATGATGAATGAGGTTTTGGACGAAAGCATTTAGAAACCCACAGGAATCAATTATGGTAAATATTTCCAGAAAACCCACCTGTCACTCCTTTGAGAGTTTTTACTACAGTGATTTATTTGTAAGAAAGGGAAGCCAAGAAAACACTTTTCCACCTGGGAAATGTACCAATTCTATAATAACGAATATTCATAAAGGCACATATGCTTTGAGGTGTATTTTATCTCCTGGCACATGTGTCCTATTGCAATCTTATGCTCTGGAGTAAAACCTCAAAAATGTCCTATAGATCATATTCTTGGATCCTCTTGTGATTCTTATGTAGATTAAATTTTCCCTCTGTATTGTACAATGATCTGTTTGTCAGTGTTTGCCAGAATTATGAATGTAATGTGGACTTAACAAGTGTGGCATAAGCTAAGCAGATAGCTCTCCAAAATAAGCTCATTCTATCCCAACCTTGTTTTACTGATTTATGTATGATGTATGTGCTAGTATTTTAATGTGCATAATCTTCTGATGCACCAAGTGTCTACAAGTTTACAATGTCAGTCGTAAGAGGAATTCTTGGAGTTTTAGCAAAATGAACATTATGTAAGTCAGATTCTCTGATCTCTTTTTTTTTTCCTTTTATCAGTTTTTTTGTTTTTTCCTTTATTGATTAAGGTATTAAGAAACTTTAACAGTGATGGCATTTGTTTGCAAAGAGCCTTAAGTCCTTTGCTATTATTTTTTGTGTGTCTACCTAAGTTAGTTCTTGGATATGATTGCTTTTGCTTGTGTAGTATGAGTCACATTGGTGTTTTTTGTAAGTCAGATCAAACCAGTGACTCATATTTAACTGCTTGTCAAATAAAGCTTTTACATTTTGTGGGTTTCAATTCACTCTCCTGTTCCATTAAATCAAATCTTCTTCACCCTGAGTTTTCTCATTTGGTTTCTTGGACCCAAGTCTAAGCTTTTACATTTATCCATGATCACTTTCATCTCCTTTTCAGCCTATAGCTCTAACCTATTAAAATCTTTTTGAATTCAGATCCTGTCACCCAACACAGTCATTATCTCTTTAAATCTAGGAAAGTTGAAGGAGGTGTGTTTAATTTGTTGCCCAGCCAGTGTTGCACAGCTGTTCTTCGAAAAATAGAGCATGATTAAACACCATGTGTGGGAGAGGTAATTACTTTCTTTTGTCCCTGGAGAAGATACTTGCAAAGTCTTGCAAAAGTAAGATATTGAGGGAGCTCAAGAATTAATCTTCTAAATATTTACTTTCATTCCATATTAATTTCAAACTTCATTCCATACAGAAACTAAGTCCTAGTTTATTTTGCTAAGAGATTGCCAAATTTCCTCCCTAGACAGACTCGAAGTCGGCCCATAAATTAAATTTCTGCCATCTTGAATTTGTAGCCTATTCCTTCTTATATGTTTCATTCCCATCCCATTTTGCAAGGTATTTCAAGCTTAGGTTGAATCATTAACTTTAAAAAGTTCAAGTAATAATAAAAATATATAATGTTTTAAAATGTTTCAACTGAAAACATTTTGGTATATAGGTTTTGTTTTTCCAATTTGGAATTAGAAAGCTGTGTTTTTAGTCTATAATAATCAGAATACTTACCTCGAATTGAAATTTTTAAAGGTTTCATGTAATTTATTAATACCTGTTGAACATGTATGTCAAAATTAACTTTCTGGAACTAGAATTTATATTGTAGTTTAAGTCACTTTTACATTAGGGGTCATTCCTTTTGGTGTATTGGCTCCTATTTTGCTCGTAGTTCCTAGTTTCCAATTTATTTCCTAGTGAACTCCAAGACTTTATAAACTATATCATAGAAGAAAGGGCATGTGATAATATGATACATTACTTGAGAAAATGCTCTGTAAGAAACAAGTATTTCCTATTTGCTCTTTGCTCTCTAAAGGCCTAACAGGTTCAGGATAAATGTAAGAACATATCTAGAAAATATATTTAGAAGCATTTAAGAGATGAACTTTTAATATCGAAATTATATTGCATTTGTAAAATAAGTATGATGCTACTGTGCAAACCCTGGCATCTAGCTCTGATGCATATGGCCAGGAATAATGCATATGGACTCAACACTCAATTCCTTATTTACTGTCCAATCAGGGTTATTTCACTTTGCATTGTTTTCTCAGTAGTTGCTGGTGGTTTTCACAGTTTTTGGTGAATCAGCAGTCCTCAGGATGCTTCAGAAGCACGGAGAAAGGGATGCAGTAGTAGTTTGTTCCAGTAATGGTAACAAACATGACAAAAATAGAAATGACCATAAATGGGGTCCATGGAATAGTTTGTGCTTATAGGTTATGCTGTTCCAGAAGACCTTGGCATGAGTATAGGGATAACGAAGGGGGAGTTATTCTCCAAACAGGAGTTTGATTTAATGTTGAAAACTAGTGGCTCTACAGTATATTATAACACAGCCTAACACCTACATGGTGACAAAATTCAAAGTATTTTTTTAAACATCCACAAAACACATTTAAAACTCATTCATTCAGTCATTTGTGCTCTTTATCAAAACCAGATACCCCGCTGGATATTTCCCGCCCCCCCCCCACCCCCGCCCGGATATTTGATTCATTTTTTGATGGATCAGAATAACTTCTTTTTCTACTGCAGATACAAGGTTCACTGACAGAACACTTTGTAAATGCACCTTGACTTGACCAAACAGGCCCCATTCTTTTCCTGCTTTGAGTTTCTGAAGCAAGTGATTCCTGGTCTATTTACTGAGTATTTATAGTGTATTCTCTTGTGCTGGCATATGTTTTTAACATGTAACTATATGTTGTAGGTTAAAATATATGTATATGAATAACTAACTGATAAACTATATTTTTGAGATGAATAACATGTTGATTTCGGGTTGTTTCTGCATAGTGCTTTGAGACAGTACTTGGAACAGAAATTTTTGCAATTTTTCTTTGTTATGGAGATTCACTTTGATTACATAATATCTGCGTTCTTGGACAATGGATACAAAATGAATCAATATATGCTTTGAAAGTGTATCTTCTATGCTATAACCAGAGATCTTTAGCCTCAGACCACTCTTCCTGTAATCATTTTCTGAACACTTACTATTTGTCAGACTACTAGCTCGGGTGCAGAGGAGACCATAGTGAGCCACACTGAGAAGTCCCTTCCCAGATGAAACTCATGTTTCAGTGAAAATGCATAAGTAAATGAAATGATTGCAGCTTGTGATACATTCTATGAGGGATATAAATGTGATGCTGGTGATTTTAGAAAAGCGAAAGAGATGGAAGGCCCACTTTTGATAGTCTGGTCAGGAACAACCTCTTTGAAATGTTGATTTTTAAAAAAATATATTCCTATTGATTTCAGAGAGGAAGGGAGAGGGAGAGATAGAAACATCAATGATGAGAGAGAATCATTGATTGACTGCCTCCTGCAAGCCCCCTACTGGGGATTGAGCCCATAACCTGGGCATGTGCCCTTGGCTGGAATGGAACCCGGGACCCTTCAGTCCCCAGTCTGGCACTCTATCCACTGAGCCAAACCTAATGTTGATTTTTAAATGGAACCTTAAAAGGTCAAGAATACAGAGCTGAGCTGAAGAACATTTGAAGCACATGAAGCAGGAAGAACCAAGACTCTGAGTAAGGGAAATGCTTGGAGAAGTCTAAGAACTATTTAAGGTCAGTGTGGTTGAAGCAAAGCTGAGGGATCAGCTAAACAAGATGAGGTTAGGAAGTAGAAAGACAAACTCTTTGAGCTAAGAAGAGAGTTCTGCAGTGATGCTGGACACAGGATCAACATTTTAAAAAATCACCTCTGTTTCAGTAAGTCAACAAAAACAAGTTAGGAAATCATTCACAACAGCAAGCAAACTTTTTGATATCTGAGAATAAATCCAACAAAAGCATTGAAAATTAATCAAACAATAATGAAAGGCTGGAAAGAATGCCTGGATATAAATGGAAAGATCTATGTTTTTATGTGAATGAGAATCCATATTATTATAAATGTTAATTATACCCCCCTACCCGAATCTATCCATTAAAATACCTCTGGTGGTCTCTAAGATCATGATCTCTATCTTTTAGAACTAGCAGGCTGGATATTCTGGGAAATACATGATGTTTTTGCACCTTACTTGTATCAAACTTACTTGAGAGTATAGCCTAGTTTCAACTGAGGTTTTATATTACAGAATTGCTCTAATTGTTCTATTTCTGGGTGCACCTAACATTCAACTTTGCGTGCACAAATATGTAAACCATACATGATCATTTTGGTCTCGCTACACAAAATATATCATGAAGGAGTAAATGAATGAAAGTGATGTAAAAATGCCAGGGGCCTTTAGGGAGAGGCATGTAAACTTGGCATACAATCCTTAGCAGATGTAATTAAAACGGAGCAGAAGTTCTGGCAAGGACAAACTTTCCATGTTGGCCTAGGATTTCTACCTGCCACCAATCACTTCTATCCACATTCTGAACTAACAGGTTAAAGATACAGGCAATAAAGTGAGGCAGAATGCATGTTAAGTCAACAGATGGGAAACCTGCCTATTTGTTCTGTCTTTGCATTAATCACCGTGAGAACATAAATAATTTGTTTAATGTTGGGTTTCTTTCATTTATGCAACTTGCAAACTGAATTAGAGATTCTCTAAGAGTCCAAATGGGTTGAGCAGAATTGACTGTGTATAGCAGGAAGGAAGCCAGGTCATGGTTGAAGTCCTGTCTGAAATGTTTGGAGACTTGGGGGAGTAGGTAAGAGTAGGGATGGAGTTGAATAATTGTCTTTACCAAGATCAAGTACATTGGACTCAAGAATGGATAGATCGTCTTAAATAAAATTTCGATGTCAGTTCCTTTTCTCCCTTTTTTTTAATAACCTTTAAAAGCATGGTTTATTTTTTAATTTTTTTATCCTTAAAAGCATAGTTTAGAATGCTGCAGTAGATTTAAAAAGAGCAACAGTAAAAAAATAATGAACAACAGGTAGAGTGCCAATGGCATGAACTTTATAATCAGACATCTGGATTCAAACACTAGCTCGGACATTTGCTAGCTCTATGATTTGGCCTATGACCCTTAAGGAATCTGAATCTCAGTTTTTCAACTGTAAATGAGACCCAATGTTTAGCGTTATGAGTTCTAAATGAGAAAATACATGTAATATACTGAGCATAGTCCTTGGAACATATAAAATGACCAGTATCTACTAGCCAATTCAATTTAATGTGTGGGTCTTGTTTAGGTCCGTTTCCCCTTATACGGAGTCAATCCACAATGAACATCTGCTGATTTGTAATATTTTCTTACTGCTCATTTCTATTCCGTTGAAACCAGTCAGCGTACTGAAGTGAATCAGTGAAGTTGCCGCACACCCCATTCCGACGGGGGAAGGCAGGATGAGAAGGACTCCCTCGAGCGCAATCTGAAACAATCAGCCAGAGCCATCAGCTGTTGACTAACAGAATACATTGGCACGCAGTAATTAGGTATGGAGAGGCGCAATTTCCACTAACGTGTTCTATCCTTGATGTATTTCAGCAGCAGAGCTGCCAGGAGAACAAAGACAGTAGCCTGTCTGCTTACAGTGAATTACTGAGCCAGCAGGAACTGTTTGTACTCTGCACTAGGCCGGTGTTCACACCACACGCGCTGTGCAGAGCTGCTGTCACCAAGGTGACGGCCGCCCCCACACTGACTGCGTAGAGGCACCAACAGTGGAATGAAGGCAACAAGGAAGCTGGAAACAGCTCTTAGCCACAGCCTTGACCACGGCACCTGGAACCTCTCTAACCAAAGCCATACCCCCTACCTATCTAACACTGCACAGAAGAGATATATACGAATAAAAGAAAAGAGATGATTAAAAAGCAATCATAGAGGAAAGGCATATAAAATATATCATTTTGGAGCAACCAGTACATTTAGGATTTAAACATGGATTCTCCTATCTCATCCTTACAGAAGACAGAAGACGGAACTGGTTTTCAGAAAGGTTTCAAGTACCTTGCTCAGGTTACAAAGAAGATAAAACGTTTTGTTTGATATAAAGCCTAGGGAACATTCCGGCACAACAAGGGGAAGAAGAGAACCATGTCCCAAGAAGGATGTGCTGCTTCATTGCTAGTGAGTCCTACCTTCTAGGCATAAACACTTAGAGGGGAATAAAGTCCAGGGCTAGGGACACCCCCCCTTTCTACTTATGAGCATCCCTACACAGCACTAGAAACAGACAAGTCAGCAGATAGGCAATATTTTTCTTCATTATTAATAGAGCACTTAGGATAAAAATTTAAATTGGGAGCGACCTCTGCATAGAATGGAGAGGAAAATGGGGGGAAAGAATTTAATTCTTAAAGGTGTCTCCAGAAAACTTACATATGTGCGGCATTTCTTTCTCCAGGACAAAGACACATGAATGAAATATTATTTCATCTAAAGTTCAATACTAGAGGGTTATTGTGTGCCACGATTTCTCTCTAAGTGTTACATTGAATGTATTTAAATTTTATTTGGCTGTTGAAAATTATGAATTTTACTTTTATTTTCGCTATTAACGTCAATAAAATTTTGACACCAAGAAAACAAAAGGCTACTTATTAATTCAAAGAGCCTCTGAGCAACATTTTCGCCTGTAACAATATCAGGCAAGGCTCCAGTCACAACTTACGCCTGTCATTTTCTGTAATTAAAAGTACACAGTCATATTTATGCCTCCTGCCTCCTAGCAGCTGCAGTTAGATTAACTGTGAACAAAGAAAACATTTTGACACAGTTAATTATATGGCAGTTCTCCTCTGCTAGCAAATACCAGCTACCTCCTCAAATGAATAAAAGTCCTTTTTTGGTTATTTTTCTTTGTACATTATAAATAGCCATGAAAAATGTCAGTTTATAAAGAGTTTTAATCCTAACACTTCATTCTAAAAAAGACATTAAATCATCTGGTAATTTTATTTTATTTATTTATTTATTTTTATTTTTAAAATATATATACTTTTTTATTTTAGAGAGGAAGGGTGAGGGAGAGAGAGATAGAAATATCAATGATGAGAGAGAATCATTGATGGGCTACCTCCTGCATGCCCCCTACTGAGGATTGAGCCTGCAACCCAGGCATGTGCCCTTGACCAGAATCGAACCCAGCATCTTCCAGTTCACAGGCCGATGCTCTATCCACTAAGCCAAACCGGCTAGGGCTCATCTGGTAATTTTAATGAAGATATATGATTATCAGATGAAAAAGATCTGACCAAAATTTTCACCCATGGGTCAAGATGTCAAGCATTTTAAAAAATATATGTTTTTTATTGATTTCAGAGAGGAAGGGAATAGGAGAGATAGAAACATCAATGATGAGAGAGAATCATTGATCAGCTGCCTCCTGCACGCCCCGACCAGGGGATCGAGACCTCAACCCAGGCATGTGCCCTGACCAGAAATCGAATCATGACCTTCTGGTTCATAGGTCGACGCTCAATCCCTGAGCCATGCCAGCCAGGCTTCAAGCATTTTTTTTTTTTTTAATTTCAGATGAGGAGAAAGATAAGGCTATGATTTAGTTTTATATTGGCAATAAATTGGAGATAACACATGTTCCTATGTCCTGGCCTGTGTATGAGGGCAGTCTGCTTTGCAGGAAGAGCCCCACCCACCAGGCTATATATGTCCACATGGGAAGAGTTTTCTTTTGTTTCTTTTCTTTCATTTTCTCTTCTTTTTTAAATTCATTTTTTTAATTTATTTTTTTAAATTAACAGTTGAGGCACAATATTATATTTGTTTCAGGTACACAACCATATTACACATTTATATACTTACAAAGTGATCACCCCAATGAATCTTGTACCCATCTGACGCCATACATAGTTATTACAGTACTAGAGGCCCAATGCACGAAATCTGTGCAAGGGGCTCAGCCCTCACTGCCCCGGCTGCCTCGGCTGGCCCACGCAGCCCCTTGCAGCCCCGGCCGACCCTCACAGCCCCTCACAGCCTTGGCCTACCCTCACAGCCCCTTGCAGCCCCTCGCAGCCCCAGCTTCATCCGAAGGTCATCTGGGTGGTCATCCAGAAGGTCGTCCAGATGGCCGTTCTGCTGTTTGGTCTAATTAGCATATTAGCTCTTTATTATATAGGATTTGACTATATTCCCTATGCTGTCCTTTACATCCCCATGACTATTCCGTAACTCCTAATATGTACTTTTTTTAGAGAGAGAGAGAGAAAGAGGAAGGGAGAGGGAGACAGAGAGAAACATCAATGTGAGAGCAGAACATCCATCGGCTGCCTCCTGCATGCCACCTACTGGGGATTGAGCCTGCAACCCGGGCATGTGCTGTGACTGGGGATCAAACCAGCTAACTCTTGTTGCACTGGATAACACACCAGCCGAGGTCAATTTCTACTTCTTAATTCCTGCACTTTTTACTCAGCCCTCCAGCCCCCCTCCCCTGAAAGTGTTTTCTTAATTGTGGGGACTAAAATTGCCCAACAAGAACTGGGCTTTTCCTGGGCAGAGAAAGGAGATTGGCAGCTGAGTTATTCGCCTAAGACCGTGCGGTAAACATGGAAATCAAGGGAAGAGGGAGAGGATAATTATAAGTTATTACTTCAAACCCAAAAGGACCTGTGACTAATAATGAGAAAGATCCTTTTTGGTCACTGTCTTCAGTTCATAGTAGGAAAAGGGAGTTGGGTGTGAAGCAGTGAGAACTGTGGGACAGATACTCAACCCAACCTAAGAGAGGCCCCTCTCCGATGACAGCTCTGGAAGGAGGCAGAGAGAAATGCCTCCAACATGAGTCAGAGTTGCTTCATTTCTAAACCCATTTTCATCTGTGTGCTCTCTCTTCCTTTCTCTCCCCCTTCATCCTCCCTCTCCTAAATTTCTTTACTACTGAGAATTTTTAAAAATATTAAAATTGAGAAGATTAACTTAGGCTAAAGGAAAGTGCATTGGGGGGAAATGTATAGAGCAGAGAAATGGCCATGCTTAGAGAATTTTGTTCTTTAGATATCCTTTAATAAATTTCCATTAAAATATACAACAGTTGCCCAGCTGGTGTGGCTTGGTGGTTGAGTGTTGACCTATGAACCAGGAGGTCACAGTTCCATTCTGGGTCAGGGCACATACCCAGGTTGCAGGTTTAAATCCCAGTGTGGGACATGTAGGAGGCAGCTGATCAATGATTCTCTATCATCATTGATGTTTCAATCTCTCTCTCCCTCTCCCTTCCTCTTTGGAATCAATAAAAATATTTTTAAAAAATACATACAATAATGTACTAAAATTTACTCAGTGGTTATGAGACGGGCTTTGGAGTTCATCCTTTTTGCTTGGGCACTTCATATCTCTGAAGCTTGTTTTTCTCGTTTGCAAAATGGAGGTCAGTTTACTTGTCTCATAGGCCTGTTGTGAGTATTCAGTAAGACTATGTATGTAAGGTGCTTAGAGCAAGTCCTCTTTAACCGGCCCCCTTATTATTAGCAGTAGTAATAAATAAATACACACCTTAAAATGGAAGAAAATGAGCTTTCTTTTTACCACTACTGTTAAATCAATGCTTGTGATTCTCTTAAATGAGTAAAACTACTTAAACTTTAACAGTTTTTAGCTTTATGGGGTGTGTGTGTGTGTGTGTGTGTGTGTGTGTGTAGTGAGGGAGTGTTCTAGGTCTAATGGATACTGCAATCTGCATATAAATAGAAGTGCTAAACTGAAGCTGTCCTATTTTAGGTATATGATGAAAAGGCAGGTTTCTTTGGAAAGGACAATAATGCTGGGAAAAATAGAAGGCAGAAGAAAAAGAGGGAGACTGTGTAGAATAAGCCACAGGCATGAGTCTACAGGAGCTGAGCAGGCTGCTGACGAAGGACACTGTGGGCATCACTCTCTCATACAGTCGCTGGGAGTCAGTCAATGGCATGTAACACATTAAGGTGACTATCTGGAAAGTTAGTTATTATATGTTAGAAAAAGCATGTTGATAATGATGACGGAAGTCAGGCCATGCTGAAAGCAAACAATTTCTTAAACAATCACATTTCTCAGGAAGTAAATAATAGGCATTTATCCCTAACAATATATTTTCTGGGTGGCTGATGGAATCTACCTCCCAGAGAAACTATTAATGTGTATCTATTGTTTGCTGAATGAAGGTAACTAAACCTGTTTTTATAAGCGCTCCTTCCAGTTCATGTGTAAGAAGGCTGAATCACATTTCCTGGTCTGAGCACAACAACGTCCCTCTGGGTTTTGACACTTCTGAAAATCCCATCCCCCACCCTCCACCCTTTGTGTTCCCTTCTCCGAAAATAGTAGTTACCAATGAACAGTTCCTAACTCTCGCTAACAAATAATTTGGGGCGAACTGATGTGATGATGGTAGCTGGTCTAGCCGAGTGAGCCCTGAAATACACTCTCCATGGTGCCAGATCCATTACCAGGGCTACCTGCTGGGCTCACACCCTGTCAGGGTGCTCACTGGGCAGGAGCCAAGAGCCAAGACAATGAGATGGTTCCTCAAAGCACATCCACAGAGAGGGACCTCCTCTGGCTTCCTTTTCCCTATAGAACAAAGAGGAGGAGACACTGCATGCTTTCCGTCTCTTTCAGTGTGCAGCTCATGCACAGTAATTTCTAGGTGACATGTTCCCCGGAGGTTATTTTTTAGAAAAGTTTCAGAATGTATAGAACTGGTAGAATACAAATGTTTACATGGGATGGAAAAATAGATTTTGCAACATCTCTACAGGTTTTAAGTTATAGAGACTCAATTCAAACCAGCTCACGAATAAAATGGATGGCTTTTCTTTCATATTGGGAAAATCCAATAAGGCATGACTGGATCCAGGGGCTTTCAGGATATCATTAAACAATGTCTTCACTTTAATATCTTGACTTTCCTCTCTGTTGGCTTCAGTATTTGTTGTCAAGTTTTCTCTAAGTGGTAGAAAACTGTTCCCAAAGAGCGAAAAGTTCTGTATTTTTTTCATTGTCCGATCTCCGGTGCCTCCGTTTCCCCTATAATCTTTGAAATAGCATGCATTGATTACCTTTCCTTGGTTCCTATGCCCACCTCTGGATCAGTTTTTTGTGTCTAAGGGATTGGAGACCTCAATTGCCCAGCCTGACATGTAACCTTATCACAGAGGCAGGAGTCTTGGTGAGAGCAGCCCCAGGTCACCTGGACTAGAGAAGGAACAATTCCTATATGAAAGAATTGAAGGTACATTTTCATGGCAGGTTTCAAATATTTACTGAAATGTGTCTTTTGCAATTTAAATGTTGGACTTGAGAATTTTATGGATTCAAAGTTGTTATTATTATTATTATTTTGTATTTCCAAGGTGGTTGTGAAGTCAGACTCTCAGCCTGTAGCCCGGGGACTTACAGTACTTTCATAAAACTATTTTGTCACGTTTCTAAATCCAGAAACTTGGAAAGTCTCATTTCTTCAAGTCCCTCACAAAGTTTATTCTATGCAAGGAACCTATTCTCAGGTTTCCATTTTGTGTGGCATAGCCACGAAAAGAAAACATGTGTGTGGGGAGAGGAGGGAAGGAATCAAGAATTCTTATCAAAAAGCTCATATGCTAATGGACCCACTTTTGAAGTTGTCAAAGTGAGCAAAAGAATGCCAAGCCTCATGGCTGAGCGGGCCAAGTTCTGTTCTCAGCCACATGCCTGGAGTTTCCATTGAAATCAATGGGAGTTGTGTGTGTATGTTAACTGAGGACAGAAGCTGGCTGTGTATAAATAGCTCTGCAATGGTGAAAATCTCTTCTTGTGTGTCTGGTACAACAGAGGTAGTCTTTTGCAGTTTGTGGCTGCTTCTCCCTCTAAGAAAGTAACTAGGCAGCTTCAAGAAACTGAATACCAGAATATTTGATGGCAACTATTTCATTTAAAAGATTTTGATCAGGGATATGAAGCAGTATTTACCCTAAATGTCTCTCGTTTTCCACTAGCAAACTCAAGCCAGGTTTGACAGTTCTTTGTAAAACCCGCCTTCACTGTTCCCTTGGCTGAGCTGTCAATCTGCTAATTGACTGATAGGCATTTAACTGGGGGTTGGGATGGGAAGTCGGTATGTTCACTAAGGGGGTTGCAAAGTTATCTGAAGCAAAGTGCTTAAATTCACGCTGGCTGCCAATGCATCAGGGCTGCATGGCATAGAGAGTCTTCCATGGAAACAGGGCTCTGGCCCCAGCAGCCAGGACACGTGGGTCCAGTCTGAGACCCTGAGGTCATCTGCCATCCAACCAGCAGCCTCAGTCTGGAACTCAGCATATTGATGTTAAGCTGGAACATCTTCTAGCCTCAGATGAGAATATTCTTCAGATCAGAGTTAAGAATAAGCTCATACACTATGCCTTAGAAATAAGAGATTTCTCCAAGATTTTTATAAACAATGTCCTCGTTGAGAAAGGTTATATATGAGTAGCTTTCACCTTCAATCCATGTCCTAGTTCTGAACTTCAGACTCACTGGCTTCTGAACATCTCTACTTGCATAGCCCATTCATACTTTGAATTTATCCAAAATGCAACTTTTATCTTCCCCTGCCCCTGATCCAGAAAATTTCTACTGTGGCCTCATTATCTAACAGCTTTAATCTAATAATTCAAGTCAGAACACTGATAGTATGCCTTAGCTTCTCTCTTTTCCTTGTTACCACATGGAACAGTCTAAGCCCCATTGATTTTACCTATTGAATTTCTCCATTCTACCCTCCTCCCATGCTGATGGATTCCAGTGCAGGTTTTAATCCCGCTAACTCCTGGTTTCAGTCACATTTTTGTTACCTCCTTGCCAAGTGGGCACATGTTTTTGGAGGGCACATGTGTCTAAGCTTTGTTTTTTAAATCTGTGAAATGGAGATGGCATCTACTTCACAGAGCTGATTAACAGGAATTAAATTAGATTAGATGTGTAAAGCATTGGTATTGTTGCTGACACATAACACATTTCTAGGCAATGATATCTATTACGAAGCAGAGACTTTATCCTTTCTTGCTAAGATTATTGTAGCGGTCTTTTCAAATACAGTCCTGCCTCTTCTCTATTCTTTAGGCAACATATGGTGGCTAGAGTAAACTTTCTAAACTGCAAACCCTTCCACATTATTCATCCAAAAATATTTTGTACAATAAATAAGTCCTTGTGTCACTTACCCATCTATTTGCTTCATCTCCAATAGCACCACTTCTTAGCCCAACATTTTACCAACTGGTGCACTGTCCATTTATCCAGCCACCCAATTGGAAAACTAGAATTTGTCATCTTAAAATTGCCTTTTCTCTGAAACTTTCTCTGATTTCACTCCAAATAGAGTTAGTTGACTCCTTCCTTAATTCCTTCCCGGTTTTTTAAAATATGAAACATATACACTGAGTGGCCAGATTATTATGCGTTCAGAGATCATAATAATCTGGCCACTCAGTCTATATTTCTATTATAGATTTAATTGTACTGCATTGGCATTATTTGCCCATAAAGTTGTTCTCCTGACCAGACTATTCTGTGGCCTTCAAATATGCTTTGAAGGACATACTGTAATTAGGAGTATATTTTAATTATTGTTCTCTCCCAAGAGTGTATTCCAATGCTGTATTAGTTTTCCATTGCTGCCATAACAAATTTAAAATAATACACATGTATTGCCTTGCAATTCTATAGGTCAGAAATCTGGTGTGTATCTCATTGGGCTAAAACCAGGTGTTGGCAGGGTTTTCTTCCTGGGGACTTTAGGAGAGAATCTCTTTGCTCATTCAGACTGTTGGCAGAGTTCAGTTCTCTGCAGTTGTAGCATTGAGGCTTGCATGTCTTTGCTGGCTGTCAGCTGAGGACTATTCTTGGATTCTAGATTCTGCTTGAATGTCTTGGCTTGTGCCCCTTCCTTTACCTTCAAAACCAGCAATGGCAGAGTCTCTGTTACTGTGTCCTGATTGACTATTCTTCTACCTTCTTTTCCTAGTTTTAAGGACTCATGTGATTAGGTTGAACCCCACTGGAAGTTCCAGGATATTCTTGCTCTCATAAATTCTTCAATCTTAATATCTACACAGTCTCAATTCTCATATAAGGTAACTTATTCCTAGGTTACAGTGAACACATCTCTGGGGGACCATTTATTCTGCCTATCAAAAGTGCCTAGTATATTTTAGGTGTCTTAAAGAATAAATATGACCTTTCCAGATGGATGTATAGGGATGGAATGGGAAGAAGCTCTTGGGAAAAGGGAAAAATGTATGCATTTCTGCCTGTTTGGGAGGAGAGAAAGTCAGGAATGCATTTTTATATAAAAAGTCATCTTAGCTGAGACCTGGAGGATGATTACACACTTGTTATATTAGGGGAAGAGTGTAGGAGAAAGGAATTTTTGAGGCATAGAGAATAGCATATACAAAGGACTGGAGAGTAGTGAGAATGAGTGTCAAGTTTGAGGCACTGAGAAAAGTTCAGAATGACCACAGCACAAATGTGAAGAATGGGGAAGAAACGATACTAAAGAAGTAGTCAAAAACCAAATCAAGAAAGACTTTTCAGCCAATGAAGAATTTTCTCCAAAGAACCAAGGAAAGCCATTGATGTGTTTTAAACAGGAAAATGTGATGACAGGTTTTATCTTGTTCCATTCCTTTATCCTTTGACTAAATGATTTAGTTGGCCATTCCCCATCCCTATGCCTGAACGAATCTGTTCTTTCTATATCAAGAGATTACTCTTTCATTGATCATCGCATTTCTTTTTTTTATACAAAAAATTAGAACATGCAGGATTCTTGAGAAAGATTGGCTAATGTCCTTCTAGTCTACAAAAATCATGCCTGAGGGAAGCATTAGACTTGTCTGTGAGCAACAGAGGTTGCTCCCTCAAACTCCTTCTGCCTCCGCCAAACATGGACAACTTCCTGTGGCTTTGCATCTGAGAGAATGAGAAGTAAGCCTCCACATATAAAAATGAGGCAGGCACACTGTTATCATTTCCAAGTTGGGAAGGTAATGGGAGAAATAAAATAGCACACAAATAGCACTTTGAAAACTTAAGTAAAATGGAAATTAGAAATAAAATTTCTGGAGGCAAACCTCCATGTGCTACGGCTTGTTCTTATGGCGGTGGCACATTTATGACAGTAAATTACTGCTGAATGAGAAGAACAACATAGCAGGTACTTAGGCTTGATAGTCAAAAAAGGGGTTTGAGGATATGGGGACTTTATATGTTTACCAGAGAATACGGAGGCACTGAAGCCTGAAAGTCAAGAGGGACAAAAGAAAGCAAAAATCTAGAAGCTACAATCCAGTATGTTCAAAGAAAGATGTTCAAGGCACCAGAGAAATGAGAGCTGTCATATTTGTGAATGCATACGTTGTTCTTAAACACAAAATGGCTGGAAGAATTGGTAAAACTTATGAGAGGGGTTCAGAGGGAAGAAGAAGGGAAAAGGAATAGAAGATATTCAGGTCAGATTTGCTCTCTAAGCTGAAAAAAATTAAGAGTCCTTTCTATGCCCCTGTCCTTCGTGACTTCTCTAGTGCCTCCCGAATATTTATAAAGACAAAAGGAAGTCAGAAGGGACTTAAGAGCCTCTTCACAGGCAATCACTTTTAAATATGCGGTTATTCTAGAAAATAATTGACACAGGCAATTACATTTCTTGTTACAAGATATAATCAAGCTGCATATTAGATTCAGGAAGATGTTATCTCCCACACAGAATTCAAACCTGTGTAGTTCTTTTCTGATGCGTTAATGTATATTTTCCAATGATTATATGTGAGCTACTAGTAAAAAGAGAGGAAGAAAGGACTTTCTTTATATAAGTGTAAGTAATAAAACTACAGACCAAGAGTGGAGAGGAAGGATGGAGTAGGAAGAGAAATTGTAGAAAGATGGGATGATAGGAGGCTGGTGGGTGTGCACAGCTGGAATCGCTTAATTCCTCTGTGCTCCAAAAGAGTTTAGCACCCAATGGCAAGCATATCTGATTTCAATCTTGGGGGATGAAGTGGGCAGCGATTAATCTTCATGCCATGAGCTGTGGCATGCTTCCTAAGTAGAAACATTGTAGCAAAGCATTCCAGGATTTATCATTGAGGTATGGTGCCATGGAAGTGAGAGGTTGGTATGGGAGGCCATCTGGTGAGATGCAACTTGTCAATCTCCCAGATGGTTTGTGAAAGAGAGAGACTTGATATTGAACTGAGATCAGCATATGAAAAGAGCTATGAAATCACAAACTTAAACCCCATTTTTATATAGTATTTTGGAAACATTGTTAAGGAAATATTATATACATTTTATATGATCTGAAAGATCACATATAAAAGTTTTAATTATAATATGAAATCATTTCAATAATATATATCACATTTGCTTTCACCTCTTTTTAAAAAAAATCTTCATTGTTGAAAGTATTACAAATGTCCCCTTTCCAGGCTTTCCCCACACTATTGTCTGTGCAAGGAATATGCATGTACGCATGTAAGTTATTTGGTTAATCCCACTCCCTTTCTCTCTGATTCCTGTGTCAATGTCTCTGGATCTGTTTTGTTCAACGATTTATTTTCTTCATTAGATTCTACATATAAGTGAGGTCATGTGAAACTTGTCTTTCTCTGACTGGCTTATTTCACTGAGCATGCTTTCACCTCTATTAATAGGTGTTTTATTAATCTTAAGTTATTGAGTTGGGAGGAAGAAATTGCTATTATTTTCATTGATTTATTCGCATATTTCCAAGTTTTATAACACTTCTGTGGAAGGAGGTCTATAGGAATAAGATTGATGCCTGGTGTACAGATGGGGTCAATTGCTCTATAATTGGAGTTATTACTGTAAATATGTACACATTTGTACCCACAGATGAGTGAAACTCAAGAAAACAGTGAGTGATTAGCACAGTATTTGGTGTATAACGTTTAATAAATGTTCATTGAAAAAATAAATGAATTATGGTTGAAAATAACTTATGAAATAATTTAAGTGATCATAGACATAAATACTGTATGAATATAATGCCTGACAGAATTATATTTATGAATTTGGGTGAAAATAATTTTTTATGGGAATGATCTGATTGGTAGACCAGAGGTGGAGCTGAGCTGAAAATATTTTGTTATTAGATGTCAATACTTACAAATATTCTATATTAAATCATTCTAGTCCCATAAGCAAGCTGTGATAGGTCAGACTTTACTGTTTTTAAATATAGAGTATGTACTGCAGTATTAATTAAAGCCCTCTGTGACACTACACACAGGGACAGATCCAGGTAAATGTGGAGAAAGAAACCACCTTTATACCAAAGCAAATGAAACAAAGGAATGCAATCATTTGAATAACATAGTATCATGTATTGAAATTGAGCTTTACAGTTTACAGCGTGCTTTCACAGATTATCCCATTTAGACTGCACAGTATTCCCGGGGGGCAGAAGTGATTATGATTCTTACTTTTACAGAGAGGTGAAGTGCCCAAGCCACTGTGGGCAGGTAGTCTTTCCTCTAGGCTGTCTCATTTCATTGGTAACTCTAACACCATTTTTTCATCAGGTACTTGGTTTTCTCTAACCTGAGGCATATACTACATTTTATAAAATAATCTATTTAAAACTTAGAAAATATGCTCATTCAAAAATTCTTCCCAGCTGTCAGTTTGCTTCAAAGTGATAGAAACCTATAAAGGCAGCACACCTTTAATAATAGTACAGCACATTTAGTCATGAGCTGTCTGTTTCTTCAAAAATTACCATGAAACAGATTGAGAGCTAAATATGAAATGCTGAGCTCTCCAGTGAAAGCAGAGACCTCGTTTCATTCAGATCAACTCCAGACAGATCAGACAGAAGAAATGGCTGAACAATCATTCCTTTTTTTTTTTCAGTCATAGTAGTGCACTTCCCAGCACAAGGTTGAGACAGTTTATGGGGGAGATGGTATGGCATAGTGTGCTTTGTTAATAACTTTCTCAGCAAGATGTGTCTTAAAGAGATAATAGTCACATTCTGAGGCCTTCCTTGTGCAGAAGCATCTATACAGAGTGTAGTATCTCATGCACAAACAGGAAAAAAAGAGAAAGAACATTCCCTCAGCAAATGATATAAGCTCCTTAAAATTGTGTTAACAGTTAATGTTGTTCTTTCACATCTTTTTGCAAATACTCCAATAAATTAAATTAAAAAAGGAAAACAAATACAACTGTTATCTTCAGGTATGCTTTTTCTTTGCAAAACTAATTTCACAGAACAGTCAGATATGTAATAATGGGCCTCTTGAGGATGTAATTTTTTATGCAACTTGACATGCAAGTCGTGAGTAATTCATTATGTCTTCTATTTACACTTTGTCAGATAAGAGTATTAAACAGAAGAGCTGAGAGGAACACAGAACACTACCATTAATCTGTTTAAATTTGCAAATCTAATGTAATCAAAAGGAAGACATTAGTGTTAAAAATTGTTTTCTGTACAGGTGGTATCTTTCATGGAGGGAAAGGCATGCTGAAATGCAAAAGTCCCGTAAAGCCAGCAAACCACGAAATCTCATGCAGGCTTCTAAAGCTAGGGCAAAAATCTTCGTGGGTACTTATGTCATTGACTGTAAAAGCTCTGGATGTATGAAAATTGACATACAGTTTCTCCATGTCAGGACATGACATTACACTCAGCTCTGTGCACGTACCTAACAAAGTGCTACAGCCCCATGTCCATTAAACTGAAGAAGGTGAGGACCAAAAGTATAAGCTTGATACTAGTGAATTTATAGGAATCTTGTGATAGTCAGCAGGCTTTGGTCTGGGACTCTATGACTGACAGATTGACAAAAAAGAGAAACTGCAAGAAAGATTTGGGATAAGCAGGAACTAATTGACCCTAGGAGTAACCTGTACCTTGTTTCTGTCCAAATGGCAGTTCCCACCAAGGAGTTAGAAACTGATTCAGTCCGCTGTGTTGCAGGATGTTTCCAGAGGAAGAGGAAGAGGCAGACATTGTGAGTTAGGGAGTGGGGAAATAGAAGCTGTGTCAAACAGACCAGAGTTTCATTCCTAATTCCTTCAGGGCCTCTCTGAAACTCAGTTTCCCCCATTTTGAAATGATGATAATGATACACAGGAGTATATAAGTACAAAGTAAGTTCACATATGTAAAGTCTCCGAGACAGTCCCCAACAAACAGCAGGCACTCAGTAAATGGTAGTGATCTTCACCATCATCTCCAATAAGGCAGCAAAGTTTAGAAGAATTCTCTTCTCATTTCTGCCTGAGATAACTGTATGGTTTATTTCCTTTGGGACATACCCTATATAATAAAAGCCTGATATGCAAATCAACCAAACAACAGAACACCAGCAGAGCAACCAGTCACTATGACACACACTGACCACCAGGGGCAGATGCTCAATGCAGGAGCTGCCCCCAGCCTGCAGGTCCCAGGCCAGCCAAGGCGGGTGCCAGTGGGGAGCCCCCTCCCGCTGATCACTCCACTGGTCACCCCACAGATCAGCCCTGATTGACGGCCAGGCCTAGGGACTCTACCTGTGAACAAATTTCATGCACCAGGCCTCTAGTCTTATATAAAAATATGGCACTATTGGTAGGACCTTGATTGCTGAGTTGATAGGATATTTATGTATATAACAGAACAGTTTAGATCTTCTCTTAAGTTTTGGCTAGCAAAACAGTAATTTTAACTTGTACTTTTAAAGTGTAAAACTGTAGAAGAAATTCTACAAGGATGGGGCATATACTAGTATATGTGAATTATAATTACTGTAATAGACATGACAACTTCTTAGTTACATGCAGCAGATATAAATTTGAAAGTATACTGACAGTTACAACTTGTCTCTGAACAATATCCATATATTTTTTCATTTCTCTCTAAGAGTGCATAAAGATTCATGCATAAACAACATGATCCAGGGGAATTGAAATCTAGGGACTAATTTACTAAACTACCCAAGCAACAAAGGATTATTTTATCTAATTAAGACAGAGCACACATACTTAGAATTAAGCATTTGCATTTAGCAGCAAATTCAAAATTATAAAAGCAATTAAAGCTAAAGTGAGGTGTGATAATTTTTTTCCTGCACACCACTGCTGAGCTAAAGCTCATTTGAATGCTTGCCTTTGCAGCACTGTTAAAGAGAAGGTTATGAATAGAAGCTCATGGCTGGACAAAGCAACCTTTTCCATCTCACTTCCAACCAGGCATCCTCCTCATGACCCATCCTCTCGGTTTTACTCAAGCCTCCTAAGCATGACTTACAGTTTCTCACATTCTTACTTTTTAATCTTCTATTTCTCTAGTCTGAAATGTTTTTCTGAACCTAGTCCATCCATCTGAACTCTCCCAGAGAAGATTCAGATAGAAATGTGTCTTCCTTCATAAAAACAGTGCTTCTTCAAGTGTAAGTGCTCTCCCTTATGATGTAAGAGCAGTTAGCTGACTATAGTCTGTCTCATTCATTTGCAAATTAATATATTACTACTTCAATCTTCTCTGACAGTATTAAATCATATATTGCCCTTTAACTTGCTGCATGCTTATATTTTCCCCTATATTACAGACTTCCTGATGGCATAATTTTGTTTTATTCTCTTAAAAATGATGGATGCAGTGCCTTCCTTACATGTCCAGTTTAATACACGTTTGATGATTGACTGGTTGGAATATTTAAACATCTATTCACCTTCATATATCTTCCACTTATATCTCCTGTTTTACTCAAGTTTTGAAGCTTGTCTTAAACTTTATATTTCATTCTAATTTATTTATATTATTCCTAGACGTTACTTAAAAATTGCTAAAGGAATGGAAAAATGACATTATTTCATCAATCAATATAGTATGTTGTCCTTTCCTCCCACAATGGTAATTTCCATGACTTCATTTTTAACTGATTCTCTGAAAAGTCATTAAAATGTTGTCTTTAACATTGGTGTTATGGGAAATATAAATGGCAATGCCTTAATATTTAGCCATTTCCAGAACTCAGTAGATAAATCTCATTAAGACTATAGTTCAATATGTAACCTTCCTCATAATGCATTTGAGTTTGCAGCTAATGGTGTTTTATTGTAAGGTTCTTGTGTATTTTCCACATTTGCTTAGATAGCTTTACTTTCCCTGCAGGAGTAATTATTGCCTTTTAGAGACAGTCCTCAAGAAAGAAACTATATCTGTCAATCAGTCAGAATACTTAGCAGAGGGTCAGGCACTCAAAGAAAGTTTTTAAACGTTTTTGAGGTAATTATACATTTATAGGAAGTTCCATGCACTCTTCATCCTGCCTCCCCAATGTTGACATATTGCATATCAAAAGAAGAAAATACCCCAAACCAGGAAATATCCCAGCTACAAAATTGACATGGGTACAATCCACAGGACTTACTCAGATTTCACTAGTTATCTATGTGTTCATTTGTGTGTAGTTCTATATACTTCTATCACATATATAACTTCATGTAACTACCCCATAATCAAGATACACGACTGTTCCATTGTCACAAAACTCCTTCATGCTACCCCTTTATCACCATGCATACGTCCTCATCTCCCCCACCCAATTTCTAATTCTTGGCAACCATGAATTTGTTCTCCATCTTCATAAATTTGTTGTTTCAAGGATGTTTCTTAAATGAAACCATACAGTAATCAACCTTTTAAGATTGGCATAATTTTCCTGAAGTCCAGTCAAGTTGCTGTGTATATCAATAGTTCATTCATTTTCATTGCTGAGTAGTATTACATGGTATGGGAGTGTCAGTTTGTTTACCCATTCACCTATTGAAGGGCATTTTGGTTATTTTCAGTGTTTGGCTAGTACAAACAAAGCTGGTATGAACATTCCTGCACAGGTTTTAGTTTTGATGAAGATAATTACCATTCATCTTATATGGCTAATTCATCTTGTTTGAGGCAGAGGTTCTCAGAGATGGGTGAGATGGATGAAGAGCTAGTGACTGCATACTGCATCAAACATGTGTGTTAGTATATTCAAGAAAGAGTAACCATCTGCCCTGGTTTTTTCAGAATAGATCGATTGGTGTATGTTGACTGGCATAATGATCTCTCACTCTTGGAAGTGCCCTGGCTGGTTTGATAAATTATATAATCACTCTGATTCAGATTACTTAAATATTCCAAGGATTGCTAATATGCCTTATCAGCTATGATGAATTGAACTGAATTTTGGTAGATGGCTGTTTTGTAGTCTAAGTACCTGTGAAGTGACCCTCTGGGGTCTGAGAAATGCGACAGTCTTCTTGCAATGTAAGTCTCTATTGTTCCTACCTCCTCTATTTCTGCTAGGAAAAAAAAAAGTTTTTCTTGTGAGTCAGATTTATGACTGAAGACAGCTTCCAAACTCATGTCTTAGTGCCACTGGAAGTGAGGACTCTGCCTCATCATTGCCAATTTGCAAACAATTGCAAGGATAAATTCCTAAACATCCTAAATTCCTTAAGGATAAATTGGCTTAGAACACATGCCAATCTCAAAGACAGTGATCAGTGAGATGCAGGCCCAAAATGGGCTTAGCTTGGGTCACAGCTCATCCTTTGATTGACTCCTCTGTCCAGGGCATTGAGGTCAAGTAGGAGGATGGTATCCCTTTTACAAACTATATGAATCAAAAAGGAAGCTATTTCCTCAAAGGATAGCAGGTAGTGGAGAAGATAGTAGACTTTACCATTGGAGAAATGGTGACCTGGGCAGCCACTGTCATTTGTGCCTTCTTTGAAAAGGTCAGTACAGTGGCTAATGCCACACAGCTAGCAGGGAGCATAGCCAGAATTCAATCCTCGATCTTTCTGCCTTGAAATCCTTTATTCTTAAGTTTCTTTTTACATGGAATTTAGCTGTGGATAAATAGGAAACAAATGCCTGTCAAAAAAGCATCTGAAGATGTTCTCTGTAATTAACTGTCACACTAATGAAATGCATACATCCTATCTAATAAAAGAGTAATATGCAAATTTACCATACCTCTGCTACACCCACAAGCCACGCCCACCAGCCAATCATGAGGAAATATGCAAATAAACCCAACCAAGATGGCTGCAGCCACAGAGAGCAGGAGGGAGGCTTGGGTTTCCCTGGCAATGGAGGAAGCCAAGCTTTCCGCCTGCCCTTGCTGGCCCAGGCCTCCACTCAATACTACAAAGTTTCAAATATAGAAGATAAATAAATCCCAACAGAAATGGCGGCAGACACAGAGCTGGAGAGAGCAGGAGGCTAGGGTTGCCCCCGGCGATGGAGGAAGCCAAGCTTCTGCAGCCCTGGCCTGCTTTGGCCTCCGCTTAAGGCTACAAAGTTTCAATTATAGAAGATACATAAATCCCAATAGAAATGGCTGCCGCCACGGAGCAAGCAGAAGGCTTGGCTCCACTCCAGGCTACAAAGTTTCAATTGTAGAAGATAAATAAATCCCAGATCCCAGGGCCTCTGCTTGGGTCGCCGGGAGGCGTGGCCGGCCTGCAAACCACCACAGGCCCTTCACCCAGGCCACCCCACACCCCAAGGGAACCCCCACCCTGATCCAGGACACCCTTCAGGGCAAACCAGCTGGCCCCCACCCGTGCACCAGGCCTCTATCCTATCTAATAAAAGAGTAATATGCAAATTGACCATCACTCCAACACACAAGATGGCTGCCCCCATGTGGTCAAAGATCCTGCCCCCATGAGGACACAAGATGGCCACCACAAGATGGCCAGCAGGGGAGGGCAGTTGGGAGGAACCAGGCCTGCAAGGGAGGGCAGTTGTGGGCAATCAGGCCAGCAGGGGAGGGCAGTTGGGAGGGACCAGGCCTACAAGGGAGGGCAGTTGGGGGCAATCAAGCCTGCTGGGGAGGGCAGTTAGGGGTGACCCGGCTGGCAGAGGAGGGAAGTTGGGGGTGACCGGGTCTGCAGGGAAGGGCAGTTGGGGGGGACCCAGGCCTGCAGGGGAGAGCAGTTTGGGGGTACCAGGCCTGCAGGGGAAGGCAGTTAGGGGCAAACAGGCTGGCAGGGGAGCAGTTAGGCATCAGTCAGGCTGGCAGGGGAGTGGTTAGGGGGTGATCAAGCTGGCAGGCAGAAGCAGTTAGGGGCAATCAGGAAGGCAAGCAGGCAAGCAGTTGGGATCCAGCAGTCCTGGATTGTGAGAGGGATGTCCGACTGCCCATTTAGGCAGTCGGACATCCCTCAAGGGGTCCCAGATTGGAGAAGGTGCAGGCTGGGCTGAGGGACAACCCCCCCCCCCCGTGCACGAATTTCATGCACTGGGCCTCTAGTATAGGTTATAATCCTCAATACTTCATAATTATTATCAATATATGTGATCATCCATGTCTTAACTGATGCAAATACAATTAGGAATTGGATTCATTTTACCGACAGACCTATGGCTTAGTGTCCTAAATTGCAGAAGACTAAAAATGTCCATGTCTTGAAAAAATCATCATAATATATTTAAGTGAAAAGAGCAAGTTAAAATAGTAAGGCAGTTTGCTACTCCTTTTTTCCCTTTTTACATATACACTCGGATACACAGACATAGGAAAAATTTGGAATGATAAATCCCCAGATGGTAGCTATTTCGGAATGGAATGTATAAGCATTTATACTTTCTTCTTCTTCTGCCTGCTGTATTTTATACATTTTCCACATTGAATATGTATTGGTTTTCTAATTCTCAATACATTTTCATTAAACTCCTCTGTATGATGATGCATGTCTGATTCAGACAAAGATGTCAGTTTAAGAACTCCCTACTTCAGTACCACAAGAAACCACATAGTAAAAACACTAATTGAAGGCCTCAGCATAGCAACAAGAATTTCAATAAAAAGATCTCATTAGGTTCTCAATTAACCTTCAAAAAATAAAATAAGAAGATGTTGCAGCAATCAGGTGAAAATGGACTTTAAAGACAGCTATCTTTTCTTTACAGTTGCAAATACAGTTGACCTGTGAACACGGGTTTGAACTAAATGGGTCCACTTATAAGCAAATTTTAAAAATAAATACTATAAATGCATTTTTTCTTCCTTACAGTTCTTAACATTTTCTTTTGCTTATCTTCTTTATTATAAGAATTCAGTATATAAAACATATACCATAAAAATATGTGTTAATCAAATATTTATGTTATCAACAAGTCTTCCAATCAACAGATGTATGGAAATTACTAAAGTTATTGGGTAGTCAAAGTTATACATGGATTTTTGACAGTACAGGGGGTCAGTGCCCCAGCCCCTATGTTGTCCAAAGATCAACTGAATACAAAAAAGTGAATTAAAGAAAGCAGCCTGGAACACTTATAAAAAGTGGCGGATTTTTAGCAGATGCAACAGTTTTAGCTAATTAAAAAGAAACAAGTTATTACCTAAATTTTTAGAATAAAGTGCATGGTACTTAAGTCTGAGTCCTTGCCGTCATTTTAACAGTTTTGACAATACCAGAATTTCCATATTACAAATCCCAAAGATCTAACTAGTTTGAGTGAGGCCTATAGTCATTTCTGAAAGACTAATTAAAAAGTATGACTTAGGGAAAATTGTAAAAGAAATTCCCTACGATGATGCAAAATAAACTCAGCTAAATCACATCCCTATATTTATATGCAAATAACAATATTGCATTGGTGTACTTCATATTAACCAGGTTTTTTCTATAACCCATTAAGGAAGGACCAAATGGCTTACTGTTGAATAATACATTACAGACAATGTATAATTCCCTTGGCATTTTATTATTCACCTTAATCAACTTAACATTCAGAAATTTTAGAAGCCAATTTTTCTTTCTAGATAAAATCTAAGAATTTTAAGTACATCCAAGTAATGAGGTATTTCTTATGGTAATAGTGTTGGCACTGCGCATATACAATGTATGCTTACTAGTACACTTTGTGGCATTTGGCAAGAACACTCCCATTTTTATGATTATACTTTAGTTTTCAGCACACTATCAAGGTAATATTACTAGAATGTCTATTTTATGGATAACCAACTTGACTTAAAAAGGAAATTCCTGGTTTATCTGAGAGAAAGGGTGATGTATGACAGCTAGCTTAATTCTGAGGCATCAACTCAGAGACAGAAAGAGAAATTTATAAATGTGTTCTTAAAGATTTCTGGAAATTTTGATTGATATTTTTAAAAAGTATTACACTTAAGAAAAATAATTTATTAATCATAAATTATTAATTTTATTTTTATATTATCCAGGCGCACTTCTCCTTATCATAAATTTATGGAGGAAGGGACTTCATTTTAGCCATGTGTATGAGTTTATAAATAATCTGATCACAATTTCCCCCCTATTTTGGCTTTAAAGGATATAGGAATTTATCAATAAACACAAAATTAAAGTCACACAAAAAAATGACAACTAACCCAAACTCCCTTATTTTACCAGTACAATAGCAGGCTATGGATATAGATTAATAATGTAATACCTTTCAATTCTCTAGTGAAATACTGAATTTTATGAGTATTTATTTTAAGCATATGTTTTTATATTTTAGTCTTTTGAAAATCTTGACAATCCAGTTTTTTGATGTATATATACAAACATTTCAATGAATACAATGCAAATTTAATCAGCCCGTTTAACTAACTGTCCATGTTTAGATAATAAAATATTTTATAAATATTCAAATTGACATTTGTTTCCATATGAAATTACCTGTTGGAACCTTATGCAGAAAACTATATTCATTTTCTAAAACCCATTAAAATTTTTCTGTACAGCCAAAACCAGTTTGGCTCAGTGGATAGAGCGTCAGCCTGCGGACTGAAAGGTCCCAGGTTCGATTCCGGTCAAGGGCACGTAACTTGGTTGCGGGCACATCCCCAGTAGGAGGTGTGCAAGAGGCAGCTGATCGATGTTTCTAACTCTCTATCCCTCTTCCTTCCTCTCTGTAAAAAATCAATAAAATATATTAAAAAAATTTTTTTTCTGTACATTACCCATATGTTTTTAAAAAATAAAATTATCATTTTCAAAAATAAAAAAAACATAAGTATTGAAGAAAAATAAAATTGATCATCTGAACTTCAATTATTTGTGTGAGTTTCCAGAAATGTCTTTAGAGATCTAGAACTAATCTGGGTACATCAACATGCAGAGTAAAATAAAAATGAGAAAAAATATTTTAAAAATTATTTTAATTTTGATGTATTCAAGTTGTAAAGCCAAGAAAAATTAGTTGGCACAAATTATTTCTCCTCAGTGGTTTACTCTGACCTAATAAGATAGCAAGAAAAAAATGTGCGCGGAAACTAATCTTTATGCCTAAGAGTTCATTTTCACTTGTGGTCATAAACTTCTGCTCCCTCCACAAGATCACCAAATGGAATTTCCAGCTCATGTCCCCCTTCTGATTGCACACCCTCTCCAAGTCCCACTCAGCATTGTCTGCCCGACTGCCTCTCCCTCGTCTCCTCTCACTGTGCATCGGCTCCATTCCTCACATTTGCATGCTTGCATCCTGCTCTTCCTCTGTCTTGAGTCTGTCCCATACCTTCTGTTTGGCCTCTCTTACCCCATTTATTCACTCAACAAATACTCAACAAACTGAGCATCTACCATGGGCCAGACACACTTCCAGCAGTGGGGATAGAGTAGTAAACAAAATGGGTCATGTCCTTGATCTCATTGAACCTACAAGCATTTCAATGAAGGTGCTAAGTAATAATGAAGACCTAATACAATGTCTCATAGTGACTGATATATTCTCTGAAGCAAATAAACCTGGGATACAATAGTAAAATTTCAGAGTGATGGGGTGATCTTAGATTGGCTGTTTGGTAAAGATATGTTGAGAAAATACCCTCGATCAGACATTGGAATAAAATGAAATCTGCATTAATAGAATACTTACCATGGACCATGCATTTTTTTCCCTTTAGTTTATACTTTCAAGTCCTTACCATGGTTCATCATGGGATCCCCATGGGTAGAATGAGACTGTCTTATCCCCAAGTAGCTATTATAGCCAAGAAAGAGAAGAAAGGGGAATAGGCAGAAAATGTGGGCTGGTGTAAACAGCCGAAAGTGGTGTGATGGAAATTTGAAGACAGGACAGTGAGATGACAACCTTTTCACATTTGATCTTTATGACCTGTCAGGCCTGTTGGTAAAGCAGTTATTCTTAACATTTAAGAAAGCAGGAACTGTCACAGCATAGTGTATCCTAACATGAAATGGAGATACAAGTAATGTGTGAAAGCTACAACCAGAAATGGTTTGTCTCAAGACCAAATCAAACAGCAAAACAGTTGTCCATGAATGGAGCAGCCACCTCTCAACTGTTAGTAATCTCACCGTTTAAGACCAATTGGCAGTAATAGAACAGGCAAGATCTAATGACCAGCTTAAGTTTTGAACTAGATGATTTTTAAAAAGTATAGTTTTATGATTCAACAAAATAATTATACAGAACAAAATATATTGTGCTCTTGTTATATATTAAGATAATATTGGAAAATAGTGTTAAAATGAATTTTCCATATTTTTAATAGTCAAAACCCCCAAAAAAGTTTTGTATGTACACTGATCAAAATCAGAATTAGCACAATCCATAAAATAAGGAGACTATGTACATTTTTTCTTCAAGGGAGTTTCTTGAATATCAGTCCTTGATAAGAAAGCTGGGAAGAGTTGCTCTCCTCCATGCAACTTCTTCTGATTCTGAAATTTAAATTATAATTCATTTTGCTGCTACGTTTTCCTTACCATCAAGGTTATATTTCTCGTTTTTAAAAAGAGAGAGATAAATAAAAAATATACCTGGTATATAAGTATAGGCATCGTTTCTTAGAATATATTCACTATTTCCATGAATCACTTTTAGAAAAATGATGCTACAGTCAAACTTGGGAAATGCTATACATACATCATCGTTCTCTTTTGGAAGACAAAAACGCATATGAACATACTAAACATTCTGAGATATCCTGGTACTAAAATAATACTAGTTTAAACAGAGTTAAACAGATTATTGCCTCGATTCATGCCATTACAGAAGTGATTGTTTTCAATAACACCCGCTGACATTGCACATTTTGGAAGATGATGCTCTATACACATTTTTATTGTTCTACTTATTGATTTTGCATTGGCAATTTTTACTGTCCTATTTCTTTTTCCTCTTTTTATTTTTGTATATAACACTATTGAGTGCTTACTGTATTCTAGACACTGTTTAAAGTACGTTACGGTTATTATCCCACGTATTCCTGACAATAATACTCTGAGATAAATATGTAACAGATTGTCAAAGGGGCCCCTGAGAGTTGAAATAACTCTTCCCCACATCCTGCTGCTGGTAAGTGGCACAGCTGGGAGCTGAGATGAAATCGGGTCTCTCCAACTTGCTGCTTATGCTCTGAACAAATAAGCAACCAGCTTCCTCTTGCACCCCCAGCATGCTACTGCTCCCAAGCTCCACAGAGACCAACAGTCTACCTAGTTCCCAACCCAACAATACTTTCCAGACCTTAGTTTACAGGACTCCTCTGTTGTGTTTGAGGTTGCTGGCCAATCCCTCCCACTTGAATTCTGGGTTTCTTTGAGTCTGCTTTCCCTTTGTACCTTTCTGGCTGTTCCTTCTTTATCTTTATAGATTTCTTGTTAAATGTTGGTGCTCCTCAAGCCCCCATCCTGGCTCACTGCCCTTCTCTCCTTTGTCCTCTGCTGGAACAATATGGAACCTGCTAGAGCCCAAAGCACCAGGAGAGAAGAGGACAAGAGCCTTGTGTTCTGCCTCCCACCTCATCCCACCCCATTCACCTTCTTACTCATTTCTATTTGTGCCACAGTAACCTCAAATCAATGACACAAGTGTGCAAAGAAGTATCTCACATTTATTTAAACTCAAAGAGGTGGTACAATGGGTCTCTAAGGCCACCATAGATGAATTCTTTAAGGCTATGCCCTTGGATTAAACACCACCCATACAGATAACTAAGACCAGGGTATAAAAAAGGTCTCATCTCTTAAGGGCCAAGTTCAGGCAAAAAAATTAAAGAATCTCTACTAAAGTAATGCAGAAATCTTTGTCAGTTGTGGTTGGTAGTAGTCATAAAAGAGAGATGAAATAGAAGAGGAAACAAGAATATGACCTGCAGCCAAACCGGTTTGGCTCAGTGGATAGAGCGTCAGCCTGCGGACTGAAGGGTCCCAGGTTCGATTCCGGTCAAGGGCATGTAACTTGGTTGCGGGCACATCCCCAGTGGGAGGTGTACAGGAGGCAGCTGGTCGATGTTTCTCTCTCATCGATGTTTCTGACTATCTATCACTCTTCCTTCCTCTCTGTAAAAAATCAATAAAATATATTTTTTAAAAAAGAATATGACCTGCATATGTGAGTATTGCCTGAAGTTGCAGGTCACATATAGAGGGTAGAAAGCTATTTCCCATAGTATTTTAACTCTAGTTTTTCATTGATGAAAATAAATAGCAGTTGAGGTAACACTGATAAATGAATGAGGAACCAGGACTTTATTTTTCTGGAAAAGAATAATATCAGTATTTTGATCTATGATTCTAATGAATTGTTCATATAAGGGAATGGTAACATTTTGTTTTTGTTTTTAGTGTAATGATTGCATTGCAATTATAAAGATTTAATTCACATAACAATACTTTTCTCATGTTTTCCTTAAAGATGTGTTCACAAGTCATTTATTATATTTAACAAGTCTCAGTCAGAAACCAATTATATAAAGTCAAAATTTGAATCCTCTTTATTAAGCCTCTGTTATTGCCTAATATCACATACTAAGTACAGTGGCATACAAAAGCTTACAAATGAAATTTCTTTATTTCAAAAATATTCACAACATAGTTGGAGTAATTAAATGAATACATTAAGTGCTTTCCAGTAAAGCTCATCATTGCATTGGGACTATGCTTCTGAAAACGCAACACCATTGGAAGTATGTACCTAAAGGTATTAACTGAGGAAGAAAATGAAAACTAAATATACTGGTATGTGGTCATTGCTGTTAAGTTGCTGCTAAGCCTTCTATTTTGGCACACAGCTGTCAATCACAATGGTTTAGACACAACAACTGTATTTAACACCAAAGATCCTTTGCACACCCTCAAGACTCAAGTTCAAATTGTACTTATGATACTCAAGAGTCAATGTGCTTATAAGTTTAAATAACTTTAGTTGTATATTTAGATGCTAGATATAGTGCTACATTTAAAATAAGTACAATTCATATGTTGCTTTTAATTACCTATGCATATAGATGTATATTTTTATGGATCAAAATGAGGCTGAGGTATAGAGTGACTGTTCTATTCTTTCATAAAATAATAATCTTTCACACAACAAAGAACAAAAGCAAATGGATGTGCACAGTGAAAACTATTACCACCGATCCCTTATGGAAGCCCAGCCCAATGATTCTTTTCCAACTTATTGGGGATGTCACATGTAGAGGGTTTCTCTAAAAGGTTGGTAGCAACATTTATCAAAGGAATCAGTGACAGAGGAGCAAACTTTATTCCTATGAGGATGGTCTAGGCTGCTCTGGAAGATGAAAAGATTATAGTTCATCTGCCAATCTATATAATAAAAGCCTAAGCAACCGTTACGGCAGAACAACCAGAATGACTGGTCGCTATGACACGCACTGACCACCAGGGGGCAGACGCTCAACACAGGAGCTGCCCCCTGGTGGTCAGTGCGCTCCCACAGGGGGAGCGCCGCTCAACCAGAAGCTGAGCTCACAGCTGGCAAGTGCAGCAGCGGTGGCGAGAGCCTCTCCCACCTCCATGGCAGCACTAAGGAACAGCAAGCCCAGCGGTAAGGAGCAGCGAGCAAATGGGTGGTAAGGAGCGAGGGGTCCCAGATTGCGAGAGAGATGTCCGACTGCCAGCTTAGGCCTGTGGAGTGGGCCTAAGCTGGCAGGTGGACATCCCCCAAGGGATCTCGGACTGTGAGAGGGCACAGACCGGGCTGAGGGGAACCCCTGCCCAGTGCACAAATTTCATGCACCAGGCCTCTATTATTATATAATATAGAATGCAGATGAACCTTCAATAAGGAATGTGAATGTGTGTGTGTGTGTGTGTGTGTGTGTGTGTGTGTGCGTAAGAGAGAGAGAGAGAGAAAGAGAGAGAGAGAGAGAGACAGAGAGAGGGAGTTGTGTAAGGGAGAAAAAGAAAAGGAGAGAGGAGGTCATATGGAAGTGAGGAAAGGCAGACAGACCTTGGGAAGTGGATATTTCTCCTGAATAGGAGTACTATGGCCAGCATCATAATGCTAAACATAAACCTCTTTCAGAGAATATAATTAAGGCCTTCTTTTCAAATTTGATGTTCTTTGGCTAAAAGTCATGTAAGAGCAGAAATGGAAAGAAATACAGAAAGGAGGTTAAGAAAGAAAGAAGGATTCATGCCAAGCCCATGAGTTTAGGGAACCATTCCAGTTGACTACTAATAAGCATCATTTCAGGGAAGGCAGAATTTACATTCCTATGATGTCATAGTCTACCATTTGCATCTTACTTGACAAAATCCCCATATAGAGTGAACTGATACAGGAGACAATTGTCAGGGAGAGGTTTGGTAAAGATATGATAGATGACAGAAGTTACATCGTCTTCAAGGGGAATTAAGGGAAGATGCATAAGAGGAAGACTCAGTAGAAAAACATTCCATTTGCATTCATATATGGGTAGAAGATTTTGAGATTGGTAGGCTCCCAGTGTATTTGATAAACAAAGTCTTTTGCTTTGTATTTATATATATACCATCAATATTGACATATATTTAAAATTTTTATAAACAATATTGTGCTTATGCAGCACCGATTATGCAGATATTCACCTTATAATATTCAGTGGGTGGTTTAGACAATATGAGATGCCTGATTAAATGTGTACATCACTAAGCCATGGATAAGGAACGATGGACAAAGACATCATGGCCAGGCACACTTGGATTACCTCAATGAAACTGGTTATAGCTGATTCAGATCTTCAGACTGTCCTACCACTTAATTTGTGAAAAAGATAAAACTATAAATCAAGCCTCATACTTGAGTTTCTCTATGGTTTTTAGAGATTTTCATTTTCATATGAAGATACTTCAAATGGAGCAGTGAAAGACTTATTGACATATGAGATCTTCAGAGATTTTGGGGGGGGGGTGAATGGTTTGTTTCTTACCACACATAGACCTTTTTAGATCTTATCATTGAGATTCAATTGACAACATATTTAATAATCGCATTTTTCTTCATGTTCCTGTCACCACCAGCATATTAAACTTATTTTACTGACATGTATTCAGGATCTTAGATGCAAAAGTTTCTCCAGATTATAAAGAACTTATACTATGTACCCAATTTACCATGTAATATACTATTCCCCAAATGTAAATGCATAACCCTAGGTGCCCAACTTGCCATTTTGAACATCTCTTGTAAAATATAACAAAATTGGATTAAATGAAATTGCAAATGTGAAATGCCTGGAAGACTGTCTGGCACATTGTGTGTATTCAGTATATATCAGACTGAGTGGCACAGAGGTATCCTTCCTCTGGTGTACTTTGTATTCAAGTGACATAAAGCACTGCATTTATCTATAATATATAAAAGGCTAATATACAAAGTGTCCCCCCGGGAGTTCAACCCAGAGACCGGGAGTTCGATCGTTCACTATGACGTGTGCTGACCACCAGGGGGCGGCGCGGAACATGGTGGGTGACCAGTGGCAGCGGCATGGCACTGAGGGGGCGAGGGAAGGAGGAGGTGAGGTGGCGGGGAGGCAGGGAACCTGATCACCGGCCAGGCCTAGGGACCCTACCCGTGTACGAATTTCGTGCTCTGGGCCTCTAGTATAAAATAAAGGGCAAAGCTTTACAAAATTGTTTGTCCCATTACAACATTTACTTAAATGACAAGCTCTATCAGTGTATTTACTATGTGATGAAGTTTACCGTAACTGCCATTAATCTGCAAATGTGCAGAAGTACAGCTACTAAGTGGAAGGAACAAGGCGAACTTCTATCACGGTCACTGAGAGTGCCATTATGTTATCATTGACCATTTTCTCACTCCAATATCAAGTTTTGCAGCACTCTATGCCCTCTCCCATTTCTGGAGTTCTCCCCCATTACAAAGAATTCAAGTAAAAACTTGCAGCTGTGCCAAAGGTTGGATTTGGAGCAGGTGTCATATGTGTAAGTCTTAGCTGTTACTTAGTAAAATGTGTGGTGACTCCATTTCTCACTTTGGATGCATGACAAGTGTTGCATATACGAAGAGTCATGACAGAATTTGACAGGTAGAAAAATTAATAGGAAACTTAACTCTAATGCATTGTGGTGTGCGGGTATGTGCTCACAGAGTTTTCCCTGGAGTGAAAGCATATTAGTGAGCTTATTATTAACCAGATTCTAAGTAAAATGATAATTTAAATTTAAGAAAAATGTAAAAACATAGTAAATATAATTTAGAATCTTCTCTACACACTCTGTTGCTGTTTCTCCCTGAAACTATTTTTCCATTAAGATAAATGAAAATATGGAATATTTAGAAGTGACACTGTTTTCAATCCATTGGTCCTGCTCCACAGTCTCCTTGTCAAGCATTCATAATCAATGGCGCATGCCAGCAAGAAGTGACTCTTTAATAAGGAAACATTTGCATCCATCAATGTCTTGTCCATTTCTGAGGAAGGTAGCCTGTGGTGCTGAAAGAATAGCTCCCCGTGACCAGCAGACACAGTTTGCTTTGGGGAGAATGGACAGGAACGACTCAGGACAACACTGAAGTAGACCTACCGAAGACGCAAGTGGTAGACAATTACCTCATAACTTCACACCACTTTCCAAGAAAACATCTAGCTAAAATGTCTAATTTTTTATGTACAGTATAGTTGTCAAACTAGATTTTTTTTTTTAAAGCAGCCCTCTCCTTTTCCTCAAAGTAAAACCCTGGAGTAGGATATTCCAAAGAAGACATGAAAAAGTAAATTATACCGATTTTTCTGCCATTGGAATGTAAATTATACCGATTATCATCCTCGGTAAATACAGTGGGGAAAGTCTGGAGACTTTGTAAGGGGTTTTCTCAGGGAGCGAGGAGTCCCCTCTAGGCTCAAGCTGACACTCCTTTTTCCAAAGAAAACCATTCTCACGACCCACCCCCAGCAGCCCTTGGGCAGCCGGGGAGCTCAGCGCCCGCCCCCAGTGTAATCCCAGCAAAAGGTAAATCAAGACAAAGCAGGCTCACACTCCGCTGGGGGAGGCGGAAAGGTTGAGCGGCATTGGGGTGCAGTACGAAGCGGCCAGAAGAAGGGAAAGTGACCTCATTTTGCCGGAGGAAGCATTATCCAACAAGCCCACCTCCGATGTGGTTAGCAGCGGCGGTAAAAGAGCACAGAGGTTGAAAGCTGGAGGGAGCAAACTTCCCCATTCTCCCACCACGTCCCCTAAGAGCGCGGGGAACACGCACCCGCCAGGACAACAAAGCGTGCTCCCAGCCGCGAGGCCATCGCGTCCCGGGGCGCCCAGTTCCGTGGTGGCAGAGCCGGGAGCCGAGTGCGGGCGCAGGCTGGACCGCGGGCGGGGTGCAGGGCTCCCTACCTTGAGCAGCACAAAGAGCCCGAGCAGAGGCAGGAGGCGGCGGCCGCCGCGGGTGCTCGCGGGCAGGTGCCCCATCGCAGCGCAGATGGGGCACCCAGAGGGACGGCAGTGCAGGCTGGTGCCCCGGTGGCGGCTCACAATGGAGAACTGGGGCAGCAGCCTCAGACCTAGGGCGCCGAGGCAGCTCCCGGAGGGCGCATGCTGCCTTTCCGGTCTCCCTGCCGCGGCTCTCTTTCCTGTATTGCACCCGGGGTCCTCCAGGAACGTGCCAGGCGCTGCTGTTCTTTAACAGCTAAGGATGGAGAGGGTGGGAGGAGTGGGCGAGGCTCTGCAGCCACCGCGGCCGCTGCTGCCAGAGGAGGCGCGGATCCGCGTGGCGAGCGAGAGGCGGGGACCCTGTCCCACCTCGCCAGGCTCTCTGGCAACAGCAATATTCTCTGGGCTGCGGATTCATAAAGTGGCAGCACCTCCCAGCCCTCCCACCAGGGTCCGCCCGCTGCCTCTTATCGCTGGGCTCCGCCCCAACCCCTCCCACAGTCTCAGTCTTGGGAGTTCCGTGTGGTTTTCCTGACTCCTCTGGACCAACTCAGGGACCAGATCCCAGTCCCCTCTCAACCTCCCCACATCTGCTTTCAGTCTTGGTTATAAAGCACCAGTAGTAACTCCTGAAAGGGAGTGGTGGTTGTGACTAGCAATGGAGTGAGTGCATGGTGCGTGTGTGTGTGTGTGTGTGTGTGTGTGTGTGAGAGAGAGAGAGAGAGAGAGAGAGAGAGAGAGAGAGAGAGAGAGAAAGAGAATACAACCCTTCTCTCTTCCATTCTCCCTATCCCATTTAAACACTCGCGCACTCTCCATCCCACACTCACCAAGGAGGATATAGCACAAGTATACACATTTTCCATTTGGAATCAGGACTTCTTGTAAATTTCAAGAGCCACCCTTTGATACCATTTATCTTGTAAATGCAAAAAGAACTTTCAACGTGATGCATATTTTTATATGATTATATTTTGCTATGTTGTCTTTCTATTTTTTCTTCATCACTTCTATCAGAATTTGCTTAGCTTTTTATGCCTTTTTACACATGTACATATGGACCACTTTGGGGAAACATTAACAGTAAACAGTAAAGCATTCTTCATTAATTTGCATTATTAATACTCCATTAAGTACCACTGTAATTAGATGGCCAAAGACTGTAGGTATCTACACTAATAAAAGAGAAACATGCAAATTGACCATCACTCTGCTACACCCACCAGCCAATCAGGAGAGAGTATGCAAATTAACCCAACAAAAATGGCAGTGGCCATGGAGCTGGAGCAAGCAGGAGGCTTGGGTTGCCCCTGGTGATGGAGGAAGCCAAGCATCCCGCCCGCCCCGGCTGGCCCTGGCCTCCGCTCAAGGCTACAAGGTTTCAATTATAGAAGATAAATAAATCCCAGATACCTCCTTCCAGCTGGCTCTGGCCTCCACTCAAGGAGGTGCTGAAAAAAAAAAAAGAAAAAAAGGAGGGGCTGGGAGCTTGGGTCACTGGGGGGTGTGGCCAGCCTGCAAACAGCCATCAGCCCCTCACCCAGGCTGGCCAGGCACCCCAGCAGGATCCCCCACCCTGAAGGGGCTGTGGCCAGCCTGCAAACAGCCATCAGCCCTTCACCCAGGCTGGCCAGGCACCCCAGCAGGATCCCCCACCCTGAAGGGGGTGTGGCCAGCCTGAAAACAGCCCTTAGTCCCTCACCCAGGCTGGCCCCACCCCCATGGCTTGATCCCTGTAAATAGGCAGTCAAACATCCCTCGAAAGGTCCCAGATTGGAGAGGGTGCAGGCTGGGCTGAGGGACACCTCCCCCCCCCATGCACGAATTTCATGGCACCTGGCCTCTAGTTATTTGATAATCACAGAAAATTTTCTCTCCATCATAAGGTATTTTACACAGCTCTTGCTAGACAAAATAGTTTCGTTTGTTTTTATTGCACTTAAAACAAAAACAGTCTTGTGAATCTTCCTAGGAGAGACTCCCAGAAGAATGTGAATGCTGTATCATCAGCAATTTCCAATGCAGTACTTCCAAAGTATGCTATTTTCAAGATTCCAAATCAATAAGAATGGGCATTGGCAGGATATAGTGCATGTAGTAATGTGTGCTTCACCAATTGCTTCAAAGTGTTTGTTCTGATTTCATTATCCCAACAATTCTGGTGGGTAAAGAAGGCTGAGGTCATTATCACCAACTATTTTCCTTGGAATGCTGCTTCTCAGAGAACAGCTAAATGCAGAAAAGCAGAACCTTTTACATGCCCTAAGACAGGCCTTTAACATGAATCCCCACAAACTGAAATAAAGCTATTTCCTCTGGAAATAGTAACAAGGTTTTTAATAAGCAAGAGACTGGAAGATCCTTTTTTAAATCTGTAGGAGGCTTTATTTTTGTTAGGCAAAGCAACCTTTGCCTAAATATCTGAAAATGAATCTATGCCTGTGTAGTTCACACTATCTCTCCTGTAGAAAGAGGAGCAATAGCAGCCACGGAGCAGGAGTTTCAATCCCTAGGAGAGGTTTAATGAGGAGTCAAATGGAACTCTTCCAGTGCCCTTGCCAATGAGGCTGAATTCTGTCCTCCAGGGACCAACTCTAATGTAGTTCAGTATGTTTAGTCCTGGCTTCACTGCTGAAATCGCCTACAAGGCTGTCAGCACTTTCAGTATTAGAGAGTTGCATTTATGGGGGTTGCCCAATGACAAATAGTTTGCTTTATGTGGCTCGCAGGAAAAACCCAAGCCATTGATCTCCAGACCATATTCCACTTGAAAAGCACAGTAATAGCCATGTAGTTTGTCATCCATATCTCACATGCTACCATTATTACCACATATGAACTCTAGATTATGTGTAATATGTTCTAATAATTGAATGCCCAGGCAGCATTTCGACTTTCCATTTATTTGAACATTTGCTTTAGTTTTGCTCTTGATGAACACTGGGTTCTCGCCTAAAAGACGTGTTGACAATTCATAAATTCTGTCTTTCAAAATCAGGATGATTGACAGGCCTCAGGTGAATAGCATGTTTTAACTGCCAAGATATATTATTCTTGTCACACTTGAGAAACAGTGAAATTTACTACAGAAGGTCATATTTGCTTTTACATGGATACTCTTTTCCCATTGCCTCATTTTTTCTTCCTAAATAATGCGTATTGAGGGATCTATCATTTTTTTTAACTTGACTCTTACATAATTTTAAGGAAAATCAAATAAGAATACTGTAACACAGGGCATAGTTTTATGACTAAAATCATCTGCTCAAAAGAACAGGAAAGCCTGAGCAGATATTAATCATTGGACACAAACTGCAGGCTATGGGATGAATGAACGATCCTAAATTAGGGAGGCAGATTGTTATTTTTAGATACTATTCCCTCTAGCAGTCAATTATGTGCTAGGATTACTGTGTATTGTTCACATGTCCTTTACTTTTCCTAATTTTTAAAAAGACATTAAACACCCCTATATCATGCAGTTTTATTTCATAGCCTGTTTGTATGTGATGCATTGGCTAATGGACTTTTATAATAATTTTTCTGAACCATTACAGGCATTGTTATCATCTACTCACCAAGCTGTTCTCCATAACTAGGTATCTTGATTAATTATAATTTAAAGCATCAGCATCCTGCGTGAGAGGATCCACTTTAGCCTAGGAAAAAAGCATGACTGGAACTTGTATATAGTATGTCAATAAAGCAAGACAGATTGTTTGCTCAATGAAAATGGTGCCTGCTGACCTTCCCTTTTCTTCCTTCTTTACTTCCCTTCAAATTGAAGATGTAATGCAACATTTACTATCTAACATGTGTGACAAACAGAGTCTATATATGCCTCTCTTAAAAAGTGGTTGCAGACCTGTCCGGTGTTTCTCAGTGATTAGAGCATAGGCCTGTGCACCAATGAGTTGCGGGTTTGATTCCCTTGATCAAGGAAGGACACACACCTGGGTTGCAGGTTTGATCCTGGCCCAGATGGATTCCCTGCCCCAGTAGATCCCCAGTCCCCATTGGGATACAGGTGGGATGCAAATAATCGATGTTTCTCTCTATCTCTCTTTCTTTCTCTCCTTCTCTCTTTCTGCCCTTCCCTCCCTTCTACCCTCTCTAAAAATCAATGGAAAAAATATCATTGGGTGAAGATTAACAAAACAAAACAAAACAAAAAATGGTTGCAAATGTATAATTATGGAAAAATTTGTCATGGTGACTTCAGGTACTGGAGAAACTGTACTGCATGGCCTTAACAGTTAAGGATTCTATGAGTAGGCATAATAACGTTGCAGTGACAATTTTACTTCAAATCAATCACACTAAATCAATTTTCTTGCTAAAAATTACAAAGTTAATAATATTCTCTACTCTGTGAGAGAAGGGGTGAAGAAGTCTATAGTCTGAAGAGGGCTAGAGGATGCCAATGATAGATTGATGTTATTAACTATCTTAGCAGAAAAATCTAGAGTAAAATTGTTTAAGAAAACACCAATGTTCTCGGGGAGATTTCAGTGTCCTAGAGAACATCCGCTTTATGAAGGGACATGAAGAAAAGCATAATTGGGAAGCTGTACATTTCTAGATACACTGTATAGTGTCGATATTACTCTTTGAGCCATGCAGAACCGTATAACTAATGGTACACTTGACTCCTTCCTTGAACGTTTAAAACAGGTTGAACTTTAAAGGTCTGCAACTGAACTCATAATAATTCCCCCATAGTTCCCTATCTCCATAAATGTACCAACACCAAACTGAGGCATACTTGCGGTCTCCTTCTCCCCACCCCCAATAGCACCATTTCTAATTTGATTCAAATTCCTGTCATTTTACCTCAAAAATATTTCTTTTTTTAAAATTTCTTTATTGATTAAGGTATTACATATGTGTCCTCATCCCTCCATTAACCCCCCAACCCCCCCTAACTCATGCCCTCACCCCCCCCCCTGGTGTTCCTGTCCATTGGTTAGGCTTATATTCATGCATGCAAGTCCTTTGGTTGATCTCTCCTCCTTTCCCCCACCCTCCCTTATCTTCCCTCTTCCCTCTGAGGTTTGGCAGTCTGATCAATGCTTCTCTGTCTCTGGATCTGTCCCTGTTCATCAGTTTATGTTGTTCATTATATTCCACAAGTGAGTGAGATCATGTGGTATTTATCTTTCTCTGACTGGCTTATTTCACTTAGTATAATGCTCTCCAGTTCCATCCATGCTGATGCAAATGGTAAGAATTCCTTCTTTTTTACTGCAGCATAGTATTCCATTGTGTAGATGTACCACAGTTTTTTAATCCACTCATCTGCTGATGGGCACTTAGGCTGTTTCCAAATCTTAGCTATGGTGAATTGTGCTGCTATGAACATAGGATTTCATATATCCTTTCTGATTGGTGTTTCTAGTTTCTTGTGATATATTCCTAGAAGTGAAATCACTGGGTCAAATGGAAGTTCCATTTTTAGTTTTTTGAGAAAACTCCATACTGTTCTCCACAGTGGCTGCACCAGTCTGCATTCCCACCAGCAGTGCAAAAGAGTTCCTTTTTCTCCACATCCTCGCCAACACTTGTCCTTTGTTGATTTGTTGATGATAGCCATTCTGACAGGTGTGAGATGATACCGCATTGTTGCTTTGATTTGCATCTCTCGGATAATTAGTGACTTTGAGCGTGTTTTCATATGTCTCTTGGCCTTCCTTCTGTCCTCCTTCAAAAAGTGTCTATTTAGGTCCTTTGCCCATTTTTTGGTTGGATTGTTTATCTTCCTTTTGTTAAGTTGTATGAGTTCCCTGTAAATGTTGGAGATTAAACGCTTATCGGTGATGACATTGGCAAATATGTTCTCCCATGCAGTGTGCTTTCTTGTTGTTTTGTTGATGGTTTCTTTTGCTGTGAAAAAGCTTTTTATTTTGATGTAGTCCCATTTGTTTATTTTCTCTTTAGTTTCCATTGCCATAGGAGCGGTATTGGTGAAGAAGTTCCTTCGGCATATGTCTGAGATTTCGCTGCCTGTGGATTCCTCTAGTATTTTTATGGTTTCCCATCTTATGTTTAAGTCCTATATCCATTTTGAGTTTATTTTTGTGTATGGTGTAAGTTGGTGGTCTAGTTTCATTTTTTTGCATGTATCTGTCCAATTTTCCCAATACCATTTGTTGAAGAGACTGTCTTGACTCCATTTTATGTTCATGCCTCCTTTGTCAAATATTAATTGGGCATAGTGGTTTGGGTCGATTTCTTGGTTCTCTATTCTATTCCATTGGTCTATATGTCTGTTCTTGTGCCAGTACCAGGCTGTTTTGAGAACAGTGGCTTTGTAGTACAGCTTGAAATCTGGTATTGAGATCCCACCCACTTTGTTCTTCTTTCTCAGGATTGCTGTGGCTATCCAGGGTCTTTTTTTTATTCCAGATGAGTTTTTGGAAAGTTCGTTGTAGGTCTGTGAAATATGCTGTTGGTATTTTAATGGGGATTGCATTGAATCTGTAGATTGCTTTGGGCAGTATGGACATTTTGATGATGTTGATTCTACCAATCCATGAACATGGTATGTTCTTCCATCTGTTTATGTCTTCCTCTATCTCTTTTTTTAGTGTCCTGTAGTTTTTCGCATATAGGTCTTTTACCTCCTTAGTTAAGTTTATCCCTAGGTATCTTAATTTTTTTTTTTGGTGCAATGGTAAATGGGATTGCTTTTTTAGTCTCTCTTTCTATAAGTTCACTATTGCTGTAAAGAAATGCCATAGATATCTTGGCACTAATTTTGTATCCTGCTACATTGCCAAATTTATTTATTAAGTCTAATAATTGTTTGATGGAGTCTTTAAGGTTTTCTATGTAAATATCATGTCATCTGCGAATAAGGACAGTTTTACTTCTTCTTTTCCAATTTGGATGCCTTTTATTTCTTCTTCTTGTCTGATCGCAATGGCTAGTACTTCCCGTACTATGTTGAACAGGAGTGGTGAGAGGGGGCATCCCTGTCTTGTTCCTGTTCTTAGGGGAAATGGTTTTAGTTTTTGTCCATTGAGTATGATGTGGGTTTTTCATATATGGCATTTATTATGTTGAGGTATGATCCTTCTATTCCCACCTTGCTGAGTGTTTTGATCAAGAAGGGGTGTTGGATTTTGTCAAATGCTTTTCTGCATCAATTGAAAAGATTATGTGATTTTTATCTCTCAATTTGTTTATGTGATGTATCACTTTTATTGATTTGCAGATATTGTACCATACTTGCATCTCGGGGATAAATCCTATTTGGTCATGGTGTATGATCTTTCTGATGTATTGCTGGATCTGATTTTCTAGAATTTTGTTGAGGATTTTGGCATCTATGTTCATGAGGGATATTGGCCTATAATTCTCTTTCATTGTGTTGTCTTTATCTGGTTTTGGTATTAGGGTGATGCTGGCTTCATAGAATGAGCTTGGAAGTGTTCCTTCCTCTTGAATTTTTTGGAATAGTCTGAGGAGGATAGGTTTTAGTTCTTCCTTGAATGTTTGGTATAACTCCCCTGTGAAGCCATCTGGCTCTGGGCTTTTGTTTGCTGGGAGCTTTTTGATGACTGCTTCAATTTCATCCATAGTTATCAGCCTATTGAGATTTTTAGAATCTTCCTGATTGAGTTTTGGAAGGTTGTATTTTTCTAGGAATATGTCCATTTCCTCTAGGTTTCTAGTTTGTTGGAGTAGAGTTGTTCATAGTATTTTTTAACGATCCTTTGTATTTCTGTGGGGTCTGTTGTTATTTCGCCTCTCTCATTTCTGATTTTGTTTGAGTCCTCTCTCTTTGCTTCTTGGTGAGCCTAGCTAGAGGTTCATCAATCTTGTTTATCCTTTCAAAGAACCAGCTCTTGGTTTCATTGATCTTTTGTATTTTTTTTTTTTTTTGGTCTCTATGTCATTTATTTCTGCTCTGATCTTTATTATTTCCTTCCTTCTGCTCACTCTGGGCTTTTCTTGTTGCTCTCTTTCTAATTCTTTGAGTTGTAGAGTTAGATGATTTACTACCATTTTTTCTTGCTTTTTGAGGTAGGCCTGTAGAGCTATGAACTTACCTCTCAAGACTGCTTTCATTGTGTCCCATAGATTTTGGATGGTTGTGTTTTGTTGTCATTAGTTTCCAAGATACTTTTAATTTCTTCTTTGATTTCATTGGTAACTGAGTCATTATTTAATAGCATGCTATTCAGCTTCCAAGTGTTTGAAATTTTTTATTGTCTTTATTGTAGTTTATTTCTAATTTTTATGGCATTGTGGTCTGAGAAGATGCTTGGTATAATTTCAATCTTCTTGAATTTGGGGAGACTTTGTTTGTGACCCAATATGTGGTCTATTTTTGAAAATGTCCCATGTGCACTTGAGAAGAACGTATATTCCGTGACTTTGGGATGCAATGTTCTGAAGATGTCAGTTAAGTCCATCTGATCTAGTGAGTCATTTAGGACTGCTGTGTCTTTGCTGATTTTTTGTCTAGAGTATTTATCCAGTGATGTCAGTGGTGTATTAAAGTCCCCTACTATGATTGTATTGTTGTCGATCTCTCCCTTGATATCTTCCAGGAGTTTTGTTATGTATTTGGGTGCTCCTACATTGGGTGCATATATGTTTATCAGGGTTCTATCCTCTTGTTGTGTCGATCCCTTTAGTATTATGAAGTGGCCTTCCTTATTTCTTGTTATGGCCTTCACTTTGAGGTCTATTTTGTCAGATATAAGCATTGCTACCCCAGCTTTTTTTTTTTCATTTCCATTTGCCTGAAAGATATTTTTCCATTCCTTCACTTTCAATCTGTGTGAGTCCCTTGTACTGAGGTGGGTCTCTTGTAGACAGCATATATATGGGTCGTGTTTTTTTATCCATTCAGCCACTCTATGTCTTTTGATTGGAGCATTTAGTCCATTTATGTTTAAAGTTATTACTGAAAGGTACTTGTTTATAATCATATCTATTTTTGTATCTGTGTTCCTTCTTGTCTTTTTATTTCTTCTTTTTACAGTATTCCCTTTAGCATTTCTTGCATTGCTGGTTTGGTGGTGATAAACTCCCTTAGCCTTTTTTTGTCTGTGAAGCTCCTGATTTCCCTTTCAATTTTGATTGACAGTCTTGCTGGATAGAGTATTCTTGGATTCAGTCCTTTGCTTTGCAACACTTTGTATACCTCCTTCCATTCCCTTCTAGCTTGATGTGTTTCTGTTGAGAAATCATTTGATAATCTGATGGGGGATCCTTTGTAGGTAACCCTCTGTCTCTCTCTTGCCGTTAATATTTGCCATTGAAATTATGACGTGTCTTGGTGTGGGTCTTTTGGGATTGATCCTGCTTGGAACTCTCTGTACTTGTGTAACTTTTTTCTTCCCCATATCCGGGAAGTTTTCTGTCATTATTTCTTCAAATAGATTTTCTAATCCTTGCTGCTCTTCTTGTCCTTCTGGCAGCCCTATTATATGTATGTTACTTCATTTCATGTTGTCCCAAAGCTCCCTTAGGCTTTCCTCCTGCTTTTTAATTTTTTTCTCCAGTTGCTGTTCAGATTGGGCTTGTTTCTGTAACTGATCTTGTAACTTAATAATTTGGTCCTCTGCTTCTTCTAGTCTACTGTTGAAACTTTCCATGGTGTTTTTGATTGTAGCTATATCAATTTTTATTTCTTCCTGATTCTTGCATAGGTTGTTGATTTTCTCATCCATCCGATGTATGAATTCCATAACCATTACTCTGAATTCTTTTTCAGTCATGTTGCATTCTTCAATTTCACTAATTTCCTTTCTTGGCAACTCCTCATTTTCTTTCCTCTGGGGATTGTGTCGTCTCCCCATTCTGACTATCACCAGAAGGTTCAAACTTCAAGTTGCTTGGACCTGGGCCATGTGCCATGGGGAGCTTTGCACCACCTGAGTGTCACTGAAGTGCTCTGACACTAGACCATGTGGCTGCTGTGGGTTGGTGGGAACCAGGCTTGCCTAGGGTCAGTGTTACCAGCGTTCAGTGTGGTCTCATGTGCACACCTAGAATCATGGACCCCACCTGCACTGTGCTGTTGGCATGTGCAAAAAATGAGTCCCCTAGCACGTGCCATGAGTCAGAGTTTCCCTGTGTCTGCACCAAGAATCAAGTATCAGAGTCTCTGTTGCCTCGTGCTGCTTCTCGCTGAGAATCAGGGTTCCCGTGTGCACATGCACCAAGAATTGGAGTCACTGGCTCTTCATGTGAGTGCGCTGTGAGTCAGGGATCCCAGGCGCACATGATAAGAAACAGAGTTAAGTCAGTGGTGCTCAGTGCTGCCTCTTGCTGGGAGAATCTGGGTCATGGTCACCATGGGGGACTGGGTTGCACAGTAGCACTGTGGCATGCCTGCGCTGCAGAAAATAGACTTCTGTGTGCGCTGTGGAAAACAAACTTCTGTGAAGTCAGGTGGCACTGCGCCCTGCGTGGGCTTAGGGTTTGGTCACCTGATTGCATTGCGGGGAGCAGATTCCAGTCTTTGTGCTCAAATTCCCTTAGCAGGTCTGCAGCCCAAGCGAGAGGCGGGTCTATCAGTTACTATGGTGCTATCAGTGATCCTGCGGGGAGGGGGATAGGCTCTTTGACTCACAGAAATCTGCTGCTGGGAAGTCTGCATTCTTGTTATCTGTTGGCCTGAAGCTGTGGTTGCAATACTCTATCCCCAGTGGCTGCAGGGTCCTGGTTTGCATCTGAGACACGACTGGGTGGTGCTGAGGCCAGGATCCTAGTCTCAAGCAGCTCTCCCTGGTTCCCACCAAACCATGGCAGCCACATGGCCTAGTGTCGGAGCACTTCAGTGACACTCGGGTGGCATGGTCTCTGTGCCTTCACAGGCCGCCCAGAAGTGTCTGCTTTGTGCCCAGGGCTCCGCCATCTAAGACTGCCCAGTTTGGCAGCCCCTTGGAGGACCTGTAGAATCTTACTGTCCCTAGCTCATACACACACACACCACACACGTCTATACTCTCCTCTATGGTTCCCTCACTCTCTCACACTCCCTCCCTACCTTCCTGCCGGTCGCCATCTTCACTTCTCTCCTCAAAAAATATATATATATTTAATAAATCATTATTGTTCAGATTATTACAGGCATTCCTCTTTTTTCTCCCCATAGCTCCCCTCCACCTGATTCCCCACCCCATCCCATGCCCTTACCCCCCGCCACTGTCTTCATCCATAGGTGTAAGATTTTTGTCCAATCTCTTCCCGCACCCCTCACACCCCTTCCCCGCTGAGAATTGTCACTCCACTCCCTTTCTATGTCCCTGATTCTATTATATTCATCAGTCCATTCTGTTCATCAGATTTTTTATTCACTTGATTTTTAGATTCACTTGTTGGTAGATATGTATTTGTTGTCATTTTGTTGTTCATAATTTTTATCTTTACCTTTTTCTTCTTCTTCCTCTTCTTAAAGAATACCCTTCAGCATTTCATATAATCCTGGTTTGGTGGTGATGAACTCCTTTAGCTTTTTCTTATCTGTGAAGCTCTTTATCTGACCTTCAATTCTGAATGATAGCTTTGCTGGGTAGAGTCATCTTCGTTGTTGGTTCTTGCTGTTTATCACTTTGAATATTTCTTGCCACTCCCTTCTGGCCTGCATAGTTTCTGTTGAGAAATCAGCTGACAGTCGTATGGGTACTCCCTTGTAGGTAACTAACTGTTTTTCTCTTGCTGCTTTCAAGATTCTCTCTTTGTCTTTTGCCCTTGGCATTTTAATTATGATGTGTCTTGGTGTGGTCCTCTTTGGATTCCTCTTGTTTGGGGTTCTCTACGCTTCCTGGACTTGTAAGTCTATTTCTTTCACCAGGTAGGAAAAGTTTTCTGTCATTATTTCTTCTAATAGGTTTTCAATATTTTGCTTTCTCTCTTCTTCTGGCACCCCAATAATTCGGATGTTGGTACACTTAAAATTGTCCCAGAGGCTCCTTACACTATCTTCATATTTTTGGATTTTTTTTCTTTTTGTTTTTCTGGTTGGGTGTTTTTTGTTTCCTCATATTTCAGATCTTTGGTTTGATTCTTGGGGTCCTTTGATCTACAGTTGAATTTCTGTATATTCTTTATTTCAGACAGTGTATGCTTGATTTCTGACTGGTCCATTTTTTTGGTATTCTCATTAAGGTCCTTGAAGGTCTCACTAAGTTCCTCAGAGGTTTTTAGAAGATTCTTGAGTAACCTTATAAATGTGGTTTTGAACTCTATGTCCAGTAATTTGCTTTCCTCCATTTCTTTCATTCATGACATGTTTCTTTGTCTCCGCATTTTGCTGCTTCCCTGTGTTGATGGAGTGGTTTTCTGTGGTAGGTGACCAGTGGTTCAGCCTTTCACCTGAGGTGGACACTCTTGGTGCACCCCTTTGTGGGCTGAGTGCAAAGTCCTGGTGTAGTTAAGCCTTGATTGTTGTTGGTACACTGAGAGGAATTGACCTCCAGGCCAACTGGCTGTGAGGACCCGCTGTGTCTATAATGGATGAACTGCTGTGCTGGAGACACGCTTATGGGGCAGGACTTGCTTCAGTGGGGCTTTGGTGTTCACTGAGTCTGCCTCTGGAATGTGTCACTTATGGATGTGAGTAGTTGAAATCTGGTGTCATCTCAAACTGACCACTAGATACACTAGCTTCTAGATCTCCAATGGGGTGCAGGTCAGCTACTGTCTGAGGCCACCCAGCAGGAGCTACAGCGAGAACTACAGTTTTCTCCTCTTTGCTTGGGGTTTGGAGGTTTTGGAGCTGTCTGACCAGAGTTGCAGTTTGTTAGGTTAAGCTGCGATAGGGCAGACCATTTATATGCAAAAGCCGCTGTGTGGAGCTTGAGTGGGTTTGTAGATTGTGTGGGGCGGGGTCTCAGGGAGTCACTAGGCTAGGGTGTGGCAAAGAGCGATGGCTGCCAGTCAGTTGTCTCTGCGTCTTCGCGTTTCCAAGACCCCGCGTCCCGCGCCCCAGCACAGTAAACAATGATTGCTGCGCACACCTCTGCAAGAAAGCCACACTCACTTTCCAACCTGATGGCAGACAGTCCAGCTTCTCCCCGTAGGAGTTTGGGTCCTCAGCATCTCCCCAGAAACTGGAGTTCAGAGTAATCAGGAGCTTGTCTCCCTTCAGGTTGAAAAAAGCAGTGCACCCAGTCGCCCACCACCAGCCCGATTCATGCGCCTCTGTACCTCAGCTTTTCAGAGCTTGTGCATGTCTCAATGCTCTTTTCTCTTTCCTTCTAATTGTAGAACTTCCACTCAGCCAGCTTTCCCATGGTTCTGGGTGATAGACGTTTTGTCTTTTAGTTGTAGTTTTGAAATTGTTGTGCAAGGCAGCAGTTTAGGTGTTTACCTATGCCGCCATCTTGGTTCTCTCTCCTCAAAAATATTTCTTTCATCAATTCACTTCTCTCTATCCCAACCACCTTCATTCTAGTTCAAAATTACCATTACTTTCTGTTGAACTGTTTGTAACTTTCCTAATTGCAAGAGTCTACCTGTAGCGTCTATGGCCCTTTCTATTTCTCCCTGAAGCATGATAGGGGAGTATTTCCATTTGCAGCCAGTTGGAACCAATTATTGAAACTCAAATCTGATCACTCTGTCTCTTTTACATAAATCCAACCAATGGCTTCCAAACATTTCTAGGATGGTGATAAAATCCTCAGCATGGCCCACAACGTCAACTATTCCCTATCTGCTTCTCAGGTCTCTTGCCACACCTTTATCTTCTTTGCTTTCTGAATTTCTAAAACTCATGCATAACATGTTTCCTCCCAACACTGAGACACATGTTGTCCTCTCTGCCTGGAATGCTCCTCTCCTCTCTTTCATCTGATCTCTGTTCAAATTTTACTTTCTCACTCTAACCCCATAGTTTAAGGTTTCAAAGCCCATCTAGTATTTTTATTATCGATATGTTATTTTTATCACTATTTGCTTAATGAATATCTCATTCATTAGATTGTAAATTCTATGAGCATAGGAATTATGTTGAGTACTTGATTGCCTTTTTCTCCAGAGCACTTAAGTCAATTCCAGGAATAAAGTAGGTCCTCAGAAAGCATTGGTTAAATAAGTAAAGTAGCATAATTTTCAATGATAATTATACTATCAAATATCAAAATATGAAATATTTATATTAATGGTTTGGTGTGATTGTTCAAGATGGGAAATCAAACTCTATTCCAAGTACACTCCTACTTTCTTTAGTGGGCAATAAGTTACCCATATCTTCACAAGAATTATCCTGGGAAACCTTGTGCAGCCTCTAAGATTGGTGAGTGATCAGGAGAGAAACATGAAAGAGAAAATTATTTTTATTAGAATGATAATTTTACTCAAAATTAAGTAATCCTTTAACTTTTAAATGGATGAACAAACCATGGTATATAAAACCAATAGAATATTACTCAGGAAAGAAAATAAGTGATTTGATACATGCAACAACATGAATGAATTTCAAATACATTATGCTAAGTGAAGAGAAATCAGATTCAAAAAGCAACCCACTGTAAGAAGCTATTTATGTGTCATTTCAGAAATGACACAACTATATGGGAGGAAAGTAGATTAACGGTTGTCAAGGGCTGGAAAAATGAAAGGATTGACCATAAAGGGACTTTCAGAGTGATGGAAATGTACTAAATATTGACTTGGTTGGTCATTATGTGATGTATACATTTGCCCAAACTCATCAAATTTTACTATAAAAAGGACAAGTTTTACTGCTTTTCAATTTAAAAAATAAAAAATAATAATTCCCAGCAAGAATTAAGTATGGACAAAAAAACATTCAATCTTTTAAAAACTTGTTTTTTAAAAGACAATATTGCTTTATGTTTATATACATGAGTTTCAGCATTTTAAGAGTGTTTAAAGGTGCTTAACAATAACAGTATTTTAAGAAATATTTCAGCTTTCTGATTATGTGATTGCCTCTCCCATATTATCTTGTGACAAAATCTCAGAATTAAGCTTATGAAATTGGTTAATTCCCCCTTTGTCTCCTTTTAGCTGAGTTATTTAAATGGATTATTCATTGAGTCACTCACCAGCCATATATTTTTCAATTCTTGCCATGCTGGGCACAGCTAAGATAAGATACAGCTGTTGACCTCTGGGAGCTTGCAACCTAGTAGGAAAGATGGTATACTAAAAGAACTACAAACAAGATAAAATATAGTAAGTAGAAGCAAAGATAGAAACAAATGCTAAAAGCATTCAGGGAAGGGACAGAGAACTTACATATGTAAAAATCCTGGAAGCTGTAAAGCCCAGAGTATGCCCTAAAATAAGAGTACAGTTAGAGAAGTTGGAGTAATAAGATTGACATGTACAAAGTCCTTTGCTCATTAATAGCCACATCTGTCTCTTCTTCTTGGCAGCACACAGGTACACTCCATTTCCCAGTTTCTCTTATAGTTAAGTGTTGAGACAAGTGTGAACCAGGGCCCAGGAATTATGACAGAAGTGATGGGTACTTCCAGGCCTGGTCCATAAAAGCCTTAATACATAATCCTCACTCTCTTTTTTTCATCCTAAATAGAGAGGACTCTAAGGACCTAGAGAAGTGAAGAACCATAAGATGGAAGGAGCCTTGATTCCTGCACATTTGCAAGAGAAAAAGGAACACCAGATAATCCTCTTCAGACCATGATCTTAAAATTGAAAAGGTATATTTAGACCAGGAGATTGTCATCAGAGGCCAAGGTAAGGGCACGGGGGCTACTAAACTGTTTGAAACAGAAGAGTGATATGATCAGAACTGAATCCTTTAGAAAAACTGGTCTGAGTACATTCTTCAGTAGAGTGGAATATAAAAAAGAAGATATGGAGGGATTAAAGGTTCTAGTAAAAGAATTAAAACGATGGCTGGATTGAGAAAGAAAGCAAGTGAATGCAGAAGAACATCAAGATCTGTGAAGATCTGAACATGCTCAGACTTCATTTGAGTCCTTAACTACTTGCTATCACCCAAGAGCCACCCTAGGCAGTACTCCAGCCACATGTTGGCACCAACACTGTCACTCATTTTGTTTGCTTCAATTCTACACACTTGGTCTCCCTGAACTCCATGACGTTCAGCTGTAGATCAACCTCATCCCTCGGCTCCCAAGCCCAGCCTAGCCCTTGTCTAATAGTCACAAAGAGAGGAATAAAGCTGCTCTAAACATTCATGTGAGGGTCTTTGTGTAAACATAAGTATCAACCCAATTGCTGGATCATAAGGTAAGAGTATTTTACCTTTATGACAAACTGCCAAACTGTCTTCCAAGTGGAGCACTCTGCATTCCTCCTGCAACAAATAAGAGGTCATGTTACTCCACATCTTTGCCAGCATTTGGTGTTGTTAGTGTTTAATTGCTGCCATTTAGAGTGTATAAGCCTCTTCAATGTTGCTTCTGAGTCATTTTTTATTTTTATTTTTAAAATATATTTTATTGATTTTTTACAGAGAGGAAGGGAGAGGGATAGAGAGTTAGAAACATCGATGGGAGAGAAACATAGATCAGCTGCTTCCTGCACACCTCCTACCGGGGATGTACCTGAAACCAAGGTACATGCCCTTGACCCGAATTGAACCTGGGACCTTTCAGTCCACAGGCCGACGCTCTATCCACTGAGCCAAACCAGTTAGGGCCTGGCTCATTTTTTAAAGTACCTCATTAATCTTTAAGCATATTCTTACTTTTTCTGGTACTATATGAACAATTTAAAAATCTGTCCTTTTGATAAAACAAATTCAATTAACATTAATCTTGAATTATAACTCATTAAATTATTTGACAGATATGTATTGTGCACTTCTTTTGTGTCAGATTATGTTCTAGTGCTTAGAATCAAGACATGCATTTAAGCAAAGGGAACAAAACCTAGAAAGCAGTGATGTCCCTGATATTTAAGGAACAGCAAAAAGAACAATGTGTTTGGAATGGAACATGTAGGGGACTTTGGCAGTAGATGAGAGTGGGGGATATTGGAAAAAGATTATGTAGGATAATGGAGATCATTGTAAAGACTTTGGCTTTTAATTTGAGATATAGAGAACCAGTGTAGAGTCTTGAGCAGAGGAGTGATGTTATTTAACTGCGATGTTTCTGTGTTGGAGTATACTCTTGGAAGTAAGGTTAGAAGGCCATTGTATAAAAGAAGACCATTGGAAGAGTATGGGATAAAACAGGCAAGAAAAAAATGTGCAATGGAGGTGCTGAGAAATCTGAGAGTCTAGGTAGTGTTTTTAGGAGGGAAAACAAGATTTGTTCATGAATTAGATATGAATTTGACAAATGAGTAACAGAGGAATCAAGATGACACACAGATTTTTGGCCTAGACAGGAAGAATGATCTTGCCATCATTTGAAAAGAGAAAGATTAAAGGTGATACAGGTTTTGAGGGGTGAATCAGTGCTCAATTTTAGACATGTTTTGTGTTTTTGTTTTTTTTTTTTTTTTTTGATTGTATAAAGAAATTTATGCTTAAGCAAACATATAGGGGGAAAAAAACATAGCAACTTGTGTTTAGTATGCAATAATATCTACTACTAGAGTTTACTATTGATTAGGAAAGCCTTACAAGTTTTTGGAAGAACCTCACATCTTTAACGTTACAATATATTTAACAATGGTTCTTTTATTGCTTCTAAGATTATTGAGACGTCAATGAAATTATGCTGAATTTATGGTTTAAAATTATTTTCCAAACACTTAACAATTATAATTTAGGATAAATAACACTTGAAGAAAGCAAACCTTTTATATAGGACATTCAATATACAGCCTTGCTTTAATTAATTCCAATTCCATTACATTTTCATTATTTGCCCTGTCCTGAAAATTTAATAAGAACTGTGTTTCTATGCATAGAACTGCCTGCATAAATCCATTTCAACCTTCATAAAATGATCAAATTAGTGCTTGAACTTGCAAAACTAAAAATTTTCAAACTTTAGAATTTAGAATGAAATGTAAGTTTAATACACAGAAAATCTGACTATATGTACAAGAGAAGGTAAAGTTTTCAATTTTCGTATTATCAGAAACATCATAAAGAAAGCTAGATTTATAACACATTTCTATTCCTATGTGCATCTGAAGTATGTACAGTTAAACATCAACACAGCTTTCATGGGTAAATAGGGGAAAATGCAAGCAAGAGTGACTTTTAAAGTATCTGATAAAGCAATCTCTATAAAGACAAAATTAGGCTAAAAAACTGCAGTTGGTTTATTTCATCTTTTCGAGTTCTCAAAGAAAAACTTCATCAGCTTAAAAATAGATGTCAAATTCACTTGAAAAACTAAGTTGGGTTCTTTTATTATTAAATCTTGGGAATACTGCAACATCAAGTATTTACTGATTTTGCAAGAGAAACAAAATTGGCAGCTCCATCTTTACATTATTACTTAACATAGGAACGTTTTTAAGAGTAAAGAACTGACATAACATTCCATATGGACAACCTAAAAAAAATGAGGCAAGGGATACTGTCCTTCAGCACATTTCCCAGAGAATTTACTATTAGGATATTAGCTGTGTGTGGTAAGAGAGGAAAAATAAATATAGTGTCCCAGTCTGCTGACCAGGACAAAAAGGCTCTGAAGAGGTCACCATCTTCATTCTAGATAAATCTCAAGTTTAAGAATTCTCAAATGCTTAAAATGGTGGTCTTTTCAGCTACCCATCTTAAGAAGTCAAGTACAAGCATGTAAGTAAATTCACACACACAGAAGATCCATGTTAAAAACAGTTAAGGTAGCTGTGATGCAACACCAACAATTTGAATGGCCCTGACACACTCAAAATATTACCTTAATTATTCAACAAAACCCTGAAGCAAACTCTTGCTATTCTGGTACACTGCTAAATACTAAAGTAGCATGTTTTTTTTCCATAGTTTCACTTAGCTCAAAGAATTTTTACACTATTAAGAAAAAAAATTAAAGTATTTCCCCTTTTTAAATTTACGCTGACGTTTAATTAGCTTTATTTACAGAGCAGGGATGTTTTTTTTTTTTTTCCAGTCTCCAATGGTGCCCAGATAACATCATTAGGCAAGAATGCCAGTTTAAAAGAAATCTATGCAGAATCCTAAAAATAACAGATGTTGAGGCTCCTCAAGAAGGGGCAAGCTTGACTATAGCAGCAGCTCTCTCGTTCTGCCTCAGTTACTCAGAAGCAATTCTGTTGCAGTCTCTACATCCCATGATTTTGAAGACAAGGCCACTATTACAGCATTCCTATCAAAGCCCATAGCACACGGGTTTTCTATTTTTTTGGTGTATTCTGGACTAGAAACTGGTGCTCCAGCATACACATGTGCCCAGAGTCGAGCTGTCTGTTTGAACATTTCAGGATTTTGCTTGTACTGATTTGCAACTACTGCATCCTGTGGATCATCTGGTTCTGCAGCTGCCAATAGTGCTTGCAATGACAATAATACCGTGCGGAGAGTCATTGCTGCTGCCCATTGATCTTTCAGGATATCCAAGCAAATAGCCCCTGTGACAGAACTAATATTAAGATGCCATATTTTAGTGATAAATCGGACCTTAGGGGGATTAAATGAATATGTTTCTGGTATTTTTATCTCTAGTTGATATCTTCCTCCTTCATATGGTGTGTCTGGAGGTCCTGCTATTTCTCCTCTTAATTCTGTAAAATTCTCATCTACAAGATCTACTTTAATTTGATTTTTGCTCGTCTCCTCGCTCTTCAGCACCTCCTTGAACTCCCGCTTGATTCGCTGCACCGCGATGTTGGCCATGTCTCCGCCCGCAGCTGATTGGTACCCGCCTCCTCCGCCACCGCTAGGACCACCGCCACCACCGCCGCCACCTCTCCCTCCACTGCCTCCTCCCTCTGCGATTCACACCCGAACACTGCCACCTAGACATGTTAATTTTGAATTTTTATTATACACTTAAGTAGAGCTATTGAATAGGAATTAAACAAATCATTCTGGAAATGAGGTTGCTCCACTATGGATTGGATAGGTATCTTCAGTGCATAAAATGGTATTCAAAATTGAAACTGTCTGAGCTCACCAATGGAGAGTGTAGATACAAAAGATAAAAATATCTAAGGACTGAGAATTACTCTGATTTTCATCTTCTGCCTTCACAGAAAACAGCAATAGGCTCTTAAGAAACAGGTAAAAAGAAAATCCCCCTTCTGCCCCTCTATCAGGATGAAGACAAATTGTCTGCTTGTACATAAATCTGTGGAGAGCTTCTCTTTAATAGCTATATGATAGTATAATCAGTTTACAAAGTAAATGTCATAATCTGACTTAATGGAGCAATCTGGATATGTACATATAGATAAGTATCAAAATGAATCTTCCTGTTTGTATGCATGCTTTATTCAACATTTTATCAATAGTGTTGTTAGTCTCATTTGACTTAGTATTTATTTTTTATTTACCTAACCCTTAATTAGACAAAAATCTCTTACTCATTCATTTGTTATTTTATTCAGAAAGTATTAAGTGTCTATTACATACCAAGTATTTCTGGCTGGGTCCTCTGGCTATTGTTAGTTTTATTATTTTTATATTCTGTATTTTTTTGAAAAACTCATTTGGACTTTTTAGCAGAAAGCAAGTGTTAAAATTATTTTTAGAGAGTTGAAAATAGATATGCAAAAATCAAATATACATGCCACTACTCTGTTTTTTAACCAATTCAATGTTAGCAAAATTTCATGTTCAGATACTTGGTTAGAAAAAATGATTTTAAATTTTTTCACTATTAGTACATGTGAAGATTTTATAAAGTCAAATAAGTTACTTTGAGTTTAAGAAGTCAATTAAGTCAGGGAAAGATAAGTACCACATGATCTCACTCATATGTGGAATCTAATAAACAACATAAACTGATGAACAAAAATAGACCAGATACATAGAAACATCGAACAAACTGTCAAACTTCAGAGGGAAGGCAGAGGCGGGTGGAGGGGGGAAGAGATCAATCAATGAACTCATATGAGTATATGCATAACCCATAGACACAGACAATAGAGTGGTGAAGGCTTAGAGGGGAGGGGAGTGGGAGAGGACAATGAGTGGGGGACATATGCAATACTTTCAACATTAAAGATTTATTTTAAAAAAGAAGTCAAATATTCAAGTCATGCGGTCCTTTGGCAATGACCTTGACAATCTGAAAGATGTCTTGGGAATCTCACTGCTTTACTTTTGGAGCTACTAATTCTTGCAGGTCTCCATGATCCATGTCAACTACTATTGGGGCTTTCAATCCTAAACTAGATACACTGGCCTATCCTTGATATTAAGAGTCCTTGTCGTTTTCATTTGCTTAAATATAAACCCTCAGTGTTATGTATTGTCATTTTTCAGATGATAACTGCAAGGTGAGGTAAACATTTAAAAAAGAGCTTCAGCCCTGGCCAGGTAGCTCAGTTGGTTAAAGCCTTGTCCCGATATGGCAAGGTTGTGGGTTCAGTCCCCGATCAAGGCACATACAACAATCAACAGCCGGAGCTGGTTTGGTTCAGTGGATAGAGCATCGGCCTGCAGACCAAAGGGCCCCAAATTTGATTCCAGTCAAGGGCATGTACCTCAGTTGCAGGCTACCCCCCAGGCCCAGGCCCTGGTCGGAGCTCGTGCAGGAGGCAACCAATCTATTTGTTTCTCTCACATCAATGTTTCTCCCCGTCTTTCCCTCTCTCTTTTCCACTCTCTCTAAATTCAATGGGAAAATATCCTCGGATGAGTATTAAAAATCAAAACAAAACAAAAAAACAAGAATCAACAAGAATCAACCAATGAATGGGTACATAAGAGGAGCAGTAAAATGATTGGCCTCTCTCTCTCTCTTTTCTCTCTCCCTCTCTTTCTATCTAAAAATATTTTTTAAAAATGTTTAAAAAGGAGCTTCAGAAGATTTATTTCCAGACAATTCCTAGACTTCCTGGGCCTCCCAAATTAGGTGGCTGTGTTGACAAAGATTCAGTGAAAGTGGTTCATTTGCTTTGGTAATGCATGGCCCTTCTTAATCTTCCCTTTAGCCTTGGCACTTTAAAATGGTAGAAAAGTTAGGTTGACACTAAATTACCATGTGGCATAATATCAATAGCAGCAGCCACTAAACAATCTGCATTTCCATTTCTTAAAAACAAAATATCCACAATCACTCCAAGTTTTCATAAAGCGTGAAATTACCTCCTGTTTACTGAGTCACAAAATGGAACTGGAGCAGAGAGTAAAAGTAAATATCCAAATCAACACGAGGAACATTTGCCTACTCACAGAAAAGCTCAAGCATATGCCAGGCGCTGAGAAAGCCTCAAAACTGATAAGAAGTAGTTAGAAGCCTCATGCTTCTGGCAATGGAGTTTAGAAATTATTAATATAGGAAATTTCTGCCTCAGAGACTGCAGATCCTCGCTTGAAGCCCAGAAACAAGCATTTTTAAATATCATTACTTGCACTTGGTGAGAAAGACATACTTAGGAATGCTGAGAGATCAATAACTACACATCAAACTTTCCATGAATTGTTCATGAACGTTACATCTACCCTCTCAAGTGTGAAAGATAACAAATGTCCTGAAATTTGCTGGTCTGTATTTGGGTGTTGCACACACTTAAAAAAATAAATGAGTAACTTTAAAGTTTATCAAACAAAAAATAAAACAAAAATAAGGACAGTTGAAAGAAGACAGCAACGGACAAGCAAACATAAACCAAAAAGCTCCTAAAATCTATAATAATAAAAGTGTAATATGCAAATCAACCAAACGGCTGAACAGTGGAATGACCATCCGGATGACCACACCATGACACCCACTGGCACCAGGCAAGCCAAGGCAGGTGCGATGCGATTGGTTAGGGGCCCCACCATCGCCCCATGATTGCCCCACAGAGGGAGGTCCTGGCCACCGATGGGTGGGGCAATCAATCAGGAGGCTCCCGGACTGCGAGAGGGTACAGGCCAGGCTGAGGGACCCCCCCAACGAGTGCATGAATTTCATGCACCAGGCCTCTAGTTATATATAAAAGTTGTACAATAATAGCATAACTTAGGATGCCAGGTGGTTTTTTGAAATGACTAATAAAAGAGCGTACCTTTGTAAAATAGGTTAAGATAAAATGAATAAAGACATTGAAAATTAAAAATAAGGTACAGTTCATGAATCCCATATTTTGTTGGAAAAAATAAAGAACTAACTTGTTTGAAAAAAAATGCAATATTCAATTTTCTAGTATTTTTCTACATTATAAGTTTTCCTCTAATTCAGCTATCTCACAAGTTGTGTGATATTACCAAGTTCAAAATAATTTGTAGTTTCGGCCCTGTAGGTTTGGCTCGGTGGATAGAGTGTCGGCCTGTGGACTCAGGGGTCCTAGGTTTGATTCCAGTTAGGGGCATGTGCCTTGGTTGCAGGCACATCCCCAGTGGGGAGTGTGCGGGAGGCAGCTGATCGATGTTTCTCTCTCATAGATGTTTCTGACTCTCTATCCCTCTCCCTTTCTCTCTGTAAAAAATCAATAAAAAATATACTAAAAAAAATAAAAAATAATAATAATTTGTAGTTTTCATTATGATTTCTGAAACCATGCATTTATATAGAAGTGGATTGCATTTTTTATTAATGAGTAATTTACAATGAACAAAATGCTCAGATCTTGAGGATATAATTTTGTGGGTTTTCACACTCAGGTAACCACCATTCTAATCATTATATGGAAAATCTCCAACACCCTAGTCATTTCCCCTTTGCGTTTTTGCATTTAAATACCTCACCTTGCTTCCTTAGTGGCAACCACTGTTTTGAATTCTCTCATCCTATAAGTGGCTACTTTTTTCCAAATAAAGTTTTTAAGTTTCACCTAATTTGCTGTGTGTAACAGGAGTTCATTCTTTTGTAGTACTTAGTAGTAAATTCCATTTTATGAATCTACCTTGACATATTTATTTATTCTGCTGTTGATAGACATTTGAGTTATTTTCAGTGTTTGGCTGTCTATGAAGAAAGATGCTTTGAATATTATTGTACAAGTCTCTGTGTACATATGTATTCATTTCCCTTGGTCATCTCTTCTGCTATTGTCTTCTTTTGGATTGTGTGTGTGTGTGTGTAACCTGAAACATTATATCTAAATTTTTATGGACAATCATATAACCAACTATTGGCAAACTACTGTAAAAAGAAGAAAAGAGGAGGAAGGGGAATAATAAAAAAAAAAAAGAAAGAGGAGAAAAAGAAGAGAAAGTGGAAGGAAGAAAAAGAAGAGGACAATCCTTACCAGATGTTATAAAATATTTACAAGGCTACAAGAGTTAATAAAGTATGCTATTGGAACAGATATAGACAAATAGACTAGTAGAACAGAACAGAGAGCCAAGAATCGGGTTTGCATAAACATAGATACCTGGAAGAGAAGAAAATTAACCAATATTAGTAATAAAATAGGAATATCTCTATAGATCCTATTGCCATTAAAAGTATAAATAAGGGAAAACTGGAATAAGCTTTTCAAGTTCCACAACCACCCAAAATAATGGAATTTTGCATTTGCCACTGTGAGCTGGACAGCTTTTCAATATTTAAAGATCTCTGGTGAGATTAGTGAAATATTAAAAGATGTTAACTTTTTCTGTTATATAAAGAGACTAGTGGCCCAGTGCACAAAATTCATGCACATTAAAAGGGGATTAATTAGAGGAAATATCTTAATATTGCTATTTGCCCTTTCTCTATAATAGAAGTGTCAGAGATAAAATAAAATTAGTAAAATGTATATGAAAATCTTCCTCCTGTCAGAGTCTGGGGTGTGCCGCAGGACCCAGAGTCAAGTCCCCACCCACCTGTGGTGCTCAAAATCACGTAAGACCCAGACCCAGCTGGCCCCACCCCCATTGGGCGAGATCCAGACCCGACCAGCCCCACCCTTGTCAAGCCCTGCCAGGCAGGGGGCACAGCCTCAGGTCCCCATCAAGCCCCATAGGGTAGGGCACAGCCTCTGGTCCCCCAGCGCACCCTCAGGTCCCCCAGCCTGGTGCCGGGGCGAGGGTGTGGCCTGAGGTCCCCCATCAAGCCCAGCTGGGCAGGGGGCGCAGCCTGAGGTTCCCCGGCCCAGTGCCGGGGTGGTGGGCATGGTCAGAGGTCCCCAGCCTGGGCCAGGGTGGGAGGCGTGCCTTGAAGTCCCCTGTCAAGCCCTGCTGGGCAAGGGGCACAGCCTGAGGTTCCCCAGCCCAGTGCCAGGGTGGGGGTGTGGCCTGAGGTCCCCCGGCCCAGCACTGGGGTGTGGGGTGCGGCCTGAGGTCCCCTGGACTAGCACTGGGGTGTGGGGTGCAGCCTGAGGTCCCCTGTCAAACTCCACCGGGTTGGGGGCGCAGCCTCAGGGCCCCCATCAAGCCCCGCCTGGTGGGGGGTGCAGCTTCAGGTCCCCTATTGAGCCCTGCTGGATGGAGGGCATGGCCTGAGGTCCCCTGGCCTGGTGGTGGGGCAGGGAGTGCGGCCTGAGGACCCCAGCCTGGGCCGGGTTGGGAGGCATGCCTTGAAGTCCCCCATCAAGCCCTGCTGGGTGGGGGGCAAGGTCTGAGATCCCCTGTCAAGCCCCACCAGGTGGGGGGGGGGCACAACCTCAGGTTCCCTGGCCCAGTGCTGGGAGGGGGAGTGCAGCCTCAGATCCCCTATCAAGCCCCGCTGGACAGGGTCGAGGCCTGAGGTCCCCAGCCCAGGGTCAGGAGAGCAGCCTGAGTTTCCCCGGCCCAGCACCGGGGCTGGGGATGCACCTTGAGGTCTCCCGTCAAGCCCTGCTGAGTGGGAGGCATGGCCTCAGGTCCCCCGTCAAGGCCCACTGGGCGGGGTGGGGGGGCACAGCTTCAGGTCCCCTGCCCCAGCCCAGCGCCACACAGCCTCAGGTCCCTGCTGATTGCTCTTTAAGGCTTGTTACGGGAACTCGGCCTCCGCTGTGGGCACTCGCATCTTTGGAATGGCATGATGGTCAATTTGCGTATTCCCTCTTTATTAGATAGGATATTTCACATTTGGAAGATCCACATGAATCAATGAACCAATATGTTCTAAATAACAAATGGAAAATATTACAAAAGCATGCAATAATAAAAATTAATAAAAAATACAAGATGGATCAATATAGTTAATGCCATAGAATATGAAAGTACATTTATACAGTTTCAGCTTCCACATTATCACTAACCTTTAAAATACTATAGCTTGTCAAGTTTTGGTATATTAACGAAGAAAAATTTTATGATTATTTGGAAGCATCCCAAGTGTCCATCAGTAGATGAGTGGATATAAAAGGGTAAAGAAAGAGTTTACCCTTTGCGACAGCATGGATGGACCTAGAGAACATTATACCAAGTGAAATAAGCCAGTCAGAAAAAGAAGTATCATATGATTTTACTCATATGTGGATTTTAATGAACAAACTGAACCAAGCAAAATAGAGGCTGACTCATAGATAGAGAGCAGGCAGACAGCTTGAGGAGGTTGGGGTTGGGGGGGTTGGAGAGGGTACTGCAGGGGTGGAGAGATTGAGCAAAAAAGAATAACAAGAGAGAGAGAACTCATGGGCATAGACAACAGTGTGGTGATTGGAGGGGGGAGGTGAAGAGGGCATAGAGGGGATAAATGGTGATGGAAAAAATAAAAGTAAATAAAAAGGGCATTAAGGATTCCTCCCTTATCTAATAACATATCTGTATGGGGCTGAATTTTCTTCATATATTTTAACCAAAACAACATATTTCAACAGATAAAATGAAGAAATAGTAATAATAATTCAGACAATTTATATTAAATCAAACATAAAAATGATATGCAAAAATATAAAATAATGCTACATTTTCACTGTTTTTTTGTTTCAAAACTGTTATTTGTTTCTCTGAACATGTTATTTACATTAACATGTAGTAGATTTACTGTTTTTAAATGAATTAACAAATTAGTATTTTAAAATTCGCCCTGTTTAAATTTCTAATTTGGTAAATACTAAGCTATAACCCACAACAACAAAATAAACATAAAATGTTAACATGGTCAACCTCTTTGGTAATCAGGAAAATGCTAATTATAATGTATTGCATTGGATATATATATTATATATTTCATTAATTTAAATTATATCATCTGGTGTTTCTAATGGTTTAAAAAAACTATAAACTACTGGGTGTAGAATAAATTTAGGGGCTCATTTCAAGGAATTAATCAGAATATGAACTATTCGTGCTCTTTGCCTCAGCTAATTTACATCTATATATCTATCCTAAAGACACTCCACAAGGTGGATAGAAAGAAATGGTCTCAGCAGTGTTGCTTATAATAGATTACAGAGGGGAAGGAGAGCAGAGTTTGACATGGAAAATATGCTCTTTGGGATACTGACTATTTTAAACTTTTTAAAAAAATATATTTTTATTGATTTCAGAGAAGAAGGGAGAGGGAGAGAGAGATAGAAACATCAATAACGAGAGAGAATCATTGATCATCTGCCTTCTGCACACCCCCCTACTGGGGATCAAGCCCACAGCCCAGGCATGTGCCCTGACTAAAATCAAACTGTGACCTCCTGGTTCATAGGTCTACGCTCAACCACTGAGCCTGCTGGTCAGGCTAACCTGGTTGTTTTTAAAAACTCAGAAAGAACCGTTGACTCTTGCCCTTTATCCGCCTAAAAGGAATTTAGATGGAGAACCTGTGCCAGGAAGAAAGATTCATCAGACAACTATCGTTTATTATAAACTAGCATTTAACAGAGTGGAACCTAGCAAGGTCCATATGTTCAAAGTCCTCACTGTGTCCCACTGTTAATGATGACCCAACAAACTTTTATTTACCAAATATTAGCTTTTTCATCTGCATGTGAATTGCCTTCCTGCCTTTTGAAATCCCAAACCACAACCCCTTCTTAGTTCAGAATGACATATAAAACTCAACCACCCAATGTGCACCCTTGGGTCTTACATTCTTACTAGAGGCCCAGTGCACAAAATTCATGCACGGAGGGGGGGGAGGGAGGGTCCCTCAGCCCAGCCTGCACCCTCTCACAATCTGGGACCTTTCGGGGGACATCTGACTGCTGGTTTTGGCCTGATCCTGCAGATTGGGCCTACACTGGGAGTCGGACATCCCTCTTGCAATCCGGGACTGCTGGCTCCTAACTGCTCACCTGGCTTCCTGATTTTGCCCCTAAAACTCAAGCTTCTTCTTTTTTTATTTTTAATATTTATATTTCTTCTTCATTTTTTTATTTTAAAAGTCAAGCTTCTTGAGAACATGAGGTGCTAAACATTATTCCATATTCCTTACAGAGAGCTAAGCATGGTAAACACAGCAAATACTTAACACTTCTGGGCTTCTATACAAACACTTTCCAGCCAGGAATGTTTTAATAGGCAGTCTCCAAAAACTTGAACTGGAAAACCTAAAAGTATAGTGCTCAGATTTCAGGCATCAGGTGCTATTAGCAGGCTTTCTATCCCAATTAAACTCTAATTCTTAGCTCTCAACAGTCTGGACAAACTGCCCTTCACTGTCTCCAAAGTTTCTTATTTGTCACTATCCCATTTCCTTTTTTAAGTTCAATGTTTTATATCCACATCAGTATCAAAGTACGATACAAAACCCACCTGCCAGCCTAGCTGGGCAGGCAGGAGGGGGGTCCATGGCAGCACAGAAAACCGGGGTTCTTGTCCCAAAAGAGGAGAAAATGGGTTTACAGTCAAGGAAACAAAATCAGAACCCAATGTGATCAAGGAGAAGCCTTGAAACTGCACCGAGCAGAGGTGCTGTGGGCAGCGGTGCATCTCCGCTGGCCCAGCAGTACCTGCAGCAGCCTCGGTTCCTGGGAAGCCTGGGGTCCGATAGGGCCCAGCTCTTGAGGTCATTTTTAATAATTTTACTTTTGGGGGAGGAGGGCTTCTGGGCAGCAGCTCCATGTGGGGATAACCTGTGTGGGTTTCACTTGAGGGTTTGGAGGGGAAGTTGGATCTGTGGGGCGGGGCGGGCGGGGCGGGCGGGACCCACCCCCCGCCCCCTGTCCGGCCCCAAATGTCACAGCTGAGGTTCTTGGAAGTGGCCCAGCGAAGTTCCTTCCTGCCTTCTTCCTGCCCTGACCCCAGGTCTATGGCTTAAAAATCAGGGCACCAAGCTGGGGCTGAGCACCCCAGGGGCCTTTGTAAACATGGCAGGTACAGGCAGGGGGATCTTGGGGGAACTGTAGGAACTGGTGGGGGCAGCCAGAGCCAGGGAGGGCAGTGCCCATGGGGAAAGGGGGAATGGGGTGGAGGAGGTATGCTCCTCTAACGGAGACTTAGAGGCACAGAGACTAAGAGAGACAGAGAGGACAGAGATGGGGATAGAAAGAGTGACAGGAAGAGAAAGACTCAGAGAAAGCAAGAGGGAGATTGAGACAGAAAGATTCACAAAGAAGAGAGACAGACAGACAGATGACAGACAGACAGAAAGATGGAGTCCTGCTCTGTATGAGTCAGGGGGCTGGGGTGCGGGGTGGGCTCACACAGGATGTGCCAGTGTGACGGTAAGTGCATCGCTGTGTTGCATGAGAGGTGTGCTGGTGATGCAGCACCAGCTCCTTCAGAGACCCGTACAGGTTGTAGGGCTGCACAAAACCCAAGCCAGTGGCCGGGCGGTAGATGACACAGTGCTGGGTATCGCCGTCCACCACCACAGAGCGGGCATAGCAGCCCCGCTGGCTGCTCTCACACATGAGGAAGGCACCATCCCGCTTCCTGTTCAGCATTCCCTCAGCCTGCGTGCGGTTGATCTTGCCCACACACCAGGTTCGCTCCTCATGGTGGGGGAGGTCATCCTCATCCTCCATCAGCGCACACTGGTCTCCAGTCTCATTTTTGATTCCCAACCACTCGTTGATTTTCTTCTGCCGGGCGCCTTTCTGGGTGAGCCATACCAGGCACTGGTCTGGGATCTTGTGCAGCTGCATGAGGTCTGGCTTCAGGCTGTGCTTACACTTATCGATCTCACGGTTGTCCGAGGCCTGTGTCCGCAGCTCCTGTTCCAGCTTCGTGCGGCTCTTGTGGATCTCGGCGATGTGAGACTGGAGCTGTTCTGAGTTCAGCAGGATCCTCTGCATCTCGTTCTCATGGCCCTCACACGGAAGCGCTCCAGGTACTCCTTGCTGCACTTCTCCTGAGTCTGGCCCTGCTCTTCTAAGATCTTGATGGTTTCATTGAAGGCTTTGATGCGGTGCGCTTCTTCTGCAGTTCCTGGAAGGTGCGTGTGTACTCCTCCTAGAGCTGGTCATACCCCCGGCTTTTGTCCTCTGCTTCAAACCAAGGTAACAAAGGAAACCTTTAATTCTGCTCTTCCTCGCCACAAGGGAACAGCAAACCTCAGTAGAAATAATTTCCCGCCAGAAGTCACCTCCAAATGCTGGGAAACTGAGGACTATACGGCTGACTATGTACCTGTACAATAACAGGCTCACGGTCTCCAGCCGTGGGCAAACTATGGCCAGCGGGCCGGATCTGGCTGTTCTATCCGGTTCTCTTGCTCTCCCCTCCGCTCCTTTACTTTGAATTTATATTAGTTCACACAAACACTCCATCCATGCTTTTGTTCCGGCCCTCCGGTCCAGTTTAAGAACCCATTGTGGCCCTCGAGTCAAAAAGTTTGCCCACCCCTGGTAGCCGTAGGCGCCCAGGCGTCCTCCACAATCCCCCACAATCCTCTGGTGGCATACTTCCAGTTTTTCTAGCTCCTCCTTAAACGGTGTTTCCTTCAGTTGCATTGCAAGTCCAGGGCCTCCAGTTGGAGAGGATTTTTCTGTTCTTTGACGTTGATAGCTGTTTACTATTTGGAATCAGGGAAGTTTCGGGAGCACTGCCGCTGCCATGAACATGTTGGTCCCAAGCACATTCATGAAACAACCGCCCATTCAGTCCACAGCTGGCACCGTCCTGGTTCGCAATGAGAAAGGTACTGTGCTGAGCCATTTTCCAGTCGGATCTTCCTCTTCCTTTCCCAGCACACTCCAAACCTCCTTTGGGCCCACCGCCCCAACCTTAAGACCTGCCTCTCTATTTCTTCACCTTTCCCCCATCAAACTCGCACCCTATCGCATTGCCTAGGGGCACCCCTAACCACTCCCTAGAGGGTGGGGCCAGTCTGGGCGAGGGGCCATGGTGTTCTGGTCTCTAGTCATTCTGGTCCTTATGGTAGCTGGGTTTTTATATATATAGATGGAACCTCCGCATATACATCTATCATTAATTTTGGACTCTTTCTTCTGTTAATCTGCCTCAAGTTAATTTGATTTTCAGCTTAGGTAAAATAATTTAGAAAGATGGGAGGAAAATTATTTTTCAACCCCCCACAAAAGCAATCCATATGGAAAGCAGTATAACTCACAGAATGGGTAAACAAGGAAGTTTTCACATTTATTCTTTCATACTTTTATAATGCTGAAAAAGAATTTACATTGAGAATATATTTAACGAACCCATTTGCTTTACAGTATATAAAAATTTCACACAAAATAGTAATATACAGAAAAGGCCACCAATTAAAAAATATTGGTAAGATTACAGATTAATTTTCAAATGAATAGATGAATTACTAACCACATGGAAATATTGGGGATATAAATGGGAACACAATTAATGCATTTGAAAGAGATTTTAAAGGCTTAGTCATATATATTTTATCAGAATAAACATTTGTAGAAAAAAGTTCCTCAGCCCTAGCTGGTTTGACTCAGTGGATAGAGCATCAGCCTGTAGACTGAATGGTCCCAGGTTGGATTCTGGTCAAGGGCACATGCCCAGGTTGTGGGCTTGATCCCCAGTAGGGGGCATGCAAAAGGCAGCCAATCAATGATTCTCTCTCATCATTGATGTTTCTATCTCTCTCTCTCTCTCCCTTCCTCTCTGAAATCAATAAAAACATATTTTTAAAAAAAGAAAAAAATTCCTCAGACTAGCTCCACAGTAGTAAGAAAATGCCATGATCTTAGTTGGTTAATTGTACTTCACCAGTTATGACAAAATACAAGTATAATGGAGACTGAATTTTTGAGTTGTAAATAAGCTATTCTCTATGTTTTGAGAGAAATAAAACTATTTCTGCAGAATATGACACCAGAGTGGCAATAACTTATAAAATATATGTTATTCTGCATAATATCTAATAATTGAATTCTTTGCCAGTCCCTTGGAATATATTTCTTTCCATGCAGTATTATTAATTATGTCAGTATCAGACATTTATGCTGCTTAGTATTCTGCAATAAAGCCAAAAAGATCCTTCAGTGAGTTTAACTTTCCCTCAGGATTATGAATTTCAATAGAAACTAACAGCAATTAAAAATATGTCAGAGAGAAGTTAATGACATCTGTATCAGAATAATGGAGCCAAAAGATGTCTCCATTAAACCTCTCACGGTTAACAGAGATGATGATGGTAAGAAAACAAGAAATGTTTCTTGGTCATTTTCTTTTACACACACACACACACACACACACACACACACACACACACACGCATCTATACATGATTTGACTCTAAAACATACAGGAATAAAACCCCTTTTATATTATTTCTGATTCAAGCAAGCACACATTTTTACTCTAGGGCATTTTTTTGGTACTCATCCTTTCTGATATTTTAAATCTCAGAGCAGGGTAATTTATTCCCTCACAAAGAGAAAGTTATTCATTTATATCTACCCCCTAATCATATCGGAGAGCATTGAAAGTGCTTTGGCATCTCCTTATTTTATGTGAAATGTTACCAAATAATTAACAAAAGATTTCAGAAAATTGGTGCTGAGGACTAAAAGCATGTTTGCAGTTGAGAAACAAGTGTAAGGCAGCCAAGTTTTCTTCAAACATAAATAAATATTTAAAAATCCTTCTGTGTTGTTCTAGTCAGGATATTGAAATAGACTCCATTTTATTTGTGGGTGATGTATCATACCCCAGCACTTGAGGACATTGTGGGTCCTGGAAGCTCGGATCTGAGCAAAAAAGGTTGGGAACCACTGCTCTAGAAGCAACTAAATCAAATTCCCAAGACATCTTAACAATAGAATGAGTGACCATCCTGGGTCCTTTATATGGTGATAGCCTGGCAGTGTGTGTTGGTGACGAAGAAATTACCCTGTTGACTGACACTAAGCAAGTTCAGAGCCCAGAGGTAGGTCCAAGGCCCTGAAGCTTATAAGATTTGGGGGACCTTTTTTAAAGAAAAAGAATTTAAAATCTGAAAATACAAAATTATGTGTGAAAGTAAATATATATTTAGAATGAGATAAAGAAATCACAACAAATTACAAAATTTTAAGTTAACTGCCATTTATACTAATAACAGTATAATATGCAAATTGGTCATGACACCCTCACAGTAACAACCGAACAGCAGGCTGTGTGGGGCAACCAAGCCGGCAGGGGGTTAGCGGGAGATGTCCAAATGACTGACCAGCAGGCTGCGTGGGGTGACCTAGGCTGGCAGGGGGGTTAGCGAGGGATGACCAAATGACTGACCAGCAGGCTGCATGGGGTGACCAGGCTGGCAAGGGGACAGTGAGGGGTGACCAGACCAGCAGAGGAGGGCAGTGAGGGGCAACCAGTCCAGCTGGGGGGGCACTAAGGGGTGACCAGGCTGGCAGGGGGCAGTTAGGGGTAATCAGGCCGGCAGAGGGGGGCAGTGAGGGGCAACCAGGCCGGCTGGGGGGGCACTAAGGGGTGACCAGGCTGGCAGGGGGCAGTTAGGGGTGATCAGGTAGGCAGGCAGGTGAACAGTTAGGAACCAGCTGTCCTGGATTGTGAGAGGGATGTCCAACTGCAGGTTTCAGCCCGATCCCTGGGATTGGGCTAAAACCTGCAGTTGGACATCTCCCAAGGGGTCCCGGATTGGAGGGGGTGCAGGCTGGGCTGAGGGGACCCCCTCCCACCTGTGCACGAATTTCGTGCACCAAGCCTCTAGTAAAATATAAAATTCCGGAAAAAAATAACCTATACTTTAATCTGTCATATCTTTATTGTAATTTTTACCTACAATATTGATGCCTCTTTTTTTGAATACCGTTGCTAGGAAGCTAGATAATGAGAATACACATGACATGACACACGGAATACACAGGATACAACTGAAGTGGATCAATTTTCATCTTGATCTCCAATGAGGAGGCAACCCTTTCCACCAAAGGGAGTCAAGCACATTCCTTCATGCTTCACCTTAGCATTACAGAAAACTCTCGTCCTGCAGAGAATAGAGAATAGGCTGGAAATGATATAAAGAGAAAATAATGATGGAGAACATTTGGGTTGGAGAAAAGGAAACCACTCCCAGAAGACAAAGTACTGACCCTGACCCCCAGGTTGGGAGGGTTCCAGGTAATCAACCTGCCACCAGGTAGCATGGCCAGAGCATGGGTGATGGTGCCATTGAGGGATTCGGCTTTGATGTCATGTGGTTGGCAAGTTGGGCACTCCACAGTGGGGCAGGAGCCAGCAGCTCATCCTGGTGAAGGGACAGCTAACCTCTTGAGACTCTGCATAACCTCCATCCCTGATGGATTTGTGTAAATAGTTCCTTATATTAATTATTGCTTGGTTGAAGACATATACCATATTCCACTAGACAGCATGCCAACATCTAAGGAGCAGTATGCCAGCTGGTGCCATATGAGTACTCATCGAACGATTCTACTGCTTGGTTTTTCTGGGTGATGGGATACATGAAACACCCTTGAATTGTAGGAAGAGTCTATTGCTGCGTTTTCCAGGCCATAAAGGTATCCCAGTTAGATGTGATGTTGGATGGGATATCGGAGCATTGAATAAGATTTGTTTTTAAGTTTACAAATGGTTATTGGGTAGAAGCCCTGCAGACAGAAAAGATATTTCCATATTCAGAATAGCTGCATACTTGGAGCCAAAAGCTGTGCTCAGTTTCTCTAATAAAGATATGATGTTCTAAGCACAGTTGTGATTAGCATCACCTCCTAATTACGTTTGCAGTAATTCACAGTCATTATCCCAGAATCTGTCTTCTGCACCAGCCAGACAGGCAAGTTAAGTGGTCACAATTACCCCCTCATCCGCACTCCCAGAAGAGATATTAGAACAAAAAATGGCCCTAGTGCTCTTATCACTTAGGAATTTACAAGGGCTTTGGGGAGCCTTGTGGGCCATCTCCCACTCGTGTGAGCATTAACTATTGTTCTTTCTAGTCTTTCAGGTGTTTTTTCCTGGGATTGGGTATTTTCCTCACATGAATGCCCTGTAATGTTCTGCTGATCACTTGAGGACAAGTCCTCTGCAGATATCGGGGGTTCTCTTGTTTTGCAGGGCGCCTTTCTTCTGGTGCTCGGTCCTGCAAATGCTAGCAACTTCCAACTTCCCAAGCTCTCAGCTCAGCTCCTGCCCTCAACTCAGGCATTCTCTGGGCTCCACCTGGCCTTCCTCCTTGAGCTGCTGACAGGAAACTGAAGGCAGCCTGCTGGGACAGTCATGGGCTTTTCTCATTTCCCATTTGTCATGAATCACTGCTCTTTACGCCTGAATTCCAGTGCTTTGAAAACTATTGTTTGATTTATTGTACCTATTTTTTAAAAGATAATTTCAGGCTGGAGGGTAAATGTGGTTACTGTTATTTAATCTTTGGCAGAAGTGAAAGATCCTAAATTCATTTGACTTTGAAAACAGATTTGAATGGCTGTCACATCTTGAAAAAGATACCTTCAAATATATATAGATCTAAATAAGTGAAGTGCATAGTTGTCATGTTTATTATTTTATGATATTGATTTTTCTACTCCATCCACCAACTTCACAAAAGTCTTTTTTAAAATGTAGCTACTATACATCTATCTTCCCAGATGCCAACCATTGTTCCTGACAATAAGTGGAAATATTTTGCATTTTTATATTTTAAAAACTGATTCAAAATCCATCAAAACTATTTATTTGGAAATGTTTGGAACAGCTTAAATAAGTCTGTGGTCAAATTTTTAAGTGTGCAGGTATGAGAGTTTTTATAGATGACACACATCCTTTTCAGCAACAAAATCACATAATAATACAAACATTAGCCAATAGCAGTTCCCAAAATGTGCTCTGCGTGACAAGTTCCTTCTGAAAGCAGGTAGTTCTCACCCTGTTAAAATCTCACCTTTACCTTGAAGGAACTGATTAAGGCCGTGTATCTTGGGAAACATGTCTTATGGATAGCATATTACCTAGAGTCACTTGTTGTCACTGAAAAGATCAGCGAACTGGGTTTCCTGGGGCTCAAAACATCAGTAGAAAAAATTGTAAAGGTTTGCCTGCATTTCTTCTGGATGCTTAAATTCTAAATGTCTTACTAATTGTGGTGATTTCACATTATCATTAGCTAACATTTCAAGGCAGAAAGCACACCTAACGTGAGATTCAAATAGCCTGGATAATTTTGAATGATTTTGACTTCTTTGTGTCATATCTGATTTCATCCTCATTGTTTCTACCCCTTGATGCGTTTAATAAAGAGCTCTAACTAGGAACAGAAATGTCTGCCAGTTTTTGATGTTTGCCTATGAATTATTGGTATTATGCTTAGGCCAAGTTCTTTTTTATAGAATGACATGCAATCTCTGCCATGACACCGTCACTGTCACCTCCTCTGCACTTAGAACTTAACACCCTTCCCCCAGAATGCCTGTTACCACGTGTGACACATGCCTGTCTTACATACAGAGCTAATTAGGACACCTGTATCTACCCATATAGGACTTGTTAGTAAAGGGGTTGGGGGCTGGTGAGAAGGGTAAAGAGATTAAGCAAAGAAAATCTCATAGACAATGGTGATTGCCAGAGGGAAGTAGGCATGGGGGAAAGTAGAAGAACGGAAAGGAGGGATAAATGATGATGGAAGAAGAATTGATTTTGGTTGGTGAACAGACAATACAATATACAGATTAGGTATTACAGAATTGTACCCCTGAAACCTGTATAATTTTATTAATCAATGTCACCCCAATAAATTCAATAAAATAATTTAATCTAATCCAGCATAAGCATAAAATTTTAAATATACAATTAAAATTTTTTGTATTTTAACCCACATCCCACAACCCAGAGATGATTGGGTTGGCTGTAAGCTGTGGTGCTTACCTGGCTACAAGAAAGGAGAAAATTGGATTCCCAAGGTCACAGCTATTGAGTGATGGAAGCAAAGAGGAACCATTCAAGCCACTAACGCAATTAAGAGCCTACAAGAAAAAAAAGAAATCTACCTAGGACTGAACCTTTAATACTGAGGACATTTCTGGAAATGAACAGATATTTGGATCATACTGAACTGTTTAAGCTTATGTAACTACTTGGAAATACAAACAACTCTCTTGTAAAAGAACACTCCTTGCCACTTCCAGATGAAAAGTCAGGATACAACCAAGATGATATACTTTCTTGCACCAGGAAAACCCACAACCAAAGATTAACTGATATGTTGATGGAGCTCAAGTTTGGCTGTGAGCAGACTTTATCATTCAGTGATACACACACTGATGGAGAAAAACATCAAGTAGTATATTAAAACTAGAGGCCCGGTGCACAAAATTCATGAATGGGGGAGGGGGTGTCCCTCAGCCCAGCCTGCACCCTCTCCAATCTGGACCCCCCCCCCAGTGGGATCGGGCCTAAACTGGCAGTCGGACATCCCTCTCACAATCCAGGACTGCTGGCTCCCAACTGCTCGCCTGCCTGCCTTCCTGATTGCCCCTAACTGCTTCTGCCTGCCAGCCTGATCACCCCCTAACCACTCCCCTGCCAGCCTGACTGATGCCTAACTGCTCCCCTGCCAGCCTGGTCGCCCCTAACTGCCCTCCCCTGCAGGCCTGGTCACCCCTAACTGCCCTCCCCTGCAGGCCTGGTCACCCCTAACTGCCCTCCCCTTGAAGGCCTGTCCCCCACAACTGCTCTCCCCTGCAGGCCTGGGTCCCTCCCAACTGCCTTCCTCTGCAGTCCTGGTTGCCCTAACTTCCCTCCTCTGCCAGCTTGATCTCCCACAACTGCCCTCCCTTGCAGGCCTGGTCCCTCCCAACTGCCCTCCCCTGCTGGCCATCTTGTGGTGGCCATCTTGTGTCCACATGGGGGCAGCCATCTTTGACCACATGGGGGCAGCCATCTTGTGTGTTGGAGTGATGGTCAATCTGCATATTACTCTTTTATTAGATAGGATAGAGGCCTGGTGCATGGGTGGGGCCAGCTGGTTTGCCCTGAAGGGTGTCCCGGATGAGGGTGGGGGTTCCCTTGGGGCGTGAGTCGGCCTGGGCAAGGGGCCGTGGTGGTTTGCAGGCCGGCCACGCCCCCTGGCAACTCAAGTGGAGGCCCTGGTATCTGGGGTTTATTTATCTTCTACAATTGAAACTTTGTAGTCTGGAGCGGAGCCAAGCCTTCTGCTTGCTTCGTGGCAGCAGCCATTTCTGTTGGGATTTATGTATCTTCTATAATTGAAACTTTGTAGCCTTAAGCAGAGGCCTGGGCCCACCAGAGTGTGCGGAAAGCTTGGCTTCCTCCATCGCCGCGGGCAACCCTAGCCTCCTGCTCTTTCCAGCTCCATGGCTGCCACCATTTCTGTTTGGGTTTATGTATCTTCTATCATTGAAACTTTGTAGCCTTGAGTGGAGGCCTAGGCCGGCAAGGGCAGGTGGAAAGCTTGGCTTCCTCCATTGCTGGGGAAACCCAAGCCTCCCTCCTGCCCTCTGTGGCTGTAGCCATCTTGGTTGGGTTTATTTGCATATTCGCTCCTGATTGGCTTGTGGGCATGGCTTGTGGGTGTAGCAGAGTGACGGTTAATTTGCATATTACTCTTTTATTATATAGGATAATTTTTTATTTGGGAAAGAATTTGAAGATCCAATTAAGTGACAACTTGTTTACCCAGTCTGCACTCTTTTCTTAGCCAATAGGTGCTATTTTTTTTCTCAATCCCTAATTTTAAACTTATTCCATTAGGTTTAACATGTATGATTCTGGCAATGTTTGCTATTGTAAAAAGTTTGCTTTTCAAGATATAATGGACCTCTGGCTTCCATCTCCTCAGTACTAGCTTATTTCAGAAGGAATGTGTGAAGGATGAATGGTATAGAAAGACCATTATGCTGGAGATAAAAGCATTTTGTTGAGAATTGGCTTATCATCTTCCACATTGAAATACTTTGCTTATCTCAAAAGAGCCATTACAAACCAAAACAAAGTCAATGCAGTCACAATGGGAGAAGTCAGGAGGAAGAGCCACCCTTGCAGGCGCTGTGTTGTCTGTATGCCTTTGGCCCCACACTGGTGATAAAGTGGCCCATGGTGCATGACTGTCTTAACATCAGCCTCCACCTGTGAGGATCGGGACTCAAGCACACATTCTGGCTGCATGGCCACAGCTCAGAGGAAAAGGGTGACCATCTCAAGAGTCTGTCTTGTTCTGCTCAGTCACTTGAGCAGATGGTCACCGATGCGTCCTCCTCCTCGGAGAAAAGCATCTGCATTTCATGATGTCAGACAATCATCCTAGCAGTAAGAGTTTCTGGAAGCTCTCCTTTCCCTGCACTAAACTTTAATTTAATCCTGCAATCCGAGATGTTCCTATGCAACAAGAGCATGCTGTCAGAGGGACCTAGGAAAATCCAAACATGAAAGGTAGAATTGAAGTATCAAAGGATTTTGAAATTATTTCTGCTTTTAAAAAATTGATATTCCTTTCCTCTTTTTACTCCATGTCATGAAAATCTCCCTTAGGACTATTGGCAAGATCAGAGGCTAGGAGGAAATAAAAGATATTTGTTGAATTTTTAAAATCGACAGGAATTTATTCCACCTCCAATGTGGGCACAGCTCTGCAATAGTACTACAAAGCAATAAACACAGGGTTTACAAATCAGAGAGGAGCACACGTTTCATGTTATCATGTTGTTAAAGATGCAGTCTACGTGCATGTGACACATGGTGGTTGATGGGATGATATTTAGATGACTACATATACTTTCCTGTGTATTAACATTTTCATTAGCACTTTAAACTCATAGCTTCAGAAATATTTTTAGAGGACAAGGTTAGTTGTTTTTATTTTTTTGAAAACTATTTGAAACCAACTGTTGGGTAAAGAGTTGCATGAGTAATATGCAAATATGGCAAAATAATACAGGTGGTATGTGAACAGCTGAGCTTTGAGAAATATTACAGTGTCATGTGTATAACTTGTGGTCTTTGTTGACAAAGATCTTACGTGATGTTTTAGGCTGGGTTCCCAAGACGCAGGACCTGAGGCAGGGGTTTTTGTGCAGGTGACTTACTGATGGATGCCTTCAGGAAAAACCTATAGGAGAGAAAGGGGAACAGGATAGGGTGGGAGGAGAAGCTAGGCAAAACCATGGTTTTGGAGAATCTTAGCTTCAGGCTGATCCCACAGGGAATATTGGTGTGTAGATACAACGTAAGAGTTGTCCTGCCCAGAGGCAAGGAGACTGAGCTGTTGCAACCCCACCCCAGTCTGCCATAGGTCACTTGAGGGAACATGGTAACATCCCAGGCCTCTCCTGGTGAGGTGGCTATCTTCTGGAACAGAAGTCAACAGTCACAGAAATTGGGCGAGAGGCTCCCAGGCCTGGTAAGAGGAATCTACAGGGGACACGGGGAGCCTCTGCCAGACAATCTTACTCAGGAGAAAAAAATACTCAAGGCAACAGTAAACACCCAGAGTTCATTGACATAACCAATTGATAAACTGCAGTCCAGATAGATCTTGAAGCCAACTGGTAACATGACAACACATCATTACTGACAGAAAAGGAAGCTCCTGAATTCTCAGGGTCATCTTGGCCCTCCCCATACTGGCGCCATGTTTCCTGTGCCAGCCGCCCTGGTCTGCTGGCATCGGATGACCAGGCGTGTTGTAACATGCCATAAGTAGGGGACTGGCTTGTCGGATGGGTACCCGGCCTGAGTGTTCCCTAGACGTGGTCCTGCTAGCTTATACTCTGAACTTCCGTTGAATCATCCCAAGAAAGAAATATCTTCTTCGTTTGAGAGTCCTGTAATATAGGGATAAAATGTGCAGAACCAATTAGATGTGTGACAGCCACTTCAAGGAAAGAAAGATTAGGTTTCAACTTGCAAGAGATCTGGCTTCCGGCAATGGCTGGCCCACTTCAGGGCATGCCAATTCATTGCAATTGACCACCTATTTCCACCTCATAGCTCATGAACACAAACCGGATGCATCTGATGAAGTGCTCCAAGCTCTGGCTGCAATAAGTGACTCGCTGGCAGCGTGCCTCCTTGCAGCTATTCTGGGCGCTAAGCTCGGAGCTGCGAGGTTTGGCATGCTCACCTCAGAGGCTCTCAGCCGGGCCAGGTTCCTGGCCGTAATCCTCTGCACTCATTCATTCTCCTCCTTTGTTTTCCTCCCAGTTTTCCCTCCATGCCATGCCTTGCTCAGTAGACTGCTTCACTTTGTTCTTTATTTTTACTTAAAAAATTTTAAAATTACGGTTTTCATACAACATTATATTAGTTTCAGATGTACAAAATAGTGATTAGACATTCATATGACTTAGAAAGTGATTCCCACCCCCCCAGAGGTCTAGTACCCACTTGGCACCATACATAGTTACTACAATATTACTGAGTATAGTTCCATGCTGTGCTTTTCATCTCCATGACTATATTTATAACTGGCAATTTGTACTTCTTAATCCCTTCACCTTTTTGTCCATCCCCTTGCATCTGGTGACCATCAGTTTGTTCTATGTATCTAGTTGTTGTTTTTGTTTTGTTTTGTTTGCTCATTTATTTTGTTTTTTAGATTCCACATGTAAGTGAAATAATGTGGTGTTCGTCTTTCTCTGCCTGACACATTTCACTTAGCCTCACTTTGCGCTTAATGGATGCTCCGTATCTCCTTTTGGCCCAGCTGCCTAATTTAGAGCCAGCACAGGAGCTCCACGCCCACCGGGATCAGCCGGAGCTCTGCTGGGAGTGAGAACATGTAGCTCCTGGGGTCAATGACACCTGGGTTGGGTCCCTGACAACCAAGCCTGCACAGAGTACTTCCTGTCGGACACATGTTGTACAGTTCAGTGACTAACAGCACTGACTCTGGAGCCAGTCTCATTGTATTTTGGCAATGACACATTGGCTGTGTCACCTTAAGCAATTTACTTCCTTTCCCATGCCTCCGAATGATCATCTATATAATGGGAATAACCTACTTCATAATAGATTACTGCTACTATGCGTACAAATGGCTAGAAATAGTTCTGAGTATATAGAAGAATGCTGATGAAGTATTAGCAAGGTTTATTATTAGCTATATAAGTAATATAGTTTTGATTATTGACTAGCACCTCTATTCTAAGCAGCTGAAGGCCTCTCATATCTTAGCCAATGAATTCTGATCATAACCTTGAATTATTGTGTAGACTATTGAAAAAGGCTGCATTTAGCTCCGAGATTGGAAAGGTGAAGAGAAAGGGTCTTAACTTGGAGACAGTCAGTATCTGAGTTATATTCACAGATATATGGGGAGATATATATATATATATATATATATATATATATATATATATGACATACATACACACAAACACACACACACGGCCCAAAAGTGGGAAGAACACACCTAAGACTATCATGTGATTACTGCTGGAAAAGGGGCATGAGATTTTGGATTAAACTCTCTGCATATCACAAGCAGCATGCATTGATGTTATGTTGGTAAAACAAGCAAACAAACAGCCTATTTCCATGAAATGTTTGTCTTTCTTAGGATCACTGAGCCCAGTATGTCCCTGTTACCCTCACTATCCTGAGGAAGAGCTGGGGCCTGGGGGAAAAAGTGTCTGTTGTGTGTGCCCAGCATGGGGGTCCCTTGCCCTCCTTATTTCCTGCTAATATTTATAAAGCACTTGACAGAGAAGTAAAGTGCCTGATGCTCTGCAATAAACAGCTGTATGCCGGGCACACTCACCTTTCATATTATTTTTTAATGTATGTTTTTATTGATTTCAGAGAGGAAGGGAGAGGGAGAGAGAGAGATAAATATCAACGATGAGAGAGAATCCTTGATCAGCTCCCTCCTGCATGCCCCCTACTGGGGATTGAGCCTGCCACTCCGGCATGTGCCCTGACCAGGAATTGAACCGTGACCTCTGGTTCACAGGTCGACACTCAACCCCTGAGACACATCGGCCAGGCACACTTTTAATAGTCTTACTTCCTGAGTTAGTCATTGCAGGTTCCATTGTACAGATGAAACATAGGGGTTTTAAAGATTTGACTGATTGCTCAAGGTCACACAGCTAGGCAATCCTGGAGTAACTGTCAAACCCAAGTGCTTTGTTGTGGTGGTGATTGTTTTCTATTTTGTTTTTGTTTTTGTTTATTCCAGTGTCAGTGTTCTCCTCACACTGGCTCCCAGTTGGATTACAAATGCTAACCTCTCAACTCCCCAGGGTGACTCCATTTCCCAATCCTTCATTTTAGTTCCCTTTTCTTCCTTGTTAATCCCTGACTGCTGCCCTCTCTATCCCTGCTTGCCATGTGGCCAGTTTCTTTCCCATTTGTTCTGTAGTTTGTTTTGTCTTGTTTTAATCCAGTTGTCAAATGGACATTTTCTTTTGCTCTGTATTACTAGATATAGTCTAATGGACTAGCTCTTTAAGGGTAGAGCCAGGCCTTGTTGTAGGGAATATCACACTGTCTGGGAAATCAAAGTTTGGAATAAATAGTAGATGGGTAAGTGAGTGAATAAAGGTGAGAGAGCGGACACACTTCTTTGTCCACCCTTCATGCACCCCAAGTGCAAACACTCTCCCCTCTCCCACCTTTTCCTTCATTGTTACTGTCAAAGTTTGCCTCCCTTCCCTTCTCCCCACTTGTCCTGTGAAGCTGCAAAAGTTGTCTCCATAGAGGCAGCATTGCTTGCCTCTTCTGAGGAAGCCTTTGCAAGGGACCCAGCATCCAGGTGGTTCCCCAGACCTCATCCAAGGAGAGAGTTGAAAGAGACAATAAAACTAGAGCCCTTTCCATTTGTGGATGCCAACTATTTTATGTGCATGGCTGACTTTTGATATTTTAAAACTATAAAATATAAGTTCATGAACCATATTTGTATTTCATGAATGAGAGTGTGAAAGCTCTTGAGAGAATCATGTGGCAATCACTACCATCCATTAACCCTGATAGGGAGAGGATGCCGTCCTCCTGCGGGAAGGTGCTGAAATCCTGCCATCTTGTGGCCAACCGAGACATGACATCTGTTAATTTCCTAAATTCTAAAGCCTGGAGCAGGGAATAGCAAATTGACATAAATTGCCTGCTTTCTAATCATTCTTTGCCATAATGCAGAACATAATATCCTATTTCCTTCCTTTGAGGCTCAGCAACTATTCCGAAAAAAAAAACAAAAAATACTTTACCCTTTCCAAAAATATCTTTGACCTGTGGAAAACTAGATCCTTACTCCATGTACTCAAATGAATTTTGCTGCCCGAAGGTGTACAGTAGCTTTCTCCCACCCAGAAGCATGTGATGAATTTTGTTTTCTTTGAATCTTAGGAAAGAAAAGGAAACAATCAATTTCTTGAATATTCTTTTCTTCCTTTTGCCTGGTTGCACTTTCAACTGAAACATTTCTAAACACAAATACCACCCAGGATCCTAACAAACCTACAGCAGACATGAGGTAAAGGAAAGATAAAGGAGTGCTTAGATGGCAATTCTTCAGCAAGACTGCAGAAAACTCGATAAAACAACGCTCTTGGATCTCTTGGGTCTCAGCAGATGTGAGAGCCGGGCTTACGGTAACCTCCCTGCGGCTTTGAAAAGCCACTGCCATCCCCTGCAAATGTAGAACATGGAGGAGACGCAGGAACCATTGATTTGATGCCCCTGCCAGTGAGCAGTGCATGGTTACCAGGTTCCCTGAAAATCTAGCGTGTCTCCTGTCCATTTGCTATCATTTGATTAGAGATTTGGTTCACTTTGCTGATATTCTAGAAATTGGGTTGTTATTACCGTTTAAGTACTCTGCTTGAGTGAAAATGAGCTGTTTATCCTGCTAATCTTTCAAACAACCCAAAACTGGGCCAGAGGGATCAAAATCCTTCTAGGGGATTCGAATTATTCAGTATGGGCTATTCATGTCACTTTCCCATACTTATAAAAGCCAACTCTTAAAGGCAATCACGGAGATTGGGAATTGTTCTGGGGAAACCTGTGGACATTTTCTTCGGCAGTTTATAGCAGTAATGACACTCAGAGGTTAGGCACAATCAGGTTGCCAGGGAAACCTATCTTGTGCTCCTGGTAGGAAGTTCAGTTGGGACTGGTTGTACTTTATTATAATGACTCACTCTCATGACTCATAATTCCGTAAACACCTGAGTTGGTGCAGAACTTTCAAGAAAGAGAGTTTCTATGACATTGGAAGTACTTTGTCTCTTCTGAAGTGAGGTCCTGGGGTCCCTGTGTCAGGAGCACTGACGTGTTTATGTGGATTCCCAGGCCCCAGGCCAGACCTGTTGGACCCTACTCTCTGGGAATGTGGCCCTGGACTCTGCATTTTTAAGTCAGGTTAGGTGATTCTTGTGCTCACCCATATTTGAGAACCCTTGTTCTAGAACAGTATTTCTCAACTTTCTTGAGATTTCTCAAATATAATTTTCCTAAAATGATGCCTGATCCTACCTCTGAAATTCTGAACTGACCTGGAGTATAGCTCAGGCATTCGGATTTTGAAAAGTTCCTCAGGTGATTGTAACATGCAGCCAAGGTTGCCAGCCATACTCCAGGATAGGGATTGGACATCTTTTCCTATTAAAGGCCAGACCGTAAATATTTAGGGCTTTGCAGGCCATATGGGCTTGGCCAAGCTACTCCGCTGTGCCGTTGTAGCTTAAAGCAGCCATAGGTCAAAATGGTAAGGCAACACAGACCCAATGACACCATAGGAAACATGGGCTGCACTGGCCTGCAGGCTGGAGTTTGCTGACAACTTGTCTCCAGATGAAGGCAGACTCTAAAGACCCACCCCTGGCCTACTGAATCGGACTATGCATTTTGTCATCTGTATGCACATAAAAGTTTGGAAAGCACTGCTTTAGGAGACAGCATCCACTGCCATCTTGAATCCAATGCCCCACTCAAAATGATTTAGAGTCACTTTTCTAGAGTAAAGAAACTGATTACAGAAAATATGATAGAGGCAGTTATCTATGTTAAGCTCAGTGAAGGCAAACACATGGGACTATTTTAGAGGGTCATGGACTATTGTCATTGTCATCACTCTTCCTCCCGCCAGAGAAGTCAGAGCTCCTACTAGAGAGAAATCTCCATACCTTTTCCTACTCAAGAGTTGGTGAGCAGCATGGAAGAACTTAATATCCAACTTCTTTCAATGCATAGGACCATTGACAAGTCTGAAAAACTTTCCTTCACCATCCACAGCACCCATGTTAATACTAATGAATATAATATAATCTTATTTGTTAACTATAACCTAGGGAAATATTTCAAATGGTGAATTACAGGAAGAGGCTTTGTATATAAAGGGATAGTTTAAGACCCTGCACACTTGTGGTGGGGGGCATCAAAAAGTTCCCAGGCATGAGAAAACAGAAGTCAAGCTTATGCTCATGACCTGGCATTACATTGAAGGATTTAACTTGGTACTCCCAACTTCATCATGAGCGCACATGGACACAGAACTCAAGCACAAAGATCAGACCTCAGAACAGAGCTAAAGCACTGAGAGAGATGAAGGCAAAGCCTTTCTGAGGTAACAGGCAAAGCAAGAGGTTCGCATTTTCCAGAGCAAAGCCTATAAAGCTATTGATGATAAAGTCTGAAGCAATTAAAATTTTACATACTGAGAATCTTTTACAAACTGTGATAAAGGTTCTGGCACAAGAAAATGGTATTGCAACACAGACCAGATGAGAACCACGGGAAACCTGGAGAAAATTCAGTACCACTTAGAATGCAAAGGCAAAACACACACACACACACACACACACACACACACACACACACACACACACACAAAACACAAAACACAAAAACCACAAATGCAGATTGGTAAATAACTGAGATTTCTCTCTGGTACATTACATTTTTACTCATTTCTGATATCAGGAGTGAACAATTTATTTCAAAACCTCACTATATTATGCTCAACGTTTTTTTCACACACCTATTTAATTGTACATGCATTTTTTAAAATACTGATTCTATGCAAAGCCTTTTATTGATGAAGCACTTTAAAGGAAACGAAGGTTACAGCAATAAGAGACTTAAGATGTATGTGTATATGTTTGATCTTTCTCATTCTCAATACATCACTATTTTTATGCTACCAAATCCCACATTAAGGGCTCCTCCAGATACTGCTATCAAATGTCTGGATTTGATAGCAGTACCCGGATTCCTTATTTGACTATTGCAGCCTAATTCTAATACCAGCACAGAAATATTACCATCCAAAGGAATGTACTTATAACAAAGTGTACATCATTCTATGGTGGGAGGGTCTAGGTATGTATTAGTTTTGTACTGCTGCTATAACAAATTGCCACAGACCTAGTGGCAATATGGATTTATTATCTTGCAGTTTTCATTACAAGTCTGACACAGTCTCACTGGCTAACAACAAGGTGTTAGCAGGGCTGCATTCCTTTCTGAAGGCTCGTGGGGAGAATCCGTTTTCCTGTGTTTTCCAGCATTTAGAGGTTACCCTCTCTTCCCAGCCCCCTTCCTTCATTTCCAAAGCCAGCAAATGCACGCTGAGTCTTTCTCATGCTGCCACCTCTCTGGTTCTCCTCCAATTCTCTCTTCCTCTACGAAGGACATTTGTGATTGCATTGGGCCCACCTGGATAAATAAGATCAGTTGATAGACAATCTTATTTCCCCTTTGCCATGTAATATAACATACTCACAGATGCAGGTGTTATTTGGGGAGCCAAAACACCGTAAAGTGTTTTTGCATTATACTTGCATGAGCTTCAAATACATGAAAATTACACAGACCAGCTTCTTCACTGTGAATCTAGTTGAGATTTTTCATACTTTTAAGACTGGCAAGTGAGATTCCGTACAATGGAAGATATGATATCAGGACTCTTAAGCTAAAAAATTTTGAGTAAAAAAAATCTACTGTCTCTTTATTTCTACCCCAGGCCAAACAGTGTTAATTGTCCTTAAACACACACACACACACACACACACACACAAAAAACAAACAAACAAACAAACAAACAAACAAAACACCACATAACAACACTACACCTTCTTTTGATTAGTTTTACACACACCTGAGATCCTTCAATCACATTTCTGAAAAGCAGGACATAATGTTTGTGGAAGATGAAGTCTGATGCACATAGCACCTGAATACTTGTTTTCTCACCTGGTGCATTACATTTGATCAATTAAGGAATACAATGCAGTAGAAAAGTTGAATTAACAACAAATTAGTTTTAAAAATTAAAGACTTAAAAATTCTCTTTTATAAGCAGAGAATGATAGTTCATTCTCATACAAAAGTAGAAAAATGTCTTTATCTCAATCTAGTTAGAAAGTATACAACAGGGTGATTTCCCACATAGAATAGACAAACAGTAATTGTTGATCAAAAACCCAAAGGGAAAGGTAGCTCATTAAAACTATAATATTAATTGATTCATAAATTATACTTAACCTTTTTTTCCACATCTTATCTAATTTCCTATGCATTTTGAACACTGACTCTGCAAAGCCTTTTAGTAATGAAACACTTTGGAGGAGTCAAAGCTCACAGGCAGTAGGAGAGGTGGACATATATAAATGATTCCAATATGAACCAACCATGATAAATACAATGACAGAAATAAGCATTCCACTAGAACACAGCTTTTTGAAGACAGAAATTTTCCTAACTCCCCAAAGAGACAAGATATATATATATTAGAGGCATGGTGCATGAATTTGTGCATGGGTGGGGTCTGGCCAGCCTGGCCAGGGGGAGGGGACATGGGTGGTTGGCCGGCCTGCCTGCTGGTCGAACTCCTGGTCGAGGGGACAATTTGCATATTAGCCTTTTATTATATAGGATATACACTGAGTGGCCAGATTATCATGTGTTCAGAGATCATAAGAATCTGGCCACTCAGTGTGTGTGTGTGTGTGTGTGTATATATATATATATTACTGAATATATATGAATGAATGTGCTCTGGGAATATTTAAAAAAAAAGGAACACAAAATTCCAAAAAACTTCAGGGGAGAGAAACCAAGATGGTGGCATAGGTAAACACCTAAACTGCTGTCTCGCACAACAATTTCAAAACTACAACTAAAGACAAAACAGATATCATCCAGAGCCACAGGAAGGCTGGCTGAGTGGAAATTCTACAACTAGAGGGAAAGAGAAAAGCACACTGAGACTCAGAGGAGCTGCAGGAGGCAGAGGTACTGAGATGTGCGTGTGGAGAGGACTGGCAACTGAGTGTGTGGCTGGCTTTCTCAAGTGGGAGGGAGACAGAAGCTCCTGACTGCGCTGAACTCCAGTTCTGGGCGAGACTCTGGGGACCCAGACTCATTTGGGGAGAAACTGGACTGTCTGGCAGTGGGCGGAACTCGAGGGCGGCTTTCTCTCAGAGGTGCTTGCAGCAATTACCACGGGACACTGAGACACAGGGGCCTATTAGGGCAGGGCTGACGGGAAACCAATGCTGTCTGCTCTGCCCTGAGACTCCGCCCCATCCAAGCTGAGCACAGAGGCTTTTGCAAGTCTGGTCTCATAAGGATGTCTCTGGCACAGAAGTTCTCCCAGCGTAGACACAGCTGATCCTCACAGGTAATTGGCCTGGAGGTCAATTCCTTCCAGTGATACCAACAACAATCAAGGCTTAACTACAACAAGACTGTGCACACAGCCCACAAAGGGGTGCACCAAGAGTGTCCACCTCAGGTAACTTGGGAGGCTGAGCCACTGGGCCCTATAGGACACCTAGCACACAAAGCCACTCTATCAACTCAGGGAAGCAGCCAAAATGCGGAGACAAAGAAACAGGTCACAAATGAAAGAAATGGAGGAAAGGAAATGACTGGATATAGAGTTCAAAACCATGGTTATAAGGTTTTTCAAGAATTTTCTAGAAAAGGGCAATAAATTTAGCAAGACCCTCGAGGATATGAAAAGGACCAACTAGAAATTAAACATACACTGACTGAAATAAAAAATATTATACAGAGACCTAACAGCAGACTAAAGGATCGCAAGAATCAAGTCAAAGATTTAAAATACAAAGAAGCAAAAAACACTCAACCGGAAAAGCAAAAAGAAAAAAGAATCCAAAAATATGAAGATAGTGTAAGGAGCCTCTGGGACAACTTCAAACGTACCAACATCAGAATTATGGGGGTGCCAGAAGAAGAGAGAGAGCAAGATACCGAAAACCTATTTGAAGAAATAATGACTGAGAACTTCCCCTACCTGGTGAAAGAAATAGACTTACAAGGCCCGGAAGCGCAGAGAACCCCAAACAAAAGGAATCCAAAGAGGACCACACCAAGACACATCATAATTAAAATGCCAAGAGCAAAAGACAAAGAGAGAATATTAAAAGCAGCAAGAGAAAAACAGTTAGTTACCTACAAGGGAGCACCCATACGACTGTCAGCTGATTTCTCAACAGAAACTATGCAGGCTGGAAGGGAGTGGCAAGAAATATTCAAAGTGATGAGCAGCAAGAACCTACCCAGCAAAGCTATCATTCAGAATTGAAGGGCAGATAAAGAGCTTCACAGATAAGAAAAAGCTAAAGGAGTTCATCACCACCAAACCAGTATTATATGAAATGCTGAAAGGTATTATTTAAGAAGAGGAAGAAGAAGAAAAAGGTAAAGATAAAAATTATGAACAACAAATACATATCAACAAGTGAATCTAAAAATCAAGTGAATAAAAAAATCTGATGAACAGAATAAACTGGTGAGTATAATAGAATCAGGGGCACAGAAAGGGAGTGGACTGACAATTCTTGGGGGGAAAGGAGTGTGGGGGGTGCGGGAAGAGACTGGGCAAAAATCGTACACCTATGGATGAGGACAATGTGGAGGGTAAGGGCAGAAGGTGGGGTGGGAACTGGGTGGAGGGGAGCTATGGGGGAAAAAAGAGGAACAATTGTAATAATCTGAACCATAAAGATTTATTAAATCAAAAAAACTTCAGGGGAGAAAAAGACTTTAATCAGCATTATTTTCACAAGTTTCACGCCTAAAGCACTTAAAGATTGATTGATAATAGTGTCATTGAAATGGGTTTCATGTCCCCACCCTTGTTCGACTTATGAAAATGTTATTATCCTTCTTTAACACTAGGTGGCACTACAAATGCAGGCATTGGCATAGACATTGTTTCAAAGATTTGTGCCTATCTAACTTAGAATAGGATTCCTTTATCTGTTCTGTGGGACTTGGCCCAAGTTAGCCTGAGCTAGAGGGAGAAAAATACTGGCGTAATGGAGGTGGGGACTTTGTGCTAGAACAGGAAGTCTAATACTTGGGCTTTATTCAGTATTTCTTTTATTAAACTTAGCATTTGAAAATTAAATTTTTTTAAGACTTTGTTTATCTTATAGATCTTAGTTTACTTTTAATATGTAGGAATTTGGGGAAAAAAAGTGCTTTCAGATCAAATTTTTTTAAAACATTTAACATCATTAAATATTTAATCAAAATGCTTTGGACATGCTACCAGGACGATTTTAATACAACTGAATTATCTCAAATGTTTAATTGCCTAAGCACACAGATTTTATTAGAAATACCAAATATAGATCTAACAACATCCTACTAAGCACCGGACTTATAAATAAAATAAAACAGACTTACTAATGTAGTAGCACAAATTCTTCTAAGCATTTCAAATAGCTTGAGACCCAGACCGCCCCCCCCCCGCCCACACACACACACACACACAGCATTGTGACTCCCTGTTAACTCGGCTGAGCCAGCGATGTTGCTGTGGGTTCTTTTGCATGATCACATTTTTGACTGTCATGTGAGCACAAACTTTCTAAAATTTTGTCTTCTTCTCTGAAATTAATTAGTTATTTAAATTTATATGTTTGCAACCCAGTGTCTTCCCCCCAAAGTAATGGATCCCTTAAATTCAAAAGGTATTTCCAAGTCCTTGGGTTTATAATCCTTTTCTGTAATTATTATGTGATATCCTCCTATCACCTATGAGGCCTAAGGTGTACTGATGGAATTCAGAACTTTTTCCTTGGGCTGGTGTTACATCTCTTTTCTCTTTAAGAATTTATGCCTCTCACTCATCCCTACTTTATAACAATTTCATTGACACCAACCCGGAACTTCCTCCTTTTTTTTTTAGAAACCTCATCCGAGGATATTTTTTCATTGATTTTTAGAAAGAGTGGAAGAGAGAGGAAAAGACAGAGAGAAACATATTGACTGGTTGCCTACTGTATGCGCCCCCACCAGGGCCCAGGCTAGGGAGGGGCCTGCAACCGGTACATGCCCTTGACCAGAATCAAACCCAGGACTCTTCAGTCCTCAGGCCAACACTCTATCCACTGAGGCAAACCAGCTAAGGCTAGAACTTCCTCTTATCCTACAGTAAGGAAAATATCTTTGTCTCAAATCAAGTTCCTGACATTTGACACTGGAGTCAAGATATGCAGGTTTGAGCCTTTGATCAAAATTGTGCCAGACATCAAGTTTTAGCAGTTGGTTATGGAATATGGTGACAGCCAAACAAATTTTTCTTTCACCTCACTTCTGCTTTTATCTTCATGTTGTCTATTTGCCCACATTATCAAAGGTATCAGAGAATTTTTTTCTGAACCCAAATTATCAGACACTGTCAGAGATTAGAATCAGTCAATGCCCTCGTTTTTCACTAAGGGTTTATTTCAGTTACTTTTGAAGTTATCATCTTTCATCCAGGTATGTTACTGATTTTAAGTCAAATTTCAAATGACTGTTGGTCAGTGATTTATAAGACATAGGTTCTAGATGGTGTCCTACAGCAATGTTTATCTCCCTGTAGACAGAGTGAAAAATGATTTTGGAGATCTAATACAATTAGTGGTTTGTGATGCCAGGAGCCCAGAGGTAGGCAGTCCCAAGCTAATGCTGCAGTGGTGATAGGGATCTGGGTTTGGTCTAAGTTTCTGCTCCACAATCTGTGGTTTGCTTGTTTTGGTCCTCATGCTTGCTGCTTCACAGTGAAAAGATACAACTGCCAGCATCTCTACTTCTCTACCACACTCCAAAGAAAATATCCAAGAAGGCAAAGTGTTCTAAGGAGCCCCAGGTAGCCGACTTCCCCTTTGTTTCCCTCCACTTCCCCAAAGCCACCCTTAGATGATATTAGGGAGCAGGGTATTGTGGGTAAGTGTTGGCCTTGACAACCCACTGAAGTTGAATCACCAAAAACCTCTGGGACTTAGAGAAAGGGTGGGCACGGGATGAAAATTCAGTAACAAATCCTGCAGCGGACATGCCCGTTATATCCTCAGGATTTCAGCAGAGCTGAAAAAGCTTCAGGGATGCCGTCCCCCAGGGCACTAGGCCAAGTGGGGGAATAAACTAAGTCCACAAAGTGGAATAGTCTATGATAGTCTACGTCTGTCTCCCAGGGATTAGTTTTAAAGTAGGCACACTTTCTTCTGAAAATCCTTCAGAATCAAGTTAATCATTGGCATAATAATTCTCAGGAAGCTCAATATTGTAAATGTCTACTTCAGGTTTTGAGACAGACCTTTATTTTTCGTTGACCGCCAGATGAAATACTTGGCTTTCATTTGTGCACATACCTTTCAAACTATAATTGCACTCCAGGATTTCAAATGATGACCAGCACATGTGCACCAGACACTGCTAACTCCTTACCTGCTTTCTTCTTTCTCCTTAAACTGAATCTCATTGTCATCGTATTTTTACCCTCTCAGACTCAGTTTGGGGTGGACAAGTGACTCGTTTCTGACTAAAGAATGAAGCCATTGCATTAAACTTCCCCAAATGAAAATAGATGTTTTATTGTGAAATGTAACTAAATAGAATAAAACACATAATTTGTACACTCAGTTTAATAAGTAATTAGGAATTAGGCACCTGGAGGACCATGCCTATGAAATTTTTAGGATGCTGTTTGGAATAGGCCCCCATGTTCTTTTATGTGGCTTTAGTTTATTTGTTTTCATTGTTGCAGGGTGTTCCATTATATGAATATACCCTGATTGTTCTATTTACTTTATGTACATCTACTTTGTTTCTCATTTTGCTTCTTATTAAACACTAGAGGCCTGATGCACGAAGATTTGTGCAAGAATAGGCCTTCCTTCCCCTGGCTGCTGGCACCAACTTCGCTCCGGCCAGAGCCACCTTCTGCCTCTCACCTTGTCGCGTCAATTTGCACATTCCCTCCTTATTGGCCGTGGGCGCCACCATCTTTGTCGTGGAGTTATGGTCAATTTGCATATTCTGTCTTTATTAGATAGGATTCTTCTGTATGTATCCTGATGCCTAGACATCATTAGTGCACTGATTAAATCCTGTTATATACCTAAGAGTGAAATAGCTGGATTAAGGAGTGAACCTTAATTGGATGATATCAGCTTGTTCCAAACTGTTTGAAAGTGGTTGTCAGCAGTATTGATGATAATTTCTATTGCTCTGCATTCTCATCATAGTTGGTGGTATTGTACTATTGCCGATCTAGCTGGTGTGTAGAAATAGATCATTATTATTTTAATTTTTCTAATTACTGGTTTGATCACAGTTTCCTAGGTTTATTGACCACAATAATGGCCCTCAGCTATGGAAGGGATATTTGTTTGGCAGAGCTGTTGTAACAAAGTTTCACAAATAGGGTGGCTTGAAGAGAAATTGATTGTCTCATCTGATGGCTGTGACTCTCTTCTCCTCTGGTGGATCCCTGGCAAATCTTTGTCTGATTTCTTGCTACTTTAAGAGGAAAATTTAACACCAAAATATTAAAAATTATCCATAGAGCTCCAAAGAGCAAAGTAATATGCATGAAAAAAAATTGGCATTGAAGATTCCTAGAAATACAGCTTTTGCATTATGTAAACATTGCAATATTAAAGCAATGGCTTAAGCATGCAAGGCTCTCTTCCCGTGCCAGGAATGAACGGGTTTTCTACCAGCCCAGAGGCTTAGATTTGCTTCATGAGACAGAGGACCCCAGAGAAGTGGGTGATGCTTTGTGCTTGATTCCAGCAGCAAACCAACCAGGCACCTACTCAGTGACTGCACCACTACGCAGGGGAGTTTGCTCCAATTTTCTCTCTGTCCTCAAATCTTCCTCATGAGCTCCCAGCAGAGGGCCATGGAAAAAAGCTCACAAATATGTATTAATTTTCCCTTTGTCTGAGTCCTCCAAACTGACATGTTAGCTGAATTCAGCTTAATAAGTAAGTCCAGGCACCAGTAATCAAAGTCTACTTTCCAGTCAGTGTAGAATCATCTACAGTAGGAATCATTTCTCTTAACATGCTTTTTCTTCCCTAAAATGAAAAATGATTAGGGCTAATTTTATATACAGGTTCAGTAATAACAAAACTCATTTATTTATTCATTCATTCATTTAAAATCTATTTAAAAATTCATCGTCTGTCTATTTTCTGCCAGGCATTGTTCTCATTGCTCTGGGTATTATTTCCCAATATAGACATGACTCACTTCTTCAGCTATTTCAAGTACTTACTCAAATTTCACTTTCTCAGTGAGACATTCCCTAACTCTTTGTAAATTGCAAACTGCCTTACTCCCGATTCCTTCTTCCGTGTTTTTTTTTTAATATGACCTGTCACTTAATATGTTTGGTTTTTTTAAAATATCATCTGTCATTTAATATGTTTGGTAATTACGTTTTTAAAATCAGTTATCAACGCATTAGAATGTTTGTGCTTTGAAGAAATATATGCTTGTATGTTTTGTTATTGCTGTATCCCAAGGGGGTGTGTGTGTGTGTGTAACAGATCCTGCAAAATCTTAAAGTTTATTGTAAGGGCTTTGGATTTTACCCTATTTAGATGAAAAGACATTGGAAAGTTTTGACAAAGGAGTGACATGATTTGCACTACCTTTTAAGGGATTGTTCTGAGTGCTTTATTGAGAATAAGCTGTGCAGGGTCAGAGGGAATGGATAGAAGGCTAGGAAAATAATTTAAGGAGAGAGAGGATGGTGGTTTATACCAGAGTGATGATGATTGATGTTGTTGTCAGTAGATAGGTTTTGAAGGCAGTGCCAACAGGACTTGCTGTGGGATAAGGGACAGACGAATTGGCTACAGGGCCTAAGGAGAAAGTCAAACATGACTAGAATTTCATCTAGTGCAAATGGAAAGATGGAGTTGCAATTAACTGAGATAGGAAGGTTGTGGGTGGGAAAAGTGTAAGGGAAAAGATGAGCAATTAGGTGCTGAACATATTATTTTTTTTTAGTTTTATAAGATATCCCAGGGGAGCTCTAAGTAGAATATAAAAGTCTAGCATCTGCAAGGGAGGTCTGGACTGCTGTGGGAATAATCAGAATGGAGATAACACTAAAAGTCAGGACACTAGATGAGCGCAGGAAGAAAAAAATAGGTGTAGAGAAGAGAAAAAGTCTAAGAACTCAAGCCATGATTGCTCTAAGGATAAAAATTAGGGAGATGAAGAAGACCCACCAGAGAAAATATGGCCAGAGATTTAGGGAGAGAAATAACAATGTATGTTCTGGAAGCCAAATGAAGAAGGAAGATAGAGTAGTGTCAATTGCCACTGGTTGGTGTCACATGCTGAGGGCTGGCCATGGTTTTGATTTAGCAGCATGGAAGTCATTGAGAGGACTTAGAACAAAACAATGCCTTGGGGGAGTCTTGAGAAAAAATGAAGCAGAGAATATTCTATGTGTAGAATGTTAATAATCTTCAAAGCAATTTCTCACTTCTTTTTTTCCTCTGAAACTTTGTATTTTCCACTTCATAATTATAGAATTAAACCTCAGGAGGGTGAAGTGTCTTGGATATTATTATGTAGCTAGAAGGTGACAGAACTGGGAACAGAATTCGACTTCTGGTCCAAACTCTCTTAGAAGGCACAATGCAGGTGCTATCCATGGAGAGAATAAATTCTGCCTGCTTAATGGTTCTGCTCGGGCAACACTCAGCTGGGTTCACTGTACATCTCAGTCCACTAGCTGATGTTTTTCAGGTTGTTGAAGTAATTTGTTTGTTCAGCTCCAGGAACCCCATGGGTGTTCAATGTGTGTTAATTCACTGATTGATTCTCAGAGGAGAGTTGTAAATCCCACCATGTTTTCTTTATTGAAGAATATAATCACAATTCACACATAATCACCATAATCACATATTTACTCCTCAAACTAAGATCCTTTTGATTTTCTCAGTGACAACTGGGGAGCTCATTTCAGTTGATGTTTGTGGTGTAGGATCATCCAAAGGCTCATTATTGTCATAACTTGCATATCAATTTAATTTAATTTTTATAGCCGGCAGAGGAAGTTATTCAAACACATAATATTCTTCCTTGGACCCGTGCAATTTATTTTTACAGGAAACTAGTTAAGTCCAAATTAATGGCCCTCAGATATGGAAGGGGTATTTGCCAGAGATGCATATTGCGTGTAAATATGCATTTATGTTCTTGTGCTACAAGCAAGGCATTTATGAGAGTTTATCAGGCCGCCAAGTGGAATTGCTGGCTAAGTTTTTGTGTTGCTGTCCTCCAGCAATAGCCTCCTGGACGAATGGGGTCAGTAACACAAGGAAAATGTTTAAAAATGATAAACGATAATGCTATAGAAAAATGAATGGAATTATTTCCTAATCAGACACACACACACACACACACACACACACACACACACACCCCTAAATATGGAGAGCAAAGAATTGGAGAGCAATATATGCTGAGGGCTGGCTATGAACCTAGAGGTTCCCAGGTGCTGAGATGTGAGGTGGAGCTCACAATATCACACAGACTTGTAGTCCACCCAGAGCACCGAGGCAGAAACATTTCAAGGGAATTGCACTCTGAATGGGATCAGAGAGCTGACATCAAAATGCTCTCCTCAGCTTCTAAGTAGTTGGAGAGCTAGGAGAGTTGGTATCACAAGTTCGGGAAGAATTACTGACCAGGAGTGATATTCATGACACTTAAAGGGAGACACGTGTGCTTGAAAGGGTTCCTAATGTCCACATGCAATCCATAGATGTAACGTTTATGTTGATTCTATATTACATACATATGTATATACATACATTGTGTAATTACGTACTTTCCTGTTACATGTAGTTCTTTATATTCACAGTACTGCTAGAGTGTGTATGAGTTCCAGGTGCAGGCAGTGTCATGCTTCCTCTTTTCCTGAAATTAATTTAAATCTACTCTAAGCTCCCATGCCACCAATCCTCCAGGGTGTGCAAAGGTCCTGGGTTTCATACACAGCAAATATTTAAGAAGGCACTTCCAGTATGAGACCCGCACTGGCTCCTGTTCAGATGCCCATTGTTTGAAGTCCAGAGCCCTGGTGCTCCTTTACAAGGTGCCGCATGGGGTCTTGTTAGGTGCAAAACTCCAGGGCCTAGGACACACCCAAAAGCAGTGAGTCCCCAGTTCCTCTTGCTTGCTATGCTCTATCTTCTTTCCACCTTGGGGAGACTCTGGGTTTGCTCTCACCCTTGCTTTCTTCTTGCAAAGAAACTTCTCCTTCGCTCCACATTCTGAAAGCACATAACAATATCTTTAATGAGCCTAGGCTTTTATAAAGCACAAAATTGACTGGCCTTACTCTGTTTCCACCTTCCACTGGTTCTATTACAAACTACTAACTTGTAGACAGGGGAAGATCAAATGGCACAAGACAGAGAGGAAGAACATGGCATGAGTCCAATATATTAGATGTTCTAGAAACATTTGGTGAGATTTTGAGGTGAAAGGAAATCCTATAGGCCAGTTCTGGGCTCTCGAAGAAATAATATTTGACTCAAAGCCTATTGATTTTGTTAATCCCCTCACAGTAACCTTTACTATAGCTTCTTTTTAAGTGGGGTTTTTCCTTCTTCTTTCTTTTCTTCTTATTTTTTTTTTGAGGTTGTGAGGCATAGGACAAGAAAGGAAGGATTCCCAGGAGATAGAATGTGAGCACAAGGGAGAGAATGGAAGGTCACAGGGAGTTTTTGTGTCCAGTGGCGGGCAAGGAGGAAGTGGAGAAAATGAAAAATGTTGTAAAATTAGAGGATGAGGAAATAAAGAATGTTTCAACATCTCTAAATCTTTTTGGGAAAATTGTGAGCTGTCTTTCTCTGTAGACTTCCTCTTCTTCCTCTCACTTCTCTCTCTCCTCCTCTGTCTTCTACTACACACACACACACACACACACACACACAATCTCTCTTTGCTCATATCCTCCCCTTTGCACTGCTATCTGTCTCTATCTTCCCTGATTTCTAGACTCTTTCAACTATATTAAATATTCATAGTTTTATTGTGATGTATCTCTGTACACTAAACTAAGAGAATAAAAATAAATTCTTAATTTGTAGAATTCCAAATACATTCTCTATTTTCTATACTTTGATTTCAATCAAATCTTGAACAAAGTGGACAAGAAATACAAATATAAGGACTCAAATGTTTCTGAGTCTTGTTTTATTATCTTGTTGACAGATAAATTAACATACTTCCTCCATGGGGAAGGGAAAACGAACTCCAAACTAACACTGACCCAAAAGTCAAATGTAGTTGAAAGGCAATCCTTTAGTTCATCTTTAACAAAGCATTTCCTTGTCAGTATGTATTAGACCACTCCATTCACACTGATATAAACCCAACTGATTTCAATTTACTTATCTTTATTTTTGAATGAGAAAGTGAATTTCCAACAGATTGCGCTCAGAAAAATGTGTAACACCATTATATAAACATTTTTCCTTTTTTCTCTCCGTGATTGCTTTTTGTAATGCAAGCTAATTCACTAATCTTTTTGAATAATTTTGAAAGGAAAGAGGTCTTATATAACCTGTGAAGTGTTCAGCATGAAAAAATGGGAATGCAATTTTATTATAAACTATAAAGAAATGTAGGCACAGGTCAATAGTGCATGAAAATTGTATGGAAGATCATTTAGGAACCATAATATATGTTCATTTTAGTTTAAATAGCATTTCAAGCAGCACAATTGAAAGCAGTAGTGGTTGGCAGACCGGTGATGAGGAAATTGGCCAGGTAGGTGGGGAAAGAGTAGGTGCAAAGAGTTGGATGGCATGGGAAAGAGAACATCAGTGGGCGGGAGAGCAAATCACCAGCTAAGAGAATCAAAGTGGTGGAGTTGAGGGTTTATGTGCTTATTTTATCCTCCACCAGTACATATAATAAATTTCAGGCAGTTTAAAGAGAATATATAATATATATCATTCTTACACTCTTCCTCTCCTCTTTCCCCTCTCCCTACTTCCACCTTCCCCTCCCTGTCTGTTCCCTCCCCTCTCATCCTCCCCTCCCATCCTCCCCTCTCTCTTTCCCACACCACAGCCTGTTACTTTTGAGAAAACAATAAAAATGAATAAATATAAAGAAAACACAAAGCAAGTCTCTTCCTTATTAAGCAAGATGAATTCACTGATTCCATGTCAAATTGCTCTCAATTCTAAATGCTTACTATCAATGTCTGTACTTATTCTCTCATTGATCATGCTCTTAGTAGCATTGTACTATTCAAACATTCATTAAAACAAGCAGAACAAAGCAAGCCAAAAATAATAAGTGGGGCACTCACAAAGCCACCTATTAGAATAGAAAGCGCCCCTGCTGAGTTTGCTCTTATACTTGGCCACTCAGTATATATGTGTATATTAGAGGCCTGGTGCATGAATTCGTGCATGGGTGGGATCTGGCCAGCCTGGCCAGGGGGAGGGGACATGGACGGTTGGCTGGCCTGCCTGCTGGTTGAACTCCTGGTCGAGGGGACAATTTGCATATTAGCCTTTTATTCTATAGGATATACACTGAGTGGCCAGATTATTATGCGTTCAGAGATCATAACAATCTGGCCACTCAGTGTATTGTATAACCTCCATATCCTTGTCTTCATCCTTCCTGTACAAGCATCAGAGTATATTAGGGGCCTGGAAGCAGGTGCAAGGAGAGCCTGGCAATGCTGACATGGTTAAATGGGAGCTTCGCCAGTGTTTGCCCTGTGCTGGGAAATAAGGGTGTGATGAATTAGAGGGAAGAGACGTAAGAGTCTCCGCACCCCCCCCCCATAGGTTCCAGTTTATGAGATGTGAGGAACTTGGATCTCATAGCTCCCTGGAGAGGTACTAGAGGTTTGGAGAAAGGATGGGATTGTAGGCTTGTCAGGGCTTGGGTGCGGAACAAGAGGCATGTGTGCCAGACGAATACTGTGTGCAGCAGGTGTGCCAGACGAATACTGGGGCTGCTGCAGCAGGTGACAGCTGGCAGACATGGCTGAATGTGACAAGGGACTGCCAGTGCCCAGGAGAGAGCTGCCACCTGGCCCCTGCAGCTCACAGACAATGAGCTAGGACATCGGTTACTCTGCAAACAAGGAGAGGTCTGTGGCCTGCAGAGGTAGTCAGAGAAGTAAGCACTCTGTCCCCCTTGTCTCTTTGCTTTACCTCAGATCCAAAGAGGAAAGAGTGGAGGAAATCAAGCAGCTCTCCACTCAGTACCACGCGAACCACACCTGCCACATGGGCTGACGGGCTGGGGAGAAGAGCTGCACTGGGCATGGGATGAGAGTATTCAAATGAACAGGACTGAGTCTTAGAAGCTGAAATGAGACGAAGTGATATAAAGGGACTGAAAACAGGGAATCAGGCTGAGATATTGCCCAGGAAGATGCTGCCTAGCAGGAAAGAGTGGCTCAGCAGCTAAAGAAAGACCTGCTCTATGTTTAGACCTTAGGAGTTGAGACACCTTCATAAAATGGTCACATAATTAATCGCTGTGGCTGCTATGATGAAAGGCTGAGAAAGGGCCACCGTGGATGTGGAGGGGCCAGTTTAGGGCATTATTTCCGTATAGGCAAAAATGAAATGAAAATAAAAACAACCAAATAATAAATCAACCAACCAACCAACCAAAAAAACAAACAAAAAACATTAGGAAAGCAGTCAAAATTCATTTTCACTCTGAAAGGAGTTTTAGGGATAAAATTGGCAGTTTTAGGGAGTTTTAGGAATAAAGAGGGTCCATGGGGGAGGACCGCTTAGGTGAGGGCTTAGTGCTGCCAGAGGGCATACATTCAGAGAACAGAAAGGTGCCACAGGATAAGGGGAGAGGAAGACATCCATTCACAGAAGATAGGGAAAAGCCACAGAGTATGGGGAGAAAAAGGAAACAAATTTTCACAGAAGATAGAGAAATGCCAACAAATGGGAGAAAGAGGAAAACAGATTTTCACGGGAGATAGAGAATTCTACCACTGAAGGGGAAGAGAATGAGGGGGGCACCACGTGGGGTCTGGGCTTTGAAGCTGATATTCTGCAAAAGAGTGACCAATTAGAAGGCAGTGAAGAAACAAAGAACTACAGTCTTTATAAACCTTAGCAAAAAGGAGCTTAGGAGGTTACCCCCTGGGGACCCCCTTCCCACGTGGGAGTCTGTATTTGCTTCCAATAAATTTCCACCCTTTTCATCTTCCACCTTTTGTCCGTGGCTTCATTCCTCAAACTCATCTGGACAAGGACCCGGGAAAGAAATCACCCTTGCATCCTGCTCAGGAAAACAACCCGAATCAACTCTTATATCTAAACACTAAAAAAAATGAATGGCTCTTTTATTTGGTTTTGGAAAAATGGACATTTAAGCTGAGACATCCATTTCTATGCCGAAGTAGAATAAGCATATTGTATACTGACATTTTTTACTGTTCGAATACATTTAAAAGAAATGATCTTTAAAGTGTTTGTCTGGCATGAATGCATGCATAAATAAATTAAAGAGTGTACGTAACATGTACTATTGATATAAGAATATCCAAACCTGTAGAATTTTTTTTACAAGAGTTTATTTGAACCAAAGAGAAGATCGGCCTGGAAGCAAGGTCTCAACAGACTGAGAAAAATGCTTCCCAGAATTACAGTTTGCAATTTCTTTTATGCATTGGAAGTTAAGGATGCAACATAAGGAAGATTACATGAAGGTGGGAGAAGCAAGGTGGGGATTAGATCATAGCATAGATAATAAGGTTATGTGCTCTCTTGAGGGTGGTTGCTGCTTCCAAGGGGTCTGAAAAAGAGGAATTTCAGAGATGTGTTAACCTAGATGCACAGACACAATGAACAGAGCTTGTTTAAGGCCAAGATAAATCTTTTACTAAAGAATTATATGCCTGGGGCATGATTACCCACCATGACCTGCCCAGTTAGAAATTTATGATCAGATCATCCTGTGAGGTTACTTTCAATTAGATTTATTACAGCACCTCCTTTTTTTGTCCACAGTACCATATCCCAAACATGAAGAATTCGAAAAGTCACATTAATATTTCTTCTTCTGCATTCCAAGCAGAGCATCATGTTCTAGTTAAGAAATGGGCTATAACTGTTGTCAGTGGAAATTAGGTTCTTCCACAGGGTGGCAAGGAAAACATTTCATAGACTCAGGCAAGAGAGATTATGGTGAGGTAAGATGATTTATTTGTGATACAAATCAAAGTTTCCCTCCTGGGTTTTCAATTTCCCATCTTCCTCCATCCCTCCACAGAAAAAGTCCAACCAGGTTTTCAGAAAGGCCAAGACAAAGGCTAATGTCTGGAGTTTCTGCTTCATATTAAAGCTTAGTCCTTTTGTAGCCCACATGGTCTGCCATTGCCAGATATTCCTGGGATGGGAGGGAACAAGGTGAGTGTGGGTCATGGGGTGAGGGGCTGGGTATGGGAACCTCTTTGCTCCCCTGGGTTTTTAACCAGGAGCTTTTTCAAAATAACCAACTTCCCAAGCTTTGGAGGGCTTGCATTGGGCTCACCTCCTAGCCCATCATCTTTTTCCCAAGTTAGACTGACAAGCCTTTATGGTCCAGCATTTTGACATCTATTGCACAAGCTAACCTCCCCCTGCTCCTCCCCACATACAGTACCAAAGCGGGGAAGGGAGGGGTGTTAATCCTTAGTGGGGCAAGCAAACAGGTTCATGCTCCCCCACCCATTAGGTTTAAGAATGTCTGACTTCCTTCACTTCTTTTCTTTTATTAATATTTAGCTAACTATGGTAACAGAACTTACCCTAATACAATCTGTGCTCTAAAGAGCTTTTAATTATAAATTTTGTTTTCACTTCGTAGTTCAAATTATTTTAACTCCTGGTGGAAACAACAATTGTGTACATAATTTTAAAGGAAGATTTAGTGGGCTGGATTAGAGTTAATTTTTAGATTTGTTAATTGCAGTTTCTCCCTGAAAAAGGACTCAAAAGTAAGACCAGAGGACTTGAACAATATTTCATGCATCACTTGAACAACAATTATTGTCTGTGAGGCAATTTTGAACTAAAATATAATTTTTAGCATTTTCTAAACTATAGTAAACAACTTTAAACACTGGAATCTAGGCATTTCAACCAACTCATCAACTCTCTCTCTCTCTCTCTGAGCAAAGATAATTAGAATTTTGCCAAGTAGAAAAGGTATGCCTTTTGGGCATAAAGATATGCCTTCTTATATGACCATATAAAGTAATTATTTCTATTCAAGTCTATTTTTTTAAGTTGTTTGCACCTGCTTCCATGTTTGTGACAATCAGTTCTGGTCACAGTAAAGCTTGACCTATCTAGATAACTGGCATAAAAAGTCACAGATGATTTGCTCTGATAAACACGAAAAGGAAAAAGTGATTCCTGTTTTCTTTAAAATTCTTAATCATGGAATTCACATTTGAATCATCATTATTCTTTGTTCTCAAGTTACTCATTTGCTAGTTGTTCTTCTCAGTTTATGTCTGCAGATATTCTACCCATGTGCTGCACTGGGGCCAGTCATCCAGAAAGCCTGGGTAGACTTTCAGTCTCAAGAGAGAAGATCTAGGCACAAGCAGCACATTTGAAGGGAGTTTGGTTGGTGCTTAGCCCAACTGGATGGTTCATTTGCCAGGAAACAGGGAAGCAGAACCATGCCAAAGAGTTGTTTATTGGCAATGGAACCAGGGTCAGTGTCCCCTAAGGTTGCCAGGAGTCACTACCGTTTCAAGTCAAAGGGGTATACTTCCAGGCTACACCAAAGCCAAGGGTGTGGGTAGGAGATCAGGACTAAGGAGTTCTCTCCAACCTGGAGAAAGATAACCAATTCTCAATGGGTTACTTCTGATCACTTTTTGTAGTTTTACTAATATTTAAAATTTGCAATAGGTGTAAAATAAAACACCCTAAAGGTATAAATGGGTAGATAATGAAAGGTAAGTACCTCTCCAAGCCTTGAGTTCCCTTCCCCAAAAGAAAGAGTGGTACCAGCAGATTATACATTCTCCTTCCAGAGGTAGTCTATGCATGCATGAGTATGTGTATATACTAGTATAAATACATTAAAATATACAATTTTTATTATATCAATTTGTTTTTCTTTTCTAATTCAGTAACTTATCTTGGAGTTCATTTCTTATCACTATATAAAGAGGTTATTTATTCCTTTTAATGACTTCTGCTGTCTTTTAATTCAGTTAGTTGGGGTGCAACTTAACTTTATTTCATCTAACTCATTTTACTAAAAGAATCTTTGCCATATATTTAAATTAAATCATATGCATTAAGCATCTAGAAAAATACCTGGCATGGAACAGGTTCTTCTGCTTCTATTTGTGTGACATTAAGGAAGTCATTCAATTTCTTTAAATTGCAGTTTTCTCATCTGAATCATGGGAATACTATTTACCTGTCTTAAATGACTAGTATGGCTGACTGTCTATCAAATGTGTATTCTGTCTTTCAAAGTACAAAGTTATTTCTGGAAGAGGCTGTCTAGCCAGATACTGCATTCCCCAGTTCCCCAAATATCTAGTTTTACCCTGAAACAAAGTATTGCCAATGGAAGATGAGAAGAAGTAGTAATATGTGTCAATTCAAGGCCAAGGCAATTAAAGCTATATCTATACACTAAACATATACTATATAATAAAAGAGAAACATGTAAATTGACCATACCTCTGCTACGCTCACCAGCCAATCAGGAGTGAGTATGTGGATTAACCCAACAAAGATGGAGGGTTAATTTGCACATGCAGGCGCTGAGCGGCCTGGGTCCCGGGAACATCCTCGGGACCCAGGCCGCTCCTAGCCTGTAGGCTCACACATAGGCCCTGAGCTGCCGGGGTCCTAGAACGCCCCCGGCCACTCTGGGCCTATGGGCGCATGCACCAAGCAACTGGGGGTGGGGGAGGAACATCCGCCACATTGCCTGGCAATGCAGCAGAAGTTTCCGCCCCGCGGCGGCTTGTGCGTGCGCAGGCGCTAAGTGGTGGCCCGAGTCCATGCCCCCAGCCCAGCGCCCACAACGCGGGGCTGGCTGCCAGCTTTGGGGGCTGCCAGCCTCAAGGGCATGCAGACCTGGTGGTCGCTGTGCAGCCCGGGGCCTCCACACGCCCCCAAGCCTGGCACCCACAATGTGGGGCTGGCTGCCAGCCTCGGGGTGTGACCCCCGGGGTGGCAGGGACATGCCCCTAGCCCATTGGACACAACACAGGGGGTCCTCTACACATGAGCTGCAGAGGAAACACCTTTTCTTTTTTAAAAAAATACATTTTATTGATTTTTTTACAGAGAAGAGGGGAGAGGGATAGAGAGTCGGAAACATTGAGAGAGAAACATCGATCAGCTGCCTCCTGCACACTCCCCACTGGGGATGTGCCCCCAACCAAGGCACATGCCCTTAACAGGAATCAAACCTGGGACCCTTCAGTCTGCAGGCCAATGCTCTATCCACTGAGCCAAACCAGTTCGAGCGTAAACACCTTTTCTGACCGCTCATTGGCTAAGCTCCCTGTACACCGCCACTTGCAGTGTTCTTGGTAACTTGGATTATAAAAATCCAAGAAGGTGATCTAGGGTTTTTCCACCACACTCCTGGAGGAAAAAATGAAGGTCTGCTGCTGGAGGGGCTAAGAAATGTCATAGCCTGCCCTAGCCGGTTTGGCTCAGTGGGTAGAGCCTTGGCCTGCCAACTGCAGGGTCCAGGTTTGATTCTGATCAAGGGCATGTATCTAGGTTACAGGCTCCGCCCTGGCCAGAGCCCAGGTCAGGGCTTATGCAGGAGGCAACCAATCAAATTGTCCCTCTTACATTGATGTTTCTGTCTCTCCCTCTCTCTTCCACACTCTCTAAAAATCAATGGAAACATATCCTCAGGTGAGGATAAAAAAAGAAAGAAAGAAAGAAATGTCATATCCTATGAAAGACACATCTTGAAAATGCCTAAAGGAAGTTGTCATTTTTTCATGGTGAAGGGACTGGAGTCTGTGTTGATGAAAACACCTTGGCAGCTGTGGTGGCTGGCAGTGGCTGTAGCAGCGGGGTGATGGGGCTGGTGCCTTCCCCTGATCAGCCTGGTCGCCTCCTGCAGAGGGAGGCCAGACTGTGGCTTAGCCGTCAGTACGACATCCCCTGAGGGCTCCCAGTCTGTGAGAGGGGGCAGGCTGGGCTGAGGGAACCCCGCTCCGTGCATGAATTTCGTGCACCGGGCCCCTAGTCATTGGTATAAAGATTAAATTCAATAAGATAATGTAAATAAAGCATTAGTTATAGTATTACTAAGTAGCACTTATTATTAATATTATAACCCATATATGGCTTTCCATATGAATAATCTATAGTTTTTCCTGTACCAACTTTAATTATGACTCAATACTTGGTCATATGCTCCAAATTCAAAGGAATTTCACAGAAGCATTAAGGAACAATGCAAATTTTAAATGACAAAATAAAGGAGTGAATTTATATTGCATACCTACCTCAAAGCAAACAACTTAATAATAATATCCATTAGACTTTTTTCTCTATGAATGATATTTTAGCCAATAGGTGTTTCCACCGATAGTATTCTTTTCTTGATATTTTTTCCTATAAATCTATAAATTATTCACTAGTGTCCCTCAAAATTCAGATTCCACATCACTTCAAGAACTACTCAGGATAACTGGACCCACTCTCCTTAAAGAGCAACTGATCAGCAACCCATTGTTACTTTTAAGAGAGTCTCAGCTCTTTTCTAATCATACTAGAGTCCCAGTGCACTAATTCATACACAGTTGGGGTCCCTCAGCCTGGCCAGCAATTGGACTGATCTAGGCCATCTCGCCCAGTCCCAATCAGGGCCAATTGGGGCCAGCTGGCTGGGGGGTGGGACTGCAGGAGGTTGGCTGACCGCAGGAGTTTGGCTGACCGCAGGAGTTTGGCTGTGGGAGCACAGTGACCACCAGGGGGCAGCTCCTGCATTGAGCATCTTCCCCCTGGTGGTCAGTGCGTGTCATAGCCACTGGTCAACCAGTCATTCAGTCAACCAGTCGTAAAGGTCTCTTAGGCTTTTATATATAGAGATTATTAAGATATTCAACCAACAAAAATGAGTCTTTGCCTAGAAGAGGATTTTTCTGCTAAGAAAAATAAGATTCATTTCTTCCCCTCCCAATTTTATTGGATTTATAAAGAGGTTTCTCATTTGACTAGTTTCATTCAGGAGATTGAAAATACTGTCCTCTTTCAGACTAGAATAGACAGCCCCAGAGAAGGCTCTCAAGGGAAGCATTGAGTTACTCCATTAAGGCAGTATCTGTCAGTCAGCATACCTTTTGTGCCACAATTGCTCTTTTGAGATTCACTGTAGCCTTTGCTAATGACCCCCTCTTGCCTATTCCTTACCCTCTTCTTTTGAATGTAGTCTATGGACTCTGTCCCTGCATATGCAGAATTTGGTCCGACAACATACTCCTCCTTCCTTTCCTGCCTTGGGCAACTCTGATTTGTATTCTTTCTCAGGCTCGCCTCTTGGCCTCTCCATTGGAATTCAGCCTGCCCATTTCCCTGAACTTCTGGAATGCTTGATTTCAATCCCTGTCCCCCTAAACATCACCAGCCATCTTGTGTAGTTGATGAGTTGATTCTTTCAGATAGTTACCACTGTCCTAATATCCAATGTATCTGGGTCTATCGTTATAGTGCACAAGGGACAGGTGGAAAGGTACACACTATATCCGTGACTCACCAGGGTTAGTACCTGGCTTCTATACCGGGAGAGTGGGAGTGTTGTACCGAGAGGAGCAGGGACAAATAAGCTGATACAGTACTTTAGAAATGCAGTTATCAAGGGCTGAATTCTTTTTTTTTTTTTTTTTTTTTTTGCTTGACCTTTTAGAGGATTTTGTTTCAAATGAGGAATAAGGTTTTTTTCCCCCGGTACCCAGATTTGCACTGGGGCAGTGATCTTAGCCTGTCCTGGCCTGCCTTGGGCCCATACCTCAGGAGTTACTGCCCTCAAGATTATACCTGGGATTTCAGTAGAGCTTATTTTGTTCCTAGAGTTGCATAGGGCCACCGGTAGAGCACAAGTGTCTTCTGGAAGAACTTTAATGTCTGCTTGGCCAGGGCCAAAGATTACTTTTGTGTTCAATTTGGCCAGTAAGTCTCAGCCCACGAGCAGATGGGGAACTCGGGCACATAAAGAAAGCTGTGTCTCAGGTACCTTTTCCCCATTTCACAGTCCAAAGTTTGGAGGAATGGCTGCTGTTGGGGTTTTCCTGAAACCCACATGAAGATATTTTCATGAGATAGTTTTGTCAATCAGGTCTTTAACACAGAGTAAGTGACTGTTGTTTTGATGAAGAAGGTAATTAATCTGTTTCCCACTGCTAGGGTAACCCTGAGTACCATGTGGATGATGTTTAAGGGGCCATTGAATTGTACTGGAGCCCCTGGGTACCATCAATCTTGATCACTCTGTAATCTGGGGAATTTGTAGGTGCATTCTGGCTAGATTCTGACTTAGGATCAGGCAATTTTCTTTACAATGCCCTTGTTTGCAATAGGCACATTGTTTGGGGCTTAACTTTGAGCATCCTCTGACGTTGGACCATTTAGGTGCAGGAAAGGGGTTGTTACTTACCTAGTTTGCTGTCCTCTCATGTTATCTTGGCTTCCTTGTGGTAGCCAGCATTTGGGCATGTAGTTTTATTTCTTGTCTCTTTTCCTTTCTGGAAGCCTGGTTATTGAAGATCGTGAAAGCAAGTTCTACTAGTTGTGATGTAGGCATCCCATAAGCTTCCTCAACTGTTTGGAATTTCCTTGGAATATGTGACGCAGTCTGTTATAAAGGTCATGTTAATCACCTTTAAGTTTTCAGAAGCATCAGGATATGGGTCAGTGCATTGACAGTAGCCCTGGCAAATCTGCTCCAAGAATTCTGATGGATTTTCCTCTGCTGGTTGTTGGAATATTTAAACTTTACTGAAATTCTTTTGTTTAAGTACTTCCTTCCTTAACCTGGCAAGGATATACTCTCTTTAATGTTCCAGTTTTGGTAAATCCCAGTTGTTAACATTCCTGGCCACAGAAGCTTCAGCCTAATCGAGTCTTGAGGATTCTCATTGCGTACGCCACTAGCCTCTCCTCTAGCTCTTTCTAAACCCTTCCACAGCGCTTTGGCAGTAAGGAGAGCATTCGGCATTTGCTGAAGGTCTAACCAAGCTGAGTTATGGGAGGTGAAGATAGAGGCAAAGAGACTTTCCATCCGCAAAGGGTCCTCTTTATATGGAGGCTCAGTACTTCTCCAGTTCAGGAGGTCTGGGGCGGAAAAAGGAGTGTATATCCATGCCATTCCTGCCAGCTGGCCATTTGCACCCAGCCTCCCTTTTGGCACCTGCCTGGATTGGAGCAGTTATTAAGTTTTAGTTTGGTGATATGACTTAGCAAAAGTGACTCCATTTGGCCTTTTTTTTTAACATTATTAACTTGGTGTATTTAGAAAAGAAACTCTTTGGGCCTCCCCTTCTTTATCTCTAAAATGAAGCTAATATAGAGTAAAAGAAATTACACTCTCATTAAAGTGCTATCCAAATATTAGAGATGATTGTTTTTACTCATATTGGCAATGTGAGGTTGATAATCTGGTTGTTACAGTCTGAGGTAATCAATCACCTGGAAGTTTATAGCATTATAATAAAAGTAATATATCTCAGTGACAACTTTATATAAACTCATCTCCTGGCTTGCTCATCCTGATATGCTGGGCACAAGAGACAAATCACTTATTTTTATTCCTTACCTTTAAAATGACGACAATGCATATCTGCCTCCCAGTTAGGTCGCATAAATTAATTCAAGTATGTGTATCAGTTCATCTATCCTAAGATTTCTCTTCTCTGTGGAACGAGAAAGTGTCCATGGTTAAAAAAAACAGGCAATTATTTTCATCTAATAAAAGAAACAGGCAATTATTTTCATCTAATTGTTATCTGTGTTTTAGATTTTAAGTCTGCTGTTTTATATCAAAATGTAGAAACAACTGTTAAAAACTTTATGAAGTTTATCTAATGCAGAAATGAAAACTTAAAATTAAATTGTTCCGTATTCTGTTCTTGCTGTTAATTAATCCTTGTTATTACCCTCAGGAGTAAGATATATCCTGAAGTAAAGTAACATAAGCATGTTGTCACAGCATATTAAAAGGAAAATCTTGTAATGGTTTTTAACCATATAAACTTGAGGACATTTCTGTAACTTAAGAAGTAGCTCTACAGTGAAGGTCACTTCAGTATAAAGGGAAGGTCTAGATTAGTAATGGGCAATGTCTTCTAGGAGGCACCCAAATCCCAAACTCTTCTCATTCCAGCAAAATTGCTAGAGAATTTTCCATCACTGAATAGCCTCCATCACCATAGCAATGAAAGGAACCGTGGAAAATCTCCCTCCTCATAACCGTGAAAGCTTCATGGAAATAAAATGCCCTGCCCTAGTCTCCTAAGACTAAAGGTCATTCCCTACAGAATGTTTCAATAATAATGAAAGCCAAATTTCAAAAGTGCTTCTTGAAAGTTGGTGCTAAAAGAAACAAAATTCAACGGAGTAAATTTTAAAGATCGTACTTTATTCAGTGGTTCATGGACAGGACAGTATCCCATCTAACAAACAGAAAGGAGCTCCATGGAGCTGTACAAACCGGAAGACCTTTATAGGCAGGAGATAGCAGGACGAGAAAGTTATATTAGCGAAAAACAGATTGATTGTGCTGAAGTCCCCTTTCCTTTGGGGATGGCAGGGGTCTATCGGGCAGATGACCTCACTAGTGCTGACCAATTAATTTCAGATCGACTGGTTTAAGATTGTATTCTTTGGGGAGGCTGAAACTGTAATCAAGCTAGGTATTAAGTCTTGGTTTGGTGATGTGGACCTTAGTATAACTGACTCCATGATTGGCCTGTTGTTTCTGTTTTAACACTGGAGATCCAGGATTATAGCTGTGTGAGAGCTGTAGGCAACAAGCTAGGCTGAGGCTCTGGACAGGGCCTCCCTGACTCCAAAACAGCAGGGGAAGGATGGGCACTCAAAACACTGTATCGGCAGCATACACAACTCTCACATTACTTTACAGATTTAACTAGAGGCCCGGTGCACAAAATTCATGCACGATTGGGGGGGGGGTGTCCCTCAGCCCAGCCTGCACCCTCTCTAATCTGGGACATCCCTCTCACAATCCAGGACTGCTGGCTCCCAACCGCTTGCTTGCCTGCCTGCCTGGTTGCCCCTAACTGCTTCTGCCTGCCAGCCTGATCACCGCCTAACCACTCCCCTGCCAGCCTGGTCGCCCCTAACTGCCCTCCCCTGCCAGCCTGATTGCCCCAAACTGTCCTCCCCTGCTGGCCTGGTCACCCCTAACTGCCCTCCCTTGCCAGCCTGGTCACCCCCAACTACCCTCCCCTGCTGGCCCAGTCACTCCTAACTGCCCTCCCTTGCCAGCCTGATCGCGCCTAACTGCTCTCCCCTGCTGGCCCGATTCCCCCTAACTGCCCTCCCCTGCAGGCCTGGTCCCCCCCCAAATCCCCTCCCTGCAAGCCTGGTTGCCTCCAACTGCCCTCTCCTGTAGGCCTGCCCCCCCCCCAACTGCCCTCCCCTGCAGGTCTGGTCCCCCCCAATTCCCCTCCCCTGCAGGCCTGGTCCCCCCTAACTGCCCTCCCCTGCAGACCTGGTCCCCCCCAAACTGACCTTCCCTGCAGGCCTGGTCACCCCCAACTGCCCTCCACTGCCAGCCTGGTCACCCCTAACTGCCCTCCCCTTCAGGCCTGGTTCTCCCCAACTGCCCTCCCCTTCAGGCCTGGGTCCCCCCAACTGCCCTCCCCTGCTGGCCTGATCACCCATAACTGCCCTCCCCTGCAGGCCTTGTCCCTCCCAGCTGCCCTCCCCTGCCAGCCATCTTGTGGTGGCCATCTTGTGGCCACGTGGGGGTGACCATCTTTGGCCACATGGGGGCAGCCATCTTGTGTGTTGGAATGATGGTCAATTTGCATATTACCTCTTTATTATATAGGATGATTATTTAATATGTGGGGGTATTTTCTTAAATGAGTCAATCTTGTGTTAGCAGTGTCTCTGCATAATAAAAGGCATGCCTAGTTAAATATGCCACAGAAAGGGAACGATGCTAAAGTTGGTACCCCAACCTTTATAGCACTGAGTGACCATAACAAGGCTCCTACATATGCAAGCAGCACTGAGATGTCCCATGGAAAGCTTGAGAATGAAGGAAATATATTCACCTTCTGCACGTTATACTAGTGAAATCTGCAATAGTAAATAATGGATGTGATAAGTAAACAAGAGATTGTCTATACCTGGATCAAGATGGGATTTTGAAAAGTATTTTAACTCCAAACTGAGTATAGAATTTGATTGTAGCTTAATATCAAATTTATTGTATCTTCTCCAGGGAAAGAGAACAGAAGAGAGTAAAGAAGAGAAAAAGAGAAGCTGGTTCTCTTTTCTGGGTATGTGTTGCATTTTAAATATACAGAGAAATCCCTCCCATTGCATATGCACAGCTGGTACATATTTCTCAGTTTATTAAGAAGATAATGTAAAAACATAACTAAGAATGAAAATGAACTAAGTACAATTTGCCATGATCTACTCCAGGTGAAATGGTCCCTTTTGCCAATTTTACATTATTTAGAATCCTAGAGAATGTTATTTTGCTCTCTAGATACACAAGAAATAGAGTGACCTAATAGGGAACCCAAACTTTTGGTCACAAGAAATTGATGTACATCATTAAAACTTGTCAGCCTGATGTATGAACTTCAATATCATATAAGTTTGAGTCAGCTGAGCTCGATCGATTCTGAGAACTGAAACCTGAGACCCAGACCTGGTTTATTATAAAGTCTAAAGGTAATGCTACCCTGTGAGGCCTTGTCCTAAGTTGGTAACTAGAGTTCTTTGGATAACATCCTGATCTCATGGCCCCCCATCTTTTCCTTTACCTTTATAAACTTGTGAGTGGTACTCAGATTCCATTATATGCACCATATACCTGACACAAGTGATCAGAGAGATGGATAATTCACCAAGTTGAACAAAGACTTCTGCTCTATTCTCTTTCAAGAGGAACCCAGGTTGGGAAATATTCCCAACTTCTCTGCCATCTATACAAGCTAGGTGACAAGAAATTGCTTCCAGTTTAAATTCAAAATATGCCCATGGAATTTTGGATGCTATAAATCCAGCTTTAACCATCCCTGCCTAATTCCACTGCTTTGCCAGCCTACAGCCAGCTCTCCAAGGTTAGGACCCTAATCTCACTATTTGAGATTTCCCAGCTCTTGCCTCATTCCCAGTCTACCAGAATTTAGCACATCGTGTGCCTGAAGCAGCACCCCTAGTTCACAACTGAGGTGCTGGTTTTGAGGTCAGGCAGTCAGTTCAGACTTTCTCATTCCTTATCATATTTCCTCTTAAGAGTCTCATGATCCTTACTTGCCTTTGCAGCTTATGGCCTCAGTGAGGTCAATCCAATACATCAGTCAGGGTCCGTAACTTTGAATTTCAAAAGGAAAGAGGTCTGGTTCATAATGCCATTCTTCCCTGAAGGCTCCTTTTACTTCCATTTTAAATTCATGGATGCAAAGAGATCTATAGGGAGACAAACTTTATATTCCCTAAGGACTTGGGCTATTGACAATCAAAAATAAACAAACAAATAAATGAACTTCTCCCTTTATATTATTTCCCTAAGACAATGCCTAGGTTTCCAACAACCCAATGGGCCTCTCAAGTAGTTCTTCCTAGAAAGGAAGGAACCTGCCCCACTAATGTCTCCAGAAATTGAAAACTATTAGCAACTTTAAGTGTTAACTCCCACTTCTACCCCTTCAAAAAAATAATTAAATTTTGATCGCCATCCAGAAATCCATTTCATAACTTACCTAATGCAATCCTTACAAGAATATTATAAAACAGGCATTATTGTCATCACTTTACAGACATAACAACCTGTTGCCTGGAAACACAGCTACTAAGTGGTCAAGCCTAGATTACTACCTATGCTATTCCTTATCTTATCCACGATGCCATTGTCCCAATTAACAACTGGCAGGAATTAATTTACCACATTGCTCTGCCGCTGAGCCAGGAGCTAAGAAATTGAGACACCAGCCAGGTACATTTGATGGGGGTGTAAGTGAGGGAAGGAAGACCAATGGAGATGAGCCCTGCAGGCATTCTGCTCAGAAAACACAGACTCAAGATATATTGTAGCTGAGAGCAGGGTGGACTTGGGCATCTGTGAGGAGGTGGAAAAGAGGATGGAATTCCTGAAATGAGCAAGCGAGACAGATGTACTCAGCTCTAGCAGCTTTTAAAAGTATATATATTTTTATTGATTTCAGAGAGGAAGGGAGAGAGATAGAAACATCAATGATGAGAGAGAATCAGTGATTGGCTGCCTCCTGCACGCCCCACACTAGGGATCGAGCCTACAGCCTGGGCATGTGCCCTTGACCAAATTTGAACCCAGGACCCTTCAGTCTGCAGGCCGACGCTCTACCCACTGAGCAAAATAGGCTAGGGCAGCTCTAGCAGCTTTTGCATTAGGTTGTCTCTGGGTCCCGGATTCTTGCTTCTGTATTTTAGCTTTAATACAAACTGCCTCTCTGTTCCTCTCTTTTGAAAACGCTCCCAGTTCAAAATCTGCATATTTTTATCTTGTCTTGTCCTGGCAGGTCTATGTAATCCAATCCTTCCAAAGGTTTCTTGGTTGGAGTGGAAAATCAGTTAATATTAGGCCACTGTTTCCCCAGGTTTTTGTAGAATGCTCTTAGAATAAATACATGCTATAATATATGGCTTCTCTTCATGTATTCATTCCTCATCTCTTCTCCCAGCCAGGATCAGCATACTTCAAAACCTCTACATAGTCATCTGGTCCTCTCTGGCTGTGCATTCATCAGGCTATATGTTGCACAACAACGCAAGTAGTTTTTTAAATGTTTAAAAACATTTTTAAATAGCTTACCTAAGAGGTCTGCTTACTTGATTTGCAGAATCTTAACAAAGTAACTGGTGGGGTTTTACCTAGTCTGGATCTTTGAGGAAGTTCTTTCACTTGGCCCTTTATGACAAAAACAAAAATAGGTCATCCGAGAATGACTGATTTATGTTGCAAACTCAGGAATAATTACCTACATTGGCATATATTGCACAAGAGTCTTTTGACATGACTTTGTAATTTATTCTTGTTAGAGAACCAATAAAAGTCTTAGTGGCAGCTTGGCTAGGAGAACCAATTCGTTGGTTCCAGATTTTTTACATAATGCAGGTTTTTCTGCCTGTATTAGGTTATTCTTGTTCCATTCTCAGCTGTGACAACCGCATCTTTGTATCAGGATGAAAGAATTTGACGTTCTTGTACTAGTTAAAAGTTTGACACCATTTTAATTAGCTAGTGATTAGTAACAGGAAAGAAGCGAAGGGAAGGCCAGACATTAGAGGCATGTCATTTGGGCAGCTTCACCAGGAAGCTGCATTTTTGCACTCTCCAGGGAACCAGCTATTAAGTGGCCAAGCCTAGATTCCAACCTAAGCTGTTCCTCTTCTTATCTACCCACGATGCCATTGTCCCAATCAACCACAGGCAGGGCTTAATTTACCAATTTGTTCTGCCACTGAGCCAGAAGCTAAGAAATTGAAACATCAGCCAGGTACATTTGATGGGTGTATCAGTGAGGGAAGGAAGACAAATGGAGATGAGCCATGCAGCATTCTGCAAAACACTGGGGGAAGGGGACTGGACAAAGGAAAGACAGGCATGCCCAGGATAAAAAAAAAAATAGCCTAGACATTTCCCGCTCCTTTGATAGTCATTGGGGAAGCACTTAACCTGTCTGACACTCACCTTCTCATCTGTGAAAGGCTAGTAATTAGGATACTAGTGCTTACCCCAGGGAGAGGTATAAATATCAAATGAGATGAGAGGTAAAAGCAGGTCAGCACAGCATAAAATTAATCATCTTTGTTAGGATTTGGGCATGATGGAGTATGCCTTTGATTCAAATAGTGTAAGTGCTGATCTTGTAAGGAGGATGTGAAGCTTTTGGGACTTTCTCAAATATGTAATGATAAATTTTAATTGAATTCGGTACATATGTCCCACCTAGCATCTCTCAGCTTCCAATCCGGCCGGCCTGGACTTAATTCCAACAAGACACTAGCCTTGGACAAGTTATTGATCCTCTCTTTCAGTTTCCTCTTGGGTATCCTGGGGATAATCAAACGGACCCCAAAGGGGTGCTGTGAGCATCATTTAAAGTCAGAAATGGGTCCAATTGGTGTGACTCACTGACCTATGAACCAGGAGGTCACGGTTTGATTCCCGGTCAAGGCACATGCCTGGGATTGTGGATTCCATCCCCAGTGTGGGGCGTGCAGGAGGCTGCCGGATCAATGATTCTTCCTCATGATAGATGTTTCTATTTCTCTCTCCATACCCCTTCCTCTCTGAAATCAATAAAAATATATTTTGAAAAAGAAAAAAAAGAACATCAAGAATGGAAAAATACCACGTAGTGATGCTTTCACACCCAACATGTTAAGTGAGGAAAGGGGTCCTTGGGCGAGAACCTAGAGGCTGGGAGCTGAGCAAGGGGAAAGGGAAGCCTGACTCTAGTGTAGCCCAGAGAAGGCGGATCGTCCACGCTCTCCAGGAGGAGGCAGCACGCGGGGGAGCAGGCCCCTGGCCAGGAGGGGGCGCCCGAGCGCCGCACTGCAGCATCCCGGCCGCGAGCGGGCTGAGCTCGCGCGTCCTGCCGCAGTCCCCAGGCTGCTTGTCGGAGCGAGGAGACTCCCGCCGGTCCGCTCGCACTCGCTGCTGCCTCAGCCGCTCCAACCGTGATCGCAGCCCAGCGACTCACAAACGCAGCCTGCGCCCTGGGCTGCGCAGCGTGGGGGGGCGATTCCGAACTTGCAGGGGACCGCGCTTCTCCGGGGCCTGGAGATTGTGAACAGGTGAGTGTCAGGCACGTGCCCAGGTGGCTCTTTCCGGACGACCTCCTGCAGACCCTTCCGCGTCCCTGAACCCTCGGCTTCTGGGTGGGTCCTCCTGGTCCCTGGGCCCCCAGGGCGGCTCTGGGGTTCCCCAGAGGGAGCTGTGAACGCAGGCGCCCAGAGTTTGACAGCGCCCTGCGAGCTGGGACAGAGAGTGCCCTTTTGACTTGGGCTGCCTTTGCCCTCTAAGCTGCCAGCGAGTGACCTGCGGTCCCCAGCGGGCCTGCTTATCATTCCAGGATACCTGTTGCTCTCGGAGCAGCGCCACAGCCCGGGGTCTTCTACAATTATTCTCGTCGCTGTGGGTGCTGCGTCGTAAGATGAGGGAGAATTCGGGTGATGAGAAGAGGAAAACTTGATTTCAGAGATCGAGAAGGGGGCAGCCCAGCGAGAATCTCATTCCCACGCCCGGACTACAGTCTTTGCTTCCCTAAACAGCTGAACTTTATTTTGATGATAAATACAGAAGTTAGTTAGAAAAAAGCCGATTACCTTATAAAGATACTTTTCTTTCTTTCTTTCTTTCTTTTTTAACCAAGAGGAAGTGGGAAGCATGGGCCTTGACAAGTCGCCTTGGGAATGATTTATTATGAATGAAACCTTTCTTTAAATATTTTTTAAATGAGGTTATTAGTGACCTACATGTCATAGGTCTAAGCTCCTGGGAGGAAGCCACTCTGTTTGTATATGCTTAGCATAAATGTGGAATGAATCAATTAATGCGTTAATAACATAGGATTTGGAGGCTAGCTTCTGTTTTTCTTCTTTCTAAGCTTTCTTTTAGGTCTTTATTGTTAAAAAAAATCACCATACCTTTAATCTCTTAAATATCTACGTGTAAGTTTAGCTTTGGGATTTATAGGAACTCAGAAGTTTTTGTCCTAATAAAGCACTGTCTACATAAAAAGTGAATGGCAACTTCTGGATTCAGCCAGAATATGTCTGCACAACAACATTAAAACTAATAGTTTGTTTTTTAGATCCATGATATGGAAGGTCTTGGTTTATGAATTGTTTTTTTTTAATATATCTTTATTGATTTCAGAGAGGAAGGGAGAGGGAAAGAGATAGAAACATCAATGATGAGAGAATCATTGATTGGCTGCCTCCTGCACATCCCTCACTGGGGATCAAGCCTGCAACCCAGGCATGTGCCCCTGACCAGAATCGAACCTGGGACACTTCTGGTCAGGGGCACATGCCTGGGTTGCAGGCTTGATCCCCAGTGAGGGATGTGCAGGAGGCAGCCAATCAATGATTCTCTCTCATCATTCAAGACCCTACATCCCATGACTTCAGTCCTCAGGCTGACACTCTATCCACTGAGCCAAAGCAGCTAGGGCTATGAATTGTTTTGAACATCAGAAATTTGGCAACAGGTCACTTATTACAGCAATTTATGTAACTTCACATTTTCATGAGAGAAATAAAATATTGAAGGATGTATGTCAGTTTATGTCTTCCTTTTAGTCATTTTTCTAAACATGACATAAGATTGAGAATAACCAGATGTATCTTTATTAGGTTATAAATGAAAAAAATGAGCCCAAACAATTTCTCTTTCTTATGTGAAATTCCTATTCCTCTGAGGCCATTTGGGAGTTACTGAAAGGTTACTGAAATATTTGACATAACAAATATGGTTTTCTTTTTTTAAAATCACATTTGATGGCTACTTTCATGAAGCATCAATACAATAGGTAAAGACACAGGTTTTTATGTGTATGCGAATGAACAATTTTGCATGAAATAACAAATTGTTGTTTATACAAGCTCCAGACACTTGCATGGTCTATGTTTCAAAGAAATGCTTGTCGTTCTTGTATAGAATTTGCATAGTTAGTGCATCTGTATATATTATGCTTCTGTGACACTTCTGTGATGAAGCACTAAACACAGAGGCCTCTTCTTAATGAATGCATATAAAATTAAAATAAGGAAATCCTGTGATCTTTGGCCAAAATATGGGACTGGACAAATAACAGATGTCAAAGCTTCTGGGTTTGGTACTATTAATGATTACTAAGAAGTTTTTTTTTTCATTATTGAGGATGAAGGAAACTATAGCCAATGTCCATGTTGACCTTTTCATCCTTCCACTGGAGAAGCTGTTTGTGAAAATGTATAGATGGCAAAACGCTGGCAGGAGCAGCTTACACATTTAGATAAGAGATTTGTGTTTCAAAATTCTCTGTACAGACTGGAACACTGGGTGCAATGAAGACTGATGTGATTAAGTGTAACCAGGACAAAAGTGAAGTCTTGTATTTAGGGTTAAGACGTTGACTGCAGACGTTCAGAGTGAGGAAGTGTGCAGCTCCTGTGGAAGAGGAGTGGCTGTGGGGCAGTACAACCACGGTGCCCAGATAATGAAGAGAGAAAATCTCAGTGACCTTGTGCTGGGTCACCTTGTCAGGTCACATCTCTGGTGGGGGATGCAGTGGATGCCACGTTTTTAGAGTAATTAAAATGGCAAGTGTCAGAGGAGAGAGCTGCATATGGTGACGAGGGAAGGTGAAAGTCAAAAAAGCATAAACAAGACCCTACATCCCCTGACGTACAAGGGGAGATGCTGGCCCTCGCTTTTCTAGAGAGTAGATCCTGAGGTGGGACAAAGGGTCCTCATAGCTGCTAGGCTGCCTGAAGGGCTCTGAGTGACCGAAAAGAAAAGGCTGGCGATGCTTCTCCTTCCCCTCCTCACCTGAGAGCGGTAACTCAGACACAGGATGGGTGTTGCATGGTTGTCTGTTCATAAGGGTTCCTGCAATGGCTGGAGGATTCTTTGGTTGACCCCAAGCCTCTTTTCTTTTTTCCGTCTTAATATTTTTATTGATTTCAGAGAGGAAAGTAGAGGGAGAGAGATAGATAGAAATACCAATGGTGAGAGAGAATCCTAGATCAGCTGCCTCCTGGGTGCCCCCCACTGGGGATCGAGCCTGCAACCTGGACATGTGCCCTCACCAGGAATCAAACCTTGACCTCCTGATTCATAGGTCGAAGCTCAGCCACTGAGGTATGCCAACTGGGCCCCAAGGTTCTTGTCAACTTTGCATTTCTATGTTATTAAGAAACCAGGTGTCATCCCTAAAGCACCCACCTATATAAAATGTGCTAATGTTTTATGGAATATAATTAATTTCCCAAGTGTTAGGATAATATCATAAACTAATTTACTTGAAGTTGTCATAGAAAAGGAATCAGAAGTCAGACATGGCATTTATCTTTTGTGTATCAGGCCATGGTGCCCAGAAAAATATTAAAATATAATCTAAATATTACATATCAATTCCTGGAACATGAGTATCTATCACATGACTTGATCATGTGATCTAGTGTGAGCTGAGATAACATTTAAACCTTAAAATGCAAATTCAATTGTATTACATTGAGGTTGACTACTGTGAATGTATATTACTTGGCCCAAAGGAAAATAATAAAGAGTTCCAAATGTGACTCTCCCCATCACATATGTTTGCATCTTGGATGTTTACAGACACATGGTAAATGCATGTAGTCACATACTCCGAATATTTGTTATCAATTACTGACAGAAAAACAATGAAAATATTAATTAAATATTCTTGAAGAAGTACTTTAGCAAATGCTATTGTGAGTGAAAATACATGTTTTAGAACCAAAACAGATTGAAATTCAAGTCCTGGATCTGGATCTGTCATTTAATAGTTGAATCATTTACAGTAAATTGCTAGAGCCCTCTTACAGGATTGTGGTGAAGGTCAAAATGGAAAATGTTGATAAAGTTGAATAATGGCTGGCATCGAGGAGATGCTTAGTAAATATTAATGCAAACCTCTTTTGTTTAAGGGTTGCAGATTTGCAATGATATGGTGAACCCAAAGGCTGGAACCAAAACGATTTTCTCAGCTCTTTAGTTTGAACGACAGAGAGTTGTCTACCACCACCCAGCATGGCTAAAAGTGCAGAGGTCAAATTGGCAGTATTTGGAAGAGCAGGCGTGGGCAAGTCAGGTAAGTTTTGTTGTGGTGGTTGTTGTTGTTATTGTTTTGTGTGTGTGCGTGCATGTGTGTGTGTGTGTGTGTGTGTGTGTTATTTCCTCCTGGGATTGGGCAGGAAGGTGGTTGGCATTTCTCAGATTCTCATGTGTTCTTTTAGATGAAGTCTCTTTTTCTTTATCCAGAACTTTTCTTTTGCATAGCCAAGTTTTATGTACTCTTTTGCTTATTCATGATAAAGTAGCTTTGTTGATAATACACAAGGCAATGGATATATCATCGGTCTTGGTATTCAGAGGCAGGATATGAAACAAACCTCTGAAGAAATCAGATTGCGGAAATTAAAAATATATTTGCTCTTTTTTCTCTATATGAATTCCTAAGGGGCCAATTTTATATCTCATTCATCTTACTAGTCTCAGCAACCAGCCCAATGCTAAGCATGTATTGTGTGCTTAATAAATGCTAGTTGAATAAATATGTCTTTACAAGAAACAGAATTGCATTATCGTCCAAAATTGGGGAGGACTGGTGAGAACTTAGAGTGATCAAGCAAGACCACAATTGCCAGGGCCTCTGGGTTGAATTTAATGATCAAATTCTGGCTCAGATGAGTAATTCTCACCAAGTGCTGAAGGCTTTTTGATTGCCCACTGAGAAAAGGCTTGCATACCTTCAAAATTAAGGGTGAAAACGGTGGAAGTGAAGACGTATCTAATCCAATTTGAAAAATATACCTCAGATTTTATAATTAAAGGATGCCAAGTAGGTGCTGTTAAAATGTCAGGGCCACATGGCTTTTCGGATAATGTTGCTTTGATCTCTTACCGGAGAAAAGACCCATAAATGACTTTGCCTATGGAGTTTTTGGTTCTTAGGAGAGGACTCAAACAGCTACCTGGTAGGAGTGTGTGTGTAGAGGGAAACCCATTTGGATCTTCCAATACAGTAGGTAATCCACATAATCTTAAAAACACACACATGTGCAGCTTTTAATTCTGTGATCCACCGCTCTTTCCTAACCTGCTCTCTGGTTTAATTTCAGCAGTGAATCTTCCCTATTCTGTCTGTCTTTTTTCTTTTAATCTTTTCTGCTATCACTCTTTCCTTTTCCTTGTTACTCGCTCTTGCCTCTGGCAGAAACCAAGCAAAGAAAATAGTTGGCAAGGCTGAGAAACTGCCAGCCTACATGAGATGGAAGATAGAGTAACTCCTCCCCATTAATCTCCTCGGTGTTTCCCGATGGCGTGAGAGCCTACTTTCTGAAGCCAGTGGACGGGTCTGGAGAATGAGGAAACTATGCCAGGGAGTGGGGGATGGAGTCAGGGAGTGTGTGGGAAGGCCTGTGCTCCTCTGAGTCCTTGGTGACTGAAAGGTCAAGGCCTGGGGCTGACTGTTTATTATTCATTCATTCAAAATTTGTCGTTGGCAATAAGGGGAGGGGATCTATTACCCTTATATCACTTATCAAAATAAATTTCACATGGTTTGACAGTTAAAAATAAAAAGTCAGTTGGGAGAACCTCTTAGCTGTATGTATATTCACCTCAGAGCAAGCTGTGTACCTCCTATCAAGGTGAACCCATCAGCCGGAGCTTAGAGACCCCAGTTTACTTTGTCTTCCCCTCAAATTGTTTATAGTTTTGATTATTTTCTCATTCTCTTCTGATAGTTTCTCTTGATCATTTCTTTGTGCATTTCTCCGTCTTTTTCTTTTCTCCATGTTGATTGAATGTAGGCTCTGCCCTGACTGTCGTAATGTACTTAACTCCCATTCATTGCTTAAAGCATGGCAATCTTCCATCGCAATCATGCTGCAGAAACTGCTTTTGATAAGGTCACTGCCCATCAATAGCCCACAAACATAATGAACATTTCCCAGTTCTGGTCTTCTGTGGCCTCTCGTTATCATTCAATACCATCACTTATTTTTTCCATTCCTCCTATCTTCCCAGGCTCCCAGGACATCACATTCGACTTATCTGCTCCCTCTCCCTTGCCCCTAACCAGCTGCCTTCATGGCTGCTCTTCACGGGGCCCACTTCTCAAAAACCAGAGCTCCCAGGGCTCCACATACCATCCTCTTGTCTTCTCACTCCGTACATCTTCCTACGGCTGAGGTTAACACCTGCACACAGACTGCAAATTCTGATGGCCTTGGTTTGGTTATGTAAAATGCTTACTTTAAACTTGTTCACAAAGGCCCTGCTAACTCTAAAACCCTATAGTTCCTTATTAATGAGCCTTCTTTAGACGCTATAGAAGAAGACTATATACATTCTATCACTTGTATTTATTTTCATTCGGGTAAAAATGACAATGACAGACTACATGCCTTCAAACAATTGCCTTTTGTCTGTCATGTATGCACAGTGTTTTCCTGTTTCAACATTGGACTATTTTCCTGAGGCCTTGTAACCACACCTCACATTGAAAAGTACTATTGGTGTAACTTAAGCATGGGAGAAAATTTTGAAACCTTTACCCGTACTTTAGTAAATAACAACCATAGAGTACTTCATACCAATTAAATTTATTCTAGAAATCTTTGTAAATGTGGGTATATAATATCTTTGCTTAGTCATTGTACCACGTGTTCATCTTCCTATTGTTCCTATTATACAGACTGTATCAGTCCTATTAGTAACTTTTGTTTTTTTAAGTCTACCAAAACGTAACTGTAGCTCCTCACTTACTCTTATGCCTCCAAAAAATGGCCATGATCTTTGCATGGGCTCAAATGAGCTGTTTCTCTCCAAACACCCAGCATGGGAACTATTCCTGGGGGAGCCAGCTTGAGATCTTGGACTAAAGAAGCTGAGCATCTCTGATTTGACTTGTGTTTGTGTGAATTATTTCAGAGATCTCAAGTCTTACCGGTTCCACCCACTTTCCCTACACTCAATACCAAATTGAATTTGGGGTGAATAAGACCATATTGTCCATTTGCTAATAGAGAATAGAATAACCTAGAGTCGAAAGCATGAGCTGTTAGATTTTATTCCCAAATCTGCACTTGCTTAGCTGTGTGAGCTTGGCAACTTTGGCAAGTTACTTAATTTTTCCATTTCCTCACCTCTAAAAAAGGTATGATAGTGCTTATCTCAAAGAGTTGTTGTTAGGATTGAATAAGCTTTTACATGCAAGTTTATTAGAACAGCCCTTGGCACATAGTAAATGCTCAATAATTAGATTAAATTTTTAAAATTATGCTCATTTTATCTTTTATTTAGTGAAATGTAGAATCTAAGATATATTTACATTCAAGTGGTTTTCAGTAAAATTTAGAAAACTTATAAGACAAAAATTCTCTATTGCTAGTCACCACACCCCAAATATACACACATACTCTTTCTTTTAAATCGAAACTCTGGTTAATGTCACTTACAGCTTGACAACTGATGATCCGAACTATATTTCTCATGGCTTATATCTTGGAAATCTTGGGGAAACAGCCAGAAGATGTTAATGTCATCAATAAATTAACACCCTTAAATTTGAAAGTGACAGCTTTCTAATTCTAGGTAATATATAGGACCTCTGTGTTTAAAACTGACTTTTACATTAACCGAAACTCTTTGGTTGGTGTGTTGACCAAATAAGTGTCCTTGTAGGCAAAATTTAATAATGTCTCAATTACTAAGAAACACTGATAAAACACGTGAGGGTTGTGTGTGTGCCCATATGGCAACATTGTACACATGTGGTCTTTTTGTGTTGGGGGAGTCGTCTTTCTTCTAATTTTACCTTGAAGCTCTGTCTTCTAGTGAGTTTACTTGGCTTATGGAGCTTCCTGGCTCAGCATGATGAGCGCTGTGGGGATACTGCAAAGCATAGAGCCACCATTTCTGAGCCCATTTCATTTTCTCTTCCCTGGCGAAGGGAAAAGCCCTAAAAACATGACACGTAGGACATAGATTTCCTTACCTGTGTGTCAACCTATCCTTTGACAGGCTCCAGGTAACTGAAGCAGTAAGACCTGCCATATACCCTAGAATGCGCACCATATTTATTTAAATGCCTCCTGGATTCGTATTATTCAAATTTGTAGTAAGTGTGGGAGGAGCTGAGAGAAAAACAACTGAAATTTTACATTTAGATTTACAGTTGACATTCTCATTGTAGAATTGAAATATTGTGTGCCACAGCTAAATATATTTCTTGAAAAGGCTAGTCTCAAAGTTGATTGAGTAATGCTATTTGCTAATTCAAAAGCCAATTGATGCAGTCATCCGTGAAGGCTTTAGTTCATTGATTCAAATTGCTAAGCGAGAAATCGGGTGCCAAACAAACAAGCTTGTGAAGTTTTTTCCCTTGAGAAAAAGAGAAGTGATTTACTTTTTCCTCTTTTTTCTAGTTCTTGCCTCTTTTCTCTCTCTCTCTCTCCCTCTCTGCCCCCCTCCATTATAAAAAGTTTTGAAAAGTATTTTCCTCTCATTTTCAAGTGGAACAGGGACAATTTTGATTTTAAATGTGACTTTTTCAAGCACTGATTTAACATATATATGTACTTTATGGAACTAACCTTTGCGTTTTAGAAATGTTTCTCTCTCTTAGTCGCTATAAACCAGTTTGTTCCCTTCACTCCAACTTAATAGTGTAGTATGATGTGTCTTTAACATTGTTTTCAAAGTACTTCAAAAAGAAGTAGAGAAATATCTAGGGTATTTGGGGTACATAAGCATCTCATTGCATTCATGTAACTAGTTTGAATGCCTTATTAATAAAGTATATGCAAATTTTAATATTAATCCATAACATACCTGTGTTCATTAGAATATAAAAGTGATTTCCCCCCAAAACCAGTGACTAAAATGGACTCTTCAGGAATATGTGGCAGGTTGGTCTGTAGCTTCAGTAACACTAGGCTTCAGGTCCAGTTTGAGGACCACGGTACAGGTAACAGCCTCAGGTTGGCACATCATCAATGGGAGCATTGACAATAGTCCTGTATTCTCCTACATATGGTCCCAATCAGCTCTTCAAGTTCTTGGTCATTCTTCTAAGATTATATAATTAATCCTAATGCTGAATTTTATTTAAACTTTTGTCTAGGTGAGAAAAGGGGAGATTATGTTTCAAGTGGCTGCAGAATTTCCACAGCTCCTGAAAACGCGCGCGCGCGTGTGAGTGTGTGTGTGTGTGTGTGTGTGTGTGTGTGTGTGTGTGTGTGTGTATGTGTGTGTAAGTCTTTCCTAGGTGGTGGCTGAAATGAAAGGATTACCAAAAATGAGGCCCAGTGGTTTCTTGTGTAGTTGGTGGTAAGAAGAATAATTGTTATTTAAAGGATTGGACCAAAGGGAGGAAGGGGGCATTGAGTCAAGTTTGGATGGGGCTAGAAAAATAGCCATTCCATTGTCATAAAATATGGTGATATGGTTATCTGAGGCCTTTCTTTACCTGCAAAGCTAGAAAAGCTAAAAGAGGCAAGCAGCCTAGGTGAGTTGATTTTCATTGTTTCTTCCACCCCAAATTGCAGGTGTATCCTTTGGATATATGTAAAAGTCAGACCTCTGTCAAGGCATAAGTTGCACTGACCTTTCTCTCATGCCCAGGAAAAGCAAAGGGGAGGAATGGTGCTTATGCAGGCTTAGGAAAAAAAGCAAACTAAAGGAAGAAAAGGAGAGACAAATTAAATCATCAAAATCAGTCGTTTAATCGTGGATAGTTAAACATTCTGTAGGTTGGCAATGATCATTGATTAGGCATTTCTCTTAAGAAAAAATATACTTATGGAGGAAACGGTACTGGAAAACAAAGCAAAATGAAGACGTGGTTTTCAAAACCACAAGGAAGTATCCCTATCTCTGCTTTTTTCTATTGGCGTATATTTTAAAATTCACTTGTCCTTTATTTTTCACTGATGACTAATTTATTCATTGAAATATTTTCCTGTAGTTAATTATCAGTTGTCATTCGGTTCCATTTTGATCTTGCCTTGTTTTCTTGGCAACTGACAAGGACTACCTTTGAGGGAAGGGAGTGAAGAGAATTATAAATCATCCTTGTAATTCCCCTTTTTATTCCTGATATTTTTCCAACTTATGGGTTTGGGGAAATGAGCCAAATGTTCAAGGTGGTACTGGCCTTGAAGCCAAAATTCCAGTGCAAACGCACCTCTGTTGCTACAGCTGCCTTTGAAAATTGATGTGGTTTCAGAAAAACAGCCATGATTTCTTCCATCCCATTAAAAATGAAAGTAGTTATATTACAAAGAAAGGTACTCTAAAATATATATAAACATATATATATATGAGAGGAGAGAGATGCTTACCTAGATCACCCAGCTTCCTGGTGCCATAGCCAAGTCTGGAATCCCTGTTTATGTTATGAAGGTTTTTGCAACTTTGTGACTAAATGTTTTCATTTTGTATCACTCCATTCTCTTCCACATCCTTTCAAACACTTTACATTAGGAAATGAGATGATCATTAGAATTTTATAATACAAGCCTTATGAAACTGATGAGTTTTGTTTTTATAAAATAATTCCCAGTGATCAATAAATAAACCAAGGCATGGCAGAGCTTCTTGGGCGTTCTGAGTGTGTTTTCCGTCAATACAGCTGAGATTCTCAGCATCCTGTCTATATAGAAAAGTTACCCTGTAATGTGTATTCCATGTCTTAGGGCTTTGGATCAAGTGTGAGGAAACTGATGAATCATGTTCTATTTGAGAATAAGTTTCTTGTTGTTATAAAAATAGAATATGTTACATATGTCCTGTCAATATGATGTAACAATTAAAAGTTTAAAAAGTACCCGCTGTCCTGACTGAAAAAATTAGGGTCAAAACTGTAGTTTCATCTCAATCATATCTTTTTTCATTCACCTATCAAATGAAACATTCATTTGCTGATTGGTTGATTGATTGATTGATTGATTTACACCAATGCAGGCAGAATGGGCTTTGAAGGTACTTTGAAAAATTACAAATTTTTGTAGTACAAATGTGGTCTTCACACTATGATGTCCTCATTATTGAAATTCATGTATTCCCCTGCTGTGTTCCTTAACATTTCTGTTGGGAAAATAGTGTGGGGCGTTCTCTGGCCGTCCATCCTTGGAGGCCAGGGGAACATGCTCAGCCCAGCAGTTGGCTGTCGGTTCCTCCACTGTGTACATAACATTACAGACTAAACCAGGGGGTGTAGTTTCTATGCTTTGTAATTTGACCTTTCAGATACGTAAAATAAGTACATATTGAGTCAGGGTCTTTTTTTAGGATCAGTAGTTAAGAGTCTAAACTATTTAGGAAAATGGTTTAGACGTCTGCCTTATTAGAGAAGGAAGCATGGCTTGTTATAGAATTGTTGGATAATCAAATCTTATCCTTATTTAAAAATTAAAGCTTTAAAACATTTAAATATTTTCGATAGAAATGTTTCTCACATAATATATAAATATACGTACCTGTGTATTTCCCTATAAACGGAAATGTTTTTATTTATTTATTCAATTATGCATTCAGTGAGTATTGGTTGAGCACCAACTTTGTGTTCTAGAATAGCTCACCCATAGTACAGGACTCATGTATGTTCCCAAAAGGCAGAGCAGTACCTGTTTCTGCGCATCATTATAGCCCCAGAGCCTCAGACAGGAATCAACGCAGAATGGATCCCCAGTAAAACAAATAAATTGAATTAGACTATGCAGTCTATACATGTTTTATAACTTTATTAAGAGGCATATATTTTAAATGGACTCCTTATTATAATCAAAGTGGTTTCCTCACCTTCACTTGAATATCTTCAGGGACAAGAACTCAACATCCCATCCTTAGATAACTGTATCAGTCAGTCCTCCAGAGTAACAGAACCAATAGGACACATCCTATCTATCTATCTATCTATCTATCTATCTATCTATCTATCATCTATCTATCTATCTATCTATCTATCTATCTATCTATCTATCATCTATCCATCCGTCCATCGATCCATCCATCTATTTCTCTATTTTTCTGTCTGTCTGTCTGTCTGTCTGTCTATTAGGGCTGGCAAGACTGAACTCTGTTGAGAGGCTGGCAGGCTGGAAACTCAGGTAGGAATTATGTTGCAATTTTAAGGCAGAATTTCTTTCACTCTGGGAAACCTCACGGTTTGCACTAAAGGCTTCCAGTAATTGCATGAGTCCCACCCACATTATTAAGGTTAATCTCCTTTACTTAATGTCAACCGATTGTAGATGTTAACCACATCTACAAAACACCTTCACACTAACCCCTACATTAATGTCTGATTAAATAACTGGGTACTATGGTCCAGCCAAATTGGCATGGAAAACTGTCACAACTCTTTCTATTTGCTACTTTACCTTCCTTGGAACCAAAGGCTGTTCATTAGTTTCTACTCATTGACTTTACGTTTAAGCCCCTAGAGTTACCTAGAGCACTTTTAATCTCTCTTCCCTGTGGCAGCCCTGAACGTATTTGGAGATAGCCAGCATGCCTCAGCCCATGCTTGAGGTTTCTCTTCCAGAGTCTGGTTAATCGTAGTCACCAGATTTGCCCTACAGAGATCATGGTTTCTACTCACAGCACCATCCTTGCTGCCCCCCGTCCCCGCCCTCTACCCGCATCCATAAAGTGTGGAGCCTGTAAATGAATGCAGATATTTCAGATGTGGGATGTCCCAGACCAGATCAGAGCACGGCTGTGGTTTTGCTAGTAGATACTTTGCTTCTGTGAAGACATCCTAAAGCCACTCTTGCTTTCAGGGTGACAGTGGAGGCAATGTTAAATTCTGGGGAGTTTACTGCAAATGAGTCTTAAAAAAAATATTTGTATGCTGTTGCTGAATCACATTTTCTCAAACCTATATCTGAGTATGTGTATTTTAACCCAGGTGTAGAAGTTTACTTTCATCCTTTTAACTACTGTTTTGTTAGATTTAATCTATCCTCTTGCCTGTCAGGAGCCTTTTGGGTCCAACATAAGTATCATTCTTTCCCACTTTCTGTCATCTAGAAATATGTTAGTTTTGGAACATTATAGGCCCTTGATCCTCTTATTGAATCATAGAATTTTCCACTTTGGTATTATTTAGCTCATTGGAATGATGATGAATCCCAGTGAGGCTTTTGGATAATAAAGCTAGTAAAGAAAAACAAAGGTCTTTGGCTCTTGGTGTGGGGGCATTAACATCATATCACATTACTTCCCTATTCATTAAATAAATTCTGTTTAGATGTGCCATAAAAAGGGTGATCTGGGAGGAAGCCTTACATTTATATTGCCTTGTTTAATATTTTATTTAACACTAGAGGACCAGTGCATGAAATTGATGCACAGGTGGGATCCCTCTGCCTGGCCAGTGATCAGGGCCGATCAGGGCCATCATGCCCAGTCCCAATCAGGGCCGAGCGGGGCTAGTGACTAGGGAGGGGCCACAGGAAGGACCATGGGAGGACTCCAGGGCGTGTCCAGCCCCATCTCACCCAGTCCTGATCGGTGGACCCCATCAGCAAGCTAACCTACCAGTCGGAGCATCTACCCCCTGGTGGTCAGTGCACATCATAGCGACCGGTTGGTCAACCACTCAGTCAGACACTTAGCATATTAGGCTTTTATATAGAGAGATTTGCTATTTCTATCTCACATTCTTATCTTAGGACTCAAGGTACATTGCTACGTAAAGTGCATAAGAGTAATTAACTTTTATTGGTTCAAATATCTATACATAAAGTTATCTTTCACTCATTCCAAGATATGCATGCATACTTTTGTACTAGAATGGCTGGATTTATGTCATTTGGGACTGCTGCTGCGAATCAGAGCTGAGTGTGGGAACGGGTTTTCTTCACTGGGTTAAATTGGTAGATATCAAACTTTAGCTTGCCTCGGACTCACACAGAAGGCTTATTAAAAATATGTGCTTTTGGACCCCATTCCCAGAGGTTCTGATTCAGTAGGCCTGTAAAAGGATCAGAGAACTTGTATTTCTAACAAGTTCCCAGGTGATGCTTATGCTGCTAGTCTGGTGACCACATTTTGGGAACCATTGTTAGGTTTGCTAAGTACTCCATTTCTACTTGAAATGGGTGTTGTCAGCATTGCAAAAGCATATAGCGTTTTGTGAGCTGCATGTAATAAGCATGGCGTACCAGGCACTGTCATGGGTACTAGTGGTATAGCAGTCAACAAAACAGGCAAGATCTCTGCCGCTATGAGGCTAATATTCTAATGGGAAGCGACAAACTAATTGAACCAAAAAATACTCTGAGAGGCAGAGCAAATGTGAGGCTTTTCTGTGGTTCCTTAAGACTAGAATTTTTCTTTCTCATCTTAGTATGGTAAGTTTTGTTTTTTTTTTAAAAAAGTGTAAGCCTCAAGGACTGTGACATGCTGAGGTTGGGGTTTAAGATCATACTTTGAGCTGTTCAGCAGTAGTGGGCATGAATTGGACTAAACTGCAGTATTAAGTGTCTGGGGTTTAACATATAAGGTAAGACCATGTACCAAAGTTTCTGCTCAGAGAAGCTAAAGTAGACCACATAGGAATTGAACCCATAACCTTTAGTTTATTAACACCATGCTCCATCCAGTCAAGTTAAGGCTAATGCAGAGCCAAATGAAAGTAAGGTAGTTGTTCTTTCTGCAACATTTGGAAAAAGTGATTTTAAATTGCTCATTGACAGTGGCATTTATAAAACTTATGCAATGGTTTTGTAGAAAGAACTGCAGCATTAAGAAGAGTTCATAAGTTTCCACTGTTTGGGGTAGAAAGATAACATCTTTTTCTTGATGATGCATTTCCTGTTCTTTTAACAAGTATTTTCAAAAGTTTTCTTTTGTTTTCTACCATTGGGCAGCAGTTTAAGAGGTGAGGCCAAGAACAAAAGAGTAAGAGTAAAATATTGTGCATATTTATCTGTCTGAAAAGAATTTGACTTCTTTTTGTACTAAGAACCTCATAAATTACAACGGAACCTAACAACTGAGCCAGCTTCGTAGTCATTTGGCAACACATGTTGAGTTAGAAGTTTTAAAGGAAGACTCAACCACACATGGTAGTATGAGTAATGGTTTTCTGTTCCAATGCCTGGGACTATATTTCCATTCAAATATTTTATATCTTGAATCTGTTTTTCTAGCAGTATTCCAAAAGAGGTGAAATCAGGAGCACAGTAACTGTACATTTAAATCCTAGAGTCCCCAAATTTAACCCATTATTTCGTGTCTTCCACTTATTAATTTACAAATATTTACAGACTTTCTCCTATATTCCCAACTCTCCCACCCTCTCCATCGTCCCGCCAAATGTCCAATGCAATGTTAATATTTGTGGAAAAAGCTCAGAGACCTATATGACTGACCCTGTTTCAGGGACTGTATAGTGTTTTTGTTGGTCATGTATGACTCACAATTAGAAATTACCCAGTGATAGTTTTTGTTCCAGCACAATGCTTGGTTTTTCCAATTTTTTATCTTGAAATATTTTTAGAAAATTGTCAGAGTTGCAAGAACAGTACAGAGAGTTCTTTTGTACCCTTCACCTAGCTTCCCTCAACGATAACATCTTTGTTACATAATCACAATACGTTATCAGCACCAGGAAATTGATATGGATGCAATGTCAATTATATGGCATGAATACAAGTAAGTTACACATCTTAGAATGGATTGAGCTTTGACTCAAATCAGGCTCAGAGTCAATTTGAAAAGACAATTGGGGAGAACCTTCAAGAAAGGATGGAGCTCATCATGAATTTTCAAAAGCTGAACTCTGATAACCTACTAGTACTTATTATCCGAAATTTATATGTTGAGGTGTGTGCAATTTAGCACTTTAGATCACACATAAGACAATCTTCTAACACTTTAGTTCAGGTCATAGATGCTATAGGAATCTGTGAGAGGAAGAAAAATCAGTAGGAAATACTTGAAGAGACATTGAAGGAGGCAATAAGAATAAAATACTATAAATTCAGTGAGATTGTTATGGTGAGATGTGGAACAACTTTCCCTCTTTTTTTTATTTTGCAAAATGTTGTTAATGTTGTAATTAGAAGGGGACAACAAAGTGATAAAGGAAAGGGTAGGAACTAAGTGATGGTTAACAAGGGATGAAAGGCTCTTTTAAAGCTTCCCAGAACTAACACATCAGTCCTCATTTCCCTTCAGTGGATTTGGAGTCCAGTCTGACTCACCATTTATTAACTGTGTGCATGGTGAGCTTACTTAACTTTGGTGCACTCCAGTTTCCTCTTCAGTAAAATGCAGATGATAATAACCATGTTCTTTTAAATTGATTTTTAGAGAAAGAGAGGAAGGGAGAGAGAGAAAAAAAAACACATCGATTTGTTGTTCCACTTATTGATGCATTCATTGGTTGATTCTTGTATGTGCCCAAAGGGGAGACCAAACCCACAACCTTGGTATATGGGGAGGACGCTCTAACTGAGGGGCTAGGGCTGATAATAACCATCTAATAGTAGGGTTGTTGTGCACTAAAACCAAATGATATATAATAAAACCAGCAATCAAAATAATTAGCTAATGCTTATATCATTGACTGTAAGCCAACCACTGTTATAGGACTTGACACATATGAACTCATATAATCATCTATAATCATCACAACTATTCTATAAATTTTGCCCTATTATTATCCTTCCTTTACAGATGAGGAGCTTGAAGTCCAGAGGAGTAAGTAAGTAACTTGCCCAGGGCCATACAGGTAGTGACAGGATTCTGGCAGAGCTAGGATTCAAACCCAGACAGTTTGCCTCTGGTGCCTGTGTTTTTATCTACAATACTCCCCAAATTTCTAACTAAATGCCATGCACAATTATAGATTCTCAACAGATGTTTTCTTCCCCTCTCCTCCTCTAGTCTTTTCCTCCTTGTTACTTATGAACAGTCATTTAGATTAATGAGTATCTATGAAAAGTACTCTACTTCACTTGAACCATTACTAGAGAAAATGAGGAATCAGAACAGAGGAAATGGTGATTAAACTAAGAGATCTTACAGCCTTATGTTACATTTTTATTCAACTCAGTTTATAATAATATTTCTATTCCAAATTATGCCTATGATTTCATGGCAAAACCTTTTAGTTGGCTTTTGAGGCCCAACAGTATGTGAAGGAGATGGTAAGGGAGAAGGGTGGAAATTCTAAAGAAAGATCAAAGAACTTAACATGTGATATATGAAAAATGTCAAGTTTGTTAAACATCCTCCGTGGAAAGAGAGGATACATTAATAATTTGACCTGGAAGTGTCCCAAAAGCAAAACTCAGAAGCTTTAAAAAATGTGGAAGTCCAAGTATGTCAACATTAAGGAAAATACATAGTGAAGTCAAAAAATTTAACTGATGATATGTATTAAAAATATTAGATTCAGAGATTGTCTTCATTATTTGTCACAATAGGAGGCTGTTGTTTTTGTCCTTCATTGAAACACAAGATGTTCTTGTGAACCAAAGAATCAGGCTTCTACACAAGGCAAAATGCCAAAAGGTTTGAAACATTTTATAAGGGCAGATTGGGTAGGATAGGATCCCATCAGATAACTAAAGATCTTTTGTCTGCCATGAATAATACATGATTAATTATTGTTGGAGACTTCTAGGTCAATAAATATTGTTGAAGACTATGATGCTTCTTGTAAATGCCAGGGACTACCATCATCATAGTTGATGATTGATTTTGAATCCATAATTCATTATTCAAAATTATATTATGGTGGTGCTATTTTGGATGAGTAGTTGGCATAGACTTGATGTCAAAATGGAAACTCTCAATATGAATTTCTCAGATTATTTTTTTAAGATTCAGTAAAAAGAAGGTTTTGTTCAGTACCAATTAAAAAATTCCTCAAACCAACCATCGTGAGAAAACATGAGTTTTTTGGTTAAATAATTTTGTAAGTGTTTTATATAATGTATTATAAAACAAGGGTTTTTAAGTTATCTTTTATTTATGAAATGTAGCATTGCCATAGTTAGTAAGTAAATACTTTTATCTTACTTGATCTTCTACAGAATATTCATTATTGTCTATCAAATACCTCTGTCTGTCTGCTCAGTCAAGTTTATTGTAAGTCCTGCATACTTGTCCCATGCTCCAACATCATTCACACTATTAGTAAGTTTTGTTTCTAACATGTTCTGGTTTGAATGACCCAAAACTTATTGTAGAGTAATTTTATTACAGTGAAAGGGTTTCATTTTATTGAGGAACAAAAGTAAATAAAAATAAATTTCCAAGAAATATCAAGTTCATTTTCATCTTAGAACACTATTTCTATAAAGATAAAGGTAGAAATAAACTGAATTCCTCAAGCTCCACATTTTAAAGATGCTGGACTAGTCATTAGATTAATTTAGATAATTTTTACATCTCCACTGTTATTTAATGAAAGTGTGTGTTTGTGTGTGCATTTGTGTATTGTCTAGGAGTGTTATTCCAGAAAAAATTAAACCAACTATGAATGGTACTATTTTCTGCATTCTAAACAAAGGAAAATTTTGAGATACTAAGGGGCTTAATAGTCAGTCTCTTTGAGTCTCATGTTTAGCTCGTTATTCCAAATAGTGGTCTAGAATATAGGAATATAAGAAAAACATGTGACTAAGTTCTACCCTAGGAGTAAAGGGTTGCAGTCAGAATGAGAAGATTGAAATTGCACATAGTAGATATACTTGGACATGCAGAAAAGAAAAAACAAAGCACACATGGTCTTTTCAATAAAACATTTCTCATAATGCCCTTAGCATAAGGAAACATTTGATAAAACATGTAAACTATGCAAATAACAACATTGAATTATTTCAAAACACTTGCATTGGAAAAAGGCTACCTTATGTTGCCACCCAGAGCCTCACCCATACCTGATTTATATGAGGTAGTTAATGAGATTTGGGACTTTTGAGCTAATGAGGTTTAGATGAGATTTGGGACTTGGAGTAGATGCAGTAATGGGTTGAGAATATTGAGGACCTTAGGATGGCGTGCGTGTATTTGCATGTGCAATTCCCTTCGGAGGCCAGAGAGAGGAATGTGGTGAGCAGAACAAATTATTCCAAGGATGTTTATGTCCTAGTTTCCAGAACCTGTGAATATGTTACCTTACATAGCAAAAAAACAAAACAACAACAACAACAACAAAAAAACACACACAAAACTTTGCAGATGTGACTGAAGTTATTTATGAACCTTGAGATGGAAAGATTATCCTTGATTGTCCAGATGAGTCCAACCTAATCACATGACTTCCTAACATTGAAGAAACCTTTCCAGGTGAGATCAGAGACTGAGGTCAGGAGGAGATTTGACTAAAATGAAATGGGTGCCAAGATATAATGTGCTGGCTTTGAGGATGGAGGAAGGGAACATTAGCCAGGAATTGTGAGTGGACCCTGGAAGATGGAGGTGGCAGGGAAATGGATTCTCTCCCAGAGCCTGCAGAGAGGCCCCGCTGACCTGCATCAGACTTCTAACCTACAGAAGTGTATGGTGATAAATTTGTGTTGTTTTGGGGCGCTAAGTTTGTGATAATTTGGATTCTTATGCATAAAAATTGAGGGTAGCTCCCAGAAGCTTTGATTTAATAAAATAAGATAATGCTGAGAATGAATAGGCTCTTCACAGAACAAGGTCTCTGAGTCTGTGCATATATTTGCCCCCGTTTATGACTTTCAGAATAGCCTGTGAAAACTCCAAATCAGACTTGGGGAAGGCTAAGTGCACGGGGATGACTAACATCTGGAAGGGTCATAGCTAGGCAATTTCCATGTCTGGTTGATCACATTGAGCCATCGCTAGAGTGTGGCCTGAGTGGACTTGAATCTGCATCCCTCTCGGTAAAGAAGGCAGTGCCTTTGAGAACCGTACACATCGGAGAGGAGGTTACTAACAGTAGTTTAAACCATGTGGATTTACCAATAGGCACATCCTCACTAAAAGGGAGGATAGGAAAACAGACAGCAAAGAAAATAGAGCCAGACTTTGTGAAGGAAAAAGAACTGAGACATCAAGTAAGGAGCGGTTAAAGTCCTCATGGACAAAGCAGTTTGTGATCTTTGCATCTTTGCTTTTTATGGGCCCTCAGTAACCTGGACATTCGTGGAGCAGAGACCTAAAGGAAGTAAAGGTGATGACACAGGATGTAAGACTCAGGTTCCTTGGTAAAGGCAGCAGGGTGTCTAAGGCAGGCTAAACGGTGGCCCTAGGGAATGCAGGGCAGTCTGCCCTTCTTCCCCTCTGCACTGCCTAACCCCATGCACCACATACTGAAGACAGGTGGCTGTAGGCCTCTGTTCTGTCTGCTTCAACCTGTATAGTCAAAATGTTTGCAGTTCAGGACTCTCATTCCTAAGAAAATGTAAATTAGCTTTTGATATCCTATTGTCTAGGTTTGAGGGCCCATGAATAGCAAATAATAAAAATAGTTTACTTTATATAACACCAGGCACTTTACAAAGTATTTTATTTATAATATCTCATTTAAATAGCTCAACAAAACACAATAAATTAGGTCTTATTATAATTTTTCTCTTACAGATGAGGAAATTGAGGCTCAGAGAGGCTCAACAACTTGCCCAAGCGTATGTGTGATCAATGGCAGAGCCTGAACTTGACCCCAACTGTGCTAACTGCAATGCTAGTAGCTCTTTTCAGTTCAAGGCCCTGTTGGCACTATTCCAGCCAAGAAGAGCTCAACCTCAGCACCCCTGTAATATAAATCACAGAATAAGTATTTGTGATCTATGAGATTTTCACTGGTCTCTAAAAGAGGCAGAGTTTCATGACGCCTGCTCATAGGTATACTTTTACATCCCAGTAGCCAGACTTCTTGGATCCAAATTCTGGCTGTACTGCTTCTGGCTGCACTAGAATGTAAATTTCACAACACAGGCATTTCTCTGTGTTTTGATCAGTGCAATAGTCTCATCATCCAGACTAGTGTTTGACACATTGTAGGTGCTCAATAAATATTTGGAGAATAAGAGCATGCCTCAGTTGTCATTGTAAGTATTAAGTGGGATAATCCATGAACATACTTAGAACAGTGCCTCGTAACTAGTAAATGCTCAGTCAATGTTAGCAATTGTGGCTGCACATGAGATTGAAGCCCTTGATCTGTGATTGAAGAGGCCTGTGGTCCCTTGAGATGCCAAGAATGAGGTTTGGTTATTTTTAGGCCAGAACCTTTCTCCCTCATTCTTGGCCGTTCTTGTTTTTTTGGGGGCTTTTTTTCTCATTATCACCTAAGATGTTTGGTTTCAGTGGCAACAATTAAGAAGGATTAAACGGTACTTGTAAAATATAAACTGTACTATGAATGCTTAAGAATAGCCTTTCCTTTCCGGTATAATTATGTATAAAATGCCTTTCTCTGAAAGAATTAATGACAGTCATTGGGGAATCACCATCTCTGAAGGTCTTTAACAACTGGGTTTTGTTTTCAGTGTAAACTAAATGCTCACCAGTCCTCAAAAGCTTTCCCTTTATCCATGTGTTTACTTGTGTTGAGTTGTAGCATATTTTTGGTGCAAGGTTCATGGCCCTGGAAGCAGAGGAGTCCTGCTTGACCTTTACACCGAAACTTTAAACTTGAACACAGTTGATAGTATGAAGCCATACTTGGGGTTACATCTGTTTGAAAAATACTTCCTCAGGGAAAAAGAATGATTACGACAAGGTGCTGTTTTCTAAGCGTGTTTATACCAGCCTCGTAATGAGCTGATGACGTTCATTATCTCTGTCCAAGGACCAAGGTTCATCTCTTCCATCAGAAAAGCTGTGCCTGGGGAGAACGAAAGGTTCTTTTTTTCTTGTAAATAAATAAAATCTCTACTTCCACACCATTTCGCTGGGATGGAAGACATGCTCATTTTCACATATCTCTACTGCTAGGCTGCGTTCTTATTTGACTCATAATGAATCCTGCTCGATAAATTGTTGACTAGAAAGGACTCACTCATGTAAACTTGTGAAGGAATAACTGTCCCTTTCTCATATTTTTCTCATATTTTAAAATATATTTTTGTTGATTTCAGAGAGAGAGAGAGAGAGAGAGAGAGAGAGAGAGAGAGAGAGAAACATCAATGATGAGAGAGAATCACTGATCCGCTGCCTCCTGCACACCCCCCACTGAGGATCGAGCTGGCGTGACTTCCTGGTTCATAGGTCAATACTCAACAACTGAACCACATTGGCCGGACCCTTTCTCATGTTTTAAATGTCCTGAAGGGAGGAGGTAAGTTATTAGAACGTGTTCCTCAGGTAATCCAAAATCACACACTCAGCTTTGGGAATGTCGCTTTGGATGGAGCCTGCATTCAGCCCACTGAGCATTAGGGTGGATGGCTATGACCCTTCCACATGCTTCTCCATTAGCTTGTAAAGTATCTCAAGATACGCAAACCAATACCATCTGACTGAGTGGCTCTTCACCTTACATTTTTCATACATCCACTTTAAACCATGATTCAGGGACAGGAACGTAGGATGGGAACTGAAGCTGTGAGCCGACTGGGGAGGAGGATGAGCTATTACCAGTGTATTTGTCATTAGTGATGCAACTTCTAGGTATCTGCTTGCCTCAGTTTGGTGCCATATGGCAGACACACTGTTTTCCTCCCACGTTCCTGAACTGATTTTCTTTTGACCTCAGTTCAATTTGAGGCAAATACATGCTAATGGATTTAGGTAATTAACTAAACCAACGGGGGGCAGGGGAGGGGGGGAGACAATAAAACAGCCAAGCTTGCTGTGCATTAACAAGGTAAGTGAAGACTTTCCATGGGTGGTTACAGAACCAGAATACACAATCATTCATTGGTGGAACAGGGTAAAGGCCACCTACTTCGCAGGAAGCAAACGAGTGGGCAGAAAAGACTGAAAGATTAACAATGACCTCTGTCTGTTGATCCAACTCTTCATTTCCTAATTAAGCGCCCTTGGCATTACAGCAGTGCCACTTGTATGTGCAGCAGGAAGGGAAGGTGAGGGGGTCCTACAGAGTTTGCGCCTCATTCCATTTCTGCCACCCTGAGCTCACCCTCGGCCGTACTGGACCTTACATGAAAATGCATGTTCAGAAGAGCTTTGCTCAAGTCACTGTGCAAGCGTTCATTTGATAAGCTTTCTGGGTAGTCCATTAACTTTCCCACAAAGTGTATGCTGGAAGACAGTGCATGTAGAAGTTTGCAAAACAAAACAGCTCTCAGCTTCTAATGGTTGTCAAGGGGCGAATCCTTGACATAAGTGACCACATGCCATCTGGCAACCTGGAAGTTGGTCTTGCAGAGATAGTGGCTATTGAGATGGCTGTTGGAAATCACACCAGGCGAACCTAGCACTACCAGTAAGATTTTCTCTGTGGATTTCATCAAGTTCTCAGTGGTCAATTATCCTACAGCGACCAACGGGTGGAAATGAACACAGCAAGAGATCTGCTGGTGTTAACAGAATTGCTTTCAACCAATAAAGCAAAATAGAACGTCTTTCTTGGCAACTGTACCCGGGACATCATGTTAAGCATTCCTGGAGGAGATGGGCTCCAGGCTTTTAAACAACACCAAGACTGTGTATATAGTATGTGAATCTGAGATAATGGAATGCTAGTAAAAGAGCAAACCATTCCTACTACAGATTTCACTGAGCACCAACCTTTTGCAGGAGCGCAGGCCTCTTCTTCTCTTTTTTAAAATTAAAAACACTCAGTCTAATAAAACCTATTACCAAAAGCATAGGTGCCGAGGGGAAAACATGTATATTTGAGAAATGGGAGCAGCAGACAGGGCATGAGAGAACAGAAAAAGAGTGCAGCTGGAGATCAGTTTCTGGAGACTTCCAAACCATCATTGATGATCGTGCTGAAATGTCTTTGTCTTTGCTCCCTAACTCACGCCTGGAATGAGCTGCTGCTTGAAGTCACTGTCTGTTATCTCAAGTCCAGCCTGGACCCTGTGAATGGGTGTCCAGCAAGTGTCGCCGTCCACAGCTGCACACACTCTTTCTCAGCCCTCCCATATGATTTCGCATAATCCCCTGAAGGTTCTCAAGACAGGGACATCATCTTAAATCCTCGCAGAGTTTGTGAGTCATTGTGTTGATTGTTCTTATAAAGGTCCTTGCTTTTTTTCCTCCTGGCAAAGTGAAATCTCAGATTCAAATCCTTGTGGGGGAGGGGTGGGAAAGTAGAGAATAAAAAGGAAGCAAGTCTCCTTTATATAGCATAATAACCTGAATCATAATGCCTGCCACTGATACTTGGGAACATGAAAATGCATGCAGGGGAAATAATAGCCAAGTGTTCTGAGGCATATTCTCTCACTTGCAATGCTATTTATAATTTCTCTTACTTACAATACCTTTTCTATCCAAACTAGACTCAAAGTCAGAACGCCAGCTGATCAATTGTCTCCCAGCTCTAAATTCAGCATTCTTTCTGCTATATGGTGTTGCCCTGTGTCCATTATTATGTCATGGACACATGTAGGTTTCTAAAACTGTCATTTAAGTTTATTTTTCTTTGAGGGAAACAAGAGAGGATACCAGTGTGGGGGGCATGGGAATGGGTGTGGCGTTAAGACTCTCACAGTGTTCAGAGAGGCAGGTATAATTCTCCAATAAAATGAACCAGAATTCCTTGGAAAAATGGTTGGTTCCAGGGCTGGGGTGAGCATGAAACACATTGAGGTGCCAGAAAGTGAGGAAGTTCTGACAAATAAGACAGGATGGCGGCATGGCTATCACCTGAAAGGGCTGCCAATGGCCTGAGTTGGAACAATGGAACAAAAAAAAAGTAACATAAATCCAATAATTGTATTGATTATAACACAAAGGATAAAAAGGATATCCTTGAGTCATACTGAATAAAGGAAGAAATGAAAAGTATTCCTTATAAAACAATTCCAATTAGCAACTATAGAAGGAATGAGGGAAATAGAGCATTAGGACACCACAGTAATAATTGCTCGAAGCAACCATTGGTGGGGTGAGTGGGTAAAAGTTTAGCAGAGACAGGATCTTTGCATGTCAAAATAGCTCCCCTTAAAATAAACACTTATTAATCACAAAGGGAAAAATAATAACTTTACAGTGAAGACACCTGTCAGATACCACCTTAACCAAGTCCAAGGGTTAACATTGCTAGGAATAAAGCATATTGACATGGTGACATGAAGGGCACGTAACCTCTGTGACATTCTTTCCAATAATGCATAACCTCAATGTCATCATGCATTAACATTGGACAAACCCACGTTACAGGACGTTCTACAGAATAGCTGGCCAATGCTCTTTAGAGGTGTCAAGGTTGAGAAAGACAAGGAAAGACTGAGGAGACTAGGAGGCATGACAAGCAAATGCAACATGGGGCCCTGGGTTGTATCCTGGAAGAGAAAATAAAAGGACATTGTTGGGAAGACTGGGAAGATCCAAATAGAAGCAGTTGTTCAGTTAATAGTATTGTGTATTGTACCGAAATTCATTTATGTATTAGTTTTGATCATTGCACTATAGTTACATTGCGTGAATGTAAGTGAAGGGTATCTGGAGCTATCTGTACTTTTATAATCTTTTTTTCAGTCTAAAATTAGCTCAGAATAAAAAGGTATTGCATAGGTGATAGTTATCTCTCGATACTTCTCAACAATGAAAAATAAATGAAGTGTGAGGCATCTGGGACAAAGGCAAGATAATTTTGGAAAATCCCTTTTAAGGAATAGCAAATAAAGTTTTAAAATTATTGAACACCCATTGTATGCTAAATATAATTTTAATATGATATTAATAGAAACACACATACATGCACCCAGAATGTGCTAAATACAATTTAAATATTATTTCATTTTTATCTTTACATTAAATATGTAAGATATATCTCCATTTGTGGGTAAAGCCAAAGCTCAGAGAAGACAAATGACATGCTCAGGGTAGGTGTTAGTGTTGGGGCAAGAACAGATCCAAAGACCATGCCTTTTCCATTGATGCACTTTATACTGCCTCCTTTCTGGGCATTTCTTGATGCACGATGATCAAAGAAGAATGCTAATGGGCTAGGAATCTTTGTACATGTGTTTGTGTAACTTTTTTAATATATCTGCAGAGACACTGTGACCTTCTCTAAGTAACAGTGCTTACCCAGGCTTGATCTCTGAGCAGAGTATGCTTTCTTATCATTTATCAAAGCATATTCTATTAAAGCATGAATGATAAACATCTCTTCACCGAGGAGGCATTAAAGCTGGCCATGTAAGGAAAAGAAAACACTGGGGGGTATACATGAACATTGAATTGGGTGGGAGTAGGGGCCAGAAGTTATGGTCTTGACTTTGCCACTATTTAGCCTTGTGAACTTGAACAAGTAGGTCATCCATCTCTATGGATTCCTCATCCTTAAAATAAGACTGCTGACTCTTTAAGAACCCATTCTAGCTCTAGAACTCTACAACGCAGCTTGGTGGTCTTCCTTCATCTTATTTACTCCGGTGGGAATAAGTTTTCTCAGTTTGGGGGTATTTTTTAAATCTTATTTGTTTATTTCCTGATAATGCAGAGGAAAACTATACGTATTTGTATAAAATGATAATCAAATCTTACTTCAATGTAATTCTCCTAGTATAATTCAAAAAAAGCTCCCAGAGTACATATTTAATTTGGCTATTAAAAATAACCAAATGATACCTGGACGGTTTGACTTAGTGGTTGAACATCTATCTATAAACCAGGAGGTCACGGTTCAATTCCCGGTCAGGGCATATGCCTGGGTTGTGGACTTAATCCCCAGTGCGAGGCATGCAGGAGGCAACTGATCAATGGTTCTCTCTCATCATTGATGTTTCTATCTCTCTCTCCCTCTTCCTTCTTCTCTAAAATAAATAAAAATATATATTTAAAAAAAATAACCAAATGACTGAGAAGCAGTACATATGTATGGCCTTAACTCACATTTGTACTTAAACGTAAGAGCTAACAGTGTTATGGCCTGTCACTGAAGTATGAACAAATTAATAATAGTGCTAAGACCCCAGATCTAAAGAACTTTATGGCGGCCAGTCAAATCATATTTAAATTTTGTATTAATATATTAGCATTTGGTTGTGCTAAATACTGCGATTATTCTCAGGTACATTGTAAGCTTTGCTCTCCAAAAAGAGTAGTGTCGTTTACTTGGATTTCATCATTGCATTTAACCTACATGTTGACTTGAATGCTGGTTCTATCTCTTGAAAGCTAAACAGTCTATCATTATAGGAATCTTAATTGAAACCAATCTATCTGTGTGTCATTTTTTTTTTAAATAGGAAGAAAAATAAGAAACCAAACCAAACACTCAAGTCCTCCTCCATTTTCTGCTTCATAGTGAAGTGAGCTAGAGGCTTTTCCTGGGTATTATTCATTGACTGGGATCATTTTGGCTGTCCCCGGGGCCATCGACTCTTCCCAGATGCTCCATTAATCTCTGGGAAATCCCCAGCGCTGCAACTGTCACTGTATAATTAAATGCGCTGTTATTCTCTGCATGGCCTGTGCTTTGGCAGCTTATTTTCACTAATAGCAGGGCCTGTTCTTTGTCACTTATCCCATATGGCTGTGAAGAAGTAGCCTTCAAATCCTTCCTCTTTTTTATTTCTTCTTCTTCTCCTTCTGAATCAAGCTGTTTCCTCCTCCCCATTCCTCTCTCCTACTTTCTCATCTTTTTGCCTCAAAGCCAGATTTTCTAAGTAATATATCAGAGGAATTGCAACTATTTTTATATCCATTCTAACCTCTTCCTACTCAGAAGAAGATTTAAAATTTTAGAATAAAATGTGCATTGCTTTTAAAGTCCCGCTCCCCCCGTAAAAGTTAATCTTTGGCTTAGTCCAGCAAGCACCCAGGCAATATGAATTGCTATAGAAGCTGAACAGGAAAAAAATTTAAAAATTCACTTCTTGATGTTGTTACCATGCTAGTAATTTTATAATTACCGCTAACTAAGAAGGCAGGAGGATATTTAAAAATCATTATTTTTCCCCAGAGAGCCAAGACTTCAGCATTTTCCCTTAAGATATCCTGTTATTGCTAAGAGAAAAAAAATTATACCTCCTGCCACTAAATGAGGCATCTTCTCCTACTGGACAGTAGTGTCATCCCAGGTCTAGGGCAGTGAGGAGTTCTAGGAGCAGATGATCAGTGAATTGAATCCCAAGCTTCATAAGGAACTTCCCTACCCATTTTTGCATCCCCTGTCAATTGATTCTCAGCCTTTGGGTGCACATTAGAATTAGATGGGGAAGCTTTTAAAGCTCTAAGCTATACCCAAGACCAATATGTGAGGGGTTGATATGGGGAGAGAGCATTAATTTAGTAACTCCAAAGAAAAAATTAATGAGAAGTGGCTAAAAGTTCCCACTGGAGGCCCGGTTATTGCACCGTTACAAGTTTGGCACCTGCCTGGATATCTCATTTTTTCTTTAAAGGGGTCAGTATAGTGGAATAAGAAATCCTTGAGCTCTGGGGTCAGATCTAGGTAAGAACAAGTACCACTGCCTACAAATCTGGAGCAATACTCTTGACCTCTCTGAGCCTCCGTTCTCTCATTTATGAATGGGAATAAGTATACCTAGCCCATGTGTTTGCCATGAAGTTTAGACAAGAAAACACTTATAAAGCATACAGACAATGTGGGCACTCCTAAGAATCCAACAAATCATTTAGGTGTTTGGCATGATGATGGCTCCACACCTCATTTCTGTTCCACACTTCCTCTGCTCCCGCAAATCCACAGTCCATGGCCCATTACGCACAATTCTCTGTCATGCATCCATGGTTTTGTACATGTTTTTTATTCTAACCACAGAAGCTATCCCCTTTGACAGTTTCAAGGCTTAGCTCAGTTTCTACCTACGGCATTCTTCGACTCACCTAATCAGACTCGGTACTCCTTTGGTAATGTTCTCTGCACTCTGTACCTACTGTGGAAAGGCACAAAGCATGCCAATAGTTTGAAGTCCCATCTATTTTCTCGTTAGATTTTAGCTATTAAGGCCAGGGACTAAATCCCTTTGGTATGTGTCCCAGTGCTTAGCACAATGTCTAGAAACAGAGTAGGTATTTAATAAATATTTTTGAATGAATGAACAAATGAGTTCTTTCAATATCTCTTTCACAGAAAGGTTGGAGTTGCCCAGAACACTGTTGGGAGTCAGAAAGGAGAGGAAGACACTGAGAACTAGTGGTGGAAATGAGCTGGGAGTCAGAGAAAAGAGGCTTGGAAGATGAAGAGAGAGTGGTCAAATGCCATTAGGTTAGCCTCTCAAGGAAAAGTGGTGTAGTTATTGTTGAGGGTTCAAATTTAATCCATTCAACTGAATTGAATTGCAAGCTTCCTGAGGAGCTATCTTTCCCAGGTTTTTTCCATTATGCAACCTGGGGGTGCACACTAGAATTACCTGGAGGCTTTTTAAAAATCTAAGTAATATCCTAGACCAGGCTTCAGCATTTTTAAAAGTTCCCTTAGTGATTTCAGGGAGAGCCAAGGTTGAGAGCCATTGCCCACTATAGATCCTAACTTAGTTCCTTGCCCACAATAGAGGCTCAAAAATCTGTTCTCTAATTGCATAACTCAACCTTTTGCCAAGCACCTGACTCCCTCATCATAGCTGAGAATGAGAGCAAATAGCCGTGTTTTCCAAATCCTGAATCCATCAGCCCTATAAGTCTTCGAAACAGATAGCAGCAACTAATTTGTAGCTTTAGGGAATGAGTCTTTGTTATTACTGGGTATTTTTGTATGTTCATTTTTTGTTTGCTTTCGAACTAATATATTATGTTCTTAGAGTGGTAAGACAAGTCTAAAACTATTGTGGTAGAACGTGCTGTTTGAGGGAGGGAAAGAGAGTGGTGCGGCTTCTGTTTCTGTCAATTGGCCATTCAGGTAGTTTGTCATCCAAGCAAACAGATGATTCTCCTAGGTAGATGGCCTGTTCAGCATGTAAAAGCTAGTAGGCATTCCCCAAAACTGTCATTCTGAATTTAATTGTTGGTGTCAGTGTAGAACTGCACAGCACAAATGGTAAAGGGAAGAATCCATGAGGACCAAGATAACCTTCATTCCTAGAAGCGAGAGGATGTTTATTGCACATTTGAGGTCAGGAGGTGAAGGAAGAGAGGACATGAGAAGTATATAATTTTAAACTCTGACTTGCCTTACCATTTTGGAAGTCAAAGAATGCTGATTTCCAACCAGACTCCAGAGCCTATGGATTCATGTTGAAACGTGTAGTGCCAATAGGCTGCTGATTGCTTCTGGAACATTTGCATGCTATACAGAGAAACTTTTTAAGGCTTGTCTTTCATCAGCGTTCCTTCAGGGGATGGACAGGATGTTCCTTATAGATTGGCATAATGAATACCGTTGACTTCTCATTGTTCAGGAGTTCAGCACCATAGAAGAAGCCATTTTAACTATTTACTGTTCACAGATGTTTAATGTAGTACCTTGTACCTTGTGTGCTTAAGACACCTCTACACTAATAAAAGAGAAACATGCAAATTGACCGTACCTCCTCAACACCCATCAGCCAATCAGGAGTGAGTATGCAAATTAACCCAACAAAGATGGAAGGTTAATTTGCATATGCAAGCACGGAGCGAAGACTGAAGACAACTGAAGACTGAAGAGGCTTGGCTTCTCTGCTGTGGCCAGAGCGAAGGCCTGGGTCCCAGGTGCCAGAGGAAAATCAGTGCCAGCAGTCAGGGGAAGGAAAGCCTATTGCATGAATCTTCGTGCAACAGGCCTCTAGTATATTATAAAGATAGATGATATTTGTATTAGTTTTCTATTGCTGCATAACAAATTATCACACATTTAGCAATGTAATACAACAACCATTTATTATCTCACCATTTTCATGGGCCAGGAACCCAGGATCATCTTAGGTAAGTTCTTCACTAAGGGTCTCAGTCAAGGTGCTGGCTGGGGGATGTTTTCATTTAGAGACTTGACTAGGGAAAAGTCTGCTTCCAAGCTCATTTAGGATTAGTGTGCTCTGTAATTGTGTCGTTCCATGGCCTTAGACTAGCTTGTTACTTAACTTTGAGACTCAGTTTTATTTCCAGTAAAATGGGAATAACAACCTTCTACCATGTAAAGTTGTAAGTATAAAATTGCACATGTATTTGAAAGTTCCTGTAAATTGTGCAACAAACCTTAGTTTTCATTAGAAAAAAAAGATCAACAGAGATTATTATAGTATGTCTCTGTCCTTTAAACCCAAAATCAAGCCACCAAGGTTAAATCCTTCTTTATTTAACTCCATTTCTGGAATTTTAGCAACTTATTCAGAAACAGTACTTTATAACTTAGTTTCTTGAACAAGTATGAATTTCTGTTATGCTAGGTCAGCTTCTGGTGAGCCCTCCAGGACCAGATTATACACAGGGAAAAATAATCAGACTTTTCTCCTTCCAATGAAAAAGATGAAAGAGGCATTTTTTTTAATATGGAGAGAAAATGAAGGTCTTAGAATATCAAGCTGTAGGTGAAAGAATTTCATGCCATGCCCACCATACTGTCTAGTAATGTAGACTATATCTCAGGAGCGAAGAAACTAAGTATTTTGTGCTCTGTATTCTAGTTGTTGAAACATTGCAGAATTTGGGTTCAGCTTAAGTGTATTCTGGCAATTAAGGCAATCAACATAAGATCTACCAGTTTGGGAGGAATGCTTATTATTTAAAAACTAGAGGCCTGATGCATGAAATTCACGCAAGGGGCTTGGCCCTTGCAGCCCCAGCTTCGTCTGGAAGGTCATCCGGAAGGACGTCCAGAAGGTCGTTTGACTGTCCAGTCTAATTAGCATATTACACTTTTATTATTATAGATAACCATCAGAAAAAGGGTGGGCATATGGGGATGAGCAAATGTAGGCTTACAGAATGAGTACGTGAAACACAGTTTATTCTTATACTAGAGTCCCGGTGCACAAAATTCATGCACTCTGGGGGGTCCCTCAGACTGGCCTGTGCCCTCTTGCAGTCCAGGAGCCCTCAGGGGATGTCCAACTGCCACGGAGGTGGGAGAGGCTCCTGCCATCACTGCTGCGCTCGCCAGCCATGAGCCCAGCTCCAGGCTTCTGGCTGAGCGGCGCTCCCCCTGCGGGAGCACACTGACCCACCAGGGGCAGCTCCTGCGTTGAGCGTCTGCCCCCTGGTGGTCATTGTGCATCATGGCAACCATTATTTCAGCTGTTCAGTCGATTTGCATATTAGTCTTTTATTAAATAGGATCATTATTTATTAAGTATTGTATTATTTATCATTATTATTGTTAACCTAGTTTTTCCACCCCTGTCCTCCTTCCCGTCAGATCTTGTCTGCTTAGGAGTAGAGTCAATGTTTGGGAAATCACATGGAGGCTACTTGTGTAGTGCATAATCTCAGACAAATTCCTGGAGCTGCTTCTCGGTCACTTTCCATCAGGGTAGTATTCTAGGTTCAGGGGAAGTAAAGTTACATCTAAAACAGAATGTCTTTCTTTATGCCTGTCCCCACTCTTTCTTGTGATATGTGAAACCATGCCATCTAAGAGAGACTTTGGAAGTAGCTCAGTTCATATTCTGAAAGAACTCCTGAGGGCTGGCCCTCTTCAGAAGTAAGAGTACAGGAAAAGCACATAGTCGCCCCAAAGTTTACTTGATAATATGCATTTTTCCCAGTTCACCTCTGACTGCTTTTGGACACACTCGCTGTCGTTATGGTCTGCTGCTGCTGCTTGCTATTAAATGCATCCATTCAAACACACTCTGTTCCCAGGTTTACAGCCTGGGATCCCGATTTGGATCTCAGTGCATTCTTGACAAATTAAGCCCGTATGATCATGTAGCACATGTGGGGAAGAAAGTTTACTGGATTCAAAAATGTCAGACATTCCGGTTCCTTGTATCTTATCTAGAAAACTTTTTTTGTAGGTCACATTTCATTCTTTTTTAAGAAGCAAGCCAGAAGTTTAGGAAAGCAAATGACCTCCACTTGAGGGTAAATAAGGCCTTCTTCCCCCAAAGCAAGTCCTGTATTCAAAGGAACAATTCTCTCTTTTGTTTGGATGAGGCCCATTTGGATTAACTACCTGTCATTGCTGTATTATTTATTTAAAAATACAAAAGATAGACATTTTAAAAGTGAGATTAAGATCAAGAGAGACCTACATGTACATTTGCTTCCAGCACCCTGTTGGAGATGACTGATGATGGATGAGGAAACAGACTAAAAGGCATTGAGTGATTCCCCAGTTCTTCCCATCCCCAGTTTGTGCTCACCGTTGCCTCCAAATCATGAGAATCACTGGGTTTGACATGTGTGTCTGTTGGTTGCAGACGCTGGGGAGTAACAGCGGTGTAGAGTGGGTTTCCATGAATTAACATCACGCATTTTACTTTTAGAAAAGTTACGTGGCCTCCTACAGAAATTTGATAGGAAATCAGAGATACTAAGTGTTTGGTTACAGGCTCCTCATTATACTCTTCATAGAAGATGAAGAGATACATAATTCTGATAAAGTTGGTCATTATTCCAAGCTGGATTCATGGCAGGCAAACCTGAAATGTGTGAGTTTAGGGTTAGTCAGGATGAGCCATTGCCTTCCACACTATTCATAGGCCTGTGTAAGAGCTGTGCTTTTTATAGATTTAAGATAAACTGCAATGAAAAAATATTTCTAAAATAATATATGAGGGCAGTTATTTAAAGAGAAGAAAATATTCTAATATCTTTCTAATTCTTTGACATCCAGAATGATAGATTGTTAAAATAAACATGCTGTAGGCATAAAACTTTAGTTAACATCAGAGAAATATTCTTCCTGAGTTAGAAATTATATACCTGAACTAGAAGTTTAGATCAAATACCATATTTCATGCCTTCACTGGTTTTCTTTCACTACAAGTTGAGATAGATGCCTATATTTTTTGGCTGCCAAAATGAAAGGCTTTTCTTTATCAATATATATTTCAGGAAGAACACACAAGTTTTTAAGTTGCAAAAATGGTATTGAATGAGCATACCATTACACATTTAAATTTATAAACGAAATTCTTTTTATTTGCCATTTACTTTTTACAATTCTAAACTAGGTTGATTACTCACTTTTAATACTCTAGTGCTCTCTTGGTCACAATGATATATTCTCCTTCCTGCTCACAGGTTTATGCTAAAATAGACATCATATCATGACTGACATGATATTTTCTAAACCATTAAAGATGATAAATAATGAGTTAATACATTATTATTACATAATATATTATTACATATAAAGTTATTAGTTTTACACTCATTGCAATTTAGGTCTTCCATCCCACGTATCTTCCAGCCCCCTTTTTAATAATGTTTGAACAGGAATCTCCCATTAATACCTTCTTCATGAGATAATGTCTGTGAAATATTTCGAGGTCATCAGGAAGTGAAAGAACATTGTTGGTAAATCAGAATATAAAGATGAACAGCTTATATCACTTGTTTTTATATCATTCTGGAATTAACATGTATATGTAGAATTCACATGTTTTGCAATTTAGAAACTGGCTCATCTTTCCTAGAATATTTAATGGCTTTAGATGAGGAGAGAAGAAAGAAGACATGTACCAATGATGGGATCTTGTATCTATGAGTCAATATTTGTTTATTTTTAACCTCTGAAACTTATTAGCCAAGTTGTCCTTTGGTCCTGTTATGTTTAAGACTTGGGGATGGGATTAACTGGTGTGGATGGATAATTCTTTTAGCAAGAAGCCAGCAGACCCTTTTCAAGCTTTCTTCTTCTGAGATAAAATTGTCTCATGAACTATAATTTAATTCCGCAAAGTATGAAAGAGAAAATGACTGAATTTCCAGATGGCTCCTGCCAGTGGTAAGGAATAATGACATTCTTCCAGAGATTTACTCCGTGAATAGCAGGCCACACCTTTGTAATGATCTCACAGAGCATTTTCCACCTGCCTGTATGTGAGACATCATTTATCAGAGTTTCTCCATTTTCCACTCTCTCCACATTGACATAAACTTAGAGGGGCAACCTCAGCAGGCTTTAGTCATTTTCCCTCTTCCTATGTGGGATGGAGAGTAGGCTCTCCCAGACATAATAATAAAATCTAACATTTATTGAGCTCTTCTGTTGTTCCAGGACTTGTTCTAAACATTTTACATATACTAATTAATTTCTTAACAACCTTATGAAATAGTTAACATCACCCCCCCCTTGCGGATGAGAAAATTGAGGAGAAGAGGTTAAATAAATGACACAGCCAGGATTTGAAACTTAGCAATCCTGGCTGCCCACACCCTGCACTGCCTCCTGGCAATAACTCACTGCTCACTCTCTAAGTCTACAAGGTCCAGCTATTAGCTGCCGTGATGAATGGGGTATCTGTGAACATAAACAAGGAAACAAACCCCATGCCAGCCTTTGAATTGAATGTGGAATTTCATATTTCACATATTGTTTGGATTAAGATTTTTCAGGATGAAGAAGACTAGCTTGCTGGGTTAAATCCACATGACTCAGTCATTTTGGGACTCACTTAGGGCCTCTGCAGTCCTGGGAGGATTGAGGGCTTTATTTGAACTGCTATCAGGTCCAAATAAAGACCGCTATAAAGTCTTCCAAATAAACCAGAGTCTCAGATGCAAAGGTGAACCCAAACCAGATTTTTTAAAGCCATTGATGTTTGCGTTCACTTTCTTTCTGGCTAAAGGATGTTTCCCAAGGAAAAAGAAATCAGTGGAAAAAATGAACGCCTGGATGCAATAAAATTGTCACTATTAATCATTAGTACATGTTGGAAGAATGGAGGCTGAGAACATATGAAATATCTTTATATCTCACAGTCTGCCTGACAACCAGAAGCAATCTGGCTGTGTGGTCTTATTCCCCAGTTTGGACAAAGAATACTGGAAAATTCTGCTTTCCTCTCACAGGGCTGGGAGCCCCTCCTCTCATCTCTCACCACATCAAAAGGGGAAGATAGATCCCCGTGGAGTAGCAGTGAGCTTTCTATCTGATGAGTGAGGCAGGCAGACCCACCTCGGAGATTTCTTTATCAGTAGTGCATAGGATAGGTGGGGGCTCAGAACCGCCTAGTTCCTAGCAGATAGGACTGCACATCACCCCTGCTGACTTCACGAGTGTGATTGCAGTCTCAAAGGCTGTGCCTCCAGGGGGAGGGTGCTGCGGATGATTAATGGGATTTGCCATAAGGGCCTGGGGTTTTGCATTTGAACATTCTTGGCCACAGTCTTCAGAGCTACTGCTTGCAGGAAGCGTGGCTGTCGGGCCTGTGCAGAGAGGCAGACCCCCTTATGCCAGAGCCTGGCCAGTGGCTCAGGCATAAGGGCCCCAGCTCTCTCACCTCTTATCCCAAGGACCGGTTTCAAAGAAGGCTTCTGGCAGACTGAATGGCCCAGTAGGGACTCCCAGTACCCACAGTGGATGTGCCTCGTGGGTCCATTTCACACGGGAAATAGGACCACATCTTTGGTTTTTTATTTTTTGTCTCAACCCTTGTTCACTTCCTATGTCAACCCTTTGCAGTAAAATCCCAACATCTCAATTGCTTGTAGAATAATATTAGTCTGTTTGAAAAGACAGTCTTACATTATATTTCTTGACTTTCCAGTTTAGAAAAAAAAAAAGGTAAATTCCTAGCTAAGGAATAATGTTATCCTATCTTTTTTTTTTTCTTTTTGTTTCCTCCACTGGAAACCTCCCAAAATAAGTTCCTATGTGTGAATTTCATATCTCTTCTTCCTCTTTCTTCTCAAAACAACTAAACTCAACCCACCTGCTTTTCATTACAACTCTGGACCGGCCTCTGACGCTGATGTGTGTCCAGGCTTGTGAAGTGCTGTTCCATGCACTTCTGCAAGGTCAGATGGGATCTTTTGAAGCCCCTGCAGCCGGGGAACAAGCCTTGATAAGGCATGACCATCACTGCAGCTGCCCACGCCAGATCCCTCAGTGCCTCATTTTGCTCCCTCCTTCGATTGGTAATTTTCTCCATGAAAAGCAGTGACTCACTCTGTTGTGGCTTTCAGGGATGGCAACTGGAATAAGAAAACCCACAGGCATTTTCTCACACGTCTCTTAATGCCTCGATATTTTTGGATGTTACATAGCAGCAAGCAAATGTTTCCCAACAATTTTTTGGAGAAAGATGCAGCCTAAATATGGAAGATAATACATTCAGAGGAATAAGCCAGGTACTTCAGAGATGGTGGTGGAAATTCGGAAAATCTGTACATTTAATTGCAGCTCTGTGGGGCGGGGGCTGCTCTGGAGCAGGTAGGGAACTCTCATGCTAGACTTGGAACAGTGACTGACAGCTGAGATCCTCCTGCAGCTGTGAAGTTCAGTTTAGATGGATGAAGGTGGTGCAGAGCCCTGGGTTTCAGGCTGTTGTCAAACTGCATTGGCTTTTTTTAATTATTTTTTTTCCTGGTTCATACTTTTATTATTGCAATTATTACAGCTGAGGGGGGGCGGTGAGGGCATGTGCTGGGGGGTAGAGGAGGCATTGGCTTTTATTTCCACAATAGTTTTTTTTTAATTTATCTTCATTGTTGAATGTATGACAGATGTCCCTTTTTAAATATATATATATATTATTGATTTTTTACAGAGAGGAGTGGAGAGGGAGAGGGATAGAGAATTAGAAACATCAATGAGAGAGATACATCGATTCAGCTGCTTCCTACACACCCCCTACTGGGTATGTGCCGGAACCAAGGTACATGCCCTTGACCGGAATCGAACCTGGGACCCTTCAGTCTGCAGGCCAATGCTCTATCCACTGAGCCAAATCGGTTAGGGCAGATGTCCTCTTTTTTATTCCCCATTGACCCCCCCCTTCTCCCTATTCCCATCCCCTCCCCAGGCCTTCACCCCACTATTGTCTGTGCCCATGGGTTATGCATATATGCATATGAGTTCTTTGGATGTGCATTGGCTATTGAGATGCTTTTGTTCCAAACTACCTTCGAGAATTTTCAAAAAGTTATGGCCCTATTATGTATGGAGAAAATCACTGCTGTCTTTAGAGGCAATTGTATTAATTACAGGACAACAGAGAGGTTTAACTTGGGCCCAGGGTAGCTAAGAAGTATAGACACTTTCACTCCTGACTCAACACACAGACACACTCATTCCTACTACCCACTCCTCCCCACCCCCACATAAACACACATTCTCTCTTGCTCTCCCACTTCCCTTCCCTTTTTTTCTTTTATTTCTACACTAGAGGCCCAGTGTACAAATTTGTGCACGGGTGGGGTCCCTCAGCCTGGTTGGCAATCAGGGCCAATCGGGGCTGGCCAGCAGAGGGGAGGGACCGTGGGAGGTTGGCTGTGAGCTTCCTGTATTGAGCATCTGCCCCCTGGTGGTCAGTGCGCATCATAGCTACTGGCCAGTTGTCTGGTCGTTGGGTTGTAACAGTCTCTTAGGCTTTTATATATATAGATTTCTGATGTCCAAAATATTTGTTTAACTGGGGCCTGGCAAAATGTGTTTTAGGCAACATGTCAGATACAGAAAGTAGTAAGTTATAACTCTGATGCAAACTCTTAGCAATAAATTAAAAAACGTTTACGGTAGGCACTCACTTCTTGTAACTGAGATAAAAGAGTTATAGCTGATTTTTAACACAGGTATAACTCCAGAAAAGAGTGATATTCCACTAGGGGAAACCTCTCGAGGGAATCAGATGGTCCCTTTATGAATCTCCATGTAAATTGAGATGCTTAAAGAATGTTGCTGTGTATGAGTCCTAGATGAATGTCTTGGAGTTTTATAGGAGTCAAACTTTCCTTTTAATGCAATCATGTAATTCATGTTTATGATTGGGTCCTCACAACAGATTTCATTATGCATTTTTTATAGATAAAGATATTGAGGCTCAAATATGGTAATAACTTGCATAAGGTCACATAATAAGAGATGAACCTGGAATGCATATCTAGGACACCATTAATTCAAAGCATAATCTCTCCCCATTTAAAACAGTGATCTATAAAATTAATGAGAAAAACAATGCAGATATGTTCTTAGGTATTAATCATTCTGATACTTGAATTTTGTGGAGAATGGATGAAGTCCATTCATTAATGCCAAGGTCCCAGTATTTATATTTTTACTAGAGACCCAGAGAAATACATAATAGTAAACATTGCAGAAAATACAGTGATGTCACTTTTAAGTGACATAGGAAGGTAGCATGTTTCAGTCAGAAGAATGGTTGAAAGGAATAAAAACAATATCATTAGCCATTTTTAGAGCGCTTAGAGCTACTCTTGAAGTTTTTTCATTATAGAATCATATTCTTAATACATAGATAAAATGAGAGAATTATAAAGTATCCCTCTATTGTAGCAATTATCTTCCCCTTTTCTACCCCACTTTAGCAATAAAAATGTGAAATGTATTCCTTCAGCCTTACTCGGAAGTTTCAACCTACTTGGGAAAAAAGCCAAAAAGGAGAGATCTGGAGATTATAGCATTTAAATATCTAAATGTAGGCTTCCAACTGCCTTTGTTCCATGTGCTCTGTGCTTCTGGTTAAAGCCACAAATATTAAGTGTAATATCATGATTATAAGTAGCAAAAATAATTTAATGGGTGATGCAAGTTGAAAAGAAAAAGATGGAATCAGAGGGATCACAATTTTCATTTCTCATTTTGTCTCTCGCTTCTTCATTCCTCACATCCTTCACTGGATCTATGTTTCAAATATTTTTTGTCTTTTGTCTTTATAAAATAGAAGGTTGATAAATTTGAAGACAGCTTAGGTGTCTTCAATGTTAAAATATACTGTGATTATTTTTACTGCTTTTCATGTTCAAACATGGAACCATTGAATTTATTAGAAAGAATAATACTTTGAAGTGTTCCATTAAGCAATGGTATGAATTTCAATGAAACTCATAAATTAGTCAGCTAAATTTACAGGGAGAATTTTTTTCAAATATATTTTATTAATTTTCTTACAGAGAGGAAGGGAGAGGGATAGAGAGTTAGAAACATCGATGAGAGAGAAACATCGATCAGCTGCCTCCTGCACACTCCCCACCGAGGATGTGCCTGCAACCAAGGTACATGCCCCTGACTGGAATCGAACCTGGGACCCTTCAGTCCGCAGTCTGACGCTCTATCCACTGAGCCAAACCGGTTAGGGCACAGGGAGAATTTTTTATGAGTTATAAAGTTTTTAAGAAATTAGAATTCATCATGTTAAAATTTGTTCTTAGATTTATTGGGAAGTAAACACAAGATTATGAATACCTGTATGTCATTTAGATATAGAAAAACTGGGTGAGGAAATTTTCAATAAAATCAATGGCTTTCATATATGATGATAACATTTTAATAAAATATCAGGAAGGTTTAGTAGTCAAATTTGTTTACCCTTTTTATATTTTGATTTTTAAGGTGTGTATATGTGTGTGATTAGTTAATGAGAGTTCTTTTATTGAAATATCAAATGTTAGAAGGTACTGTAATGTAATGCATTATCCAATGGGAGAAGAAATCTTTTAAAAATGTTAAGATATCTTACCTTAAAAAATGTTAAAATATCTTTAAGGAAAAACAAAATAAAACACTAAAATTTTGTGTACTCTGGTATTTTAAATTAAGTCCTTATAATCATGAAAGATGGATGGACTTTTTCTTTTTATTGTTTTTTAAAGTATTTATAGGCATAGAAAGCAGTTGTAAAGATGTGTTTCAGGAGACTAGCCTTCTAGTCATTTTCAAATTCCAGTGTTCCAAAGTACCTTATCTCCAATAGCAAAAAACTAACCTATTCTACATCTGTTTTACAATTTTAATTATCCAGTGTCCTACTTCAAGCTGATAAGAATCTGTGTAGGTTCACATACTCAAGTAGGTGTGTATGCTGATAAACCACAGCAATCTACATACTAATATATATAAGCCTAAGTGACTGAACTACCAAAAGACCAGTTAACTGGTCACTATGACATGCACAGACCACCAAGGGACAGATGCTCAACACACAGGATCGGGCTCCCTCCTGTCTGGATCAGGTCTGTGGGGATTGGTTCGAAACCATCTATCTGACATTCCCTGAGGGCTCCTAGATTGTGAGAGAGCATGGGCCAGACTGAGGGACCCCACTGGTGCATGAGTCTGTGCACCGGGCCTCTAGTATAAACATAATACCTATAACAGGGGAGATGAAAAGTTCTTCCTATGTTCTGTGAAGGTCTGTGTTCTGTTCTGAGCATCAATGGTAAGAAAGGCACAACCAAAATAGGGGAAATAGAAAGGAGGGTCACTGGAAATGGAATATTTAATCTAATATGAGGAGTTATGTGATATAAACTAGGAAAACTTAGGTTTTTGCCATGTCATAATTCATGAATTTTGAACTGAAATATGCAACCACCTAAATGAAATAGATGAAAATAAAAGTGAAGGATCACTTGTGAGAAGTTTCAGCCAAAATCCATTTCCCTTTAAGAATAAATAATGATAGGAGATCTCTGGAATGGCAGAATAAGGACCTCTGTAAATTTACCCCTCCATAAAAGCAATGAAAACACTGGAAAATTATCAAAACTTTTTAGACCTCTGGAAATTAATCAAAGTCTTGTAACAACCTGAAAAGCATTTATTCGGGGAAAACTGATGAACCTCATTAAGAACTATAGGATTTCTGGCACTTTAACTTGATCTACTATTATCACTCTTTTCAGAGCTCTGCAGTAGCCTGGAAAACCAGCAGCCTCACAACCAGGGTAGCTATGAAAGATGGTAGCCCTTCAGTCCTGGAGTGACAGGCAGATCAGATTTGAACCTCCCCAAAAAGTTCTATCTTCAGAACATTGTCATTATTTGACTTAATCTCGCAGCCTCTGGAAAAGCCCATTAATGGTGCAGTTGTATTTGATCTGACTCAAAACATCTGATGGAAAAAAAGCCCTATTATATATATTAGTCGTAATTGTTTAATATCTCTGATAAACAAGAACCTGGTCAGAAATTTAAAAGGAAGATAAGGGAAATATGATGCCCATTGGATGTTTTGAAAAGCTCAAACATTCCTGGGGACCTAGAAGGCTGTACTCATGTACAAAGCTGTATGCATGCCTAGGAAAGACATGAGAGATTGCCAGTCTCTCACCTCTGGATGACCCTGCATCTGTGCAAGCAGAAAATAAAGTCTAAGAGAGGATAGTAAACTTCATTTAAATGTGGTGGGGTTAACAACAATTAAAAACACAAAATACTTTATAAGCTGGGTCTTAACATCTGGTCTCCCCAGAATTCCTGCATTGTATGTTACACACACACACACACACACACACACACACACACACACACACACACTTTTAAGTTGATGATGTGTTGATGTATGCCCTGCTTGTTTCATTGTTTATGTAGTGTCTGGCTTCTATTAATGGTCTCATCTCCTGCTCTCTATAGAAATGTGGGTTAATCATTAAAAGGGGAAGTTTAGTAGGAGCCAGAAATTGGTGTAACATGAATGTCTGGCTAGGAATGCATAAAAATACTAGACACATTTGAGAGGGAGCTCTTTAGAGCTAGAAGGAATACTACAGATCTGTCTTTATAGGTTGCCTCTTATAGAAGGAATACTACAGATCTGTCTTTATAGGTTGCCTCTTATAGAAGGAATACTACAGATCTGTCTTTATAGGTTGCCTCTTATAGAACCTGTCATGAGCTGAAACCATTTAAACCTAACCACTTCAAACCTTGTAGGTTTATTTAGGTTTATGGCTCATTTCACTGGCAAACCAAGGGAACTCCTATTCTCTTGTTTTACTTTCCTGCCTTGGAATTTCTTTGATTTTTAAATCAATTCAAACCTTTTATTCCCAAAAGTTGTTAAAATAATATTCTCTTGTGAAAAAGACAGCTTTGGTGTATCAGCTGAACACACCTTTTTATTTGTCTGGCTGTCCATTCATCCATTCATCTATTTACCCACCCACCCACCTACCTGTCTGTTCACTTAAATTTGGTTTCCTAGAAGAGAAGCATCTTAAGGATGGAAAGATCATGGAGAGGGCTGGGTTCTGCCCCTTACTATGTACTTGGAAAGACAGTAAAAGCTGTATCTTTGTTTTCTCATTTACAAATTGGGAGGGCGAGGGAGGGATAATATTAAGAGTGCAGGGTTTTAAAGGTTAAGAGAGATCGCGTATTTGGAACTGCCTTTATTACCTATACCACAGCAGAGAAATGTTAGCATTATTGTGGTGGCAAATGGGTGTGGAGCCATCATCATCTCTCCTCGGTCTCCAAGTGGGAACCGGCAGCACGCATATGAGCTACTGCTTGCTCCCTGGGGGCAGGAGTGCAGCTTTTGAGCACAGACCAGGGCCAACTAGCAATCCATCACCCAGAATACACTGTACCCACAACGTGACCCCAGGAAGAAGGAGACCTTGCTGTTCTTAAAGCTTAACAGTTTCCAAAGTGCTCTCACTCATACCGAATTCTTATTTTGATCATCCAAACCACCCTCGGAAGGAGTCCAGGCACAGATTATTGTCCCCGTTTTACAATTGAAAAAGACTGGGAAGTCCAAGGATTTTTGGAGGTTCTAGAATCAATGAACTTTAAAGCTTGATAGAAGCCTAATCTTCAGACTTAGGGCAGGGCACTCTCACTGCTGGGTTGCTCCATTGCTGACAAGCCTATCCGAGTGAGTGAGGGCCGAGGCTGGATGGACCATGCTGACCCTTCACTTCTGGTTTATGGTGGATGATTGAAGCTACAGAGGATGCAGCCGCATCATTAATATTAAACATGAAAACAACACATAAATCTCATGTAATGTAATCTTCTTAGGAAAGTGGGGAATGGCACATGTTTTCTTATTGAAGTGGAGCCTTAGAGCTCTGAGAGTGACGACAAAAAGACTCAGAGCTTAATTGGTTAATTAGATGAGAAGCAATCATAAACCAGAATTGCAAGTATAATGAAGGGGAAAACCGAGGTCTAAAATTGACCTTACCTTCTCCCAGGGCATAATTTCTAATTATTTTTCAACTTTCAAAGGACAAATTGTAAATTCCTGTTGCCAACCTGAAAGCTTTTTGCCTTGATTTGGGCAAAGAACCAATTATAATTTTATTTACTTTTATATCCCAGAGGGGTGCGGGAGATTGAACAAACAAAACAGATACCAAATGATTTTGTGTCTTTATAAACATGTGTAAAAGAGAAATCTCACATAAAGAATATTTCTTTAAATGTAATTTACATAACTACATTATTTTTAAAGCTTATGCACATGATCCAACTTGTGAAAGCACCTTTTTCTAATCCAGCTTCCATCAGAACCAACTCATGAGACTGCTTGTTTTAGAGGCATATTTACAGGCTTATTTTAGATACCAGGGTATGTAAGGTCTCCTCCACAACAATGATTCTCAACATGTGGTCCTCAGACCACCAGCACCAGCCTCAGCATCATGATGGCAATGCAAATTCTCAGGCCCCACTCCAACCCTATCTAATCAGAAATTCTGAAGTTGGGGTTCAGCAATCTCTCTGTTACAAGCCTTCGGAGTGATTCTGAATTTTTTAGACCACTGCCCTAGAAGAGCCAGGCATTGTTGGAGTGAATGAGGTCCTTCGAATGCAGATCCTAAATCTCCTCTGATTTCACTGGAACAAACAAGAAGGGCCAGTCTAGAGGGTGGACTTGTCCTATGGCAACCCAGCAGACAGTCACATACCCTCCAGAGTGGGTCTATTCTCTGAGAAATTCTGCTGTGGCTTGGACCTCCAGGTGGGCCCAGTTGGAAAAGCCAAGTCAGGTTACCGCTTGGAGTCTTTACACATGCCCTACACTTGGTAAGAAAATTCTCCTCTGCATTTGGCAGAGGGGATATCCAAGGCTTGCTTGTGCATTGTCTCCTTAAGACTTGTCTTACTTGTAATAAGTTATACTATATTGTCACTGGTGTTTTGCCCTTAGATGATGAGAAACACGTGAGCATGTAGGATAATAGAACCTTAGGGTCACAAGGGTTCTTAAAAGCCATCTAGTGCAACCCTTTGTCAGGCAGTTTAGTGGTTAATTACAACATTCTGAATAATAACAACATTAATATTAATAATAATACTTGCAAAGTACTATATCTGTTATAATTTCATAACTTAATGTAATGTTCAAGTAACCTGTATATTAGGGAATGTGGGTATCATCATCATTGTCACCATGGTAAGGAAACTGAGGCTTGGAGAGGCTCAGTGATTTTTCCAGAATTCCAAAGTTAAATGGGAGAGTTGAGACTGAAATTCACATTCTTCCATCCTCTTTGCATCAAATCTCCATAGAATCAAGGGATCAAATTGGATGAAATGGTTGAATATGATGTTGTATTTCTAAAAATTCTCCTTGCAAGCCCATAGTAATGGATATTCCTTTTCAATATTTTCCGGACTGTAAGAATCCCTGGGATCACTAGCTATGTTTCCTTGCTCCCCTGCCCTTGGCAGCCACTTTCTTTCATTGCCTCAACCACACACCCTTGCCCAGGCAGACCGCGAGGCAATACTTTTCAGAGGTTGAGAACCATAGAAATGTCTTTGGAATTCTTGTCCAAGTTAGAAATGATGGCTGCTCATGGAGCCGAGTCCTTTACTCTGCATGCTGAAATGAGTGTTTGGAATTCTCTCTAGTAGTGATAATGATTACATACTACCTACACATCCTCTCCCACTGCTCTTGTAACTAGTGACCTACACTCAGGAGGTGATCAGGGGAGCTAACTATAGTCATGGAGCAGACTGTTATCCAAGCACCTCCTTGCCTTTGTATTTCTTCTGTCTCTAAAAGATTGAGGTGGAGGGTGGAGAGGATAAGGTTCTAAGATGAGCAAATTACAGAGTCATCCTAGGTAGGGGGTGAGGGGATTGCATAAGGGGATAGGTAATCCCTGAGCAGAGTTCACTTTCAGGGAATCCTAAAAAATGTACTATGCTGGGAGTCTTACAGTTATTGTTATTATTTTTTAACTTTCTTGGATCTCCCTGGTAGCAACCCCAGGGCACCATGACCCCAGTTTAAAAAAAAAAAAAAGCATTCTGCTCCTGAAAGCCTCCCCAGTTCATCTGGGATGGGCTGTTATTTAAAGCCACCCCAGTCACTACTTGCTGCAAGTGGATGGTCATTCTTACCACCACCTGTGAGTCAAATTATTGGCCCAGGGGCTGGCAGTGCATGAGAGGGGGAAGCCCAGAATCCCACGTTGTCCATTCTGTGATGTCCTGTAGGGAAGCACAGACTGTATATTTTCAGTAAGTATAGTTTATTATGTTGTTTGAGAATGTTACTCTGAGCAACAGATGTTATTTTTGGAGCCCACGCAACTTTATTTTAGCGAAAAAAGCCTTGGCAGAAGTTAAAAGATTGTTGGCTAGAAGAAGTGGCTGGTATGTGGGCTTCCAATCTAGTCCCCTTAGTTGCACTGTGACAGTTTACATGCAGAGACAGAAGTCCATAATTTGCAGTCCTGGAGTGGCTGCCACCCTGCGATGGCTAATGCCACCAGGACTCAGCAGGGGGATAGGCAGAAGGAAAGTAGCCAAACTGTGTCCCCGGAATCCATTTGGGTTTTGGTCACACTTCGTGCCCCTCTTCATTTGGCTTGGAATACTCTAGAGGAGAAGTTTGAAGCCCTGAAGAGAGAGCTCAGTCCTCAGTGCCAAGAGGATTATTTTCAACTTGCTCTTCCATTTAAATTTTCAGAGTGGCGCCCTGGCTTAATGAAGAGAGCCCTTCACTAGAAAATTTCAGTAACACCCTTTTTTTGGATTCTCTCCGAGGACAAAAGATTAAGTTTGCAAAGGAAATTTGGTTTTATTTCTAACTTATTCTCATGCACCTTTCACTATTTTGTGCTAATTAACATCTTTCATGGTTGGAAAATTACCGAGGGAAAGATAGAGAAAGAAAACTCAATGTGATTGTTTAGTGGACTCGGGGTAATCCAAGTGCAGGGCTCAAACCAGTGGTTCTATTGCCCCCCAAGGCTGATAGTCTAAGGATGAAGACATGGTGCCTCATGGGAATTTCCTGTTGACCATATCAAGGCAGTCCAATCCGTTGAGTAGGGACACTCAATGGTGGTGATGGATATTTCATAGATGGCTATACCAAGGTGCCTGGTGATTAACCCATTTGGGGTCAACACACTGATGCCAAGTTGAGGGTTCAGGTTTTGCTCATGTCCCTTGGAAGAAAGAATTAAAAAGAGCTACTTGGGCTTTTGGGTCTCAGAAAAATTCAGGTCTAGAGTAGGCTTTTGTGGTGAGCTGGAGGTTAACTTTATGTTGGCCTGAATACTTTGGTTGTCTAGGGAGAATCCAAAGTTTAGCAAATAGACAATGAGTTTGGAGCTTACTTCAGAATCACTAGAGAGGGGGATGGACAAATCCAGACCCCCTGGTACTAGAAGTGCTAATGTAAAACTTGCTTCTATCAGGATTGGCTCGGAGATCAATGGAGCAGGATTTGCTGGTGTCGGACAGTATTAACTGTGATGTATGATGGTCAACCAGAGTAATTTGTGATTTATTGTAGCCCTTGTCTTGCTCTTCTCTGTTTCAAAAGGCACTATATTTCCTAGGCTCCCTGGTCCTGTCTCCCAGTATGTTTGGCCAATGTGAGGCAGAAGATGAAAGGACAGGAAGGAGGGAAAAACCGCAGCATTTCTCTCTTTGTTTCCTGTGGTTTCTCCTGTAATAACTGCCCCCCTCTAGAGTTCTAATTACCTCAAAAAAGACTTTCCTTCTGTGATTCTCCTCTCCCACAAGGAAGTCTGCACTGCCTTCCACTCCTTCTGGAATCTCCATATGCTACGCTCTGATTACCGGCCACCTCCCGTTGTTCCTTCAACTCTAGTTGTGCTTATAGCTTTCTGCCGTGGCTTCCCCATCTTCTAACTGGCTTCTCACTACTTCCATCATTTTGGAAAACAGTTTTCCTCTATTAAATGCCCTCTGTTTCAAAGACCTAAAGTGGTTTCCATTTCCTGGCTAGACCCTAGGATACATGTCCACGGAGCAGATCTAGAATTGCATCTGAGACCATCTGACCATCAAAGGACTTCCTTTCCCCTTTCCCAGATTTATGTCCTCTCACCTGCCTGAAACATTTCCTTCTTCTAGCCCAGTTCTTCACATCCATGTTGAACTTCAGTTCTTTTGGGTCATCATCCCTTCTTTCTTAAATTCGTGTATTCATCTTAAAAGTCACTGGTGCTATTTGAGATACAATCTAGGAAAAATGGCTCTGTGAGTCACAAAATGAAATTATAAATGTTAATTATCATCCCTTCTTCTTCCCTCCAGACTGAGTCATCCATTTTTCCTAGCATGTCATTCCTTTCTCATTTTTGAATATCAGGCCACCTAGCAGGAGTAGGGTTTGCTTAGGTCTGCGTGGTGCTACTAGCACTGTTGGCTCACAGCAAAGGAAAGTACTAATGATCCCCACCTACATCTGTCATGTTTCAACAAAAGGCAGAAATGTCATGTTACCATGAAGCTAAGGATCCTCATTAACACAGCTAGGGGCTCAAGAGCTTGTATTGCTTCAGCAAAGTTTGTCAAAATTCTTAGCAAAAATTTTGGCTTAATGTGAGTAACTCTCTATACAGTTATGTAACTGGTAGCAATTTAAACTGTTCACAATACAAATGTATATTATAGGATTCCAAAGTCTGGCACTACATTCTAAGGAGGCCTGGGTTCCACTCCTCACTGTAATGACTTGCGTGACCACAAATAAGACTTTTCTTTCTGGGTCCATTTTCACATTTGCAAATCAAGGGAGTTGGGCTAGATAATCTCTAAGAGCCCAGAAGTATATACTTATATTTATAGAGAGAAATAGAAAGTTATAAATGTACAGTAAATTTGGTTGTGATTATTTTCATTCTTCATGCTATATTTTCTCTACTTGATAACAAAAGAGATCCTCATGAGCATAGAAAGAAAAACCTTTCTCTGCTCTCTTTTCCACTCTAGTACTAATTGGATGCCTAATTATTCCTTTGTTCTAAAAGTAGTGTGCTGGAAGTTGGTTCTAAGAATGAGAGAAAAGACTCATGGGGTATTTGGTTCTGGATTTTCATTTGTGTACTTAATATTCATATACCCAAGCTCTCCACCTCTCTTAGCTGGAGGATGAATTTGGTGATTTGAAAAACTTGATCTTCTGATTTTTTTCTTTATTCTAACTTATTCACCCCATGCTTTCTCCTGGTGGTAGTGCCCTGGGAGGGCTCTGTATGGGTCCACTGTGAGCATAACCAAAGTAGGCAGCCATTTAAACAATTAGATTTGGTTTCTGTCTTCACACATTTCTCTTCTCATTCCCCTTCCATTGTCCTGTGTAAGAACCCTAGAAACTTCCTAAGAGAATCAATGTTTTTCTTATTATTAAATGTACTAGTGGCCTGGTGTACAAAATTCATGCATGGAGGGGGAGTTCCCTCAGCCCAGCCTGCACCCTCTCCAATCAGGCATCCCTTGGGGGATGTCTGACTGCCAGTTTAGATATGCTGGGGGTATGTCCGACTGCCTTTGGGATCGGGCCTAAACCAGCAGTTGGACATCCCTCTCGCAATCTGGGACCACTGGCTCCTAACTGCTCACCTGTCTGCCTGCCTGATAGCTCCTAACTGCCTCTGCCTGCCTGCCTGATTACCCCTAACCTCTCTTCCTGCCTGCCTGATCTCCCCTAACTCCCCCCCCCCCCCGTCAGCCTGATCTCGCCCCCAACTGCCCTCCCCTGCAAGCCAATTTGGTTCTGATTGGTCAGTTTCTATGCCAGTCAGCATCAAAAGCTCTGTCTCCTAGGCAGCCATTGGCTCTTCACAGTTCACCCAGACTTGGTTCTGATTGGTCAATTTCTATGCCAGTCAGTCAGCGTCAAAAGCTTTGCCACCTAGGAAGCCCGTCAAAAGCTTTGCCACCTAGGAAGCCATTGGCTCCTCACAGTTCACCCAGATTTGGTTCTGATTGGTCAGTTTCTATGCCAGTCAGCATCTCCAGGCCTATCTCTGGGCCTGATCAGAGAGGCGGGACTGATCAGCAGCCCCCACAGAGGCCCAGAGAGAAACAGAGGCGTGGCTGCTGGCAAAGCCCAGAGAGAAAGAGAGAGGCAATGGCTGATCAATAGCTGCCACGGAGGCTGCGGATCAGACCCTGCCTCTCACTTTGGGCCTCTCTCTGGGCCTGATCCACAGCCTCCTCAGCAGTCAGTGTTGGGTCACCACAGCAACCCAGCACTGACTGCAGGACTGACTTCCAGTTGGTCAAGCCTTTGGTCATTTTGGACATTACAGACCCTGGGTTTTTATATATTAGGATTAGGGTGACATCTATAGTAATAAAAGCATAATATGCTAATTAGACTGGACAGCCAAGCGACCTTCCAGACAACCTTCTGGACAAAGCCTGGGGTGCAAGGGCCAAGCCCCTTGCACAAATTTCATGCATTGGGCCTCTAGTTGGTTAATAAGATTATATAGATTTCAGGTGCAAGGCAGTTTCTAATTTTTCACATCTCAGCTTAGACTGAGGAAAGCTGGTCATTTCTACCCTGAATGTGGTTAGAATATGTTTCTATAGTGCCCTCCCTCTACTTTCCTTACCAGAGAGTACTGATACCAGAGCCATACTGGGTTTAAATTCTGCCTCTGCCATGTAGCAACTATGTACAAGTTACTTAAGCTTCCCAAGACTTAATTTTTAAAATTGTGAAGTGGGAATGATGAGAGTATATATTTACATCATGTTTTGAGGAGAATTTAATATGAAATATTTAGAACAGTGCCTGGCAATTTGTGAGTTTTCAACAATGTGATTTGTTATAATTGTTATTAACATTACTGATTGTTTAATTATTTGTTTGTGTCATCAGACTCTAACTACATGCACATAGAGACTGTGTGTCTCTTATGCATGGCCAGAGTCCAAACTCCTAACACAGGGCTTGATGCAGAATAGGTGCTTCATAAATACCTTTTGAGTGAATGAACGAAGGAATGAAGGAATCTCTAAAATCTCTTCCTAAAATGCATGTACTTCTAGTAGAAGTAATTAGGCCATTGACACTGAATGAAACAAATCTGAGTAGCTCCTGAACAGGGAAAATGTAAATGAGAAGAAGGTAGAAAGGAGGTTCAGAGCGTATGGAGAGCAGGTCTGTGTACTGTGCAAAAGGCTTATCCTGAGGAAGGAGAGTGCTTAAAGGAAGATGAACAGGCTCCAATGAACACACTTTCACCAATTCTGAAGTTTTCCTCACCTGGAAGTTTTGTTGTGTGATAGTTTATTTATACCAGGTAGACCTGAATGTTCGACTATGCCTTGGCTTGTAAAAAACATTACCCCCAAAAGCTTTAGTGCATGTGGAGTATTCTAAGATATATTTTTCTAACTCAGTTCTTAAATTCCTATCTCTGTTATACTACTATCCATGTGATGGGATAAAATGGATTCTTAATTCCCAACACTTATGCCATGTCTTTGGGCAAAGTGTGATTCTTGGTTATATGCAGAGTATTTTACTGTGCAGTATTTCATTTAATTATTATATTACCCTGTAGCGTAGGTAAGGTAAGTATTGCCAAACCTTTTTAGAGGTGGTGAAATTGCAGTGAAAACATTTAATAGCATACCTAAGGTCACACTCCATGTTCTACATATCTTCTACTGTGTGTTTCATTTATGCTTCATTTATAGATGGAACCCTTAAAAAATTCCAAATATGTGGGCTTAAAAAAAAACAAAACACATTTCAGTGGTACAGATCTCTTTCATCTGCTTTAGGCCCTGTGTGGTTCATTTTAGCTCATGAAGTTCATTTTAGCCAGGGCCACCCAGGGTTACTATGCTGACCAACAAGAAAAAGATTTAAAGCAAAAACAACATAAATATGCTACGCTATATATAGAATTCCACAAATTAAAACGGCTTAACTACCTAGAAAGTATATCAGCCATGATAATGAAACATACTTAAGTTTTACAAAAAAAATTGTCATAGATGCTAAGTAACTATGGCCATTTTTCTCCCTGTCCATTTTCCGAAATGTAAGGTGATTTCTACTGCTCTCTTCCTCCTTATATGAAAAATGGAATATCAGAATTTTCCTCCATTGCCTTAGGCAAGCATTCACTAAGTCTCTCCTTTTCCATTCTCAGGAAGATAAATGTGGTTAGACTTTGTTGTTTTGTTTTGGGTCTGATTTATTCTTTTATCAATACACCAGAGGGCCGGTGCATGAAATTCATGCACAGGGGTGGGGGGTGTCCCTCAGCCCAGCCTGCACCCTCTCCAATCTGGGACCCCTTGAGGGATGTCCTACTGCCTGTGTAGGCCCAATCCCACCAGTAGTAAAACATCCCTCTCACAACCCAGGACTGCTGGCTCCCAACCGCTCGCCTGCCTGTCTGCCTGATTGCCCCTAACTGCTTCTGCCTGCCAGCCTGATAACCCCCTAACCACTCCCCTGCTAGCCTGATCGACGCCTAACTGCTCCCCTGCTGGCCCGATTGCCCCTAACTGCCCTCCCCTGCCAGCCTGGTCACCCCTAAATGCCTCCCCTGCAGGCCTGGTTGCCCCCAACTGCCCTCCTCTGAAGACCTGGTAACCCCTTATTGCTCTCCCTTGCCAGCCTGGTCGTCCCTAACTGCCCTCCCCTGCCAGCCTGGTCGCCCCCAACTGCCCTTCCCTGCAGGCCTGGTCACCCCTAACTGTCCTCCCCTGCAGGCCTGGTCACCCCCAACTGTCCTCCCTTGCAGTCCTGGTCACCCCTAACTGCCCTCCCTTGCCAGCCTGGTCACCCCTAAGTGCCCTCCCCTTCAGGCCTGGTCACCCCGAACTGTCCTCCCCTGAAGGCCTGGGTCCCCACCCAACTGTCCTCCCCTGCAGGCCTGGTCAATCCCAACTGCCCTCCTCTGCTGGTCTGGTCACCCCTAATTGCCCTTCCCTGCTGGCCTGATCGTCCACAATTGCCCTCTCCTGCAGGCCTGGTCCCCCCCAATTGCCCTCCCCTGCCAGCCATCTGTGGTGGCCATCTTGTGTCCACATGGGGGCAGCTATCTTTGACCACATGGGGGTGGCCATCTTGTGTGTTGGAGTGACAGTCAATTTGCATATTACTCTTTTATTAGATAGGGTATAAAGAAATGTCTGCAATTAATAACTAACATAAAGAAAACTAAAAGTCCTGAAAAACCAAATACATATATAGTTAATTCAACCATTATTCTCCTTCCTGTAAAAGTAAAAAGGAATGAAATATTGTCATGGTTGTGTTCAAGAAATTTTGGGGGCCTGTCCAAAGGACCCAGAAGCCAGCCTGAAAGGGCTCTCACTGGACAGCTCTGAGACAAAATTAATGTTGATAGTAATGAATTACAATTCATTTGCTACAATCTACACTAATAAAAGAGAAACATGCAAATTAACCATCACTCTGCCACAAGCCACGCCCACCAGCCAATCAGGAGTGAGTATGCAAATTAACCCAACCAAGATGGCTGCAGCCACAGAGCTGGAGCAATCAAGAGGCTTGGGTTGCCCTGGCAATGGAGGAAGCCAAGCTTCCCGCCTGCCCTGGCCGGCCCTGGCCTCCGCTCAAGGCTACAAAGCTTCAATTATAGAAGATATATAAATCTCAGATACAAAGGCCTCTACTTGGGTCGCCAGGGGGCATGGTCAGCCTGCAAACCACCACAGGCCCCTCGCCCATGCTGCCCCACGCCCCAAGGGAACCCCCACCCTGATCTGGGACACCCTTCAGGGCAAACCAGCTGGCCCCCACTCGTGCACCAGGCGTCTATCCTATCTAATAAAAGAGTAATATCCAAATTGACCATCACTCCAACACACAAGATGGCTGCCCCCATGTGGTCAAAGATGGCTGCCCCCATGTGGACACAAGATGGCCAGCAGGGGAGGGTAGTTGGGAGGGACCAGGCCTGCAAGGGAGGGCAGTTGTGGGTGATCAGGCCCGCAGGGGAGGGCAGTTGGGAGGGATCAGGCCTGCAAGGGAGGGAAGTTGGGGCTATCAAGCCTGCAGGGGAGGGCAGTTAAGAGTGACCAGGTTGGCAGAGGAGGGAAGTTGGGGGCGACTGGGCCTGCAGGGAAGGGCAGTTAGGGGGGACCAGGCCTTCAGGGGAGGGCAGTTGGGGGTGACCAGGCCTTCAGGGAAGGGCAGTTAGGGGCAATCAGGCTGGCAGGGGAGTGGTTAGGGGGTGATCAGGCTGTCAGGCAGAAGCAGTTAGGGGCATTCAGGAAGGCAGGCAGGCGAGCGGTTGGGAGCCAGCAGTCCTGGATTGTGAGAGGGATGTCTGACTGCCTGTTTAGACCCAATCCTACCGGATTGTGAGAGGGATGTCTGAGTGCTGGATGTCCTAAATGGGCAGTCTGACATACCTCGAGGGGTCCCAGATTGGAGAGGGTGCAGGCTGGGCTGAGGGACACACTCCCCCATGCATGAATTTTGTGCACCAGGCCTCTAGTAATAATATATGAGTCCATGTCTAGATCAACAATAAGTTGCAGAACAATACCCACTGTTAAATGCGGAAAGATTGACAGATGTAGGGAATTATCACTTGGGGGAACCATCATAGTACTAATTGGTTAATGAGTGGATGCTGAATGAGAATCAGGATGTTTACATAGCTTCAGAGTATGTCCTAAAAAATTACTTATTAACTACAAATGGAAAAATAGCAACTTCGCAGTGGAGAAACCTGAAAAAAAAATGCCACCTTATTCAAGTGAATGAAGTGAACTTCATCGATGTTGGAACAAACCACCAACCTGTGCCTTCTAGTATGATTTACTGAGAAGGACACAGTATCATTTCCGTGGCAATCTGTCCCCAAATGCAGAAACTGAATCCAATCATGAGAAAATATTAAACAAATCTCACTGAGTGACATTTTAGTCTGTTCCTCTTCAAAAACTGTATACTCTTCAAGATGCCTTGTAGTCTTCAAAAATGTCATAGGCTTGAAACATTTTATTTTAAAAACTGAGGAAATCTTTCAATTTAAAAAAGATATGACAACTAAATACTGGTACAATGTTGGCTCCTAGATCTCAGACCAGGGGGAAAAAATAACTATAAAAGATATGGGACTGCCCTGGCTGTGGCTCAGTTGGTTGGAGCATTGTCCCATACACCAAAAGATTGTGGGTTCAATTCCCCGTCAGGGCACATACTTAAGTTGTAGGTTTGATGCCCAATCAGGGCAAGTCTGAGAGCTAATCATTTTTTCTCTTTCATATCAGTCTCTCGCTCTCAAATCAACAAACATATCCTCAGTAAGGTTGAAAAAAAGGCATGGGACAATTGAAGATGTTTAAATATGAACCATGGATTAGATAATATTGTATCAATGTTAAGTTTTCTGATATTGATAATTATACTGTTATTATATCATCAAATGTCTTTATTACTAAGAATACATATTGAAATATTTAGAGATGTGTAACTCCAACTTATTCTCTAATAGTACATAAAAGTGTTAAAAATATATCCATATATAGAGAAAAAAATGATGAGACAAAGAGGACAAAATATAAATAATGGGTGGATCTGAATAAAGAATATATGAAAGTTATTCTATTTCCATAGCTTTTTCTGTGTTTAACAATACTTTCCCCAAAAATGACCAACAAGCATTAGAAAGCAAAATTTCCCCAGTCATTTGCAATTCACTGGGGTAAGAAATCAAAGCCTGCGTCCTGAAATAAGCAGTAAGAGCTCTCATTTCCTTGTCATCAGTTGTCTTTGTGTGTTTGGGAGTTGTTTTCATTTGAGGCGGGGCTGGGGGGATTGCTTTTCTTGTGTTTGTTGTTGTTGTTTGTTTGTTTATGCATTCTTAAGTATAAGTTAGGAACTAAGAAGAGTAAAAATGATAAATTTAGCCATACCATTCAAGGACAGGAAGCAGTTGATCAGTTTTAGTACCATATTTTCATGAAACAGGAACATGGTTGTTTCCCAAGAATGGCCTATAAATGACATCCTCCAAGTCAGCACCAACTGGTGGGAATTCATATGACAAATTACTTTATAGTTCTCAAGCTTCCTGCACAGTCCCTCATGACATTTTGGCAAAACAAAACCGGGGGTGGCTGGATTGTAAAATATTTCCCAAAATTACAAAATATTTTAGAGCTGATACCAGACCTAGACTGTTATCTGCTGACTGAATAGTTTTAAGCTATTCTGGTATGCCTGAGCATCTGCTTTATATGCAACCTATGGGCTCTCCTCCATGCTCCTACCTTCTAGAAAAAAAACAGATCTAGAGTTTAGGATGAAAACTAGCCTATCCACTAACAGGGAGAGTGTATAGCAGGTTGATGAAGAGGAGCTGAAAGTGCAGACAGCCTGAGAGATGACTGACAGATCTGTCCTCCTTTTCTCATTTAATAACAGGCACTGGTTTAGCATTTTATCATACACATTATCTCTTTTAGTCCCTTAATATTTCTGAGATGAGCACTACTTTTATCCCCATCTGACAGCTCGGCTAACTAAAGTTTAGAGAAGTAGTAAGATGGCTTGCCAAATGTGAGTGGCAGGGTTGAGATTTGAATAAAATTCTGCCCAACATCAGAGTTCCACAAAGCTTCGACTCTCCTGTTTTATTAACTACTAGAAGCCACATTCACAAAATTCGTGCAAGAGTAGGCCTTCCTTCCCCTAGCTGCAGGCACTGGCTTCCCTCTGGCACCTGGAACCCAGGCTTCCCTCTGGCCGCTGACAGGCACCCGGGGACCCGGGCTTCCCTCGCAGCCGAGGCAGCTTGCCTCGACCTTTGCAGCCCTGGCTTCATCGGGAAGGTCGTCCAGAAGGACGTCTTGTCTAATTAGCATATTATACTTTTATTATTATAGACTAGAGGCCTGGTGCACGAAATTCATGCACGGGGGAGGGGGAGTCACTCAGCCCAGCCTGCACCCTCTCCAATCTGGGACCCCTTGGGGGATGTCCGACTGCCAGTTTAGGCCTGATCCCATAAACCAGCAGTCGGACATCCCTCTCACAATCCAGGACTGCTGGCTCCTAACCGCTTGCCTGCCTGCCTGATTGATGCCTAACTGCACCCCTACCAGCCTGATTGCCCCCAACTGCCCTCCCCTGCTGGCCTGTTCACCCTCAACTGCCCTCCCCTGCCGGCCTGATCTCGCCCCCAACTGCCCTCCCCTGCTGGCCATCTTGTGGTGGCCATCTTATGATGGCTATCTTGTGATGGCCATCTTGTGATGATGTGAGGGCAGCCATCTTGTGGCAATGTCATGTATGATGCCACCTAGGCTTTTATTATGTAGGATATTGATCAGCCCCACTCTACTTCATTCTCCTGAGGACTCACAGTGCAATGGTAATGCCATTCCAGACTCTTGTATAATTTGTTGCAAATCCTGATTTAGAAAGAAAATTTCAACAGTTATTGCAGGTTTTCTGAACCCAGCAGTTTTGTTAACAAGCATTTCTCTAATCTACAGGACAATTATTTGATACTCATAATGTTACCTCTTGGCTTATTGTAAGACTAGAGGCCCAGTTCACGAAATTCGTGTGTGTCCCTCAGCCCAGCCTGCACCCTCTCCAATCTGGGACCCCTAGAGGGATGTCCAACTGCCCGATTAGGCCCGATCCTACCGGGATCGGGCCTAAACGGGCAGTCGGACATCCCTCTCACAATCCAGGACTGCTGGCTCCCAACTGCTCACCTGCCTGCTTTCCTGATTGCCCCTAACCCAGCCGTGGGCAAACTACGGCCTGTGGGCCAGATCCGACCCGTTTGGCTGTTCTATCTGGCCTGCGGAGCCGAAAGAGTGGAGGGTTCTCTTGCTCTCCCCTCCGCTCCTTTACTTTGAATTTATATTAGTTCACACAAACACTCCATCCACGCTTTTGTTCCGGCCCTCCGGTCCAGTTTAAGAACCCATTGTGGCCCTCGAGTCAAAAAGTTTGCCCACCCCTGCCCTAACCACTTCTGCCTGCCAGCCTGATCACCCCCTAACCACTCCCCTGCCAGTTTGATTGATGCCTAACTGCTCCCCTGCCAGCCTGATTGCCCCTAACTGCCCTCCCCTGCAGGCCTGGGTCCCCCACAACTGCCCTTCCCTGCAGGCCTGGTCGCCCCCAACTTCCCTCCTCTGCCAGCCTGGTCACTCCTAACTGCCCTCCCCTGCAGGCTTGATCACCCCCAACTGCCCTCCCTTTCAGGCCTGGTCCCTCCCAACTGTCCTCCCCTCCTGGCCTGATCGCCCACAACAGCCCTCCCTTGCAGGCCTGGTCCCTCCCAGCTGCCCTCCCCTGCTGGCCATCTTGTGGTGGCCATCTTGTGTCCACATGGGGGCAACCATCTTTGACCACATGGGGGCAGCCATCTTGTGTGTTGGAGTGATGGTCAATTTGCATATTACTCTTTTATTAGATAGGATTTGAAAGTGACTTCTAAATCATCAAAGAGATAGAGATTAACTTTTCAGAAGTTGGTAATCATTGTACAATTGCTAAAAACTAATGTGATATTTGATGGGTAAACTTCTGTATCAGAGTTCTTAACCTCAGCTCCAGGCCCACCAAGGAGTCTATAAATCAATTTCATGGGGCTAGAAATTGGATGGGAAAACATCTTACCTTCATTTTTACTAACCTTTAAATGCTGTTTAAGTGAAATTGAGCTCTGCTTTCCATGGTGAATGTAGATACAGATCACAGTATTGAAAGTCACACCTTGAATTGCCTCACCAATAGAAGTCATAGATTTTTCAATCATACCAGTTGTTGCTCATATTTCAAAATGTTGTTAATACTCATAATTAAAGTTTATGATAGTTATTAGGTCATTATTAAACTTGTAACATATTAAACTTATTTAATATGTTAACAGATAATAATGCAATTGCTTTACCACAAATTTGTTTTTTAACATTTTTCTAATAGTATCTAATATTTTTAAATATTTTAATAGTGCTATTTTAACTGAGTTGTTTTTTTGGTGATCATATGACTTTTATGTTATATATATATATTAAGATACTAGAGGCCCAGTGCTTGAAATTTGTGCACAGGTGGGGTCCCTAGGTCTGGCTACCAATCAGGGCTTATCAGGGCCGGGCTGATTGGGGCCTGCCAGCCATGGGGAGGGACAGGGTGTGGGAGGTTGGCCACTGGCTCCAAAGAGGGAGCCAGCCCTCAGCCCCCTGGGAAAGGGGCCACGTCCACTGCCACCCACCACCCATTTCCCCATCCCAGCCCAGGGCCTGGCCCTGATCAGGCAGTCAGGGCCTGCCAGCTGTGGGGAGGAACTGCGGGAAGTTGGCTGGCTAGGTAAGGTTGGCTGTTGGAGCACACTGACGATCAGGGGGCAGCTCCTGCATAGAGTGTCTGCCCCCTGAAACTGGTTGTTTTGGTTGTTCTGGTTGTTCCGGTTGTTTGGTCATAATAGTCACTTAGGCTTATATATATATATATATATATATATATATATATATATATATATAATTCTGAGAATTAGTTTATAAGTTATACCAAAATGGCCAGGGCACAAAAATGGTTAAGAATTTTGCTCTGGCTGGGCCGGTGCGGCTCTGTGATTGAGCATTGACCTATGAACCTTGAGGTCATAGTTCGATTCCAGGTAAGGGCATATGCCTGGGTTTTGGGATCGATCCCTAATGTGGGGTGTGCAGGAGGCTGCCAATGATTCTCTTGATGATTGATGTTTCTCTCTCTCTCTCCCTCTCTTTTCCTCTCTGAAATCAATAAAAATATTTAAAAAAGAAAAAGAATTCTGCTCTGTAGCATAAACCCGGCATAACCATAGTGGGGAATACCCTGGCTTAACAACTGGCTGCTTTCGGTGTCCCGTGGAGTATTGCAGTGACCCCAGGAATGGAGAAGGCTCTAAGTGCTAGAACAAGATAATTGTTAGATACTTCAAGCATGTCTAACCCTGCGCCTCTCAATCAGAAGAGGGAGCTACCCTCCCCCGCCCATCCCCAACCTCTTCCAGGTCCCAGAATAACTGCCCAACCCTCCTGCCTATTTTCCTCCCTCCTCAATTTTAATGAAAGCATCTCTTCTGGCAGCAACTCCAGGGCGACCCCAGTGCTCTGGGGAGTTGGGCCTGTGTTAGCAGGCCACAGGGGTGGATTGGCGCCAAGACTTTTGTGATTCTCTCCACCCTCATTTTCTTGTGAAAACACAGCCCAGGACGACTATGCTGCAGGGTTGATCAACTTAGCTATATGTTTGCTTTGCCGGAAACTTAAGTTGTCCTTTTATGTGTCATTTTCTCTACTTTTTTTTTAATCCTTTCTTTTCCAGCAGGCAGATTCTAGTCACACCTATACAGGTGGCACCAGGTGTGTGCATATTTTTCTGATAGTTACAATGCATCATAGATCCTTTCTGAAAAATGAAAGATGAAAAAAAAACTTAGTGGTATTAGATTACCTTATATATTCTAACTAGAGGCCTGATGTACGAAAATTCACGTAAGAGTAGGCCTTCCTTCCCCTAGTTGCTGGTACCGTCTTCCTTCTGGCACCCAGGACCTGGGCTGCTTCCTTCCAGCCACCCGCAGGCACCTGGGACCCAGGCTGGCTTCCCTCCGGCTCTGGCTTAGTCAGGAAGGACGTCCGTAATGATGTCCATAATGATGTCTGGAAGATGTCCAGTCTAATTAGCATATTACCCTTTTATTATTATAGATACCATGCCTACTTTTTTCTCCTCTATTTTTCATTGCTTGCATTTCATTGCTTCATCTAGGTTTTCTTGTTTAGTCTTTTTTTTTATTTTTTTTTTTCAGTGTGAATATCTCTTACCTGAGTTTGTTATCCTAACTGATCATTTTTTATATATACTTTTTGGTTTCTTTTCCAAGTCTCTCTGTGGAGCGAGGATCACCACGGTATGGCATCAGTGCCTAAAGGCCTCAGCATGTGTAACCTACATTGCAAAAAAGATGAAAACCTATGATACTATAATCTCATGTAAACTAGCTTCTCTAAAGCTCCTTCATCAAATATCGGGACAGGTCCATTCTGAAGTTTAATATATTGGAAATACTTAAATTGTGACAATTCTGTTTGCATGAGTGCGTTTAAGTCTTCCTTTTACCCAGGTAAAACATAGAGGTCATGTTTATGAACATGGTTGCTGAGTGTGACAGGCAAGTTTGACACTGATTGCCCTGCTGGGCAGAGGACCAATGAGCTGCCAGATGATGGAAGCACATAAGACTAGCTATGTTCTTTGGCTCTCAGTGGAAGTCCATGGTCACTTCTTGTAATTCCAGTGTTTTTCACATTCTGCAAAATCCTCATTAATCAGATGACTCTTAGGCCAAATTTTCCTGGAAGGAAATGAAATAAAATCAACCCTTGATTCTTTTCTGATGATCAGGGTCATGGCTTCTTTCATGAGGAGCAATAACCAAAATAGAACTTGTTTGGCTTCATCAATGCAATGTGTGAGTGTTTAGAACAGATTTGCCCTCCTAATTGCTTTGGTCTGGCAAATTTTAAAAGGAACTTGCTCTGTGTGGATGGCTGTGTGAGATGGTCCAGAACCAGATCAGGTGGTGGACTCGAAGAGCAGTCTGGACACAACTTCTGTGGTGCATTGATTGCCAGGGAGCTTCCGTGGCTAAATGGGAGGCCAGAAGACTGGGATTAGGAATATAGATCTGTCTTTGTTTCCTGCGGCTGCCATAACAAAATGCCATAAACAACAGAAATTTATTTCCTGACAGTTCTGGGGACTAGAAGTCTGAAGTCAGAGCATCTGCAGCACAGTCTGTTCCTTCTGGGAGCTGAGAGGCAGAGTCTGTTCCAGGCCTTTCTCCCAGCCTCTGGTGGCCCCAGGCACTTCTTGGCTGGGTGATGTGTTTCCCCTGTGTATTTGCATCATTTTCCCTCTGTACATGTCTTTCTTTTTGCTCTGTGTCCAAATTTCCCCTTTTTATAAGGACACAGTCATATTGGATTAGGGCCCACCTAATGACCTCATCTGCAAAGACCCCATTTCCAAATAAGGCGACATTCATAGTTACTGAGGGTTCAGATTCCACTATTAATACCAATTTAATCCATAATAATAATATCTATCTTGAAAAATCACCAGAGAGGATCATTTGTATTAGTGAAATGTATACAAATCATATAACATGCCTTTAGTGAATGTATTTCTTGTAGATGTCTTATTTAGATGATAGGATGGCATAAGTAATGTACTGTGAATATTCCTTTTCTGTGAATTATGAAGGCTTTACAAGTAGTCCCATATTTTCCAGGGACCATGGCTCTTTATTCTTTTCTCATAGACCTTGTTGGCATTTTCCCAATTTTCATTGTTTCTCCTTCATTTATAAACACCAGACTTTTCGTCTTTTATGTTGGATAAGCAAATATCTCTAGGTTGGGGTCAAGGATCTCTTTTATAAACAGCGTGTTTGTCTGGGGCCTGTTATTTGGTAAATTCAATTCAATTTCATTCGTTCCAGACATTCAAAGTCTATACCACTGGTTCATATTGTTCACTGTCCAGAACAGTAACCTTCACAGTGGTTAGTTGTGTTCTCTTAGAGTAGCAGACGATTGTTATCAAATATAAAATTAAACACCCGTCACAACTCCCCTCATCCTTTCTTTCAAGAAAACCTCAAAAAACCTTGGGTGACAAGAGGGCTTTGTGGAATGGCTGGAAAAACACTGACCCAAGGGGAAAAAAAGTATAACAAGTCACATTTTTTCCATTACTTAAGAGAAATTGTGGTGTTAATTTTTATCTTAATCTTTGGGCTAAGTGTAAATATGTGACTCACCCAAACTAGCTCATTCTTAGACCATAAATATTAGGAGTGATGACTTACGAGGAGGTCATAGTGATGTGTGGAGAGTAAATGCTTGTCTGCACACATTAATTTAACAAGAAAATACCATTTTCCTCAGAAGCATAACATTAAAAAGTAGAGAATTCAATATAAGTAAAAAGCAGTGCCATTTTTTAAGAAAAGTTATTATGACAAAAGAATCTCTATTTTGTCAAATAATAATGTAATTGTATTAGGCTTTAATACCTAAGAACATGTGCAGTTGGTCTGGTTTCAATAAAAAAAAATTCTATTAAATTTCAAATACTATGTGAAAATTAACTTTAAAATATATATTTGTTCATAGCAAATTTCTATTCCTAGTACATGGAAAACCACAAGGAGGCCTTCCAGCTGGACTGGGTTCCTCCCTTCAAGTCACCGCTGTTCCACATCACTCCTGGGCACTGCTACGAGACTCAAAGTCTCAGGGCACAGATGGGTGGTGCCATGCATTCCCTGTTCTTAGAAACAACCCTTACGATGTCCAGGATCAGGTGGGACAAGGTGAGGGCCTCAGCCTCCAAGAGGTGGCTTGCTTCAGTCTACTCTGTTAGAGGGAAAAACCCTGGGTAACAGCTTCAGAAAATATAAAAACCCACCTATTCCAATATGTGGGACAGAATATTACTTGATCTCGAAAGCAGGTGAATTGGTGCAGTTAGAAGTTTTCCAAACCAGTGTAGGACAACTAGAAATCTCTCTCTATATATATATATAAAAGGCTAATATGTTAAGTGTCCCTCCAACCATCTGACCGGTCACTATGATGTGCACTGACCACCAGGGGGGCAGACACTCAGCGTAGGAGCTGCCATGACATGCACTGGCCATTTACAAAGAAACGGCACCATGGACCTGGTGCCAACAATGCAACACTCGGCTTCCCCCAAGTGGGACACAAGCCCCACCACCACCCCAGAGCAACAGTCCACCAAATTGCAACCGATGCTGCCGAGACCCCATGGCGCAAAATGCGGCCCAGAGCCCAGCCCAGCCTGGAAACAGTGGCTGTGGGCGCCAGGCAATGATGTCACGTAGCAATGCCCGGCTTCCTCTCCCTAGTAACTAGCCTCCTTGGAGGTTCTTCAGCCCAGGAACACGACTTGCTTTATAGCCAGGTGCAAACATTTTACACTTTAACCAAATGTCTGTGAAGCACTTTCCCATGCCTCATCTCATTTGATCCTCACAGCAGTCCTGGAGTAGGTAGATAGGAGACTCGGTAGAATCCTATTTTCTTTTCATTAGCCAGATTTAGAAAATTTGGAAACTTGACCCAACTGAAAAGAAGTAAGAAATGGTGAACCTTGAAAATGACTTCAGGTTTTCTCACTGCACAGAATATAGTCAAACACTGCTGCAGTTAAATATTCTACCCTTTGTCCTCCCTGCATGATCCACAATAATAATCTGCTTTATGTTGATATTTACTGCTGTGTTGCTGACAATTATCTGAAACAGAAGTTGGGGTACTTCACTTGGCTGGAAAACGTTTAGCTAAATCAGAAAGCAGGTCTAACTAAGCAAGTTTATCTATATATATAAAGCTCGCACTGGCGCCAATCGCATGCATGTGCTTCCATCTGTCATTGTCGATCGTGAATTTGGTTGACACTTCTATTATAGAGAAAGAGCGAATAGTGATATTAAAATATTTCTTCTAATTAATTCCATTTCAATGTGCACAAATTCGTGTACTGGGCCTCTAGTATTAAATGAAAAGCATTCCTTCTCCATAGTAATGATATTTCTACTTCTGTGACTTTGCTCATGCTGGCTTCTGCTGTCCTTCTGTGCCTTCCTCAGATGGCTTTCCACAATGACTGTGGCCGATATTGTCACTCTGAACAATAGTATTTAGAAGTGAAAAACAAAATAGTATCAACCTGCTATGTCTTATAGTTCCTGGGTTATTTCATATGCTTCATCATTATTTCAGAGCTACTTATTTATCTCCAGCCTTCAGGCAAGAAGGTGGTCTTGTCATTCATGTATACCCTCATGGTGACAAGGTCAGTTCTTAGCATATGGGAAACATGCAACATTGTAAAATAACACTTTTACAATCAAATGGTTACGGGAATTTGAGGCAGTGTTAACAGTAAATATAACACATTGATCCCTTCATAAGGAGGAGAAACTGACCTGATTTATGCAGGAAAAACTATGGAAGTGGAATTATAGTGACCTCATCACATTAGCCTTCTCTGCTTAGTGGGAGGGGGAGGTAAAGGTAAAAGGGATGTTGAACTTTTCCTGAAAAAGTTTTGTACATAGTACTGGTAGCGCCCTCTAGTGGATGGTCACAATTAAGGATTTGTACCTTTTGCTACCACTTAGTACTTTTTTCCCCATTTCAGGATTAATAAGGTTTTCCTTCAAAGTTACTTAGGATGCTAAAGTCTACAGAAATCAGTGGTGGAGGGTTTGTCAGAAATATCTAAAGTAAGTTCAACTGAAGTGAATATCAGTTTTTACCATTGCCCTTTGAAGTCATTCGGTTGCCAATGTGGGTGCAATTTAACTGTTGCGTGCAAACACTTGGCTTGGGTTTGTTTATGTAAATGATTCAAAGCTGTGGACTGTGTCTGGCAAGCTACTTCTAAGAAACAAAGGAGAAATAAGCATGTTTTCCATTTAAAAGACATGTGGTTCTTATTGCTGTACAGAGATTGATTTTTGTTTTCACTTAATTTTTCTTTTTCAAGTCATTTTTCCACTGTGAAATAAAGCATGTTCATTATAGAAAATGTTGGAAATACTGAGAGAAAATAATCACCCATAGTTCCACCAAAGCCAAGACTGATTTTGGATGCAGCCTAACAAGGTAGACTGTTTTCCTGGAGTATATTCTACCGGCGCGGGCTCTAATTGGACCGAGGCTGAGCTTGTCACTTACCTTCCATGCAGCTGTTGTCTCTACTTATAAAGTGCAATGATAATACTGCATTTATGTACTTCCATTCCTGTCCCAATTAGGTATGGTGATTGCATAATAATAGGAGCAGCCATTCAGCACAGAATTTCAAAGCCTACCCCTAGAGTTACCATTTGCCTCCTGCAGAACAGCAATTTAGCCCACACTCAATTCTTCCCTATAACCTCCTACATCTCTGCCAGCGTTTGTGCTTGTAATAGTAATACCTACCATTTATTAGGTCCTTATTACACAAGGCAATACAGCGGTTAAATATGTAGCCTGATTGGATTTTAATTCTGGCTTTCCTCCCCTAATAGCAGTGTTATCTTGGATGCATAATTTAAAGTCTATGCTACAGTTTCCTCTTTTGTCAAATAAAAGCCCCACCTACAGGGTTTTAAGAAGAAAAATTAAGTCCCTAGAACAGAACGGGGTACATGGGACACGTTGTATAAATGTTAGCTGTTATTATTAATACATTATGATGACATGTTAGACATTATACTAAGTTCTTGATATTTATTATGCCATTTAACTGTCATAACAATCCTGTGAGTTAGATATTCTTATCCCTGTTTCAAATAAGGACAATGAAACAGTGATCCTCAATACCTTGTGTAAGTCACATGGCAAATTAGCCCTTAGTGCCTAAATCCTAGCCCAGATCTGACTGTCTATAAAGCCTGAAGTTCACCACCTACTGCTCAGTGCATTGGGTTGACTATTAGTTTGTGGTTTCTTTATTTAAATTTCATTGAAGCATCAGACATATAGAAAAATACACAAATCGTAAGTTTAAAGCTGTGCAAATTTTCACAAACAAAAAGCATCTGAGAAATCAGCCCTGCAGATTAACTTCCAACACATAGACTGGTTTGCCTGTGTTTGAACTATACATACCTGGAAGTATACAGACAACCTCTTTTTGTGTCTGAGTACTTTCACTGAATTTTACATTTGGAAGATTGATCTGAGTTGTCTATTTGTGTTACTGTAAAGTATTTTATTGATTGGCATATCACAGTGTAGCCATTCTGCTCTTGGGCATTTGTGAAATTTCCAGTTTGGGGTTCTTATGAATATTGCTGCTATGAATATGTTTGTACATGACTTTTGGTGAACATATGTATGCTCATTTATTCATTTTCTGAATAAATATAAGAGTGAATTGCTGGGTCACAGGGTAAGCATATTTTTAGCTGTAGTAGATATTGCCATATAATTTTCCAAAATGGTTATATTATTACACTCTGTAGCGGGTTAACTTTTCACCTGCATAAGAGAAGTATATTGCTAACCACTTGAGTTTAAATTTACTTACACAATCAAAATAATTCATCATTTCTAACATAGTTAAATACTATAATATGAATGAAATATCATGAAATTTAAAAGGATTAAAATCAAGAGTGAGCCAGGGTGTGGTATTTATGGCAAAGTTGTTCATGAACAGAATAGTTTGCTTTTTGTGTGCTTGGAAGTGTATTATATAGTCATTATTTTATAATTATAATTGATAGGTTGTCTTTATCAATTCAGGAGATTACAGAAAGGCAGAAAGGGCCCACTTTAGAAAGTCTTAATAGTTTTCCCATTCTCAGTAGCAAATTCATTGCCCACAGAAGTCTTATTCTGAAATGGAAAATGTTAACCAGAAGCAGAAGTGAGAAACCTCAGTTCTCCACCTGCTCCACCTTCTTTGTCTTAGCAGACCAAGGGTGCCCACAGATCCAAGGAGCATGGCATGAGGAGGAGTGCCTGTGTCCTGGATAGTACAAGGCAGGCATCTTGGTCACCTCAGTCAGCTGGTAGCATCTCTCCGCAGCCATATGTCAAGAAAGGAGGATTCTGTCCGGCCAGTGTGGCTCAGTGGTTGAGCCTCGACCTATGAACCAGAAGGTCACTGGTTCAATTCCTGGTCAAGGCACATGCCCGGGTTGTGGGCTCGATCCCCAGCAGGGGGCATGCAGAAAGCAATCGATCAGTGGTTCTTTCTCATCATTTTTGTTTCTCTCTCTACCTTTCCCTTCCTCTCTGAAATCATTAAAAACATTAAAAAAAAAAAAAAGAAGAAGCAGAAGAAGAAGGCAGGAAGGATTCTAAGGCCTTGCTGTGAGCACAGAGGAAAGTATGCCATCATCAATTAGTAATGTCAGCTACAGGCACAAAAGGAGGATAGTAAGAGTCTGTAGACTGGTCCTAAAGGTCATTTTTATACTATACACACACACTTTATTTTAAATATTTTTCTATTACTCCAAATCTAGTATCAGAGTAATTGACATGCTGGCACAATCCAGTGTAGGCTAAATACTGACACGGGAATCATTGGGTCCATATTTTTTCTGCGTTTGTCCAGTAGATATTTTTTGATTAATTACTAAAAATGGAGTTCCCTCCGTTAGAATTAAATGTCCTGTACTCTCCTAAACAGTGGCCTCTGTCACTTCAATGTGTAACACAGGTCACGCTCTGCTGTGTACTGTTGTTATCTCTCTCCCCATGTGCACTGCAAAGACAGAGTTCTGTCTGTGCTTCTAGAGTTCATCCCCCTCCCTGGCCATCAGTGCCTAGCATGGCGTTTCCCTTTTACACAGTGGATATGGATACATGTTTTTTTGCTTTAAGTCTAATGATACATTTTAATATTTTCTTAAGTGCTTAGAATTAAGTGTCAGAATTCAGCTTATAGAAGGGAAGCCAGAGATGAAGTTATAGAAAAACAGGTGAAAATGTTCTTGATTTTAAGAAAGAACAAATAAACACAGCCCTCTTTTTCTGAGTCACTGTTAGACACAACATTAACCGTTAGTGAATTTAATGGGATCGTTGTCCAAAAGGCGGATGCTCATGTAAAGACCAAAATTTCAGTGCTAAATAGACACATTAATATTGCAGTTAGAACATATGAGTATTTTTTAAAATCTCTGAATGCCTATGGAATAAGTCATTGAATGAAAGTGACCCTCTCTAATTCACTTCCTGTCCCCTCAGTGCCTCTGCCCTGGGCATCAGGGGCTGATGTACCAAGTCATCACACATAATGCTCTTCCCTGGTAATGAATACACTAAGATTATTCCTGACCAAGTGTCTTGTGCCAACATGGATGGAAATCTGTTTCAGTGTCTTTAAATTTGATTCTTGCAGCACTCAACTCCACATTCTTTCAGAAGCAGGAGGCTCACCAGAGCAGACCATTGCTGGCCTCTCCTTCCTCTGCTGTTCTTTAGGTCATTGTTTTTTTTCAGCTCTGCATTCTTTCTTTACCCCTTCTTGTTTTACTGCGGTTAGCATTTCCAGGGGTCCTTTGGGATCCCCAGAATCCCCATGATGGCCATTCTGCCTGGACTTCTGGGTGTCCTTTCATTTTACTACCCTCAGTTCACTTGTAATTTGCTTTGAACGTACCTGTAACCTTATCTTCTGGAAACATCTCCCTCTGGCTTTTTTTTTCCCCCTCTCGATTCACATCATCTAAGAATGTGTTGCACTCACACCCTGGGCTGCAAGTCTGCTTGCAACTTTTGCAGCGATTCCTGGGATCTTCCTGACCACTCTCTCTGAAGCGCATCCCAGATCCAGACGCTGCTCCATGATCCTCTGAGGGAGTCTTGCATATCATGTTGGATATGTGTCATTTCTATTATCCATCCAGATTCTAGATATGCTTTTTGTCCCTGAAATGCATTTTTCATCCTGTAGAAATTGTGGAAGGATTCGTTCCAATTTTATAAACATACATTTTCCCAAATAGAAAACAATTCAATGTCTCTTTTCTCCTTCAGCATCTTAATATATGCATTGCTCACAGTCTACCTTATAATGAATTAAAATATTGTCTCTAGTTCACCATCCTGGGGTAATATTTTGTTTGATGTTGAATGTTCATGCCATTTTGATAGCAGTGTCTGGGTCAGTGGGCACAATTTCCATACAGGGTCTACATGCACGTTTATTTCAAAACAAAGTTGCCATTTCCTCATCTTTTATCAGTATAAGAGGATGATAATTTATGCCCTCACTATCCTGGTAATGAATATTATCTGCATAATTACAGTTATCAAATGATTCTTCCTTTCTTCCATCTTTGTTCAGATTATATCAGCTTGAATTAACGAAAGACCGTTCCCTCACATATCCATCTCATTTGACTTGTAAAGACCCAGTTTTAGTCAAACAATGTTGCAAAATGCTGCTTTTTTCTTTTTTTTTTTTTTCTAAAGCAAATTTTACAATAGGAATAATATTCATTTTCAGGCCAAGATTTTAATCTTTTTGATTTATAATATTAAGATCACATAATTTTATAAACCAGAGCCAGAGAGTCTTTTTGGTCACCAGTATAATTACAACTCTTATCCAATGTTTACCAGGGAATAGTGAATTCAGTCTGTTAAAATGAGTTCTGGCATAAACCTTTACTCCAGGCTTAACGGAAGCAAACATGGCCTCTTTTCTTTTTTTTGAGAGTTCACTAAATTAGATTTATAAGCTGGACACAATTAAAAGCTTTGGAATGCCAAGGAAAAGGCAGATTTGAGGGAGATGTTGATTTTTCTTTTAAGAATTTTTGAATAAAACCCAAATAAAAAGCAAACTGAAGAAATGCGTTGTTCCTGTAGTGTTTCTGAGCTGCTTTGCTTACAGCTAATCTGCATGCTTTTGTACTGCTGGCCAAGCCAAGGCGAAGGCCAGATTGCTGGAGGTAAACAGGATTTGGGAGGCTGTCGGCTCAGGAATTCAAGGCTCAGCCTGCACTCTGCTCTTGACTTGCTGCTGTCAGTCCACATGGGCCCATGCTCTGCGCTCCAGAGGAAGTGCTCCAATCTACACACGCATCATCAGCAGGGTAATATGATACCTGGTACGATTGGACAGCAGCCAGAACAGACCTCTCAAGCTGACGGACCTAGGCTTGATTTTTAGTAATGCAGCGAGAACAGCTGTGCGAGCATAGATATATTACTAAAGCCACTTAAGCTTCAGATGTCTCACCCATGGAAAAGATAAAAATACCTTCTTTACCCTTCAAGGAGATTGTATGGAAAGTAAATATAGGGTGACCATGTAATTTATCATCCAAACCAAAATACTTCTGAGAGTGAAAGGGGCATTATCAAAAAGTATGCCAAGACAAAAGCAGTACAATAAGGCTATCCCAGAAAAGCCTAGAATGTAATATGATGTCATATAATGTAATGTAATGAAATGTAATATATTATACAGCGGTGGGCAAAAGTAGGTTTGCAGTTGTGAGTACACAAAACACAGAATTTATTCTTGTATTATTAAGTATTGTATTATTTTCCATATTAACAACTGTAAGCCTATTTTTGCCCCACCCTGTATATGAAATATCCTTTATAATAAAAGCTCAGCAACTGAATGGCGAAATGACCAGAACAACTGGTCGACCAGTTGCTATGACGTGCACTGACCACCAGGGGGCAGATGCTCAACACAGGAGCTGCCCTCTGGTGGTCAGTGCGCTCCTACAGGGGGAGCACTGTTCGGCTGACCGGGATGAGCAGCTGCTCCCACAGCAAGCTGATCCCTTCAGGCCACGCCCCCCACCAGTGCACAAATCCCATGCACCGGGCCTCTAGTAAAAATATAATATAAAATGCATAGAATTTTACCATAGTATAAGGAGCCTGGTACATTGCAGCACCTGGTACCCGTTTCTTTACCCTTTAGTTTGGAACAATTAGAGTTTACAAAACACATATACATGAAATTTGATCATCACAATAGTCTTGTGAGGTACATTTACTTGTCCTCCTTTTACAAGTAAGGGCACTAGAGCTCAGGGAGCATCATTACCTTGCTTGAGATTCTAGGGAAAGTAACAGGGCTAGGATTCAAATCCAGTTCTTACCATTCCAATTACAGTGTTATATGTTCCTGCATCACAGCTTCTCCCAAAGAACTTGTAAGCACGTTTTCTATGCAATTGTGGTCTCATGTGGTTGGTAAACTTCTCTAAAACACCTAATATTAATGCTAAGTCTTATTTTGTGTTCTGACATGAAACTTAAAATAGTCCATTTTTATGTGAGTGTAGCCTGTAATTTCTGTGTTGTTGTTTTTTAGTGGAATAATGGTCGATTCAGCCACTGTAGGGTTTAACTGCCACCTCTTTACTCCCTGTTGTGAGATAAAACATAGGAGGGCTTACATCAAGCACTGGAAGTTCTTCTCCATGTGTCCCTCCAGGTGTCTGCCAGCGTGGGTATGCAGGTGGTCTTCCCCCTGTGTACCATCCACTGATGAACCTGAGCACATCTGCTGTTGAAATCCCGTTAGAATATAGGACATGCCCGGGCCCACTGGCTCTTGGTGGCATAACTGTGGCCAGCATTTGGGTGTGCCAAGCATCTGGACAGTAGCTCTGTGTCCTGTTTGAGATTTATCTGCCTGGTCACCTCATGAGCTGCCCTTCCTGTCCTTCCTTAGTCATGAGGTATTTGATGAGGGCTCTTGGGGCCAAGATAAGCTATGGAGGAGATGTCCTCCCCTGTTCTAAATGCCCTAAACCTACCTAGGGATATCTGTGCCCCTTTCTTCTTCTCTAACCGCACATTACTGGCTCAACCTAGGGAAGGGACATAGGCCCACAACAAAATTTCTATCACTTGCTTTTCTCTCTGATGTCTTCTCCTTTCCTAGGCCAGAAAAAGTGTTTATTTCAGGCATCTGAGGATGGGGTTGTTTAAGAGCCGAGAGTAAAAAGGGGGTTCTGACTATAATCTAATCTTAAAAGCCAAGATCTTAGCCTCTGGAATGCTAAAGTCCAGGGATAAATACCTGGTTTCCCTTTGTGTTTGTGCTCTGGCTTCCCTTCCCTTGGGGGAGCAGAGGTCAAGGTCTAGTTTAAATGGGAAAAGAAAATGGGGGAAAGATCCAAGAGATTTCCTGCTTAAGAAAAACACTTTTAAGTGACTGCTTCACCACATTATCCCTACTTTCATTCCGTTCTGGTCTTGGTTCTATAGCATTGCACATTAAAACTAAATTTGCTGCACTACTAAATAGTAGCTGAATATACATCTCACCAAATTTGTGTGATTCACCATGGTGCCATCAAACAAAATTATAGCTAATAAATGTTTAAGATGGGTACATTGTCAAGAACTGTTAGGTTATTTAGACCCATTGGATAATGGCTTAAAAGCCTACATTTACTTCTTCTTTCCTCTTCTCTATATTCTCTTGAGCCCACTCCAATTAAGCTGTTATCCACACCAGCCCACTGCCAATTATTTCACATAGTTAAATCCGATTGTAAGTCCTCCTCTTACTTATTTGCAGTATTCAAAACCGTTGGTCAACCCTTTGTTCATGAAAAACTTTCTTTTTATAGTTTCTGGGATTCTAAACTCTCTTAGCTTTCCTCCTACTATATTTTCTGTCACCTTTTCTGATTTCCCCCTCATCAACCCAACTGTTAAAAGTTAGCGGTGCCCCAGTGTTCAGACTGCTCCTACATCCATACTGTCTCCAGGTGACCTCATCCGTCTTGTGTCTTTAAATACCAACTTTATACTGAGATATTTGCAAATTTACATCTCTAGCCTGGATCTCTGCCCTCGACTCCAGGCTCTTACATCCCACTGCCTCTTAACATCTCCATGGAATGTCCAAATGATGTCAGAAACTGTACTTGTTCAAAACTGACTCCTAACTTTTCCTCTAAAATCTTCTCTACCCACAGCCTTTTCTCATCCCAGGAAACGGCACTTCATCCTTCCAATTTCCTCTTTTTCTCTTACACTCCACAGCCAATCCAGAAGCAAATCTATTTCCCATCACCTCCACTGGTCCAAGCTGCCATGATCTCAGTTATCACAGTAAGCTCCTCATTGCTCTCCTTACTACTTCCCTTGCCCTAACCCCAATAGTCTATTATCCACACAGCAATAAGATTACATCACTTTCCTCATGATGATCTGATGTTTCTCTGCCTCCAATTGACATCCTTACACTCATCTGCTTCACTTCTTCCACTCTTTCCTTTGTTCACTCTACTCCAGCCACAATGGCGGCCTCCTTTTACTTAAACTTGCCAGGTGTATGTCTGCCTCAGGGCCTTTGCATTTGCTCTTTGTTCTGCTTGGAACATTCTCTCCCCAGATACTTAGATGGCCCACTCCATTACCCACTTTAAGTCTCTGCCAAGTTGACAACTTATTAGTGAAGTTTTCCTTGCTTACCCTTCTTAAAACATACACCATTCTAACCCCTCCACTCCTTTTCCATTTCTCTGCTTTACTTTTCACCATAGCACTTATTACCCTACTAGAGGCCCAGTGCATGATATTTGTGCACAGCGGGGTGTGTCCCTCAGCCCAGCCTGCACCCTCTCCAATCTGGGACCCCTCGAGGGATGTCCGACAATCCAGGACTGCTGGCTCCCAACTGCTCGCCTGCCTGCCTTCCTGATTGCCCCTAACCGCTTCTGCCTGCCAGCCTGATCACCCCCTAACCACTCCTCTGCCAGCCTGATTGATGCCTAACTGCTCCCCTGCCAGCCTGATTGCCCCTAACTGCCCTCCCCTGCAGGCCTGGTCACCCCTAACTGCCCTCCCCTGCAGGCCTGGTTCCCCCCAACTGCTCTCCCCTGCAGGCCTGGGTCTCCCCCAATTACCCTTCCCTGCAGGCCTGGTCGCCCCCTATTTTCCTCCTTTGCCGGCCTGGTCACCCCTAACTGCCGTCCCCTGCAGGCTTGATCGCCCCCAACTGCCCTCCCTTGCAGGCCTGGTCCCTCCCAACTGCCCTCCCCTGCTGGCAATCTTGTGGTGGCCATCTTGTGTCCACATGGGGGCAGCCATCTTTAACCACATGGGGGCAGCCATCTTGTGTGTTGGAGTGATGGTCAATTTGCATATTACTCTTTTATTAGATAAGATTAGATAGAATAGAGGCCTGGTGCACAGGTGGGGGCCAGCTGGTTTGCCCTGAAGGGTGTCCCAGATCAGGGTGGGGGTTACCCTGAGGTGTGGGGCGGCCTGGGTGAGGGGCCTGTGGTGGTTTGCAGGCTGGCCATGCCCCCCTGTGATCCAAGTGGAGGCCCTGGTATCTGGGATTTATTTATCTTCTATAATTGAAACTTTGTAGCCTTGAGTGGAGGCCAGGGTCGGCCAGGGTGGGCGGAAAGCTTGGCTTCCTCCATCGCTGGGGACAACCCAAGCCTCCTGCTGGCTCCAGCTCTGTGACTGGCCGCCATCTTGGTTGGGTTAATTTGCATACTCGTTCCTGATTGGCTGGTGGGTGTGGCTTGGCGTAGCGGAGTGATGGTTAATTTGCATGTTTCTCTTTTATTAGTGTAGATATCACACTATTGACTTGTTTTTGGATTTAATCTTTGTCTTTCTAAAGACCATAAAGCTTCAGGGACAAAGCTTTGATCTACTTGGTTACCTCTCTACATCCTAAAGGAGTCTGGTGCATTCTAGTTTCTCAATGAATATTGAGTGAATGAACAAGAACAAAATAAAGTCTCAGGGCTAGTACTGTTACTCTGCAACCAGCTCAATGCCATGCACATAATAGTGGTTAGTAAAGACTTGTTTCATGAATGAATGAAATGGGTTAAACCTGTGAACATTTGTCTAAAACTCATAGAAAAAATATATATCTTACTTTATCTTTTCTCCAGTTGTTCTATGGAAGGAATTATTAATTACTGTTGAATTCATTCTTAGTGGGCTAAAATACAAGCCTGATATATATTAAATGCATTTGGTAATAGTTACCAACATGACCTACCACTTTAAATACCCCACCACCTCCTCCCACCTCCCCAGAAGAGCATGTAACAAAGAAGATCATTGAACCAAATCCCTTGGATTTGAAATAAGGGTTCTGTGAGGACACTCTATTCTTTCTTTATCCAAATGTACTCCCTGCTATGGTGCAGATTGTTTTTATATCCCACACTGTGAAGAATGAATGAGTTTGGACAGCTAGAAGAGAGCTGGTTAAGTTGTGTGATTTTGCCAACATATGCATCAAAATCTGTGCCAATTACTTCAAAAGCAGAACATACCAATGACAATATGGCTTCGGAAAGTGTGTGTAAAGATATATCAGTGATGTTTTTAGGTGATTTAATGAAAGAGACTGGTATTACATTTAATTCTTCTCTCCCACCCTTTCTTTCTTCTCTCCCCTTCTGACCCAAAATGTTATTATTATCCAGAAAAAAATGCTAGAAAAGCAAAACAGAAAAAGCGGCTAATTGATAAATCACTATCAATAACTTATAATTGACATTCCAGTCACACCACATGAGCCTTATCAACCATACATCCATATAAGGAGCATGTATATGACCAGTAATAAATAAATGAACATGACAATGATTTGGTGAATTTTTAAAGTTAATTTATTTCACAACAAAATGAATAAAAAAGATGAAGTATAAAGAAATCTTCCTATAAACTACCCCAGTGAACTGCGTGGAAACATTGCTCTCTGTCCATAATTTCTAGCTGTTAGATTTTGGTTTGGGCTGACAATTTACTCTTAAATAAATTGCCAGCAAGAGAATATGCTTGTGTCATTTTTTGTAAAAAGAAAAGAAAATCAACAAAGTTAATCTGAAATGCAACCTTTTAATTTGAATAAAGTAATGACTCTGGGATTATTAAGGCTAAAGAAAAGATATACGTTTATGAAAACATTAACACATTATTATTAATATAATTATTGTTAATAATTATAAAACATTAACACATTATTATTATTATTAAGCAAGAGTTTGTGATTTTATATCTATACTAGAGGCCTGGTGCACAATGGGGTCCCTCGGCCTTGCCTGTGCCCTCTCGCAATCCGGGACCCCTTGGAGAATGTTAGAGAGCCAGTTTCGGCCCGATCGTCACAGGCCAAGCTGAGGGACCCCACTGGTGCATGAATCTGTGCACTGGGCCAGTTTTGGCCCGATCCCTCCAGGCCAGGCCGAGGGATCCCACCAGTACATGAATTCGTGCACTGGGCCTCTATTTTGCATATAAGATCTTTGGATAATCTCTTTCCACCCTTCCTTCTCCCCCATTCCCTCTGAGATTCATTAGTCTGTTCCATGTTTCTGGGCCTGTGGTTTCCACTCCTGCGTTGAGCATCTGCCCCCTGGTAGTCAGTGCGCATCATAGCTACCAGCCAGTCAGCTGGTCACTTAGGCTTTTATATATATATACTAGAGGCCCGGTGCACGAAACTCGTGCATGGGGGAGGGGAAAGGGGTGTCCCTCAACCCAGCCTGCACCCTCTCCAATCTGGGACCCCTCAAGGGATGTCCGACTGCCCGGTAGGATCTGGCCTAAACGGGCAGTCGGACATCCCTCTCACAATCCAGGACTGCTGGCTCCCAACTGCTCACCTGCCTGCCTTCCTGATTGCCCCTAACCACTTCTGCCTGCCAGCCTGGTCACCCCCTAACCACTCCCTTGCCAGCCTGTTTTCCCCTAACTGCCCTCCCCTGCAGGCCTGGTCACCCCTAACTGCCCTCCCCTGCAGGCCTGGTCACCCCCAACTTTCCTCCTCTGCCGGCCTGGTCACCCCTAACTGCCATCCCCTGCAGGCTTGATCACCCCCAACTACCCTCCCTTGCAGGCCTGGTCCCTCCCAACTGCCCTCCCCTGCTGGCCATCTTGTGGTGGCCATGTTGTGTCCACATGGGGGCAGCCATCTTTGACCACATGGGGGCAGCCATCTTGTGTGTTGGAGTGACGGTCAATTTGCATATTATTTTTTTATTAGATAGGATTAGATAGGATAGAGGCCTGGTGCATGGGTGGGGGCCAGCTGGTTTGCCCTGAAGGGTGTCCCAGATCAGGGTGGGGGTTCCCTTCGGTCATGGGGTGGCCTGGATGAGGAGCCTGTGGTGGTTTGCAGGCCAGCCACACCCCCCGGTGACCCAAGCAGAGGACCTGGGATCTGGGATTTATTTATCTTCTACAATTGAAACTTTGTAGCCTGGAGCGGAGCCAAGCCTTCTGCTCGCTTTGTGGTGGCAGCCATTTCTGTTGGAATTTATTTATCTTCTATAATTGAAACTTTGTGGAGGCCAAGGCAGGCCAGGGCTGCAGAAGCTTGGCTTCCTCCATCAACGGGGGCAACCCTAGCCTTCTGCTCTCTCCAGCTCCGTGGCTGCCACCATTTTTGTTGGGATTTATTTATCTTCTATCATTGAAACTTTGTAGCATTGAGTGGAGGCCTTGGCCAGCAAGGCCAGGTGGAAAGCTTGGCTTCCTCCATTGCTGGGGAAACCCAAGCCTCCCTCCTGCTCTCTCTGTGGCTGCAGCCATCTTGGTTGGGTTTATTTGCATATTCGCTCCTGATTGGCTGGTGGCTGTGGCTTGTGGGCATGGCTATGGGTGTAGCGGAGTTACAGTCAATTTGCATATTACTCTTTTATTAGATAGAATAGATATCTATATGTACATATACTACACATTCTTATAAAATCTGTAAAGTTAGGTGAATATGAGTAACTTGAAAAAATTAGAAATAAAGTAAATAAAACTAATTTTGAAATGTTAAAAACTTATCAGTGAATTCTATTTCAAGCCTTATGGTGCCACTGAAGATCAGTGCAATTTGTCTTAGTATTGTTACACACTTAAAATATACTAAAATACATATAATGCATGTCAGAGCTGAAAGAAAAGGGAAAAAATATTGAAGATGCATCAATAACAACATGGTAAAGGAGCTCTGGAACCTACTTACAATAAGAAAAATGCTAAACAAAATCATTACTTTTCTTGGACCATTAAAAATTGGAAGTTGCTGGACAAACCACTTGAGAGAGACAGGCAAATACAGAAAATCATAGCCAAGATCAGCTTACATGGACAAAAGCTGATGGAACTATGAATGGGTCTCTAATTTAAAAAGTAGACAACATGTAAGAATATATGGATAATGAAAGCAGAGAAATGGGAACTTCAAAAAAAATTAATAGGATTTCCTATAAATCAAAAGTATTGTAACAGAAATGAAGAATGCTTTTTCTCTATAAATCAATAGGCCAGACACAGCTGAGGAAAGAATTAGTAAGCATCAACATATGTCAATAGAAACTTTCTAAACTGAAATGAGAAGGGACAAAATAATGGGGGGAGGAGGACGTAGAATATCAAATAACTGTAGGATAATTTCAAACGGTGTAAAATGGAATAATTGGAATACCACAAGGAAAAGAAAGGTAGTGGAGCAGAAGAAATATCTGAACTAATGACTGAGACTATTGCAAAATTAATGATAGACACCAAAGCCATAAATCCAAAAAGCTCAGAGAACACCAAAAAGCGTATCACATTCAAACTCGTGGAAAAAAACAAAGATAAAGACAATATCTTAGAAAAAGCTGGGACTGGGGTGGGATTATTTAACCTACTGAGGAGCAAGTATAAGAATTATTTAAAGTGTTCATAGAGAAATATAACACCAACCTAAAATTTTATAGCCAGTGAAATTATTCTTTAAAAGTAAAGGAGAAATATTTTTTTAGACAAATAGAAACTAACAGAATTCATCATTAGCAGAGCTGTCCTGCAAGAAAGGTTAAAAGGAATTCTTCATAGAGAAGAAAAATGGTATAGGTCAGAAATTTAGATTTACATTAAAACAAGAAAAGGAATAAATGAAAGTAAACTAAATTTTTTGTTTCTTAACTGATCTAATAGATAACTGTAGCTCAAAGTAATAATAGTAATGATGTATTGGGTAATTACAGCATCTAGATAAGTGAAATGAATGACGAATGCTATGAGATAGGAAGTAGAATTGGAACTATCGTGTTATAAAATAACTTGCACTATCTGTGAAGCAGTACAGTATTGTTTTAAAGTATATTTAATTGTATATGTATATTGTAAACTATAGAATAACCACTAAAATTTTCTCAAAAAAGTATATTGATATGCTAAGAGAAGAGTGAAAATAGAATTATATACAGTTCTCAATTAAATCCAGAGAAGCCTGAAAAAGAAGAAAGGAGAAATAAGAAACAATAATTACAACAAATAGAAAGCAATTAGAAACATGGTAATTATCAACTCATCTATATCAATAATCATTTTAAATGTGAATGATCTCCATACACCAAATAAATGAGATTGTCAGAGTAGATAAAAACACACACAACACAAGCCAACTATATGTTGTCTTCAAAAAAAAAACACACACACAATAACTTTAAATATAAAGACACAGGTTAAAATAAATTTTAGCAAACCATATCCAACAACCTATAAAAATAATTATTCCCCAACCAAGTGTATTTATAGCAGATATGCAAGACTAGTTCAACGTTTAAAAATCAGTTAATGTATATATCATCTGAACAGGCAGAAGAAGAAAAATCACATGATTACACCAATAGATGCAAAAAAACCGCATTAGACAAAATCTAACAGCCATCTCACAGTCATTCATGATAAAAACTCTTGGGTAAACTGGGAATAGAGTGGTACTTCCTCAGCTTGAAAAATAACATCTATAAAAATCTACAATTAACATTATCCTTAATTGTGAGAACTAGAAGTTATCCTGCTAAGATCAGGAATAAGGCAAGGATGACCCTTTCACCACTCCTCTTCAATATTGTCCTGGATATTTTTAGCTAGAGCAGTAAGACAAATAAAATAAAGTGTGTACAAGTTGGAAAGAAAGAAGTAAAATTGACTTTGTTCAGTGACATCATCAATATAGAAAATCTGAAAGAATAGACCAAAAAGAATTCCTGGATCTAATAAGTGACTATAACAAGGTTGTCAGATACAACGTTAGTATACAAGAGTCAATCACTTTCCTATATATCAGCAGTGAACAATTAAACTAAAACAGTGTCATTTTTATTAGTACTTCAAAATGAAATACTTAGGTACAGCTCTAACAAAATATGTATCAGTTGTATATGAGAAAATCTATAAAAATCTGACCAAATAAATCAAAGAGAACTACATAAATTCCATTTTTATGAATAGGAAGTCTCAAAATTGTCAATATGGCAGTTCTTCCCAAGTTAATATGAAGATTCAATGCAATCCCAGTCAAAATCCCAGCAAGTTATTTTGTGGATACTGACACACTGATTCTAAAGCTTATATGGAGGAACAAAAGATCCAGAATGGCTAACACAATATTGAAAGAGAGGAAGAAAGTTGTAGGACTAACACTACCTGACTTCAAGATTTACTATAAGCTACAGTAATCAAGTCAGTGAAAGAATGGACAAATGGGTCAATAAAACAGAATAGAGAGCCCAGAAATAGATACACACACACACACACAAAAAATGTCAACTATCTTTGACAAAGGAGCAAAGTCTTTTCAACAAATGTTGCTGAAACAACTGAACAACCACACGCAAAAAAAAAAAAAAAAAGAATCACAATGCAGAGCTTATATTATTCACACACACACACACAAAAAAATATCTCAAAATAGATAACAGATCTAACTGTAAAATGTAAAACTAAAACAACATGGGAGAAGATCTAGGTGACACCTTGGGTAGGGCAATGATGTCTTAGTACAATACCAAAGGCATGATCCATGAAAGACATAAACTGAACCTCTTTAAAATTAAAATTTTCTTTGTGAAAAACACTGTCAAGAGAATAAGAAGACAAGCCACAGACTAGGAGAAAATATTTGCAAAAAAAAAAAAAAGACATTTTAATAAAATACTATTATTAAGAATATACAAAGAGCTCTTAAAACTCAAAAATAAGAAAACAATCTGATTTTTAAAATGGGCAAAAGATCTGAACAGACAAACACCTTACCAAAGAATAGAGACAGATGCCAATTAACTATGTCAAAATATGCTCCATGTCATATGTCATTATAGAATTGAAAATGGAAACAATGAGACACCACAACACACCTATGAGAATCGCCAAAATCAAAACACTGACGCCAAATACTAGCAAGGATGTGGAGCAACAGGAACTCTCATTTATTGTTGGTGGGAATGTAAAATTATAAGCCACTTTGGAAAACTGACATTTTCTTTCAAAACTAAACATACTCTGACCATACAATCCAGCAATTGTGCTCCTTGGTATTTACCCAAAGGAGTTGAATACATATGTTCACACAAAAACCTGCACCTGGATATTTATAGCAGCTTTATTCATATTTGCCAAAACTTAGAATCAACCAAGTTGTTCTTCAGTAGGTGAATGGATAAATAAACAGTGGACTATCCAGACCATGTGATATTATTAAGTACTAAAAAGAAATGACCAGTCAAGCCATGAAAGGACATGAAGGAACCTTAAATGTGTATTACTAAGTAAATAATGCCATCTGGGAAGACTATACACTATGTGATTCCTAATATATGACATTTTAGAAAAAGGCAAAACTATGGAGACAATAAAAATGTCATTGATTGCCAGTAGTTATGAGGAAGGGAGGGATGAATAGGCACGGTTTAAAGGCAGTGAAACTACACTGTATGATATTATAATGGTGATTATATGTCACTAGAGGCCCGGTGCACAAAATTCGTGCATGGGGGGCGGGTGTCCCTCAGCCCAGCCTGCACCCTCTCCAATCTGGGACATCCCTCTCACAATCCAGGACTGCTGGCTCCCAACCACTCGCCTGCCTCTGCCTGATTGCCCCTAAACGCTTCTGCCTGCCAGCCTGATCACCCCCTAACCACTCCCCTGCCAGCCTGATTGACGCCTAACTGCTCCCCTGCCAGCCTGATTGCCCCTAACTGCTCTCCCCTGCTGGCCTGGTCACCCCCAACTGCCCTCCCCTGCAGGCCCAGTCACCCCTAACTGCCCTCCCCTGCTGGCCTGGTCGCCCCCAACTGCCCTCCCCTGCTGGCCCAGTCACCCCTAACTGCCCTCCCCTGCAGGCCTGGTTCCCCCCAACTACCCTCCCCTGCTGGCCATCTTGTGTCCACATGGGGGTAGCCATCTTTGACTACATGGGGGCAGCCATATTGTGTGTTGGAGTGATGGTCAATTTGCATATTACCTCTTTATTATATAGGATTATATATTTGCAAAACCCATAGAATGTACAACCCCAAGAGTGAACCCTAATGTAAACTGTCAACTGGGTGATATTGATGTCTCATTGTAGATTCATCAATTGTCACAAATGTACCACTTTGTTGTAAGATGTCGATAGTGTGGGAGGCTGTACATGTATGGGGTAGGGGATATAGGGAACTCTATTTTTTTAATATAAATTTTTTGTTATTTCAGAGAGGAGGGGAGAGAGAGAGAGATAGAAACATCAATGATGACAGAGTATATCATTGATCAGTTGCCTCCTGCATGCTTCCTACTGAGGATCAAGCCTGCAACCCAGGCATATGCCCTTGACTGGAATCAAACCTGGGACCCTTCAGTCCACAGGCCAACACTCTATCCACTGAGCCAAACCAGCCAGGGGCAGAACTCTATTTTTTGCTTCGTTTTGCTGCGAATCTAAAACTGCTCTAAACAATAGCATATCTATACTAATAAAAGGGTATTATACTAATTAGACCAGGTGTTGACCAGACATCTTCCAGTCATCTGGTCTGGTCCTCCTTCCAGAAAAAGCCACAGTGGCAGGGGCCGAGGCAGAGGCAGTTAAGGGCAATCAGGCCAGCAGGGGAGGGCAGTTAAGGGTGATCAGGCAGGCAGGCAGAGGTGCAGGGATTGGGCCTAAACCAGTAGTTTGACATCCCCCAAGGATTGGAGAGGGTGCAGGCCAGGCTGAGGGACAGCCCCTCCATGCACAAATTTCATGCACCGGGCCTCTAGTTTTTATATAAAGCAAAAAATCTGAACAGACACCTCACCAAAGAATATATGGATAGCAAATAACTATATGAAATATTCCCAACATCACTTGCCATTAGAGAATTACAAGGAATCAATAAGATAACAACACAACCCATTAAAATGGCAAAAATCCCCCCAAAATAAAAACAAAACTGACAATATGGAATGCTAGAAGGATTTGAAACAACAAACTTACGCCTTTCTGGTGGGAGTGCATAATGGTATAACCACTTTGGGAAACAGTTTGGCAGTTTCTTATAAAGCTAAACATAATCTTACCATAATCCAGCAATTGTGCTTCTAAATATTTACCCAAGCAGTCTGATAACTTATGTCTACATAAATACCTCCACGCGAATGTTTACAGCCAACACATAATTGCCAAAAATGGGGAGCAATCGAGATGTTCTTCAATGGGTAACTGGATAAACAAACCATATATCCATACACAGGAATATTCAGCAGTAAATAGAAATAAGCTCTCAAGCCAGGCCATGACACAGGCACCTTAAATGCACATTGCTAAGTGAAAGACATCAGACTGAACTGACCTCATGCTGCATAATTCCAATCACAACTTGACACCCACATATAATAATGGATAGGAGTGAAAGAAGAACCATTCTGTCTTTGTTGTTTCTTCTTTTGTAGTTTTTGAATAGCTCTTTAATAGCCCTTCCTGTCTCCAGCCTTACCTGCATCTGCCCAGTTCATCTTGATACTGAAACAGCATAACCTTTATTAAACAAAGTGATGATCATCTCATCCTTGTGTTTATAATACTATAATGCCTTCTTGTCATTTTAAGCATAATTATAAATTTCATAGCTTGGTTTATAAGCTCTTCATAATGTGGGAATTTTTCAGCCCAGTCTCCCCCAATTCCTCTCACTCCCTTATTTTACCAAGCTCAAGTTTTCCATATACAATATGACATTTTAAGTCTCCATGTTTTTTTAACAGTTTTTTTGTTTGTTTGTTTTAAGATAGCGGTAGGAGTAGTGATGCGGCTGCAGATGAAGATACCCTATTGCTAGTGGTCAGTCCCCACACCCGTAGGCTAGAGTCACTGGCACAGTCTGTAAATCTACATGTGCCCATATAGGCAGGAAACAAAATGAGTGTGGAGCAGAGAGTATGTATAAGCAGAGTAACTTGTAAAATCCTTGATTCTTTATCAAATAAGGCATCCAGTGGGGTTATACACGATATTTCTCTGCTTCTCTGGGATACTTAGTTCCTTTGGATCACTTTTATGCCTCAACAAAGTCCAAATATTCCCAATCTCCAGTTTCTTATGTGCTCTGGTAATATAAGCATAGAAAAAATTAAGATATTAACATTTGTTTCTTCTTCCAGAACAAAGTAAAAATTAAAAGTCCAAATTTTATATCCAAATCTCTTAAAATTTTAGAAGATAGTTAATGTAATACAAATAATTTTATTTAAATATGCCTTGGTGTGAAATATTATTTATAATTAAAATGACAACAAATTATAAATTATTAAATTTAAAACTCTCATTTTGGAAATTTAGTGATGTGTTTCTTAAGCACCACTCGTAATTAAAACAAATAATAATTTTCAACTTATATAAAACTGGTTTGAATTATTGAGCACAAAATCCATAGCTTCTGATTTATTAACCTTTAAGATATACATGAAAAGACAAAACCAAACCAGTTGATTACCATATTCCAAATTTAATTCCTCCTGTTTCAAATTTAAATCCAGGAAGAATTTATTTTCATTCAATCACACAAGTTTTTTTATTTAAAATAAAGTGTTTTTTTTTTTTATTTTACATTCTTTATAAGCATTCCCATACTTCTGCTTCCTATCAAACATGTTGGAAATTGCAAGTCATGGTCCTGGCAGTTTTCCCATTCTCATTAGTCATCCCCACCAGTTATCACTGTCAAATTAACTTTTACAGAAAAAAAGAAAGAAAACAACACAAACACTATGTATATATAAAAATTAACCTTTACCTTACCATTCCATAGCAAAAAAGTCAATTTTCAGAACTTGGAATGCCCTGAAGCTAGACTCTCAGGCTGTTTTCAGAGTCAAAAGTGCTTCCTAATGATTATTGGAGGTTACACCATTTCCCTTTAGGAAATTCTTTGCAAGGAACAGTGACATTTATTCTGTAACTCTTTCTCAGAGTGGTATTTTTGTCAGATGCAGGGTAGGTCAAAATTTTCTGGCTTAAACAAACACAGTAATTTAAAGGCAATCCTTAAACCTCCATCTGGAATTGATTTACTTCTCATTTTAACTTCTGGCATTATAAAGCATCCACTTTTATATTACATTAATTTTACATTTACATTAAGTTGATCACTGTCTGTGTTTTATAGGGCTTAAGGATTTTTAATGCCAATTTATTTTGACCAGCACAGGAATAGAGCAAGGGTGAGATGAAGTAGGGGGTGGGGGATGGAGCTACTTCAGAAACTACAGGTAGATGAACAAATGTTTGTCCCCTGGCTGATCTGTTGAATTATTTTTTTTTTTACTTCAGTTAGAAATTTTGAGGAGTTGAGGTGGGAAGGACATGGGAAGCAAAGGGGACACCATGAGATGAGCCTGAAACTAGAATTCTGTGCAAACCACTTTCCTTACTTTAAACTATCCACATGGAACATCTTATACATGCCCAATGCATTTACCAATCACTTGAAAGTGTCACTCTGGCAATGAATGTAAAAAGGGAAGGATAGAGGATACATGGGTAAATGGATGGATGGATGGGCAGATGATATTTCTCTACCTGGATGTTTTCATTTAATGTCTCATTCAACAGGTTCACGCCCAAACTTACTTGACTTTAACTCATTTCCTCATTATATTCTACCTCAGAGAATAATGATAACACCCCGAACTTTATTCCATATGGGCTAACCAGGCATCCTCAAACTACGGCCCGTGGGCCACATGCGGCCCGCCGAGGACATTTATCCGGCCCGCCAGATGCCACTGCCTGTCCTGCTTAGCAGCCGACACGTCCCAGGCCCGCAGTGTGCATAGGAATTTGTTCATAGTTTTTTTTAAAAACTATAGTCCGGCCCTCCAACGGTCTGAGGGACAGTGAACTGGCCCTCTATTTAAAAAGTTTGAGGACCCCTGATTCTATCTTCCTTACTCTCTGTATATCCAATCAATGAATAATTTTTATAGGTGACCGGACCAAATTGAGCCACCTCCCTAAACAGAACTCTCTGTGCCCATAGACCTCAGGGTAAAACCCAAACTCTTCAGTGTGACAGATAAGCTCCTTCACAGCCTGGGCTCTGAAGAACCTCACAAACTCTCCCCCATGTGGCTCCACCTACACATCACTCAACCTGCCCTGAACAACATGTGATTCTTCACTGATCCAGGCTCTCCCATGTCTAGGCCTTGGAACATAATGCTCTTAGCTTGGAATGCTCTTCCTAAATTAGTGAGCTGTCACGCATGAAGACTCAGCTCACAATGTAGCTGTAAAATGAAGTCATTTCTAATATCTTATTTAGAGAATTCTCTGTCTTGCTTTTTTCTGGTGCCTAGCACAGTGTTGAATAAATAGTTATTGATTAAATGAATGTGTGTGAAACTCACAAATGTGGGAGGAGAGAAAGGTTTAATGAGAAAGCCAAATGGATAAGCATTTGAAAATTATTAAATTTAGATATCAGTTTATCTGCCTGAAATCTGATTTCTGTACACACATCTTTGCTCTGAGCCCCTCTCCTTAAGACCTGATACTTCAAGTCACATAATTTGCTGGGTTCTTTGACATCTCATTTCCAGTCCAGCCTATTTCCATCCCCTTTTAGTCCAGCCCCTCAATTCAAAAAGGGCTTCTCCTAGGGATCCTGAAATTCCAAACTGACACATTCTTGGTCTCAATCATCAACAGCTGTTAAGCCAAAATTTCAAAAAGCTGTCCTGGCCCCCACATGGCCTAGACCAGGTCTCAGTGACAAGGTCTCCGTACTTCACTCTTTGATTTGAGGCACAATGGCCAATGTTTCTTGAAAGAGGCTAGTCATAGAAAAAGAGGACTGCTAAAAGGAATATGAACTTGGTAGTTGATGTTTGAAGAAAGACCCAGGAATAAGGTATGAAGGAACAGGAGTGTTGGACCCAGGGGTCAGGGAAGAAGGAAATTGGATCTGGAGGCTTGATTTGAGAGGAGAATGACAGCAGTCCAGGTAAAGGAGGGAAGAAGGTGAAACTGACCTTCCTCTTAGATTTTAGGTAAACCCTCTGGTTTGTTGTCTCTAAGATGCAACAGAAGTACTTTATACTACATACTACTCTGATTTTGTCTGTTACATTTTCTCTTCCAGAAAACACATGTTTTCCCCCCTCTAAGGCACTAAAGTTAGTTAGACTCACCTCAGTCTGGCCGTCCTTCTTTTAGGTAGGCATCATAACAGGTCTTGAATAGGATAATATTCTAAATTACCCAGGTATCTTTTAATTTTTCCCAGAACATGCAAAGATGCAGACTCTCAACTGTTCAAGCATAGGAACTGTATCTTATTTTCTTTGCTCTCTTCCTGGTTGCCTAAAATGGTTCCTGGCATCCTGTTTTTTGTTGTTGAAAGAATGAACTTGTTAACGACTGAGGAGATGAATAAGGAAACAGTTGCTTATCACATACTACTTATCTGTATCATATAATGTCTGCATCATTAGATTCTTGTTTTCCTCCTTTGCTGCATCTTTGAAGACCTTTTCAAGAGAAAAGCAAAAATCTTACTTATATAAATGTTTCCTTCCTGCTCCTTGAAATTCGTATTCTCTTTCTGTGTTGCCATGGTTTCTGGTCATGGATAGTCCCCCAATTAAGGATGAAGAAATCTAGTCATGAACAAAAATGCACTTTTGAAAACTTGCCTCTGTAAGATCAATGTTCATATAGAAAATAATTCCGGCCATTGAGAAATATTAAAATATTAAAATATAATGGTAAGTAAAGTAAACAAACCTGGGT